>NC_045800.1:42945904-43680337 GCF_009873245.2 Balaenoptera musculus
GACTCTGTCCTTTCATGTAAGGTTATACTTTAGACAACGTATCCAACAGAATTTTATATTCCACTGAAATATAATCAGAGAAGAAGATACTACCTAATTACTTGTATCTTTGATTGTAGTAGCCAGAAATTTATTTTTATGTCTATTCTAAATATTTTCCCCTCCTAAATTTATGTGGTTTAGGCTTAATAATATGGCGAATTTTTTAAAAATCACAGGTTGAAACAAAACCTACACAATGGGTTGGCAAAATAGGTTCATAAATATTCCAATTATGTATAACTTCTATGAAGCTATATTTACAATGATATAGCTGTATAACAGCATAATGGATCAGAACATAGATAGGTTCTTTTTCCTTCTCCATCATCAAAGCAGGCCATGGCACTTAGGTGCTTTAACATTTTTAAAGAATTAAAAATTAAAAAAACAATGAAAATAAACTACCAATCAGGCAAACGAACAAACAAAAACTGATTTTCTAGCAATTCTCACATTTTATCATACCACTCCAGCCACATACCACTTTCTTAGCTCTGATAAATTTCTATGTACCATTTTGTGTATTGTGTCTCAGAAGCACAAGAGGTAAAAGAGTGGAGACAAGGTAAGAGGGTAGGTGTGAAGGAAAAAAATACAAAGGATTAAAATAAAATATGGGGAAAATACATTTATATTTTAAATTAGCTTTTGCTTATTGAACGTCTATTATATATTAAGCACAGTGTGGTGCCTATTTTGGTTTTGGCTCCACAATTAGGAAGTAGAAATTGCTAACACCCTTTCAAACTCTCTCACAGAAATTGTTGAAGGTCTCACAGTTAATGAATAAATGGTGAAGCCCAGATTTGGCCTTGAAGTCCAGGTTCTTTTCTCAGTTGTACAGTGTTACATTATAAAGATGTTGACACACTAAAATAGAAGAACAATATCAGAAGTATTTCTTTTTCCTTTTCCTCAAGCAATGATTTAACAAGCAGTTAACATCAGAAGTTGGGCACAGGCTTTAATCACTTAAATTCTGTTAGCCATTATTTTATCATCATAAATGTATACAAATAATGTTGTATTCCTTTCACCAAAAATGCATAAAATCTTAGCATAACCTATGAATTCAGCTGAGAAATTATGATATGAACACAGCTAATGCAGTTTCCAAACATGCTGCCAAAGAAAGAAAATCATGCTTTTATAAATTCTTCCACATCATCCTTCATTTCTAATGCAACAAGTTAATTAGTTGATTTCTGGATCATTTCTGAAGGTTTGCAATGGTTCATACAATATCAGATTACTTGCAAACATAATAAATGCCAGGTCCTAGGACATTTACAGGAAATCTGAGAAGGCAAGGCTTTTCAAGGAAACTAGGTCATGAAAGATAGTATTACTATAATCCTTAGAAGCTGGATAGGGTTGCCTTTTCCTATATGAATATGAAGCTCAATTCAACACTATAGGAAGAAACGGGTGGCAATCTCTGGCTGAGGCAAAGCTGTTCTGTTAAAACTATGCTGCATGTGTATCATGAATACAGAATTTGCTCCCTCTTCACATTTCATTTTGAATATAATAAGCCACTTTTAATGGAGGAGATTAACAGATTTACTTTCTAAATATGCTCAGATTTACTTTCTAAATATACTCAGATTTACTTTCTAAATATACCTCAGATTAAGCTAATTTGGTTAATCCCATTCTGTTTCACGTGGTAACAATGTACAATCCAGACGTTTACACAGAGGCAAGTCTCTAATAAAGACAAAGATATGAGACGCAAAATACTTTACTTCACGCTAAGTTTAGGCTAAGCTTCTACCAGCATTAAACTACCAAAGAATTAAACCTGATACTCCTTAAGCAACAGGGGAGATAAATCAAAAGCTGGTAGTACAGGAATTTCGCAGTTAGCAAAGGGAATCCAATGCCCAATTTGTTGTTAAATAGTGCCAGACTGTTAGCTACATCACTGAAGTCTGCACAAGAATTATCAACAGTGGAGGACTTAGGGGTCTACACCTTCTGGACATGCTCTTTAAAAACAACCCTGTCTAGAGGGGGCAGAAATTGATTAGATCATTTTAGTTTCCCTTCCACCTTAGTTTCAACTGCAACAATTAAAATATACTTCCATTTTAAAACATAGTACTTTTACCAAGATCAAGTTAAAGTAAATAAACACATGACTGTACAAATGCATATATATATACATATAAAACAGAGATCAAAGACCGAATTTTATTTTGGCTTTTTCTTTGCTTGATTTCAGAATTAATATTACTGGATTTGTGTGAGAATTGTGAGAGATAATGTACATAAAATATTTAGCACAGTGATAGGCGCTGAACTAATTCTCAAAGATGATCTTACTTCATCATCTTATCAGTTTGCTTGGAAAATAACTTGAAAAGTTAGAGAGAGTGCGAAACATTTTTGGAAATACAAAATATAAAGAGCATTGATTTATAAAGGCACACGCTGATATCATATAATACTAGACAGCAAGAATGTAGTGATCGATAACTTTACTTAGAATAATAATGTTATTAGATAATTTTTCCTTTGGAGGACAGAACATTGTGTATATACATAAGAAAAATTCAAATGCCTACTTTTCTTTTTGCTGAGATATGTTCAAAATCCCACCATTAATCCTTCCATCTCTGAAGCAGGATCTTGTACTCTAGGTTATATTTCCAGTAAAGCAGGCAGTAAGTTATAGGATTATCTGTATCCTCATAAAATTCTTAGGTCTTAAGGTGCAGAGGGCATGCCCTAATAATCTTTATCTCCTCAGAACCTGTCATACACCTAGAAAATAGCAAGTATCCAATAAATATGAGTACAATTGCAATATACAGGCCACAAATGTAATGGATCCACAGGGGACCATGTAGCCTTTCATGTTCTGCTTTTTATAGGTACACCATCACTCTGTATTCCTACTTCATGGCAAAAGGCATAGAAAAAAGAGAAAAGAGGACTCTCTCCTATGAGTGTACATTGGTATAACATTGGCTACTCAATTATAATATAAGTAATATTTTTCTCTGTGTAAAATAGAATATAATTACCAAACAAAAAACCCAAATTTATTAGAATTATTATATAGCATGCTAAATATATTCTGCATATATTCCAAGTATGTTTCTGAAAGAATAACTCTCATGTCTTTCTCCTTTTACTTTCATTCTCTGAAATATATTGAGGAGAAAATGAATGAGGAAGCAACCTTTCCTCCACACACACTAAATCCCCCCCTCCAAACACTTTTTGGCATTTTCACTTTTGTCAATTACTTCCACAATGCATTGTCATATGATAAAGACTTCAGATACCAAACTCAATCTTTATTCAAAGTCTTTACCTGTGTTTTCACTATCTGGTCTACTGGTCTCTGCCCTTTGGTGCACATGAACACTCACCATTGTTTTGGTTGTTGTTATTATTATTGTTAAGGCACCCTGGGAACACTTGCTTCTGTGGAATTGGTGCCCCTCAAGAAAATATGAAATTTACACGCTTTGCTCCCCAAATTGTAATAACTCAAACAATTGTGTGTATTTACGATTATGCAATAGTATGATTTAGGTACAATTGCTTTTTATATTATAAAAATTGTTGAATTCAGAATGACATAAATTTCAAGACTCGATGAGGAATTTGTATATTTATATCACACTCTATGAGAGCTGGGCATTCTCAATGAAAGGCAGGACACTCCTGAGCTAGCCTCATGAAGTGAAGGACCCTGAATCCTCTTTCTGGAGAAGCCTGCTGTTGCACTGCTAGGATTCTCTCACAGAATTATTCTTCCCCCTGCCTAGAAGAGGCAGATCCAGAATTCCTCAAGGATCCAAAGGCTACGAAGATATCCCTAATGCCTGCCTCTGTCATCAATATAGTCTCCCTTGCCCCAAGTGTGGAGAGTTGTACCTTCTTGAGAAAAGTCCTTGATTCACTTTTCGTTTACTGTAGTTCTGAAGGTCAGGAGAAGGTGACAGTATAAGTATCTTTTGTTTTCCTCGTATTTACACATACAGGTTCTCTGCTTAAATAGCCTGCTTGCTTAGAAAAACATGAAATTTTTCTTAGTTTCATCATTGAAAGTAATAAATTACTCTTTGATCAGACTAAGAGAGATGTCACCTTTGACAATCCAATCCTGACTCTCAGGATTGAGATCAGTATTCTATGTGCTTCCTGTGGACCTTATGTTTATCCCCATTAGTTGACTGTCCCTCCATTTTACTAGAACCCTCTTGATAGTAGGTACCATGTCATTCTTTTTGCTGATTTTGTTCTCAGTATCTAGCACAGGGCATGCAAAAGAACAGGTCTTTATTAACTCTTTACTGAATAAATAAATGAATAAACTATTAACTATCTATTGAAGAAATAAGTGAATGTAATAAAACAAGTAATAAAATAGTAACAACAAAGAAAGGATTCTTGGAGGTCGGTTCTCAGTAATAAATGTGGTTGCGTTATATGAGCAGGGTTCACCAAACTTCATAGTCCAGGGGCAATTGGGGGCCAGTCAGCAAACACTAATTATTACAGGGTGAATCAGGCCAGTCAGAGAGAAGGAAACACAAAGGCTTGACAGGGATGGGAAGAATGCTCAGGTAATAGGACAGGACTGGTTAAGTGATATGAAAAAAAAAAAAAAAAAAAAGGGTGTATCAGGGAAGGATGAAGTAAAACATCTGCTTTAGTACCTTTAATTATCAAGTTACTTTTCCAGTTTTTTTTTTTTTTTTCTGGCAGCTCCATTCTGAGGCAGATCATTCAGGTTTATGGTAGAGTTCCACTGGATAAGCACAGATTTTATAAAAGGACCACATTTCTCACCTTGGTTACTTTTGGAGGAAGAGGAAAACTGTCTAATGAAGCTAGACTTCAGCTGATCTAGTATCAGCTAGGACTAGTTTCTGTTATAAGTTATAGTAATCCTAAAATGATACTGACTTAAGAGATTGATTGGTGAATATAAATAAAAGTCGAGACATAGCTAGAGATACAGTTTCAAAAGATAATACCAGGTGTTGGTTACTCTACTCCCCTTAGAGAAAATACTAACAGTTGAAAGAGGGCCAGAAGAGAGAAAAGTATTGGGGATTTCAGACATGAACTTTAAAATATTCTCTATAAAACTGTAAGATAATTATAATTTACATTCCCATTTCATAGGTGGAAGAAAATTAAGAACAGATAGGTTAAGTTAGGCAGCATTACTCAGCTTGAAAATGGCAGAGCCAAGATTCAAATCAGAGTACAGTCTTTAAACCACCCCATTGCTCTGACTTGCATAATTACTACATGAGCCAGAAGTGAAATGTAGAGCTTTCTACAAATCCCTACTCATTCTTTCAGTTATACCACCTTAAGTTTACTAAGGGATTAGAGGAAGGACATGAAACAAAAATAAGAGAAATGAGTAATAGAAATGAGGACATGGAGAAAATATGATAATAGGAAATAAAACACAAGAATGATCATGGTATTCCCCACCGTAGGAACATTTACCTTCAGACATCAGTTATTACCTCCTCTGGTGAGAAAAATTTAACCCCTTCCTCCTCTCACTACATCTTACAATTGTACTTCCCAATTATTCTAATTATTCTGTGCTTGATTCTATATATTTTCTTATGGGAAAAAAAGGAGGGTCACAGCACGAAAAAAATCCAGTCCACAATATCTTGAGGAACTAAAAATAAACATAAATGATCAAGGATGGAACTAGAGGGAACTGATTATGAAATTTGGAGTCAGAGGAAAGGAAATACTCTAACTAAGAACAATAGCCAGAGACAAATAAGACAAAGCAAGATGATACCTCAGAAACCAAAGCTCAAAGAAGGCTTCAGTATATTTAGTAAGTGAGGTTTCAGAAAAGATTAGAGACAGAATCTTGAGTGAAGAATATCTGCAAGGCAATAAGCTACAAAAATAAATATACACAATGAGTATAAAGAGTTTAATTCAAATACAGTAAATAAAAGAAAGAGCATAGTAGCTAGAGGGAGACAGAGTGAAATTTTATAATATCTTAATTATAATATTTAAAAATAAGTATATAATCAAAACAAATTTTAAACTTTTTTGCCAAATTCTGCCAGATTTTACTCTGTTAATCATCCATAGATCTTTAACTGTAGCAAACAATGATTTTTTAAAATTATTATTAATTAAATTAGTGCAGGATGTGAAGAGAGCACGAGATGTATTGACACTAAGTTTTTAAAACATTAATTTCTTTTTATTTTTGTCCAGGCCCTTCTGAGTTCCTGTTTTGTCTGTCACGATCCACTGAGTACCATTGCATGGCACTAAAATTTTAAGGGTTTTCATTGTAATATGTTTAAACATTATAACAGAAATGCTATATTAGTTAAAAATATGTATTTAAAAATGATTCAAAAAGTTGAGTTTGGGCTTCCCTGGTGGCGCAGTGGTTGAGAATCTGCCTGCTAATGTAGGGGACACGGGTTCGAGCCCTGGTCTAGGAGGATCCCATATGCCGCAGAGCAACTAGGCCCGTGAACCACAATTACTGAGCCTGTGCGTCTGGAGCCTGTGCTCCGCAACAAGAGAGGCCGCGATAGTGAGAGGCCCGCGCACCGCAATGAAGAGTGGCCCCCACTTGCCACAACTAGAGAAAGCCCTCGCACAGAAACGAAGACCTAACACAGCCATAAATAAATAAATAAATAAATAAAATTAAGAAAAAAAAAAAGTTGAGTTACATTGTATGCCTTAAACATACACAACCTTGTCAGTTGTATCTCAATAAAGCTGGCAGAAAAAGATGACAACCACAAAAATATCCAATAGGTTTTCAAAAACAAAACACAAAAACAGTGCCATGCTGAGACTGGTGCCTGACATAATAGAACAAATAAGTCATACAGTCCTCTCTTTGTTTAAAATTTGATAATTTGCTCATTGTGGATATTCTTCATTAATACTGATTTTTAAAATATTGCATTAAAATGTTATTTGTAAAACAAGGGGCTTTACCACATTATTTATAAAAAGATAATTATTGCTTACAAAAGCCAATAAACACAATTCAATAAATTTAGAGATGCAGAAAACCTCTGCCCATTGTTATCATTAAAAAATTTGTCCACTTTGAGGAGATTAAGGTTATTAGATGGTTTTCTAATACATGAAGAATGCAGATGAATTGTTATATATGTAAATTAAAAATCTAATTCTATCTAGCATCTTAGCTTACCTATCTGTATACTATTTCCTTCCCATTATTTGAATATCAATACACTGAGTTTTTAATTCCTAACTGAGATTAGGCAACATTTGAGGTTGAGCACTGCTATGTGTGGTGAGTTTCATTTTGGTTTTGTGTCTGTATGTGTGTGTATGTCTATGTGTGTGTGTGAGAGAGAGAGAGAGAGACAGACAGACAGACACAAAGACAGAGAGAGAAAGAGAGAGAGAGACAGGAAGAGGGAGAGGGAGAGAGCCAGAAAGAGAATGAGAGAGAATGTGTGTACCTAGATGAAGAATTCAGGCCTGCTGAGTAGAAACATTGATAAGCTTCCTATCTTTGACAAGATTCCTAATCTAGAGAGGATTTATCAGTTTACTTTTGAATGATCTTTGTTGTAACCATCACTGGAAAGTCCTATGTTCTAATAAAGCACTGGAGGAAAATATATGGCAGTTAAAAATCCATAAAAATAGTCTCAAAAGTCAAATGTTATGTAGGGGATGAGATTTACTGTAGACCCTGCCTTAATTTTGTCTAATGAATCCTGCTTATAATTATTCTCTGTATTTCATCATCCTTAAATGGACTGTCTCAATGAGACAATTCTATAATCACATTGCCCTGGGGTAGAATCCGGGTGAGAGAACTGCAAATTATGGGAAACAGAGGATACGTATCCCCATCTTTTGTAATAGTTTTATATTCAATGACCAGAAATTAATGGAGAAAATTGAGGAGGTAGGAGCCCCATGCTGTTCACAGCAGCTTTTAATTAGGCAGTGAAAATAAAAGTTATTAAACAGCACATGATCCATGTCTGTTCTCTGAAGCACTTATATCATCTTCCTTCCACTAATCACAGTTAAGAGTACATTCAGAAACTTTGGAGCATTCCACTTGTCTAAGATACCTTCCAAACTATTGAGCATAACATTTGATTTACAGAAAAACATGTTAAAATATGAATTAGTGTCACAGTGATAGGCCCTTTCACTGGCACATTTGGGAAATCCAAATATGAGCAATTACAAAGACAATTTATATTTCTCTGAGAAAGTGCACCATGTGTAAAATTTCCTTTAATTGAATTGATACAAAGGTGTATCAATTTCTATTAAATTTGTATCTGCATACATTCTGACTATAAAATAGATTGGAAGAAACAGTAGCTTTTAGAGCAGAAACTCAAATTTGGTAATAAACTATTTTAGAAAATCTATGTGGTAGAATTAAAGAAATTGATGCCATCTAATTTAAAAGATATTTATTGCTTTACTTCTTTTACTATGATGCCATAGTTTGAAAATATTTATGTTGAAAAGACAAGAAAGTTTTATTTTACCTCCATCTGAGCAAATTATGTGGTGAAAAAGTAGCGATTCAATCTGAGATTTCCATAATACATCTATACAATCAAGATCAAAGTTGCTTATTTTCCATGGAGCTTCTTAATAGTAAGAACACGTCTGGAATAGTGGGTCTTATTCTGGAGACTTAATTATCCACTGTAGGACTATTAGGAAATGGATTAAATCTCTCTGAGCCTCACACAAAAACTAGGCTTACTTCATAGATCTATGCTGAATATCACATTAGAAAAACTATATGAAGTACCTATTAAACTATTCATAGAATAGCCAGCTTTTCCCAGATTTTGAGGGGTAACTAAAACCCTTCAAATCTCAGGAACTTATGACAACAAAGATTTGTCATTCATGATACTTGTTAACAGATACTGACTGCTGTTTTTCTCCGTCTGTTGTCTTCATTCAGGGATCATGCTGGCAGAGCAGTTCTTATTTGGGACATGCCATTCTTGTAGCACAGGAAGAAAAGCAAAGATGGAACCTTATGATGGCTTTCTTGGATATAGCATTTGTCACTTTTGACCCCATATCACTGGCCAAAGCAAGAGATATAGACAAGCCAGATGTCACAAGCATGATCATCAAATAATATGAAACAATTATACAATTTTTCAGTATTCAATTGTTATCATTTTTATTGTTAATATAGAATTATGTGCATAAAAAGATGACCAGAATGCTTATCACTCAGGAATGCATTACATATAAGGAATAAATTGAACAGAATATTTTCATAAACAGGGTTCATGTCTAAGATCTGAAGATACATGTGGCATACAAGGGTGGTCAACTGACCAATAACCCACTCACTCCACAGCTCCAATTTTCAGTGAAAATGGTAAGTAAGTGGAAGGCTTTTTCGGGATTCCTGAGTGAGCCTTTTATTTCTTTTCATAGGCAAGATCCTTTCTCCTTCCTACAACTTTCTCTGAAATGTAGATTTAACGGTAGAAGCTGTAACAGTCATCTTGTATCCATGAAATAAAAACCGAAAGAATCATGCAAGCTTCAGCCCTCATATTAGAGACACAAGCCAATGCCAGCAACTGTCTAACTCTAGAATATTTAAGGCAGTTTAGTTAACATACATAGAGACAGAGATAAGAGAGTTTTTTTTTTCAGTTAAAACTATTCCTGAAGGATATAACCTGGTTTCTAATTTCAACTCTTACTATTTAGGTATATAAATATCAGCAAATTATTGTTTATCTTCTCTGAGACTAGTCACATCTAAGACTAGACGGTCTTTAGGCATTTTGATTTGCTAATATAACTGATAATTAAAGCATTAGGAATGCCTAGATAGATAGAATAACATGAAAACTCATGACAGGTGTTTCCAAATGTCTGCAATATTGTCAAAAGAATGAAGAGTTACTTTGTGTCACTCTGTAGAAGAAAATTAGATATCATGCAGTAAATTTAACCTAACTATAAGGAAGAAAAATTTTAAGAGACATGCTCTACCATTGAATTGTCTGTCTTGTGAAGTTGTAAGGTACAACCAGAAATAATCAAACAGATACTGGAAAATCATGTATTAGATTTTCAGAAGAACTGATTGTTGGACTTTTAATAATGCTTCATTTGATAACACATCCAACTCAACATGTCACCCAATCTGTATTTTTCTCACATAATTATAAAAAGTTAATCATTAAATTTCTCCACTGTCATTTCATGTTTTCATTTTAATCTATTTATTTTGTCAACAAAGTTTTGTGGATCCAGACTCTGTTTCAGATATTAAGGATGTAAATATGTGTAAGAGAAAACCTTTAAAACTGAATGGAATAAAGGAGTCCATGAGACAGAAGAAGGCTTTCACAGATACAGATCTTATGTGAAACTTTGAAGTGTGTCTTCTGCCAGAGAAGGGGATATCATGCACTCATTAATTAAATCATAGGTTATATAGAAAACGAGAATCCATAATGTATGAAGCAGTGGGCTCTGTAAAAACATATCTTCCTTGATATGTTGGTAGGTAGTACTGTTGCAGGTGGGTTTGAGAGTCTCATTTTGAGAAACACTGACCGGTAGGAAACTGTGATCTACTAAAGTCTAACAGAATTGTAGACTAGTGTCTACATAAAGTGTACACACTGATAGAAAATTTTATACAGAAAATGTGTAATTGGAATACATTTTGGAAATATATTTCAAGGACAAGTTGCCTCAAAACCCAGCAGGAAATTTTCTTCTTTCAGCCAAAATTACCTGCATTATCAGTATTTCTATCCCATCCTGAATCACTCTAAATCATTTTTCAAGGTGCTAGAATCTGTATACATTAAATACCTTGAGACTACCAATTTTTCATTCATTCGCATTTAGCTAAAAACATTTATTCTTTCCCCAAAAGTGCACTTACAGAATTACTAAACAATTTTGCCTCTATAAACTTCCTCTTTTTTCATACATTTTTTGGTATACAGGTACTATAGCAAAAGTGGAGTTCTAGTTCAAATAAGGATAGAGTGTAATATCATTCCTCAACTGATATCTATATAAACAGCTATCTCTACCAAATCTATTGTTTGCCTTAAATGAATAACAAGTTTCATAGGGTGATTTATTAAAAAAAAAAAGTCTATTTTTTGGAAGCCATGGCAGTAATCTATAAAGGAAGAATAATTCATCCATTTTACCTCTATTCCTCCATTCTGAGGAGCAGAAGTCATCATTATATATCTTAAAAATCTCAGATTACCTTATGAGTCATATATGTTCCATTTCTCCTCCGAATATGTAATTAATTTGTTTTAAGTTCATGGACAGGTTTCAAACTTGTTTTTGCCAAGTGAAAAGAAGATGAAAATTGGTCATCTGAGTTGAATGGAGAGTGCCAGAACCCCATGATTTATGCTATCTGCTAAAACTGGATAGGGAGTGATTCTTGAGATTTTTCTCAAGTGATGGGACTGGTAGATGGCTTGCATCCTCCTTGTTATCACATAGGTGAGTCTTGATAGGATGACTGTGTGTGACAGGAAGTGATAACCAGAAAAGTAGAAAGAGATTAAGTATAGAGTGGGCTTCTTTTCAATCAAGACGTAAGATATTTCGAAGATTCATGCTGCCAATAGAAGAGTGGTGAACAGAACTGATCAGAAAGAAAGCCTATTCTACTGGACAAGGTTAATGTGTTTGGTTAATAATAAGTATATAACATGCATTTGACCGGGAGATGTGTAAGGTATAATCAAGAAGTTATATATGCATGGGAGGAAATACTTTCTTAATTTATTAGACACACAATATATCAATTTAGATGATTTAGCAAGTAATTTCCTTGTTATGAGGACAAGATACAAAGAAGAATCTACCTTCCTGAAACTGTAAGAGTTAATTGTGCAAAGAACATAACTGAATTCTGAACAAATAGGCAAATATTTCTACT
Source organism: Balaenoptera musculus (assembly GCF_009873245.2). Lineage (NCBI taxonomy): Eukaryota > Metazoa > Chordata > Mammalia > Artiodactyla > Balaenopteridae > Balaenoptera > Balaenoptera musculus. Next base: position 42,957,915 of record NC_045800.1, read on the forward strand.
AAGAACAGAATGGCAAGGACATTTTTCATTCCTAGATGACTTCATTAAGGGACTCCTTCCTCATACCAACAACGTAATAAATAGTAAAACAAACCACATACAAATTCACCACATCATAACCTGAAATCGAACTCACTTGATTAGTGTGCCATGATTGCTGTCTCTGTATTTTGCACTATTGGGTCAAGCACAAATAAAGAATGTAGCTCAAGTAAGATAGCTTCCGGGAAGGCTAGAACTATACTGTACTTGATGACTTGAATACTCAGTGTGTCCAAGCTTGCCTGTAAAGAACAAGGAACATCAGAACCTGATATGATGAAGAACTAAACATGAGAGGTGGTTTCCCAAATTTTTGAATGATGTAAATTCAAGGTTCCTATAGAATATCATGAAAATGGGGAGTGTTCTCTTTGAATGTGACTGAGTCTTTGTTTCTTTGACAGAATGGTGAGCTGAGGCATATTCAAATGGTTTTTTAAATAATGTGATAAATTTTCACTCTTATGTATGGAGGCTGATATCAATACTAATTTCCTCAGTACTCATTTCCTCGAGGTTATTATATATCTATGGCTTTTACAGAGGTAAACTTATACTTAAAACTTTCTCACCCATGATGCTGATCTTCTCCCTTGTTTTACTCAAAAAATTTCTCTTCTTCTACACTTTTATTTAAAGACTTTTTAAAAAAAAGTTTGGCTGTGCCACACAGCATGTGGGATCTTAATTCACTGACCAGGGATCGAACCCTCGTCTCCTGCATTGGAAGTGGAGTCTTAACCACTGGACTGCCAGGGAAGTCCTACATTTTTAAGATTCTGGTTTGTTCATTATTTACACTAAAGGCCATAAGATCCAAAAAATGGCTATTCAAAATTCATATTTATTTTCTAACTTTTATAGCTTGTCAGGCCTTTATTTTGAGGAAGTGCCACCATATTTCTACTGATTCTGCTTCAAGTCTTCAAGACCTTGACCCATCTATGATTGGAAAGCAGTGAAATGACATTATCTGAAATTAAACAGAAAATCAGATCTGTCATATCCCTTCAGGGGATGTCAGGTAAGAGGAGCCAGGAGAAGTTACAGAAAATATTAGCATAGTCTAAATTGCAGAGTTTTTCAAGTTCCCTTTAAGGATATCTTACAATGGAGAGCTATTCTGCTTGGGGTTGGGGTGGGGGGGACTGCTATAAAGAATCATAGAGTAAATCAACTATACTTCAATAAAAAAAGATTTATAGAATGTTAAATTTATCAAATAATTTAGAGTCAAGATCAACACTTTCATTTAACAAGTGATGTATCTGAACTTCAGTATCCTGGTTTTTTGGTGGAGAGTGTTACTCTCTGTTTTTAATATGGTCATTGAACTAACTCTGGTATGATCCATATTCAGCCTTTGCTTCTAATGATATGTAGATACATTGTTCTCTTATATTCCAATATTCTCCCCTCTGTATAAAAGGCAAAATAAATATACTTGCATTTTATGAGTATATAGAATGTGTATAATTCTTCTCCTTAACAGTCACCTTTTCAAATATATTTCAGTGTGAACCTTTTGTTCTCTTCTATAAATCCATATTCCCTGAACATTCTTTTATGGAAAATGTTTGCTCCATTTTGAAGTAAATTCTGGTAACCTGGAATAATTTCACTCACCTTCTGTGCCTGATTTACTTTCAGTTCTTCTTTAAGAACAACTTCAAACCATACTGTCTTTAAAGCACTTTCTATGAACCACAAAACATAAACCCTTAAATAAAAAATCTCCCCAAGTTTTATAGAGTACCTCATGTGTATGTTCATCTTTACTTTTACTACATTACAGTACAATTCTCTATTTTGTTTTCTGTGTCTTTCTGTGTCTATACTGTTGATACTTAGAAAGCACCCAATACATGCTGGCTGAATAGCCTGGATATAACTTTAGACTGCAGAAATGTTTACATTTCTCTCTGGTGAGTCCTCTCAAGTATATGTAACCCAATAGTTTCAAGTTGAAACATTACTTTTTGTGAAATGTGAAATAATATTTTCCTCCAGAAAAACAGGCAGGATTACAAATTTTTGTTACAAAGAAGAAAATAAAATTCCTGAAATATTTAACAGTTCATTCTGATTCTTGTTATCACCAGCACTATTTTCACCCTTGTCTTTCTTAAGAGAAAAACCAGCCCTAATTCTTTAGAAGTATATGAAGGAGTAAATGTATATATTCCCTCACCTAATCCACAATTAGCAAACATCGATACTCCTCTCATTTTTTTATTTAAATAATCTAGGTATTTGTCTTTTTCTCATCTTTTCTACCTTCTCCACAATTTTTTAAAGTCACCCATTCCTTCAGACTAACATGACAATGGAAAATAAAGTAAAAATTCCCTCAGTGTATATACGTATTAGATGATGGGAGAATCCATATTAACAAAATAAGGATGTGTGGCTTTGGCATTACTAAAAAGAGCTTTATGCAAATTAGAATCAGTATTGGTCTTCTCAAAGAATTACACCCCTGAAATTTTATTTATTTCAACAAGGAAACCAAGTACACAGCCTGCAAAGTCCATCAGACAAGTTTTCACTAACAAATGTGAGTTGACAATAGTGAATTTCTACTTTGGAAACAAGATTGATAAGTAAGAGTCTCAGAGTAAACCCAGCGTATCTATTAGTAAGTGCACAGTTTTACCAGAATGGAACATATAGAATTGTCCTCCAAACACGAGGTGGTTGAAAACTGACAAGCAGATATGGGGCATTATCTGAACTTTGTCAATTCAATGGTAAATTACTTTTTGATTAAGTAGCTCACAGTCTATTTAATGATGACTATCATATCATCAATAATACCAATATAAGTGCCTTAAAAGCATGCTGCCTGCCACTGAAGTCTCATTATTCTCATGAGTGGATCTGTGATGTTTCCTTTTCTGTTATGCCCCTCATTTAATATGTTTATGTGTAATTTAAACCTTGTGGTGAGATTCATGTCGCAGTGGATGACCCTTTCTATATTTCTAAGTTTTAAAGAACTCCTATCCATAACTTAGAGAAGTTTAATATTTGTACCTAACCCTTCTCAATTTTATTTGCCGTTTTGAGTACTGGGGTTTTCAAATTCATGTTATCCTTTCAGTTAACTTTTATGTTTCTTTCTTAGTTTTATACCCCAAACATATAACCTCATGTACTTTTTTTCTTAAATACACTTTTGATTTCCTGAAGTTGGAGAGAGATTTTAGTGTAGACATGAGTTTTTAATAGTTATATAATCAATTTAGAATTTCTGATTGGTTTTATATCCCAAACTATTATATACATTCTTTGATTCATCATGACTTATGACTACAGGAGATTGAAAAGTGTGGCCCACGGGCCAAATTTGGTCAGCAGGTATGTCTTGTGTGGCCCTTTAAAAATGATTAATAAAATAATTAGATTAGTTGCCATATTTTATATGGAAATTTTACACAAAACTCTGAATATCTATCTGGCTTTTCTGGAAAAACAAAGAATATATAATGTTACTGGTTTTCAAAACTTACATGGCAACAATCACCTGGAGCTGTGTGAGGAAACCACTCTTCAGTTCACCACAGTTTCAAACACTTCTACTTTCCAATATCTGGCCTGCCCCATGCACTCCTTTCCAATTTCTGGCTTGCTCCACCATTCGTCCATTCGTGGTCTTCCTTTTATTGGAAGTTCTGAATTCAACACAAGTTCGACCTCTTTGGCAAGCCTACCCTGATCCCCCTCACTTGGTTTAAATGTCCTCTTCATGACTCTGTATCTAGTACATTATTTATCATTCTCATAGAAATTTATCTTGCAATTATCATATTTTATATTATATTTACAGATTATTATTCTTATATTAATCTTCCATCAATACAGCAGGCTTTCTGAGGTCCTAGCCTGAGTTCCTCTTTATCCTCCATACGCCTGATAAAGAGTAGGGTTTCAATTAATATTTGTTGTATGATTGAATGAACAAATCTAAAAAGACATTTAATAAGACAGATGTAATCAATTGTATATGGATTCTTTAATTGAGCAATAAAAGGTTTTGGCAATTTTTTCCCTTAGGAATAACTTGTAATGTGTTGCTGCCAGAATTATGAATTAGCAACACTATTGGCAAGATGGATAGATGATATATTTACTTAACTTCCTTTGGAATGGCATTCCATTTTCCTGTAGTATTTTATTTTCAAACTACAGGTCTGCTTTATCAAATCACAATTTAATGTTTATTTTATATACATAAAATTATTTCAAAATCACACTTATGAGTATTTGAAAAGTGTTATGAAAAGTTACAGTGATGAGCTATATTATCCTATGACTTCAATCTTCCTGATAGATTTCTGCTTGCCATTTTGCAAATGTTTTACGGAAGACATTCTGTTGAGCAGAAACAAGTCATTTATTTCAAGTGAATCATTGTGTGACTTTGCAGTTACTTTTAAAATAATCACCAAAACTCAAATAAGAAATTAATCTCTACATTACAAAGTAAATGCAATAATAATAAGAATAATACAACTTCTGACAGCTGTAAAGAATTGAGTGGCTTACGTGTTTGCACAAATATTCTCTCTCTTGATCTTCACCAAGACCCTTCGAAGGATTTAAATTATCCCCATTGTGATGGTCAAGGAAACTAAGGCAAAAACAGGTTAAATGATTTTCCTATGGTCATAGTAATTTTCGCAGCTGGGAAGTAAAGCAGGTCTTCTGACCTTAAAGTTGCTATTCCTTTTTGCATACTACTCTAACTTGATATTGACAAATGACTGTTCTCAACCATGATTAGTCTGGAACTACTTTCTCACCTCAGTTCCAAAAAGAACTCTACTCTTTGTTCTTTAATTAAGTAGGAACAATTAGGTCAGCACATATGTCCCTTGAAATATTGTTTCAAACGCCATGGAGTAACACTAGAAGTGCAGGTTTCTGGTCCCTACAATAAATATGTAAAATTAGGATACCCAGGATATTTTTATACACAGGGAGAGTTTTCTGCCTCACACTAGTGGGTCACAAATGGATTCTAGCTGTGCTGAATTATTAATCCCCTCAATTTCCCAGAGCAGATAGTCAACTTGGGTATAAGGAACCTTGCTCACTTACTTCAACATGCCTTACAAATAGTATCATTTCTAAGTATACCACAATCTCTAAGTGGGTGAGAATCACTGTTATCGATTCCCAGGTTTTGAGAATCACTGACATTGAGAGAGAAATAAAGATGCAACTGTTAGGAAATTCCCATTTTGTGTGAGTATACAGCATTTACATTTTTTGCAAGTATCATAGTAACACATAAACTTGCATTGTGCTTTGTAATTTCAGAAAGCAGTTAATGTATCTTGTCTCATTTGTTTTCCCTAGTTCAAAGAGGCTTAAGACATTGTCCAGTATCTTTCAGTAAAGAGCAAATTAGGATTTGCAGTCCAAGTCTTGGGACAGGAAATGCAGCACCACCTTAAAGATCACTCTGACTTCACACTCAACTTTAACTGTATATAAAAAGCTCACAAAAAGCTGAGTAATTCCAAGTGGTTATGAATTGAAGTTTTTAATGAATTTGGTGATAGTAGCAATGTTTATATAAAATGTTTTATGTTGCTTTCTGGTCCTGACATCTCTCCTTTTCTGTTTCCCACCAATTGCTAAGAACAGCAGGTATGAAATAGAAAAACTTGATTATTCTTGAGGGGTAGATTAGAAAGATTCAAGTTCATCTCCCACAACCTGACACATGAAAAGAAAAGAGAAAAGAAGGTATCACACTGTTCTATCCCTGAAAAATTTTCTGATGTAGGAATTCATCAGCATCAAGCCAATTGCCAGCTTCAGATTTAACAAACCTACTTGCTTCCCTTAATTAGTACCCTTTTCCTGCTAAGGAAATCTTGATAAAATCCTTTACAAAGCTAGCCTCTTTTAAACTCATGTACCGTAAGTGAGCAATATTAATTGGATATTTCAATTATGGATTCATCAGTGAACAACTATTATTATATTGTAGCACTGTTACTTTTAAATTGACTCTGTTAATAACTCTGAAAGCTATGTAAAGTAAAATTAAATCCTTATTCATAGACAATTACTTTAGCACTTGTTCTTGTGTTCAGGAAGTATCAAGGTTAGGCTAATATTACTCATTGTGAATATAAATTATAAGGTCCATTTACTTGCATTCTTACTCCAATGTAACCTGAACGCAAAGAATTAAAAGACAATCAAAGACAATCAAAATATGATTTTACAGCAAAGAACGGTAAGTGGTTTTTAGGTAATCAATTTGCCACTAGTAAATAAACTTGCAATGTGATATTTATAGTATTTAAAAGTTTGTGAGATATTTTCTGTTCCATTATCTGTTCTTTATGGTTTCCTTGTATGTCTGTTATTAAGGACACAGATTTTGTCTTCATATGAACTTAAACTTATCTCAAATTTAAAAATACAGGGCATGAGAGAATCATAAAATAGTTGTGTGGATATATGAAGAGATTATATTAATAGTGATATGTTATCGAATGGGTGGCTACAAAGTCTAGAAATGTAGAAAAACTTTTTGAACTCTCCTCATTCCTTCTGGGCTATGTTAAATATACAGTGAATTCAGTAAAAATCAAAGACAAAAATCATCTTAGGTAATGTATGACAGATGTTTACACAGAGATAGATGAAAATCCTGCATCAATGCACTATGTTCAATGTAACTTTGCGAGTACACTAAACTATGTGTTGGTGCCAAGGGACAATACATCAACCGAATCTTTTATTGTGAGCCATTCATTAGCTATATCTGCCTATGTTTCCAGACATTAAGACCACTTTGGGTGATGGATTTTATAAGAGTTTGGTTGCTTAAAATACAACCTTCAAATGCATTAGCGTTATTAAAACTGAATTGGATTCTAAAAGTCACTAGAGTGTTCACGTCTGCTACCACCATTTTTCTCTCCTCAGAAACCTTGGCTTGCTCCAAATTATGCACACATTATAACATTAACTCTTTCACCTTGGCAGCTTTATCCAAATTTTACTCACCTATTAACTTCTTGAACTTATATTTCACTATTTTCCTTCATGTCGCCTACCTTCTCTCATCAGGATTGCACACTACTTAGCACATAATTCCTGCTCATTATCACCTCTACATTTTGGCTCATATTATTTAATGTAACTAGAATTAAAATTATTAAGTTAAATTAAATTATTCTTAAAACCCATACCCCCCAAGAAGATAAAACTACTCCTTTTATGTTCTCAGAGCATTTTTAACAGATTTATAGATATAAAAATTCAATGTTTTTTAGTATATTCATGAGGTCTGCACCCATCATCACAATGAATTTTATAACATTTTTTTCATTCCCAAAAGAAATTTCATACCCATTAGCAGTCATTCCTTATCCCCCCTCACCTCCTTCAGTTTCAGGCAACCTCAAATCTACTTTCTGCTTCTACAGACTTGCCTATTCAGGACATGGCATATAAGTGGACTCATACAATATGTGGTCTTTTATGACTGGCTTTTTTCACTTAGCATAATGTTTTAAAGATGTATTCATGTTGTAGCATGCATATTCATCCATTTTATTGCTATATTATATTCCTTGTGTGGATATACCACATTACATCTGTCTATTTATTAGTTGATAGACATTTGGCTTGTTTCCATTTGGGGTTATTATGAATAATAATAATGTTTACAAGTTTTTGTATAGTCATATGGTTTCTTTTCTCTTGGATATGTACCTGAATGGAATTGTTAAATCATATGGTAACTCTTAGTTTAAAATTTTGAGTAACAGCCAAAATGTTTTCTAGAATGTCTGCCCCATTTTACATTCCTACTAGCAATGTATGGGGGTTCTAATTTCTTCACATCCTCACCAATACTGCTTTCAATCTGTCTTTTTGATTATAGCATTCCTAGTGTATATGAAGTTGTATCTTATTGTGGTTTTTATTTGCCTTTTCTAATGGATAATTATGAGAATATTATTATGAGTTTCTTGGTCATTTTTATTTTTTCTTAAACATTTTATTTATTTTCCTTTGGAGAAATGTCTACTTTTCCTTTGCATATTTTTAATAGAGCTATTTTCTTTGTATTATTGAGCTGAGTTCTTTACTATATACTCAGTATACATCTTTTATCATATACATGATTTGCAAATATTTTCTCCAATCTGTTGTTGTGCTTCCACTTTCTTGATGATGTCCTTTAAAGCACAAAAGTTTTAATTTTGATGAAGTATGATATATCTATTATTTTTTGTTCATGTTTTCTGTTGGATTGTTGGATCATATGGTAGCTCTATTTTAAGTTTTGAGGAACCTGCATAATGTTTTCTGTAATGGCTGTACAAATTTATATTCATACCAACAGTGCACAAGAGTTTCCTTTACTCCACATCCTGGTCAACACTTGACATCTCTTATCTTTCTGATAATAGTCATTCTAACAGGTGTGAAGTGATAACTCACTATGGTTTTTGATTTGCATTCTTCTGATGATTAGTGATGCTGAGAACATTTTCACAACCTGTTGGCCACTTGTACGTTGTCATTAGAAAAATGTTTCTTCAGGTACTCTGCCCATTCTTAATTTGAGTATTTGGGTTTGTTGGATTTTGCATTCTTTCGTTTTTGTTTTGCTATTGAGTTGTGTTAACCCCTTACCAGATAAATGGTTTGCAAATATAAACTTTCCTCTTAGAACTGTTTTTGCTGCTTCACATAAATTTTATTATGTTGTGTTTTCATTTTTGTTTGTCACAACAGATTTTTTGTTTCCCTTTTGATTTCTCTTTTGATCCACTGGTTGAACCATATTTCAGTGTTTTAATGATATGTACACTATATTTTAAAATTTTTCTTAGTGATCAGTCTAGTACTGATAATATACATCTTATTTTATTAGAAACTGCTTCAGCTTTATATTAACTTATCTCCAGTGAAATATAGCAACATTACTCCATATAGCCCTGTTTTCTCCACTCCTTTTTTGTGCAATTATTGTCATATATTACATATACATATGTTAGTACCCTTTAACACATTGTTATATTTATTGCATTATAATTTTTAAAGTTAAAATTGTTAATTATAATCATTACTTTATAGAAGTGTCTTACTTTTCAAGAAGCTGAGTGAAAAAACTAGAGCAAGAAAATATAGAGTATGTTTTGTTAACTGTCTTATTTAACATTTTGGCTATTTATTCCTATGGATTTGAATCATCATCTGATACAGCTTTACTCCACTACACCTACCTCCTTTGTGCTCTTATTACAAATATATTATATTTCTATAATTTATAGACCCAAAATACCTTTATATACATATTTGACATATGATTGCTTTTTAAATCAGTTAAGGGAAGGAAGATGAAATAAGCAACAAAAGTCTTTTATAATTACCTATATGATTACTTTACTGGCATTTTGTGTGTGTGTGTGTGTATCTGAATTACGATCTGAGGTCTTTTTCTGTCAACCTGATGAATTTCCTTTGATAAACGTCCTTTGATATTTCTTGTGAGGCAGATCTGCTAGTGAGGAATTATCTCACTTTTTTGTTTGTTTCAAACTATCCTTATTTTTCCTGAATTTTAGAAAGTAGTTTTGTTGGACATAAGCCACTTGGTTGACTTTTTCTTTTCTTACAGCACCTTGAATATGGTATCCCATTATTTTCTGACCTCCACTGTGTTTGATGATGTCAACCATTAATTTAATCTGGTTCCTTTGCATATACCAAGTCATTTTGTCTTGATGTTCTCAATATTTTCTCTATCTTTGACTTCAAACATTTTTACTATGATGCAACTGAGTATGGATCTCTTTGTGTTTATTCACTTGCAGTTTTTAGGCCTTTTGGATATATAGGTTAATGTTTTCATTACATCTGATTAGTTTTCAGTCATTATTTCTTTTTTTTCACCCCTTGCTCTTTTTCTGTCTCTCCTCTCCTATAGGCACTTCCATACGTTTGTTGTTTTCTTTAACCCCATTTCTGTGAAGTTCTGTTAATTTCTTTAATTCTTTTTTTTTTTTTTTCTCTGTTCCTCACATAGCACAATCTCTACCAATCTATCTTCAGGTTCCCTGATTCTGTTAGCAGCTCAAATCTACTGTTGAGACTTTCTAGTGAATGTTTCATTTCAATTTTTTATTTTTCAATTCCAGAATTTCTGTTTGGTTATTTTAAAAATAATTTTTATCTCTTTAGTGGCATTCTCTTTGATGAGATATTGTCAATCTACTATACTTAGTTTGTGAAATATGGGTTTTTTTAGTCCTTTGAACATATAACAGATACTTTGAAGATGTTATCTGCTAAATCCAACATCTGGGGCTTCTCAAAGTAGTTTCTGTGCTTGATTTTTTTCTTTTAACCTTTGTTTGGTCATATTGTATTGTTTATTGTGTATCTTGTAAGATTTTTGTTAAAAACTGAAGAATTTAAATAATATATTATAACAAACCTGTACACTGATTCCCTGCTGCTTACTAGGCTTTATTTTTGTTGTCTGCATATTTATTTCTTGACTGATTTGGATTTACTACTTTAGTGAAGATTATTTCCTCCATAGTATATACTCTTTGATATTGATCCTCAAATGATGCAGTCCTGGGAATGCACATAGTCACTCTGGGCTGCAATGTTTTAGTCAGGCTCTCTTTGATTTTCTCTTTCCCTGATTTCTCCATTAACCTGTCTTCTACTGTAGGCATCACATCCAATAGTTATCTTGCAACTAATTCTTATCTGATTACTCTGTTTTTTTGGACAATCCTCTAAGAGTTGATATTTCATCATGGTTTGACCCAATTAGATTCAGGCCACTCTTGGGCAGTCAAGGCAAGCTGATGCTTGTTTCTGACACTAGGAAGGCTTTTTTTAGCTTTTTCTTTTCCTTTATCTCTCTAATAAAGTTTTAGCTGGTCTATGGTTTAACTTGTTGTTCTCATGGAGCTACTAGCCCCCTTTAACTGCTTACCACCAAAATCTCCATTGTTTTGACAGTGCTCTTAGGCTTGAACTTCCATACATTTTGTGCCAAATAAATTCAATTCCCTTGGGATGATATACAAAGCTCTTTGTTTTAACCAGCCTCTACGTCACTGCTCAGAAACCACAGACATGGACATTGTTCCTCTTCTGCTTTATGGATGGTGTGCTGAGTAGTGGTGTTATCCTCTGGTCTTTCCAGACTGCAACACAGCATGAGACTTCTACCACTCCAGCACCAGGGGTGAGGACAGTCAGAGCCCAGTATCTTCATTTTGTCACACCTAAGATAGAGCTTACACCCAAAAATGCAGGTTTGGTGAAGGAAGGAAATCCCAGTCCTCTCATTACTCTTGGCTGGAATACAGCTTCTGCAACATGGAGCAGAACGGGATGGAAATGCTGACAGTGTGCCTCTCCTAAGGAATACCATACCCTAGACTGGAGAGCAAGAACTCTGAGTTCTGCATCCATCCAAAGCAGAACTTTGTCTCACTGGGGTCAGGGGTGTGTGCACATTGTGGCTCAAATGTCACAGACTTTTGCTGTTCTTATCAATAGTTAGTAGATTTTCTTAATTTATTTTTCTGTGTGTTTAATGCCCTTTGAAAAATTTCCTGAGACTTTAAATGACTGATTTTGATTTTGTTTTTAATAATTTTCATGAGTTAGGGTTGTTTTGCTGGGGACCAGGTCCATCAAGCTCCTCACAACACTATTCCAGAAGTCATTTCTCAAAGATTTTTCATAACACATTTTAAACCTCCTTGTTGTTACACAGATCTTTGGATACTATAAGCATTTTAAGGGTGGCTACTATGCCTTAATTGTATTTTTTACACCTGGAATGACTTACCATAGTGCTTTGCACACAATAACACCTCAATGCGTGTTTTATCAGTTAATGTGTAGCACAGGATCAAAGTTAAATGTATTATAGCATAGGAACAATTTCCTGGTTTCTTAAAGAGTGGCTGAGCCCTCAAAGAGAATTTCTAATCATTATTGCAATTTATTGTCAATTCAGTTTAATAGAATGTCAGGGAAACACTGAATAAAATGTGAGTCAAGCAAAAATATTGCTGTCACTATTGTCATCAGCAAACACCCAACTGGAAACTTTACTTTGTGAAGCATATTAAAGAGTGTCAAAGATACTGTATGACAATGCATGATGTGGTGCATTATTTGTCAGAATGAGTTAAATTGATTCTTTGAGTCACTAAGAGAGTAAAACAAAGTTCCTGAGGGAGAATATTGCTCACCATGTTCCATGATTCAGACACTGTGTTATTTTCCTATTACTGCTGTATAAAAAAAGTCACAAATTTAGTGGTTTAAAGTGGTCCATATTTATCTTATAATTCTGTTGGTTAGAAGTCAAACAGTGGTCTTACTGGGCTCAAGTTGTCATCAGGGAAGGCTGTGTTCTTCTCTGGAAGCTCAAGAGAAAAATCTATTTAATTGCCATACCTCACTTTTGCAAGTTTCCTGTATTCCTTGGCTGACAGAATACATTTTTAATATCAGCAACATCAGGTGAAATCCTTCTCATATCATATCACTCTAACATTTTCTTCTGTTACTCTCTTCCAACTTTTAGTCCCTTGTGATTACCCTGGGCCCACTTAATTAATCTAGGATAATCTCCTTATTTTAGGGTCAGCTGATCTGCAACCTTAGTTCTGTCTCCAAGATTCATTCCTGTTTCTTTTGTAAGATGACATATTCACAGATTCCAGGGATTAGGCTATGGGACATCTTTTGGAGGCCATTATTCTGCCTACTTCAGATACTCTAGAAATTGTGTTATGTAGAACTTGTTGTTCCATCATGTTAAAAATGAGGGAAATTTGTCCTGGATTCTAGATTTCACCTATAGATTTGATAGTACTGTAATTAAGTTATTCTTAGCATAATAATTCTGCAGGTAGATATTATAAATATCATAAATAAAATTTTTACAAGAGTTTGTCAATATGTTTTCAAATGTCTAGAGTTCCTAATGTACTTTAACTTCTGGATTTTAAGCTTGCTTTAGTGAACACTGTCAGATGAATCATTATTTGAAATATTTTTCTATCCCTACATTAAATTAGAATTAGTTGGCTATGACTCTACATTTTGCCATTTTCAGAGTCTTGCACAAATTAGTGCATTCATAGATTTTTCTCCATGATTCGATTAAACCACTTTGTTGAATGCGACTTTTGTGAAAAAAATAAAATAAAATTGTCTCTTAATTAAATGCCACCATCTCGACAAATATAATTCATACTGATTCAGGGTTTGTCTTATGTAATCACCATGATCATCATTATCACCTCTAACCAGTAAAACTGGTAACTTTTTAATTGAGAAATATGTGGCATGAAATATGCTATTTTTTCCATAAATTATTTCGTTTAATCCTTACAAAAATCATAGGAGGTATGTACTACCTTTATACTCATTTAATCCATAACAAAATCGTAGCTCAGAGATGTTTAATGATTTGCCTGTGGTATGGCACAACTTGAAAATATATGCTTTTCATCCAATGACAAATCAGATAATTAGATATCAAATGCTACTGGGAAAACTGCCATCATATGACTATAGAGTAGGTGAAAGAATATTGTAGTAGGTATCATGCATTTGAAATATAAAGCCAATATATTTTCATTATCCTGTAAATCTTGCTTTTCTGTGACTCAACATTCTTTGTATCACTGACAGTTATCATTTTATGGAAATAACTACAATTTAGAATAAAAGCATCATTACTCAGGTTGAGATTCAAATCAGATATTTTGAATCTTAAGCAAGAGCACACTCTTAAGAGCCAGGCTTCTCTGAGAATAAAATAATTTCTCTAAATTCCAAAGAGTTTCCCTTGCCTAGAAAAGAGGGAAGCATAGAAGTCTGAGTAAAGCACTTTACTATAAGCTCTGGCATAGAGGGGGTAAATGGTATGGTGTAAAGGGAGTTTCTATTCCACAGCAACAAGCAAAACATTTCTGGACAGTGGGTAGTTTAGTCAAAAGGAAATATTCAGAGGGGATAAAACCAGGGTGAAAATTCTGCCTATGTTTCTGAGAGAATCTATGACCTACCCAACTAGGCCAAGGTCTAAAGAGAGCCACACAAGTGAAAGAGGTGGTTGACAATAACAAAAAAAATTTAAATCTCTAATCTTCTAGAATGTTCTATGACCACATGAGGTGATTGTGGCAGAGTATAAATGTGGTATTATTTGTTTAGGCTGAGAAGCAGCCTGATAGAATGTCAAGTCTATTCCCCTGTAGCCTGCGTGTGACACTGATAAAGATCCATATGCTCCTATGTTCACTGTGGGATGCAAAAGGTTTCTGTGAATTATTTGTCACCAGACTTCCTGTATTAAGAGGCAAACTGATAGCAAGACCATAGTAAGTATAAGTTAAAAGCAATGGGCATGACTTGGTTGAGAAGCATAGGATCAGCCGAACCAGCTGAAGGCCAGGCAGAGGAACAGTCCAGCTTCATGGGATGAAAAGCCAGGAGTTGTATAAGCAGAGACTACACAGTTGATACTCACTATGCCTTTTCAGTAGCTAATCCATGAACACAGATAAGCTGTTGACTAAACACAAGTCCACATTTCAATCAGAGGTCAGCAGAAGCCAGCAAAAACGTCAACAAAAATCCCTGTTTTCCCTGCTCAGGTTGTAGTATGAGCTTCCCTTGGGTCCATACACTATTAGGTGAGGGAAAAAAATCATTGATGTGGTATAGGTGGGACTAGGACATGTGCATGTAGGGAGAGGGGTGGTTATGATGGAAGGGACTGAATAGAGAAACCTTGAAAGCCTAATCATTTATCTAAATGAAACTGAGTTTACCTTAAAAAGACCATGTTAAACTAGAAAAGACTGAGATAACTTGAATGGATAAGTTTATTTATTATATTTGTGTTTATTTTTACTTTTACACTGTTTATCAGATCTGGGGCATTAGAGATAGATAAGCTCATTCATGGAAAACAGAAAAGGTTACTTTTTTCACGTCTGTATCACTGTAAAGTCTGACTCCTTGCTGCGTGAGACACAATGCTTCTAACGTATTGTGCATCAGTAGAACCTTCCCTGGATTCCTTTCTTTTCAGTTTTATTGCAGCATGAAGTTTTACTGCATTTTTGTTTAAAAGTATATAGAAAAGACATATTTTCCCATATTTCTCCATTACCAGGGAAGTGTGATAATAACAATGAAAGCATTTCAAAAGGAAGAAAAGACTGAACAACTATTCAAGCAACAGAACATTGAGTTAAAACAATGAAAGGGGTGGTCTTATCTTTGTTCTTAGACATTTAACATAAAGATAAGATGAAAAGAGAAAAGAAAAGAAGGAGGAAAAAAAAAAAAAAAAAACCAGAAAAGAACTAGACTAAGTCAGACAACTGGGCAATGCCTTCCTCACTTGTAAACACCTGGTGAAGTTTACTGTGAGATTTTTCTAATGTTGTGCTTCAGTTTTCCCTCTGCTTGAGAAATTCTGTTGACTGCTACTTGACAAAAATATAAATATATAATCTTGCTGGTAAATATCAACAGTTATAATTTGAGTACTATGTTATCAAACAGAACTTTATTGCTATTTTATTGCTAAGAATTTTTTCTACTCTGAACACTAGACTTTCTAAAAATGGCCATCCAAGCAGCCATTAGAGTCTGTAAGATGCCAAAAGCGCCATTATTCATCCATTTTCTAGGATTCAACTTTACCTCATCCAGTGGCTGCGTTAGGTTCATATGGATGAGACTAAGAATGTCAGCAAGTATTGTCACCTAAAGACTCATTATAAAGCAATGGCAGAACAAAGTGACTCTTTGGTTTAATGCCTGACCTCTGCCTTTCAAGTAAGTATAACGTGTGCTTCAATTTCCTCAGTTCATGAATTAGTCAGACATACTGAATAAATAGCAAAATGCCAATTCATTAGTTTACCTTGAGAAATACATTACCCAAGTCTCCTCTGATTACCCAATTCTCTCTCAGTACCAACTATATAGGAAGCCAATATTATTATCGAAAATGTTCTTAGTGAGTTTAGAATCACAGTAAGGGAAATTCATTACATAAATTAAATGACTAAAGACCTCATGGATGATGAAAAATGAATTCATCTCCAAAAACTGTGATATCAGTGGAATATGATGAGCAATGCCATAGTCCACGTCTAAGTTCTCTTTTTCTGGATGACATTGGGTATTCCCTTTCAAGTTTTACTTCTCTTGCTCTTACATTAATACTTTAGTCATTTGCATGTTTTCCCTAGTTAAACAATGATCCCAAAGTTGGAGTCTCCTCACTCCTTCATGGGGCTCCTTGGGATAAAGAACACAGGGAAAGAACAACACTCTAGAATTACATTTTTACATTTGTGACACAAAAAATTACCAATAGCTACATAACTGTGATCAGTGGGTCTCTTTAGAAACACAGCTGTGACCAGCCATCAGGAAAATCAACTTATCTCCCAAAATTTAAACTGCTGGTTTATAGGATAAATGCCTAAATACAAAAGTGATTCTTAAATTTGAAGAATGATTCAATATACGCTACCTTTAAATAATGACTTCTTTAGTAAATTTAAGCACTTTATAGGTGATTTTACTACTTCATGGGGCAATTACATTGGACAGATCCTTAAAGCCGCCGTTAGGAATCACTAATTAATCACTAATTAATTACTAATTTAGAGGATAATACACTTAAAATTATATATGTGCTTTCTGCATATGTTTTATACATATATAAACACATGGACCTACCTAATTTAATGATATGCATGAAAGATGTTCCAGAAAAGTCATGTGGATTCTGGTTTGGAATCATTTTTAAATTTTATAAACTATTAATATTATTCATTCCTTTGTTTATTGTTTAATAAAGAATTCTCAGCATTAATTAGCTTCAGAAACTTATTGGCAACAGGAACCAAATCAAACACTGGCACTATAGCTGTCTGAATTGATTAAAATAATACTTAACAAATTACTGGGAACCTTGAATGCTGAAACATAGAGGTATAATTAACGTATCAAAGAATCCTATTGCTCCACAATTTATAGAATTTTAAAAAAGAGATTTTTTTCTTCTTTTATGTTTTCCTTTTCCCTTATAACAAAATTTTACCAATATTTTCAAACCATTATTATCTCAGATATTTTTTAAAAAGTATTTTGGTTTTTGTAATTATTTCTACAAATAGTGATTGCTTTGTTTATATACAATTTTAAAACTTTTAAACTGATTTTCACATTGTTCTAGTAAAGAAAAATAGATTAAAAATGCCAACAGACAAGGTCTGTTAGTCCCATATTCACTTACATAGTGCTCCTTTCCAAATGTAGCTGTGTTAAATGGGAAAGAGAAAAAAAATCTTGAACCATTTATAGAATATGTGCTCATATCTATAAAATCAATTTGATTTTCTCCTTTTCATATAGCATGTAACCTTGTAAATAAAATGTAATTTTATAGGTCAGTTATGAAATAAAATGATTTTTCTTATCTATAATTTTATACATCAGTTACAATATAAAATCATTCTTACATCTTGAAACTAAACCTGTGGATTTTCAAGAGCTGTATATAGATGACGCTTCCAGAAGCACATTTATGACCTTGACTATGTGAGCAACATACTCTAACTAAATGAAGACTCAAGCACATTCCTTAAATAGGCAAGTTTACTCTGATTTCTGAAAGCCTCATGCCACGCATGTGCTTCACCCCATTCCATCACCAAAATTATGTAGAGTTTCTACCGACAATGGATGCCCCTTACATATACTTGCTCTCTAGTGTTTTTCCTACCTAAAGTGTCACTAAGTTCCTAGCTACTCCCATACTTTTACCCTCCTTAGTTTCACAGTCCATACAGGTTATTATCTTTATCAGCTCTCATCCAAAGAGATGGAAACTTTCCTCTCTCTCCAGGGGTCTACAAATCGTGACTTGTGTAACAAATCTAGCTGGTTGCCTCGTTGGTAAGTAAACAGCCACAACCATTCTTTTAAATATAATCAATGGCAGTTTTGGCTCTAAAAATATCATGATAAAGCCCATTCCCCCACCCCCCCAAAAACAATTTACCATTTATTCTTCTACAGAAAAGTTTTGCTGACCTGGCCTCTGAGATAGGTAGACATGCCCCACATTCAATGTAGATAATATTTAAAATTGTAAAGCCCATCAGAAATTGTTTCTTGGTCAGGGCTTTCCTATTGCAAATTTGCTGAAATCAGAGAAAAATCATGGGTAAGCTATAGTATATGGTAAGCAATGTGCTTTAAAACTAATGTTTTTTCTCTCTTGAGTGGGAGATTCATTTACATTAATAAATAATCCAAGAAATAGCACTGACTTTCAAATTTACAAACTCATAACAACTCAAAGTGCATTTAAATACACTTAAAATATTAAAAGCACTAGGAATATTCATATTATCACAGATCATATTCCATTGTAAAGAGTAAAAGATAGAAAATTCTACTTTTCCAAAGAAGATAGTGTCTTAAATGAAAAGAATGAGGTATGTTTAATAATGATATATAAAAACTAATGCTATTTTATAACACTTTGCCCTGTTTCTTTATCTAAGAGATGGAAATCTTCTTAAAAGTTGTTAGCATTAGCATACTCTTATTCAGCAATGACCTAAGATCATTTGATAATAACACCTAGCACACACTGAATATTTAGAACACACCATATATTTGCCATTAGTTAGGTAAAAACAGTTGAATTTCAGAAATTTTTTATGGCTCAAACTAATAATTATTTCAATTAATGAGTCATTTAACATCTGTAACTTTCAGTCCCCTCAACTATCCTGTGGGGAAAATTACCCCTATGTTCACTACTTCACAGATATATGAAAATGCAGAGGAAACTTCAAAGTAAAGCACATGCCTCGTGTACACAGAGTAGATGAACTGAGAGGCAGGAGAAGGATTTTGGCAAGAGGAGAAGCAGTACTAAAGAAAAGAGGGTGGCATTGAGAGGTTAGTAGAATCCCACTGAGGAAAATGCAAGCAGAAATTGAAAGAGTGGTATTCGTATAACAGTCAATTTATTTAAGATCTGGAGAGCACAAAGCTTGAACTCTTCCTTGAGTTCAATATGAAAGAGAGTATTTCAAAGAAATTGTGTCTAGTAGTATAAAAGGTTTCTCCCTCCACTTCAACAGAGCTGCTTTAGAGCAGTAAAGAAGTGGCTGAGTAGCATTTCAGGGGGAATAAAGAGCAGAAACCCCTGAAAGTGGCATTAGCAGTCACAATATTGAAGTCTTGAGGACGACATCATTAAAACACAGGAACAGGAAAGAAATATTGCATCTGGCACACAAAGTTCAAATAGAAAAGTTGTGGAACAGGAGTTCTCTCTATAAAAAGGGAAAGGCCAGAAAGCACAAGGATCAAAATGAGGAAATGTATTTGAGTTAGATCTCCAACGGATCCGACAATCAGAAGCCACTTTAGGCTTGCATAAGTAAAAAATGGTAAAAAAAAGGTATTTATCATTTATACATGATAAATGTATCAGGGTGTCTCCTGGAATTCAAGGAAAAAAAAAAATCAAACGTAACCATAACCTGGTAAAACAAATACATACAAAGTTACCTTAAGAAGAAAGTAGGATATAAAAATTAAACTTCAAGCAGACAAAAACCACCCCAAAACAAAATAATAAAACAGAAGAAAACTGTCACAGGACTCTCCCACATGAATTAAGGTAACTATAGAAAGCATTTGTGGTTATAAACCAAACATTTAAATATTGAAAATAGAAACAAACAAACAATAGGAAGATTAGAAGAGGAAGCTAAACAAACGTTGAGGACACTGAAGGAAAAGATATTATCAACTCAGAATTTATGACGAAACTACAAAGTTGTCAAGAATAGTACAACCGGATGTACAAAAAAGAATAGAGCCAACACCATGAAAATGAAACAAAGCATGTGATAAAAGGAGTCAGTGGAAAGCACGAAGAAAATTTCCCAACCCCCAAAAGGAACAGACTTAAAACTAAATTCCGCAGAGAAAGATAAATATCATATGATATTATTTATATGTGGAATCTAAAAAATGACACAAATGAACTTATTTACAAAGGAGAAACAGACTCACAGATTTAGAAAACAAATTTATAGTTACCAAAGGGGAAAGGTGGGGGAGAGGGATAAATTAGAAGTTTGGGATTAACATACACACACTATTATATATAAAACAGATAATCAACAAGGACCCACTGTAAGGGAACTCTACTCAATATTCTTTAATAACCTATATGGGGAAAGAATCTGAAAAAGACTAGATGTATGTATATGTATAACTAAATCACTTTGCTGTACACCTGAAACTAACACAACATTGTCAATCAACTATACTCCAATATAAAAAAATCTTAAAAGCTAAATTCCAGAAAATTTTCATGATAAAAAAGATGTTCTGGATAGGCATATTAAAATGGTGCACTATGTTCCTGGTCAAATGGATCGAAAATAGTTTATACCTAGACATAACTCTACTGGTTATAGAAAAAAGTTATAAATGAACAGTAACATGGGAAAATACTGTACATACAGGAGGTCCTCTAAAGGAGTTAACTAAAGGATACATTTTATTCAATGAAGAATAGATTGGAAAAACTTAAACAAAATAATAACTGTAAATGAGTGTAAAGCACTGGATAAATACAAATCCATGAGTTCATAGTGATAATATAAAAACATGATGGGGGAAGAAGAAGAGGAGGAGGAGTAGGTAGAGGAAGAAAACAAAAACCAGATTTGCCACTGCTGGAGGTGACTATTTTTCTAACCATTTAACAGAAGAATGGATAATTAATGGAAAAGAATTAAGCATTTACTGTGTCTTTTTTGGAAGAACTTTGTTTTATCCCTAGTTAATGAGAGAAAATACTTCTCAGAAGAATGCCAACTAACATATTAGAAGGAATGATAGAATTAGACAAATCACCATTTTGTAACCAGTGATCAAGTAAATGATTCAAGTGAGAGTCACTAACGGATATCACATCTATTAACTTTTGGAGTAGGACAATTATAAGGTGACAAAATAAAACAGCACAGGCTACTTGCTAATATCTATGGGAAAACTTATCTTTAAAATGGACACGTCTCATAATACTTTCTTAAGCAAGTAATGAAAATTAACATCACTAAGAGTGGGACAATGTAATATTATGTGCCCATTAATGAGATGAACTATGAAGTGTGTATATGATTTACGAAATAGCTTTTCCCAAAAAAGCTTAATCTGAGTCTAATCTAGCTTGTAGACCTATCTTCCAACAATAGAAAACACAGAAAATAAAGGAACATGATAGACAAACATGACAGACAAATAAAAAGTATCCTACAGGAAAAACTGCCTGGTAGTCTTGTGAAAATGTCATGGAAAAATTAAGTGAAGATATTGCTTTAAAACAAGAGGCTAAAGAGAAGACATCATACAAATTTGTTGATTCTGTTCCTGATATGTATTATTTCAGGCCAAGAGGTGAGCAATGAATGATATTTGGAGACAATGAGTATAAAAAGCTGGGATGACCATGGTAGTCTGTTTTTCTTTGGTATTGGTTGTTTACTTCTTTTGACCCAAATTTCACAGTGCATATTTCCATGACCTTTGCTCTTCTTTCATTCCACTTCCTCTGGAAAATGTTCCATTCTTATACTTAATTGATTCCTTGAATATGAATGATTCTCAATTTTTTATTTACATATTTGACTATCCACCTAAACATCATTAAATTCTAATATCATCTCTGTCGGTGACTAGCAAGGCAAATTTGCCCAGTAATTTAATGTGTGTGTGTTAGTCCTATTACCTATAGTGTAGGAATAAAAATACCAGACTAATCTATCTCATAAGTCTATTCTAATAAACTAATAAGGGAATATATGAAAGGTTATGACATCTGTAGAATAAAGCACTTAAGATAATTTACTCAGTGGTCCTTTAGGCATATGGATTTATAAATTTCCCTCATTGAGGTAGACACTATTTCACAAAGGTGCCAATAAGCAAACTACCTCTACAGAGGGCCAATAAACAAAATTAATATTGTTGAACTTGCAACCCATGCTATTTTCTTGAGTTCCACTGTAATTTGTGGTTCCAGTTTGAGTAAATATGTGCATAATCAAGGGAGATAAGTAACACCCAGCCTGTTTTTTCCCCCCGTAAGTAAATTAAATAATAAAAAAGAAATGTCTTTTGGCAACCCACTATTAGAATGATGTTATTGGCAATGGCAAAATAGCTTCAGAAAAATAACTGTACAGTTGAACCTTGTATCTGCAGTAGAAATACAAGACTGAATGCTTTTTTAAAACCTTTGCTCCTTTACAGTAATTTCAGTTATCATAAAATAAAAAACATATATGGAGCCAATTTTCCTGGGTATGTACAGAAAAGATGGCTATATCTATGAGGCTATATATCTACAGGCTGGTGCATTTGAGAATAACAGACCACAGAGTATCCTACAAAACAAAGGTACACACATTTCAGGCTAGTCACCTGGAATTTAAAACAGCCATGATTCTGATGATATACTTGTGCTTAAAACAAATCAACAAAAGAAGAGTAAAAATAACAAAAAATATAATGTATCAAAGTTACAGGAAAAAAAAATCAAACTGATGTTTGTCCATGAAAAATGCATGCTTGAACATCTGAGAGAGACCTGGACTTGAAATATTAAATTCCAGAACAAATACTTCTGAATGTGCATTTTTACCCTAAGATGACAACTAATTTTATGTCACAAATCTAGGGAAGGGAGGTTGTAAACACCACCTTTTTTTCACCCTATAGTGATTACCATGTAATTTATGAAATAGATTCTCTGAATTTTGTGGTAAATTGTAGCTCCCAGTACTCAGCAAATCTAACTAGTGATTTTCAGTGGAGGTCCTGGCTTATTTGGAATCAAGATAATGTCTGAGGAATCTAGTATTTGAAGAATGTTCTCAGAATATTTTTTTCAGCCTTGATATTTTTGACATCACTTCCTTCCTTGGCTGCCACCCTAATTCCAACCTCTATTTCCAATGGTTTTAGGTTAGAGAAGCAGATCTTACTTGAAAGCTCCAGGGGCAAGAAAGTGTTAGAATATCAGCATAATCATCCTGGCACTGAGCAGGAAAGGAGAAAGGAATGCCATTGACTCAAGATGTTTGTGTTGGCTAGGGCAGAAGTAGAAAGTGATTATGGGATTTTGATGCTATTCATTTTCTCATCTGGGCTTTGCTATTTTGGCAAGCCACATACGGGACTGAAGTGTAAGTCACTAGTAAAATACATATATACTAATCCAGATATAAAATAGTGTTTTCCTGAGCATTTTAACTGAAATAGACTGGGTTGAATCCCTTATCCCATATTCTCACTAAAATTCCTGCATATTATTCCAATATTACCTTTAAATGGACATTTTTGCTCTGAGTTTCTACATCTCCCTAACATTTTACCTCCCACAATATTTTCTTTCTTTTATTCTGTGGCAACTCTTTGTGGAAAATAACCAATATTCATCGTTTTTCCCAAAAACAATTCATGCGAGGTATTTGACTCAACACTTTCAGGTAAAGGACTTGATTACCATGCAACACAAGAAACAATATAAAAGTGAATATTAAGCAACACTGTATTTAAAAATCCTTCAGCTACCAATTAAGGTCATCACCGGCCACTCTCTGTAGAATCCCAATCTATTTGGGCTGCTAGAATTTCCCTTTCCAATTTAATACTCTTCTAATTCTCCTATACAGATGAGTTTATCTTTTCATACTGCACTTTTTTGGATCTGATCCTTCATTAATGTGTGTGTAAGATGAAGTGTCAGCAATGCTAGCTCTAAATGTTTAGTAGCACAGAAGAACAGGAAAAAAAATTTAGAATGTCAGTGAATCTTTGACCCTTAGGCCCCCAAAACACTTAGAAAGTATTAGTGACTTTATTTTTTTTTTCCACTTTGCTTTTATGAGAACACTTTTGCAGATGGGAATGATGTTGGTCCAGAAAAATATGGCAGGTTTTTCAGTGGTCCCCATGACACCACATACTCATTACTAAACTACATATTCCAAAGATTTTAGAAAGGATGTGGCCTCACTGTGTCCACATGAAGATCTAGAAACAAAGAGGGCCTGGTCCCTTTCTAATCCGTCACACTGCAAATATACAAAAGTGTATAAAATGCTTTGAAACATGTAGAAGACAAAATCATGATAATAATATCATTGATAGGATTTACAAGGGAATTTAGAAAGTAAGAGCATTTCCTCCAGGGCTTAAAATTACATTATTTTTCTGTTGAGGTAAAGTTCTGAAAGGAAGTAAAGCCTTTAATTCCCATTCCCTTTAACCACAAGGTGAGAAAAGTTTTAACAGCCTCGGAGACTACTAGGAAGGCACTAATGAATGATAATTTATTCCCAGTAGTCAGAAAGAGCAGCCAACTCTGAGACAATGTGTTATAATTTTTGTAGCTTTTGCAAACACATAGGATAGGTGTTATTTTTTTGTAGATTAGGAATATTTGAAGTAACATCTCAGGTATATTTGATAAAGTCAAGTTGGGCTAGAGGTCTAGCCAAGAGAATACCAGCTATTAGCACACATATGAAATATGTACAAATAAATCTCAGCATATTCATTGACCCATTAGTGAACAAGGAATCAATTTACTGTATTTTTGAACAAAATATTATACACTAAGATAGAAAATATCAGCATGCATCTCACACACTATGGTTTTGTGAAATTTTGCTTCATTTATATACACCTGTACATTGGTTTGCTGTGTCTTTTGTAAAGCCACACAAATGTTGCCCCCTAACACAATCGCATTTCAATTTAAAAAGTTTCCTCACTGGGGAGTCCTAATTAAAAACAAATTTTCCTATGAATCTACAGTAAAATAAACTAATTAACATGATTTCACACAACTTAAATCTTTTTTTCATTGAATTATAGTTGATTTACAATATTATATTAGTTTCAGGTATACAAAATAGTGATTCAATATTATATATAATACTCCATCTAAAGTTATTACATAATAATGGCCATAATTCCTTGTGCTGTAATAATACATCGTTGTTGCTTATCTATTTTATACAGAGTGATTTGTATCTCTTAACCCTATACCTCTATTTTGCCTCACTCTCCTTCCCTCTCCCCCGTGGTATCCACTAGTTTGTTTTCTGCATCTGGGAGTCTATTTCTGTTTTGTTATATACATTCAATAGTTTTATTTTTTAGATTCCACATATAAGTGATATCATACAGTATTTGTCTTTCTCTGACTGATTTATTTCACTAAGCATAATACTCTTCAGGTCCATCCACAATGTTGCAAATTGCAGAATTTCATTCTTTTTTATGGCTGAATAATATTCCATTGTGTATATATACCACATCTTCTTAATTCCTTCATTTGTTGATGGACACTTGGGTTGCTTCCATATTTTGGCTATTATAAATAATGCTGCTATGAACACTGGGGTGTATGTATGTTTTCAAATTAGGGTTTTCATTTTTAAGGACACATACCTAGGAGTGGAATTGCTGGATCATATGGTAATTCTATTTTCAGTTTTTTTGAGAAACCTCCATACTGTTTTCCACAGTGGCTACACCAATTTATATTCCCACCAACAGTGTACTAGAGTTCCCTTTTCTTCACATCCTTGCCAACACTGTTCTTTGTAGACTTTTTAATTAATAGCCATTCTGACAGGTCTGAGATAATATCTTACATGGTTTTGATTTGCATGTCCTTGATAATTAGTGATGTTGAACATCTCTTCATGTGCCTGTTGGCCCATGTGTATGTCTTCTTTGGAAAAATATCTACTCAGTTCTTCTGCCCACTTTTTAATTGGGTTGTCTGTTTTTTTGATATTGAGTCATATGAACTGTTTATATATGTTGGATATTAACCCCTTATTGGTCATATAATTTGCAAATATTTTCTCCCATTCCATAGGTTGTCTTTTCATTTTGTTGATAGTTTCCTTTGCTGTGAAAAGCTTTTAAATTTAATTAGGTCCTATTTATTTTTGCTTTTATTCCTTTTGCCTTAGGAGACAGATCCAAAAAAAATTGGTATAAATTAAAAATGATAGAATTAAAAATGATAAATTAAAAATGATAGAATTTATAATAGAATAGTATTCCATTATTAAAATTATAATTGTGGATTCTTTGCAGTCACATGGAAAAAGGTTGTGATTAATAAACTGAGTAAAAATGTACAGAATATGAAAATGAATTTATGATGCTATGCTAAAATATGTTTGCACATGAATAAGAATTCGAAACAAATAGAAAAATGAAAAAGACTGTGATAAGGTGAATAGATGGTGAAAAATTCTTTACAGACAAATACATTTTAGATAATGAGTTGCTATGAAAAAAGGCTGTTTTTACATCAAATACATATTTTAAAGCTGGGTTTAATTGGGTCGTATTTTCAGATATAAGAAATCAGTTTTCACTCCTTAAAATCTCTCTCAAATGCTTTGTTTATGTATGAAATTAAATATTAAATTTTTGTCTAGGTTATATGAAACTATTCACATTTGTAACCCAAGGGTGTTTTAATTTGCATGTATGTTTGTGACATAAGCAACACTCTGGTAATTTGTTACTATTTTGTATAGTTATCTCTTGAGGGCTTTGAAATATCCTTATTTGATGTTCCTATTTCAGCATGCTCTAATCATGTCTACTGACAGTAGTTTCAGAACTGCTCAGTGTAAGTGTAGAAAACAAGGGTGACTAGCCAAGCTTCACCACTGCTTACACGAAGAGACCACTGAAGTGACAGGATTAGGACTAATTTAAGTGAAATATGTGTCATGCCTCATGTGAAGGAAGTGTAAGCTTTACTGACATCATGACAATTACAATTATCTAAGGGAGTGACTAGCTTTAGATCACCAAGCTAGATCTTGAAGAGAGAAGCGCACTCTATAGTGGAACAAATAGTTCAAACAGGTAAACACACATACACACTATCCTGGCTTGAGGGATACACACACACACACAACACATATATATTTGTAAAAACACACTAAATACCCCTAGTGACTAAACTAATATCTCTAAGAATCCAAAATGAGAATCAGTCCCCAAAAGATGAAGTTATGAGATAAATATGCCACTTTTGCCCTTACCTTCTAAACCAGAAAATAAAGCAAATAGATCCAATGATAATATACTAGAGAAATTCCTAAATTTCTCTCTCTCTCTCTCACACACACACATAATAAAAGGACAATGGCATAGCCTATGAGATTAAAATGAATCTTTCAAATTAAAATCACACATGCTGATTTAGCAATCTTTGGTAAAACTCAGTGAATGCAATCCAGCTAAAGAAGTATTATACAATTCAGCATAGTATATTCAACTAGGAAAACTCCATGGATATTGATGCTTTATGTATGCAAAATTTGTAGATATTTTAGTGTGAAATATATATATATTATATACATACATATATGTGTGTATATATGTATATATAATATATATAAAACCTGAAAATATTTTATACTCAAACAGTGCATAAATAACATTCCCATGTACCCTATTTCTTTTGTAACACTGAAATACCCTGGCCTTCTATCCCTAATAAAATTATTCTTTTGAATGCACTAATATAAATATATATTCCCATCAAAATTCTTCAGAGTTGTAAAAGGTTGAATAAGTTCAGAATTCTGAGCCGCCACCAAAAACATATCCTTTAATGTAGTTTTACCTTTACCATGTAATCCACTGTCTTAGAAATACTAAAGTTAATGCCGTACTCTTAATGCATATGGAAAGTAAATATGAATTTGAGAGATCTTTTCATGCATATTTATTTGGTTTTCAGGTAAATCCTAATCCTTGTTTTTATAGGGGTTTTAAGGTTTGATAAAATTACCACTATAGCAAAAATAGAGGTATGCAGTGTCAGAGAACAGCTAAGTGAGACATCAGCTCAAACCTCACAAGACAAGCAAAACACGCAAGCCCTCAAGTGCAAATTCTTCCTTTGGATATCCCCTAAAAATGACTAATTTCATCAACAAATATTTTGAGCACCCAGTACATGTGGGCATTTTCCTCTGGGCATACAACAGTGAGTTTTTGTGTGAAAATTAGCAATGTCTCCAGTATATTATCATTGGGTCTATTTGCTTCTTGTTCAGAAAATGATTGCAAAAGGGGGTATTGTTATTTCATATCTTAATCTTTTGGGAACTGCTTTTCATTTGATATTTTTAAAGATATTAATTTATACTAATTTATATTAATACTAGGTACCCACAGCAGAAAATTCTGGGTTGATAGTAGTGCGAGCTTGCACAAGTTACTTAAACTATCTGTTTCAATTATTTTTATATAACTCCTTCATAGAGATGTTGTTAAATAGATACATATCTATATCTGTATATCAATACATAAATATACATTTATATATATATTTATATGTATATTTGTACATAATAAGCACTTAATAACTCATAGCTATTATTTTTCTTACTGTTGTTAGGATCCAGTGGAGTTACAGATGTGTGAACTAGCTATTAAAATAGTGTGTAATAAGTGTTTTATATAAGTCAAACAGAGAGCTATGGTAGCACATAGCAGTGACAGTTAATAGAGGTTAGGTGGATGGAGGAATGAAAAGTTGTGGTGTAAGAGAAGGTTTCCTAACCAAGACATAGAAGCAACTTAAATGTCCATTGACAGATGAATGGATAAAGAAAATGTGGTATATTTACACAATGGAATATTACTCAGCTATAAAAAAAAGAAATAATTTCATCTGCAGCAACATGGATAGACCTAGAGATTATCATATTAAGTGAAGTAAGTCAGAGAAAAACAAATATCATGATATCACTTATATGTGGAATCTAAAACAATGATATAGATGAACTTATTTGCAAAATAGAAATAGACTCACGGACATAGAAAGCAAACTTATGGTTACAAAAGTGGATAGCAGGGGTGGGGGGAGAGATAAATTAGGAATTTGGGATTAACATATACACATTACTTATATAAAATAGGTAAACAATAAAGACCTGCTATATAGCATAGGGAGCTATACTTAATATCTTATAATAACCTGTAATAGAAAAGAATCTGAAACACTTTGCTGTACACTTGAAACTAACAGAACAGTGTAAATTAACTATACTTTAAAAAAAATAAAATGTTCCATTTCTTTCTTTAAAAAAAAGAGAAGGCTTCCTAAACTAAGTGACTTAAAGAGAAACATTAAAGATAACTAGAAGTTAGTAAGGTAAATGGAAAGGAAGAGGGAGAAGAGAGGAAGAGGGAGAAGAATTTCCTTTAAAAAGAGGAACAAGAAACAGTATGGCAAAGTCTCTTACTTATTTGAAATATGGTATATAACATATGTAGGAGAATTAATCTGAAAGTTTAGTATGGCTTGGAAAACACTGTGCAGAGCAGATAAATGGAAAATATATGCAAAACAATATGGCTCTATCATGAATTAGTTTGAGATTTGTATACCTTGCAATTTAGCACCTTGGGGATCTCCAAATTACTAAAATTGGTTATGTTATCAGATACAGGGCTTAGAATCCAAGTTTTCTGGAGTTGTACATGATAATTCTGTATCTCCAAACCCATTCCTTCCATCTCAAACTGCACCTCAGAACTCCTGAAGTGTACAAAAATACCCAGTTCCTTTGAATTGAGCAGTCTGCTAACCCAGTCATTATCTTTTCAGAGTCTGGGAAAACTCTGTCAGAATTTTACTAAATAATTAATATTGATAGTTGAGGAATTAGAATAAAAGTGCCAGAATACTGGAAATGGCAAATATTATGACTTTCAAAAAAAGAAACCCATATACCAAAGCTAGTCTTAAAATCACTCCCACTATTGGTTCTAGAAATATTTGTTTAAGAGATATTAAATGACTGTCCAGAAAAATATTCACTGAGAACTTGCACCACTTCATTAAGAATAAGTTACTACAGAATGAACTCATTTATTTCTTAAATAGGGTTAAGAGATCTGAAGATGATGTGAGTACAATGGTTCTTACGTATATGATATTCATAATGGTGTATTTATCATAAAGGTATTTGAAAAATTCTTACAGAAACATGATAACTGTATAGGTACATGTTGGCTAGCTCAAGGACATTTAGATAAATAATTTTCAGGAGGACAATGTCTAAAAGTATCTAAAAAATGTACTTCAATCTGTAGAGAAGCCTCTCATGGCATTTACTAAATTTATCTCCTTAGCTTAGTTCTTCTCAACTTTTGTTACCTATGACCTGAATTAAAATTTAGAAAGCATATTAATCATATATGTGAATGTATTTTGATAAAATATTTTTTAAAAACCTAAACACATTAAATGATGAAGTCAGGATCCAACCAAATTTGCTAAGGTAACAATAGGCTGAAACTAATAAAATTAAATGTAATATAGACCAATGTAAAGTTCCACACTCAGCTCAATAAAACAAGTGCATAAGGGAATCCTGGATTAGCAATCGTGCCTGTAAAGTAAGAATGTAAATTCAAGTTGGCATTTCAGTAATAGTCAACGAGTTAACTATGTATTATAATGGATGAAAATCTTGCATGCTAAATGAGTATTTAGAATGAAGGTGAAGATAATTTTAGTATAATAATACTTTTTATAATAATAACAATAATGCTTGACACTTGCCTAAGTACCATAGTAAAATTAACCTATTTAATCTTCACAACAACTTTATGATGTAATTATTATTATTATTCCCATTTTACAGTGGAGGAAACAGGCACAAAGAGATTAAATAACAGCCCAAAATCACATGCTAATAACTGACAGAACAATTTGACTCCAAAATTACTACCCTTAAGCAGGACACTACATTTTTAAAAGGTAAAAGGAGAATTCAGGAGTGATAGGCTATGGTGATAACAATGTTAAATGAGGGATTGATACTTGAAATTGAGATAAAACCTTATAGAAGAAATTACTGAAGTACATAACTGACTTCAAACTCTGAACAGGTCTCTTTGGAAAGAGGCTGGACTTGTTTCTAGGGCACCAAGGGAATACTAGGACACAGAAAGAGGTATATTTTTAACACAAACAAAAACAAAGACTTTATAATGTAATAGCTACCTAAGATGGGTTTTGGTTAATGATACATAAAATTACAGAATTACAGAGTTCAGGGGATGAAGTGTAGATAAATGCATCTTCAATAATAGTGACAATATTTTTGTAGTATATTTAATGTTTGTGAACATCCATAATTGCTCTCCTTAGCCTCTAAATGGGTGATAATGTGGTCATCCATTATGGATCTGAAACCTTAATACCAACTGACAATCCATTTCAAAAGGGATATTTATGTGCTCAAAAAGCCAATTAGCATGCTCTAAGTGTAATATTTGCATATATCTACATCTAATTTTACTTGATGTACTTTCAATTCAGCCAGTGAAGATAAAGAATCCATGCTCTTTTTTTGTTTAAAAAAAATTACCAAGCAGAACATTCCATATTCTATTCCACATCTCATCGTGAAATGAGTTAGCCCTAAAGAAAGAAAATTCTTATTTATTCTCTGTATTTTCCTCTCTCTTTCAGTCTTTTGTGTTTTGCAACGCATTTAAGCTGCCTATTTAACAGGTAATTTATATAATTTATATAATTTATGCATATTAAAATTCTACTATGACATACCATAAGGGCCTTGAGTTTGCTTTTTCAGAGTAAGGAAATAATATATTCCAATAAGTGAAAATCTACTGGACTCATAGAAACAAAGTAAACTCTCTTCAAATACGAAATGAAACACGTATATCTAATTATAACCCAAATCCAGTTGGGCCTTCTTAAAACATGTTTCTGTCCATCTAGGTTTTCAAAACATAAATAAATAAAATATATTTAATACTTTGAAGAAAAAAATGTATCTACATTATAGGTGTCCTCAATGGGGAACAGAAAGGAAATTATACAGTGTATCAAATAAAAACTTCAAACAAAACTTCTTTACATATATGTCCTCTTTCCAAACTTTCCTACTCATAGCAGGTGGGGAAATCTCAAATTCCTCTCCTACTGTCATCAGTGGAGTCCTTTTCTGGATGTGTCATTCACGAGTTAAATTCCTTTGTTCTTTGCCACACTATTTCACCTAAATTATGATGTACATATGCCTCTACTCTCACTCACCTTGCCACTACCCCACTGCCTGGCAAATTCGGATGGATAACATTCTTTATCTTATAAATCTCTATAAGAGGTACTTGCAAGTTACCACGAGGAATTCAGCTATTTTTATGCCCTGAAAATAGCTATAATATTCTTACTAGTTAGAGAGAGACACACAAGTCAGTATCTGCCAAAGCAATACACGCTAAAGTTTCTAAGTGATAGGGTTTATTCTAGAACAAACCAGAATACCAAAAGAATTGATAACTAAGAGATATAAAACAAAAGGCTCATTTTTGGAAACCTGCTCTAACTGTAAGAAATATTTCTTGTGTCAATAAATTCTCCATTCTTCCCACAGAATCATGAGGTATAATACTGCAATTGGTGAAAAGTTTTGGAGTTTGTTTGTAATTGTTTGCTTATACATTTACTCAATTTGCCCAGCCTTTTTGCCACAAATGGACTTCTCCTTACTTCAGTGCTGTTTCAAAAAAATAAATAAATAAACTCATGGCATAGGTATGCAGAGGATATGTTTCAATAAAAAGTCATAAAATCATGATAACCTTGAACATTATTGTACTCCTCATATGTACAAGATAATTGTTCAAACATTAAAGGCACTGTAGACATAGTCCTAGTGTTAGGGCACTTAAAAAGCAGGGTGGATAGATGGAACAATACATAGAAAATTATAATTAACTAAAGCTTATAAATAGCATAATTCCAAAGCAATACAACTTCAAAAAGAGACAAACTCTATATCATTTGTAAATTAAGCAAATCATTGAAACATATTTCATTTGAGATAAACCTTAAAGAAGGAATATTATTTAAACAGATGGGAATCAAAGGAAATGTGCTTCAGAAGAGAGAAATGCAATGTATTAATTACATTCTGATAATGATTGGAAATCAGGGTATCACTTGAAAATATATGAGAAAATTCCTAGTGCTTTGGTGAGATCCTAAAAAGACAATAATAAAAATGTGGGGAGAAGTTTCTAAAAATACGGAGGTGAGAAGGAAGAAGAATTGGGGCTTTAACAAAATTCAGGAAAAAATCTATTCTCTTAAAATTATTCAGTAATAATCTATGGTTGTCTGCATGAATTTTGCTTACGGCAATTATTTAATTGAGGAATAATTTGTATCTTTGGTCAACCAGCTTATTTTTCCCCGCAAAATTTAAGCATACCAATGATAATATCTAATAGGTACCAATAAATATGTGCTGAATATCGACACATTATCTAACTCAATCTTCTCCAAATCCCTAGAGCTAGATTTTATTATCCCCATTTTACAGATAGAGAAACAAAGACTCCAGCAGCTCAAGCTGTAATTTGGCCCCAGATCACAAGACTTCTATGTTGTCAAGTCAAATTACAATAGTCAGTCTGATTTAACAAATCATATTTTGAACAACCAAGCTATGAATTAAGCTCTCCTGACTAGGTATCCATCAAAAAAAAAAAAATGCAACCAATAGAAAACCTATTTAAATATATGCTAAAACTAATTTAAGTATTATAAATATTAACACTTGATTTACATATCAAATCTTGTTAAAATTTAGGGCTACTATTATTGCAACTGTTAGGTAGTTCTCACCTTAGAATAATTAGACAAGAATAAAAATACAATCAGGCAGTTCGTAGATGGAGCTTGTTATTTCTGAACAATATGATGGTTCGGTTCTATGTCAAAGTTGAAATAATTTGAAGACAGTAATGATGTGAAAAACTTTTCACAAAGAAGAAATTTTGAGAAGATCCTGATAATAAATACTTATTAAAGAATAAACACCGTGCATGGTGACTGTCTTGTGATTTTATAATAAATGAGGCAGGAGGGAATTAAACTTAGCAAAGCATTTGTCCTGAAAACTAATTCAGTGTTCTTGGAATAACCAGGTGTGAATAAATACAGTAACCTGGGGTCACTCAATAAATTTAGTTTCTATCCCTGAATTCATCTCAATAAAAAATTCTGAATTTATTGTTAATTTCACTAAATTATAACATCTGCAGTTCATGTTAATGTAATTCTTAGTTATAATGTAATTTGGGAAAAATGTTACTAATGCCGGCTGGTGTTGATCATCTGGACTGATTTCAGGTAGGAAGATGATATTTTGGTTAGATCAAATCCCTCTGGGGAGCGAGTTTGGCTATAAATTATGAAAAGGTGCATCTCCCCCTAATCATCTCTACAACTCCCTATCCTCTCCCCATGCCCTGTATAAAGGGAGAGAAGAAAATTCATAAAAAGTACTCCAAAGTATGCCACGTAAGAAAGTAGCAGAAATGCCATTTGCTCATGGGTTCCTGGAAGCCCAAGGACTGAGCAAGTGGGAAGAAGGTGCCTAGAAAGTGGGGAGAAAAAGAGAAATAAGAGAGGAGATTAAAAGTGGAGACTTTGGAACGTGCCTAGAATCAGTTGCTATAAAGAGGCTTTTACCAACAACACAGTACCTAAACATTAGACTGAACTACATAAAATTGCAGATATTCAACTATATTTTGACTTCCAAAACTAGCAATTTTAAATGACTTAACCTAATAAATTGATGTTTAATATTAGATTGTTGTCATTACTCCCATGCCTTTAGTAAATTATGGCATCTATATACAATTTGTGAAGCTCAATGACCTTTTAAGGAATTGAAAGGAGGTAAGGGCCTCCGATAAATGGGGATAGAAGCTTGATACATACATATACATATATATGTGTGCGTATACATATACATATTTAATGTGTAGTGGATTTCACACACATATAAATAGTATATTTACATTTTACAAATAATAGAGTGGGTACTCATTCACCATCTCACAGCTTAAAAGACAGGAAATGCCTTATTTGAAAATTCATTAAAGTTTGACTCTAGATGATGTTAGTTAGGTCTTAGGAGCAACTGATTTAAAATAACATAAGGCAAAATTCAATCTGTGGTTTGCGGCTACCTATTTTTAAAATCCTCTGTGGAATTTCTTTTCCTCAGCGGTTTGACAGGTGGGATTTGGAAGAACATCTTTTTGTCTTATGCTCACAGGCGATGCTCTGTATGTTCTTTTTAAAAGAGTGCAACCTTGGACCATGCGTTCCTCTAGCCCTAGCTGAAGAAAGGCATCAAGGGAAAGTGTGAGGGGGAGAGGCTTTGCTCTCAGGGACTCTCAGGGGTTACAGTGTTGCTTTCTGCCAAGCCAGATAAGTAAACTGGCAAAACCTGAGATAGATAATACTGCACAAGAGCAAAATACAGCCACAAATTCATCAGGCATCCGTTATTGAGAAAATAAACATGAAATATGTTTTTAAAAGTAGAATTCCAGAGGGAAAACATGAAAGTTAGTATATTATTTATACCTGATTTTGTACTTCTCTTTCTCCATTGAATTTTCTTACTAGACAAAACTCTGAAAATTCAAAATACATCCGAATTTAGGAGTGAGAGTCTGTTTCAATATCACTGTTGGGGTGATAAATTCATAATCATATTAATAAATATAGAATGGGCTAAATCTGTTGAGCAATTATATACAGTAGATAAAGTTTAGGTGCACATGAGTTATCTTAACTGATAACTTGTCTTAATTGTCGTGAAGACAAAAATCACGTGAGAAAGGTATCATGATTATGTTAATTTCATGGGTAAGGAGACTGAAGCTCAAAAAACCTAGGCAAAGCAACATGGATAAGAAGCGATGAAGCTGGGTTTTTATCCTGAGCAGTTGAAATCCAGAGTTTTGCTTTAACTACTGCTTCATAACATCTTATTGAAGTGCCTGAAGAATAGACCGTATTTTTCTCATACAGATGTCAAATTCAAGTAGTAAGACTTGCCATCCCTAGAGCTAGAAAGCAACAAGCTGTAATTTCCCTAGAAGTATTTATATCTCAAGGGAGACACATATGTATGTATGTGGGTTTACATACATATATATTAGGTATATATGTTATATAATATACATATGTATGGTTCATTCAATATACACATATGTATGCATGTAAAAGGGGTAAGCAACGAATTGAAAATTCTCAAAAATTTTACCACCCCATCCCAGAAATGTAGAAACTGTTTGAAAATTAGTCATGATAATATTTTTGTTTTGTTTTCTGCAAAGAGATTTTATCACTTCTCAGTTTTCTGAATCTACATATGAATGACCTGGGTTTGTTTACACAGCTATCTTCCTTTTGCCTATATAATAATTCATATTTTTCATTATTTTTGAAACATTATTTTCACCATTCTACTAATCACACATTTATGTGTGGCTTTGAAGCTTTTAAGATTATAAAAAGAGTCAATGTATGGAAGCATTGAAAATATGGAAGGATTTACCGTATGGAAATATTCAAAACATGAGAGGAAACAAGTTATGAGCATCTTGTCTACATTTTCTGTGTCCTCAGGATCAATTCCAATTTGACTTTTCCCCAGGACCCTGATTTCTCTTTGGTATCATGAGTATTGGGAGAGGTATGTACCACATCCAGTTCTAGATAAATGAATAAATGATGCTCAGCTAATCAGTGCATGATGTTCTCCTGTCACAATGGTCACATGATCTCAGTCTACTTAGAGTGTATTTTGGACTTTTGCTGAAAAGTCAGGAACATATATAGTCTTTCTTGATTCTCCAGTTGAACATTTGGTGGGCAGATATGACTCTGAAACTAACACTGCCATTTTTCTACATGAAGGAAGGCAGCCTGAAGTCAAAGTGAGCTCCCAGAAAAGGTATAACCAAGAAAAACTCAGAGATTTTGAGTCAGATCCTTAATCAAGTGGTCTCTGAAATCTACCCAAATTCTGGACCTTTACAATTGTCTGAATCAATGTACTTTTTTTTTTTTAAACCTATTTGTTGGGTCTTACACTATTTGCAACCATAAGTGTGAAAAGAAACACTAAGGGTACTGAAGGCTTAATATTTTAAAAAATTTGAGAAATGGAGCTGACCTCATCTTAATATCAAGCAATTTCATTATATATGTTCAATGCAAAAAAAAACTTTACTAATGCATTTAAAATTTTTTCAACTTTATCGATGTATAACTAACATATAACATTATATAAGCTTAATGTGTACAAGAAGATGATTTGTAATGCATATTTAATGCAAAATGATTGCCACAACAAAGTTATTAACAATGCATTTTAAAGGGCCAATTTAATGTTCTTTATATACAAGAATCTCAGCCTTGAAATACTGTCTAAATTGGATCAAACATTAGTCAATTAAAAAAATAAACTAATGTAGTACTAGAATGCTCTTCTGTACTAGAATGCTAAATTGGAACTGAAGATAAATAAAACACAAAGCCTCTAATTCAGTTAATTACATCATCTGTGTAGTTACAAAAGAAGTATTTTGATCCTTCACTGGCATGTTTCATAGACCTATAAAATCTCAAGACTGGCCTTCCAACCTTCCCATCTTCCTTTCCTCCTTCTTCCCAATATTCAAAAATATTCACTGAGTAGTTACTATTTGTAAAATAATGTACTATTTGCTGAGAAAGCTGTAATGAAGGAATTCACTGACTGGTAGGAAAGAAAGACAGCAATCAAGAATTAGCCAAGTAAATACAGAAAGAGATTATATGAGTAAAGGTTTATTTTGTTTTCCTTTTGATTATGAGAAATTAAAATATAGTTTCCCCTTATATAAATCAAATTTCCCTTTTTAAATTAATGCTGACCTAACCAGCATTTAAATTACCATAATTTATGGAAAACAGACAACTTTCAAATCATTGAGATTATATAATACATATCAATTTTATTGTTATGAGATTTTGTTTCGCATTAACAAAATATTGCAGAGAGGAAGCTATTAATGCAGTTGAAGGAAAAGATTAAACGAAACACCCAAAATACCTAAAAGCTAGACTCTCTAAAAATACATAAGTAAACTACAACGTGTTGCAGTTGGAAAACACAAACAGATTAAAGAAAACTGCATTTCAATACAGTTCAGTTATAAAATTTAATTTGAATGATATGGGCCTGAGGTTTCAAATTTACATAATTTTTTTTAAATGGGGCAATCTATCTTCTTCTGAAAACAAAACTTCCATTCACATTTTAACTTCTCCTCTACCACAATGAAGAGATAATTCATTCAAAATTAGATTTTCATGGGGAAACAATTTTTAAAAACTCACATACACTAGGACATATGTCTATTCTTGTTAGATAGTGAACATCAAGCAACCTAACTACTGACATGAAACAGCCTACAAGACAGCAAGGCAGATTTAATCAGAAGCAGCACTTTGACCCATTGGACTTAGGGTGGACCAAGCATGGGAGCTTAGCAAAGATTGGATAAACATTTGCAATGTTTTTGTAAGAAGTCTAAGAACTAAATAGATATTGTGAAAAACATGTTTTCAATTCAATAATGAGCTACTCAATAATTGATAACGTAAATCTACTGTTTACAGAACTTTAATGTTTATAAAAATTGGCCAGAAGGAATGTTGAGACATTTTGTTTTATAGCTATATTTCTTTAAAGAGTGTGTGTGTGTGTGTGTTTAAGGAAAAAAACCCATAGTAAAGTTCACAGTTGTTTATATTATTTTCTGAATTGGGAAAAAGGTTCCATACAATATGGTACAACTCCCCTGAAATCCAATTCTAACTGATTTCCAGCAGGGCAAACTGGATATATTTTTCAGAGCAAATGGTGCTTCTTAGTAAATTTGTCTAAAAGTCATTTGCATCATTTTAGATTTATTATGTTTCTTTGGAGAAGAGAAGTTATAGCCATGCTAATTCAACAATTAATTAATTAATTAGTATTTAATACAGAGATATGTACCATAGATTCTGAAATTTTCTTTTTTAAAATGCTTGCCGAAAACTCTTTAAAAAATAAAGTAAGAATCAACTGTCCTGGTGGAAAATAATAGGGAGTGGAAGAAATCTGAATTCTATCCCTTCCATTCCTTTTAGGTACTTCTAGCAAATCTTAAAAGTTTTCAGTGGAAAACTATTGATCTAGTCCAAGAAAATGACTTCACATATGTTATTATTCTGAGCCTCACAATAACATGAAACATCTTTGGTATTCCCAATTTAGATCAGAAATTAAGACTATGAGAGGTTACGTTATTTGAACCTGCAAACAACAAGTTAAACATGGAGCTAGCTACTTGCACAGTTGTGAAAGGAACATGGAGAAAGTAGTATGTTCTTACTTCTAACCTGATATCATTTAAATGTGTTTTGGAATGTATTTTGGCATAGACTCAATACTCTTTGGTTTTTTATTACTGTTTTCAGGTAACCAAAAATATCAAATAATTAATATTCAATCACTCAACAATCTTGGCCCATATGGGAACTGGCCCATAAGCTTTAGTGAAATTAATTACATTTTGTATCCCTTTGTCAATTCTGTGCTTGAATCTACTGCATTCTTCTTTGTTTTCACCTCTTGGATGACAAAAGCTGGTTTTGGAGAATAGGAACCAAATCCTCTTCTTTGAACTTATGAATTCTGGGTAACTAGAAAACTCAATTTAAACATCTGGACATCAAAACCCTCCCTGCAAACACATACTCAGGTCAGGTCTATGCAAAAAAAGTGTAATGAAAGCTAAGCTTCTAAAATAGCATTTGTTTGTTTCTCTGTTCAAGAGATTTGGAATGGAGATAACTAAGAAGCTGGAATCTTGTGGAAGATCACAGCTTGTTCAAGATGTTTTCTCTTCCTGAGGACTCCTCCATCCAATTCAACTGGCTAAAGGCTACATATCATTCAGGTGTTTCAAGTTTTAATTTACATATGAAGATTTTTGTTTTCTCCCTGAACACCTCCTTACCCTCATGACAATATACACAGACATAATTGGCAATTCCCTTTTTCCATGTAGCTTACTCCTCTGCAATATGCATAACAGCATAAACAATTTACTGTATGTACTTGTTAATATATCTGTTTTCTTCAACTAAGAATCCTCCATTATTCATCTTTTTGACAAAATAAGTATAAATACTTCCCCACCTGGATACATTATAGTGAACCAGAAAAACAAGTAGAAGATCTCAAAGAGATTTTGACAGGAGATAATAAGAAAACAGAATTGAATAGAAATCCAAGTTTGACAATCTAAAATTTGTTACATTTGGATATAGGATATGATATATTTTTAATAAATGGTCAATGACTAGATGATGAATGAATGAAAATATAAGAACTCAAATGTTTACATCGTCGTTTGTAGTAATAAGAACTACTCATTCTGCCAAAAAATATGTGAAGACTTTAAGGTGCTTTGAATTATTTATTCCTCAGTTACAGGTGACTAAATTTCTCACTTTTCCCCAGACTGTCCTGGTGTTAGCCCTGAACACCCTACATTCCAGGAAACTTCTAAGTAGGACATAATGGAACACTTGGTCACCTTATCAAGTACTTACTATTATGGATCTTATTTAATAATTGGATTGAGGTGATACAGGGAGATTAAGTGATTTGCATAATGTCATACAACTAATGAATGACAAAGGCAAGTATTAAATTTTCTTACTCAAATTCCCATGCTCTTAACCATTATACTATTGATATATAGCTTATCAAGCCTTTTTTCCCCTCTCATTTGTTTATTTTCATGTTATGAGAGCAAGGACCTATGTACAATGTTTAAAGAAGGCAATATGTGTACATATATTTGTTTTAAATATATATTTTCTGATACTACATGGCTAAAGCAGATTGCTTTTAGTATTTGCATAAAATATCATTGCCTATTCTATTGTTTACAATTTGTGCCCTCAGGTTTATGAAAGTCTTTTTAAAACATCATAAAGGTAACATTTATTGTAATTAGTCATAAACTCATGAATTTAGTTCATTAGTTCCTTTTATGACTTTTCCATTTAGTCTGTTTTATAAGCTTCTTTCTTTCTTCCTTCCTTTGAATTTTTTAAAATCAGTATTGTTTGTGAAAAGATATCTTAAAAATTAGGTAACACATAGTACATATTTACATAAACCATCATTACTAATTAGAAATTTTGAGATGATAAACATGATGTTTATGTTCCAATCTGTTACCATTTTAGTCAAGTTGTTCAAGGTTCCTGGAAATATTTAAAACTCTCTTCATCCTTTTAGTGTTACACTGGATTGGTCTCCAGTCAAGTGAATGACAAATGTTTAGATCTGAATATGAAATAGAAAGGGAAAAAAATCCCCTAGGGATAGCAGTATTGTTTAATTTTTTTTGTGTGTATGTGGTAATTTAAGAAAGAACATTAGGTGGTTCCAGTTGCCTGCTCTAAACTATTATGGCAATTCAAAGCTCCCTGAATAAAATTTTAAAAGAAAAACAAACTCTAATTCCTAGCAATAATCATTTGTGAAATAAGAAAGCTTCACAATACTCTTTGTAAGTTTCTATTTCTTGCTTTGAAGTCCCAATTTATTTTCATTTATTTTGCATTTTAAATGCTACTGAACATGATTTGGAAAGACACTGTACTGAATGCATGCTCAACATGGATGATTATTTGTGAATATGTTGTTTAATCAGTAATATCGTCCATTCTCTTTCTAAAAGTGCTAATTCATTGCACACAAAAAATTATTATCAACAAATGGGTGTAATTTGTCTTCAAGAGCATTAACTTAATGTAACAATGATAACTGGATTCATATAATACATTATTCCACTCATTGAGTAGATAGATATAATTATACCAGGGAAAGTTCTTTTCACAGTCTTAGAATCGAAAGTCATTGCAAAAAGAAAAAAGGCAGGCATACTGACTACTATATATAAGCAAATATTTTTAGTTTAATGGGTCAATAGAAAATAAACTGACTTAAAAATTGAAATTGAAGATTATCTTGGCCTTGCAAACAATTACTAATTTCGTATACACAGGGTCACAGACCTAATTAAAAGATGATTGATCAGAAGATGGGTTTTCGGTTTCCTGTCCTGTGCTTTTTCATCACAATGATACTAATGTTTTACATGTCTCAGGCATTATTTCATTTAAAAAAAGTAGCTGTAATATGTATGTTGACCTTCCCAATATATCTATTAGGAACAGACAACAGGTGTTAGATCAGATAGTTGAGGAGGCTTGCCTAAAATTACATGACTTGTTTAGCAGTAGAGCTGAAAAGAAAACTGTTATCTTTTAACAACCTTACATGAGAGTTGGAACTGAATGATCTACAATAAGGCAGATGTCATGAATGGCTGCTTGTCTTTGTCTCCTATGAAGTAGAGTCTTGATACATTCTGCCTACTAGCATAGGAAAGTATGAAGGAATCATGTAAAAATAGAGTGATTCCTCTCTGCAGAGGAATTCCATGCCTCTTTCACTCCTGGAAATAAAGTATAAATCTAGGGAATACAAGCTCCATATAAAAACTTGTCCTGGATCAATGAATTCCTGCTGTGACTTTCTAAGGCAAATCAAAATTACTTTCAAAGGTCATCTGTCCACAGTCTAAGAACCAGAAGACTATCATGGAAAATGGTCTCCACTGCACATACAGAAGATATTGTAACCACATAAAGAAGTAAGTTTAACAATGGGGAGGAATTTACGTTTGAGAACTGGAAATTAAATAGTTGATCAATCAATTGATAAAGACATAGCTAGATATGTTTGTATGAATGTCTATGTCTCAAAGGGAACAAAAGAACACTAGAATAATAAGAATTCAAAGGAACAGATAAGAGAGTCTAGGAAAAAACCTTGATGAATTGTGATAATTAAGGTAGTGTAGAAGACTAATTTTTATCAGCAACAGAGAAAGAAAACCAGGAATACCTGGTGTTATGGAAACCATTATAAGACAGTGTTTAAAGAAGTAAAGTGTGACCAATTCTGTCAAATTCTGTTGAGAGTTCCAGTAAGGAGTCAGAGGAGTGTCTCATGTATTTGACAATATAGACATAACTGGGAAAATGACACTGACACCAGATTTGAGTTGCTGAAGAATGAACCAGAGGTAAGAAAGTGGTGATAGGCAATACACAAAACACATTTGAAGAGTTGTGCCATGAAGGTAAAAAGAGAAGAGAGGCTGGAGCCTTTAAAATGTGAGGTATAAGAACATGCTTGAAAGCAGCTGGGAATGGTCAAGTAGAGAGAGATCAGTAACACAAAAATGAGAGAATCTACATAAAAAATATATTGAATTTTGTAAATGAATAAGATAAATTTTACTTTAATGTCATGAAAATATCAACCATCCCTCATTCAACAAAATTAATCAGAACTTATAGCAATAACTGAAAAATGTTTCTTACTTATAGGTATTCTGAAAATAACATTTTTTCAAACACTTCCATCTGAAATCTAACTGGCCTCTTCTAGATAGTTTTGCTGTTATTAAATTCACATTCACTTGAAAGGAGCAAAGTTACAAACATAAATGTCAAAAATATACCAAATTTCAAAGAAATTTGAATTCGGTACTTTGTGACCACCTAGAGGGGTGGGATAGGGAGGGTGGGAGAGAGACACAAGAGGGAGGAGATATGGGGATATATGTATACGTATAGCTGATTCACTTTGTTATAAAGCAGAAACTAACACACCATTGTAAAGCAATTATACTCCAATAAAGATGTTTAAAAAAAAAAATCCTCTGATGTTGGGTGTTTTCAAAATATAAAAATATGTAGCTTTAAAAAAACCTGTTTTCTCTTTATTCATAAGAATATTTTATTATCTGATGTGGCTTCACCTGACCCTTTGTTATTTTTAATTACGTGGAAATATGCACAACGAATTTCATTTTTTCAAAGGCAAACCTATAAAAGCAAGTACATGTCTTTAAACTGTGAATTTGGGGCCTTAACTTCAGATGTCAAAAATAGCATTCTGGCATCTACAAAGCAGTAGACACAAAGAACCCTTAAAAAAAAGACTGACTTTTTTCTATAAAATAAAAAAATTAGAAAAATTATATAGAAAATATAAAGTATAAATATTCTTCATAGTTTATGAATACTTTAAAATTAGTGAAGATCTCTATGAGTTCTTACAAATTT
The DNA here is from genome assembly GCF_009873245.2 of Balaenoptera musculus. Lineage (NCBI taxonomy): Eukaryota > Metazoa > Chordata > Mammalia > Artiodactyla > Balaenopteridae > Balaenoptera > Balaenoptera musculus. The sequence goes on from NC_045800.1 coordinate 43,002,295, forward strand.
ATTCATTTCCTTATTTTAAGATTGTGAAAAATAGAATTTACATGAGCCCAATTATTATTACAACTGGTATTTTGCACCAATCTATAAGCATACATAAAATTTTCTTTCGGGGGATAGTCATTATCACTCTAAGCACATTTATAATAATCATTTATTTGGTACATATTTTTTAAGAAGGAAAAAAATGTAAGCTATAACCATTATATAAGCTTTGGTGTTTGACCCTCTTATACTGTCTTTCTCATTTCATTTCTTGGATTTAATTTCTATAGATTATATGTGATGACTGGTATTTCAATGTGTTGCAATATAAATTAATCATTTAGAAATAAAAGAGTAAATACAAATTATATTCAAGCTCCTATATTTTTTCTATGAACTAAGCAAAAATTAAGGTTGGGTAGGCTTTCAATGACCCACATCTGAAGATATAACGGTGTAGATGGTTAGAGTTCTGTAGGCTCTACTGCTATCGAATACCGTGGGAAAGAGGTTTAGTAATTATCTTAATTTTGTAAAGGATAAAATCTTTGTGAAGATTTTAGAGATTTTTGACCTGGTATATCGCACAAATCTCACAGTTTAGGAAGCGCCATGGGGCCCATGATAACCTTCTAATATTCTGCTAGCTAAATGATGCCAGTCTTAATTTTCATTATCCCTCTATACTAGGGACATCAATTTTGAAGTTAGAGTATAAGCATCATCCAGGCTTTTATAGCAAAATGAGGCAGTATTTTTATGTCAGGATGGGTGGTGAAGTTTAAATTTGTTGACCCTCACAATGAACATATTGGTATTTCCACATTATATAACCTTTGAATCATAGAAATACTGGAATTTTCAGAACTGATAACAGGTCAATGAAGAAGATAGTGTGGAAGCCACTTTTCAGGTTCATCAGTAATAATGAGTGGAGCTTCTTGTTAGAAGTGTATTTCTATCCCACACTATCCCAAATTATCCATTACTATATGACTACCACTCTCTGATTCAAGGGAATCATGTTTTTAGAGAAATTCTCTCCCATAGTAGATTATCACATTTTCAAAATCAGTCAATTATTTTAATTCAGAGTAAGATAAATTTGAATTATTTCAGCAGAAGATAAAACTTCTAGTAACTTTGGGATCGTCAAATTTGTGTTTATTAAGGAATTCATTCTGAGATCCATTTAGTATATACTTGGATACGCATCTCTTATTGATTGATTCCTAGAGTCAAACCATTCCCGGAGGGCCTTATCTCTAATTAGTTCATGGATTTATTCTTTCCCAGTTGCCCAGCTCCTCCAACTGCATTTTAATTCTCTACTCTGACTCCCAAATTTTTTCTTTCTTTTTTTCTTTATCTTCAATTCTTTACTTATTTCATTCCTTATTAAATACCCTGTGTCATTAATGCTGATTTAATCATCTTTCCTACTAAATATCATAACATCATTTCTAAAGCTGTGTCATATGTGATAACTCAACAAGGAAACAGATTCCAATTCAATCAGAAACAAAGAGTAAGATTTTTACCACAACTTTAAAATCTAGCTTGACTAATCAAGGAGGAAAAAAAAAAGAAAAAAATGGAAACTACAGTGGAACTTCTTTGCTCTTTTTGTATTTTGTAATTCTCCTCATCCAGAATTGCTTATTTAGCAACACCTATTTTAACTCAGCTTTACCTACTGAATTTATAGACTTTAAGTGACATGTCTAATGTCTTAAAACTGTTCATACACCTCAATGAAATCAAATTCTAACACTTTCCAGTAAAAGATTCTGCAAAGGATTTTTGAAAAGAAAAAGCAGAGAAAGATTAAGAATCTCTATTTTTACCATAGGGAATTTATTGGGGAAAATATAGTTAACTTAAATTTCCCTAGATATTATTTTAAGCCATCCAAATCAACCATCAAAAGGCTTCTTAATTCAAAGAAGATAAATTAACCAAATTCTCAGAAATAGCATATTTCATAGTGGGACAACTTTGGTTTCTGAGGCAATATAATGTGCAGTGCCCATCTAACTAATAAACTAATCTTGTCATAATGTTTTACATAATTATATAAGCAGGGATTGGTCAGCAACATTCTTGCCTAAAGGGTACATAGTAACTATTCTAGGGTTTTGGGCCACATATTACCTCTATTGCATATTCTTTTTCTTATTTATTTGTTTCTTCATTCAGTTTTAACAGTAACCTTTATTAAAGCCCATTCTTAGCTAGAATGCCATATAAAAGTGAGTCACAGGATGGATTTGACACACAGGTCATAGTTTACTGGCCCTTGTTCTGAAGGAACAAGTTGAAAAATCCTACAAGAAAGCAATTACACAAATTTAAAATATGGAATGTTCTAAAAGACAACTGGGCTTCTTTTTTCAAAAAGTAAATGGCATGGGACTAAAGGGATAAAACTATATGTCATACATGAACCCGGATTGTATCCGTGAGATTAGACTGTGCTTCATTATTTAAAAAAAAAAAAAAAACTTTAAAAGACATTTTAGAATACTTTTACTGATTCTAAAGTAAGCATTCCCCATTTTCAAAAATGGTGATATTTAAAGTTATAACTACTTTTCAAACTTTCTTAATATTAGCAAAACACTGTATTACCTGAAGGAATATTTGCCATAGATTTGAAAGTCTAAAAGTCTGCTGATTTTAAATAACTGTAAATTTCTTAAAGACTAAGTTTGTAAATCTGGAATACTTAGGTCAATATTCTACTTGAGGAATCAGATAATTTAACCATGGATATTCTGCTGATACATTCTGAATTGTGCTATAGATAAATCTCTTAGAAACAATGTTCACAGTCTTTTGATATTTAACTCTATGGGCACAAGTCAGTAATAGGCTTAGTATTAGAACTACCATGAGGTACAATTTGTGGGCAGGACCTTCAGATCAACTGGATAGTTTCCTGTGGAGAGTCACAAGAATATACTGGTTCTCTCTTCCCTTCGACTGTATGTTAATGACCTGATACAGTTATAGGTCATCTGGATGTTTGTGAAATCCTCTGTATTTCTCTGTTCTCCCACTATAGCCTCAAGGAAGATCTATCTTGATCTTTATGAGATGACATGATTTAATTATTGAGTCAGTCCTGCTAGCTGCAGTAATGCAGTATGACAGAGTAACTATCCCAAACCTGTCACTGTAAAATGCCATCTGATGTCTGACTTATAGCATAATATCCCTAATAACTAGTAAGCCAGTGGAGACAGGCATTTAGGCCCCCAATTAACCCTCCCCAGTGACTGAAACTAAGGAACCACCAATCATCTTGCCATTGTGCTTGTGATCAGTCAAGTAATTTCTGAAAAAGTGTACAAGGTTATTTGGAATTAATGAACACTGAAATTACTAAATATCACCAGTTACAATGCTTACTCATGCCTTGCCCTTGATTTTTGGTTAAAATCCTCTCATGATTCATACTAATAGCAGAAAGGGTATCTGCGAAGAATGCCAACCTTGGCTCCTCCACACAAGTCTCTCCCTCTGAAAGAAAAATAACAAAGGCCTCCCAATGCCAAGAGAACTCTATACAACCCAGTGCTATGTAAATCCACGTAGGGCCATGCAAATAACAAAGCCCTCCTTCAATCTAAGACAACAGTTTTGAAACTTCAAGTCATTCACCTAGCACTTTCTCATATGGAATAGAATTTAACAAAACACACCTCATGTATAGCAGAGGAAACTCCACTCAGTACCTTGTAATGGCCTATATGGGAAAATAATCTAAAAAAGAGTGGATATATGTATATGCATAACTGATTCACTTTGCTGTACACCTGAAATTAACACAACATTATATATCAACTATCAACTATATATCAACTATATCAACTATCAACTCCAATGAAAATTTTTTTAAAATGCCTGATGTTGTAAAGGAAAATATTGTTTTCTTAAAATTTTGATTTAATTGCACACATGCCTGTGTGTGTGCTGGATGGCAATGGAAAATTCATGATTACATCAAGGTACAGTCAAAAAAGTTTGAAGGTTCTAAAACTTGAAGGGATAGCAGAGAATTAAAAGGACTAGATCCTTTTTCTGCCTTTTCTACCCTAAGAAGAAGGGGTGGGGATTTTATTAAAACCCATCTACCAATAAAATTTGAGGCTATGAGATCCTCTTTTACTCTCAATAGTTGTGAAGTTAAGGAAAATACACAGAAGCCATGTTCTCTTTCACTTATTGGGACCATAAGCAAAATTAATAATAATTATTTTCAAAGTTGATTCCTTGTGATGTACAATTTCTATTTTTGTATTAATAGTTATTTTAGGTTGCACTATTCTTTGTGTTATTTACAGATATCCTTGCTATCTATTTATCACTTATTCCACGACTAGGAGAAATATCTACAGTATTATGAAACATGCAAAAATCTAGTTTAGCCTTGCAATCTAAAATTGTAGCGAGAAACGAGATTCTTCATTAACAACAAAAGTTCCCATTTTGTTTATAGCAAAAATGATTAGTTGTCTTCTATGGGTAAATCAATACTTTGCTTAATTGTATCTGTTTCTCAGAATTACATACCTCTAGTTCATTAACTCTTTTAAATAACAGCCTGCCTTGGAAACTTGATGTTTCTTTTAAAGTCTTAATAAATCTTTTGTTCTTGTGTGTCTTACTCAGTCCTTCACTAAGTCTGCATAAACAACAATAAAAATGTAGGGTGGTAAGTATCCTGATATATTTTATACAATATGAGAAAAAAAATTGCGAAGACTTTCTGCCTGTTTAAAACTTTATAATGGTGATAAGTTTAGGAATAGACCATTCAGAGATTATGGAAGTGCATGATGCACTATGGAATCTAAAAAAGTGTGTAATCAGAAGTTAAAAATCATAAAAAATGAAATAATAAAGGAATACACTCATGAAGTCTTCCAGGATGCAAATAGAGTAGAGGCTAGTATTCATTCATTTAAGAATTATTCACAGAGCCCTAACTATGTGATTGGCTTAGATAAGTAGGAAAGACAGCCAAAGCCCCTGTGCTCATGAGAATTACCTTCTAGTGGGCAATTTAAACAATATAGAAGCACATCAATAAATTAACAAGATAATTTCATTTTGGGTAAGTGCTACAAAGCTAACAAAAAGTGACTCTTCATAGGAGGCATAATATAAATTTCACTTTCAGTGACAGTCTCACTGAGGAGGTGGTATGTTAACTGAGTCAGACTTGAATAGCAAGGAGTCTGCTATGCCATTCAGGTTGAGGGGACAGTAAGTACACAGGCTTAATGCAGAAACAATCTTAGTAAAAATCAGAACAGAAGGAGGGTAATCTTGCCGATGCATGGCAAATGAGAGGAAGAGGACTCATAATTATCTGATCAATATTATGTTGTCAATCCGTCTATTACTTTCTTTAAAATATTATAAGTGTAGTAGCTAACATTTAACTTTTCAAAAATTAACTGTAATTAAATGTGACTCCCTGTCCTCCATTTCACTTGGCTGAGGAAAAATTCACTCTGTCAATATTGAGGTGCCCAATACATTCAGTGAGGTTCCTAGAGGTGGGTTCTCAGTGGTTCCCACTGAGTTGCCCACTGTTCAAGTTGCAGACGGCCCCTTGAGATCTAGTGACTGGGTTCTTTGCCATATAAAGGCATGGGTATCTTTGCCAAGCCTGGAAAACCAGTACCTAGGTTATAAGCTCCCTAGATATTCTGTAGCCACCTGATAACACTGGCCCTAGAGGCCTTTAACTCTTCGGAACTCAGCAAAAGAGTGAAGCTTATATCACCATCCATCTCAAAGTATCAGACCTGCGTCTCCTCTCTAGGCTTCAGGGATCTTCCTTTCTTTTAGGCTGTTCCTCAAAGAGCTTACTTAGTTCTCTCTTCTAGAGCAAAATCCATACAAAATACTCAGACTTCAAAGGAAACAAAAGCAAGGAATGGAAGGTTAATACCTTCAACACTAAAGGATATTCGTCCCTTGAATCAAGAACATGCAAAACACCTACACAATTTTTGAAAGAGCAAATTAGGGGAAGGAGGGAATACAACAGAAGACAACACAATCAAATATCTCAATAGATTTTCTTCCCACACACACATGTGTACACGTACATTTTAGGGAACTAACATATGACTAATTTAGGATATAGAAAAAATGCAGGAGCAGGCTTAATGAAAAAATTTTCAATTTATTAGGAGTATGAAAAGTAGAGAAGACATTGTTAGAAAATGTGAAAATAAGATCTCAGACCTGAAGAGATATTGTATAGATAATCAATTCTTCTATTTCTCAACTTGAGATAGTATATAATCTTAGAACAAAACTGCTTGAGAAATTATGAATTTCAAATATGGAAGAAATTTCTGAAGGTAAATATACTTAAACGTGCAGATTAGTTAATAAGTAGAGCTATGAATTATTTTTCTTGATATATAGAAAACTGATATCTCTTCTAATTGTAATGATTTTGGTACTCTAAATCATTATAGAGATTTATATAGAGAGACTTCAAGTTTATCTTAAAATGCTAAATAGTTTAAATAATGCATGGTTTAAAACTGAAAAACTCCTTAAAGCTTAAGAATTAATTATTCTTCCTTTTCTTTCAATTTTTCAATTAAAACAAAACAAACATAATACTTAGAAAGTAATAAGGAAGAATTAGAGCTATATTAGTAAAGACAGATCATGACTTCAAGGAGGGAGGATGGGAAGGGAGGAAAGAACATAATCTGAAATAAAATGAAGAATGATAGAGATCAAGAAAATGATACTAGTGTGGAATGGAGAATCATATTAGAGATTAACTCAAAGAAGTGGCATGATTTGAGTTTTAACCATTGTGTAAAAAAACACACTAAAACAGATGTGGCACTCAAAACTAAGGTGAGAAATCAATGTTGGACACTTCTAGAACTTCCAAACAACACTAAATATTTTGGCCCATTACTGACAACAGGAAAAGCCAATTACAAATTGCCTCTTCAAAACTATTTCTCCCTTGGCACAAAGTATATTTCTGAAACTAGATTTGAAAAATCCCCATCTTCCTTGGACGTCTTGATTTTTATGAAAGTTACTTTGTATTGTATCAGTTCCTCTTTTATCTAAGAAATAGTCAGCTTGATATCTGTTAACTATTTTATTCCTTACATTATTATTTATAATTACAAGTTGTGCTTATGGTTGAAAAAGCTGTGAGGTCAAAAATTATATACAGTCATATAATAACTCAGTCACACATATTTTGGGAATACAATATTACAATATATTTTTTTCCCAAAAATGTTCAAAACTAGGGAATGTGGCTATAACTGAATTTTTAAATTATAGAAGTCTTTTTTAATAAGAGTTGTTTTGCAAGGTACTGTTGTCAAATGTAATTTAGCCATCCAAGTATCTGTCAAATGTAATTTAGTCATCCAAGTATATCTTTTCTCTATAGATCCAAATATTAAAAGATTTCTTGGTAATTAGTGATTTCATTTCTTCAGCTCCAATGTAGTTGGTAACCTATTAGACCCAATGGAAACGCTTCTTACCAATGTCATCAATGGCCTCTGTGTTTTTAAATTCAATGGTGTTTTTAAATATTGTCATCTTGTGCTTCATTCAATGTTTGTCAGAGCCAATCACTTACTCCTTTCTGAAACACTTTCCTTCGATTTTGCTAAATCATGTCTTTTTTTAATTCCTCTCAAGTTTCTGGTTCTTTAAAGACTCATTCACCTCTATCAGCAGTTAAATGTTGACATAGCTCAAGAAACAGTGAAAAACTTCCTTGTCCTTCCTCTCCAGACTCTCTCCATAGAAAAAATTATCCACAATGGTAATATTTCCATGGATATCTTTTCAGTATATGGACTTAGCCCAGACTTTTAAACTAAGGACCAATATAACCAACTGCTATTAAACATCTCTTTGCACTTGTTAAAATTTCTTCAAACTCAGTGTGTCCTAAATTAAACATATAATTTATCCCCTTCCAAGAACTGAATCATCTCCAAGTGTTCTTTAACTTAATATATAGAGGCAGGATGGGTTTATTTTCCCCAAAATGAAAACGCAGGAATCACATTTGATTTCTTCTTTATATAATTAATCACTAGGTCCCTTTGATTTTACTTTCTAACTGTATCTCACAAATCCATCCTTGTAGCCTCTGTCTTGATTTTCCATCTGGATGTGGCCTTCCACATGGTCCAGAAACTGCACCATAATGGACAAATATTCATCCTCTATTGGCCCCTCTAAATGGGTCGGCACATAGTGCCTAAAATAAATCTTTGAAAATGCAAATTTGGATACGTCATTCTAATTTTTCTTAAGATAAAGAATATAATTCTTATCAGAATCTAAAGTTTCTATAAGAATCAGCACCTGGTTACTTCTCCAGGTACTTTGAACCTTTTCTTGTCAATCTCTACACTCCTAACATTGTGATGATGATTCTTCGCACATCAGAATATTTTCATAAATCTTTTCCTTAAATTAGAATATTTCAGCAACTTTGTTCCCACTCCCTTTGCTTAGTTAACTACAGTACTAGCCCACCTGATCTCAGCTCATTGATCCCATAGAGAATTTCAATCCTCCTTGTAGCATGTTTTCTTATACTATTATAAAGAAATTATTAATGTGTAAGTAAATAGTTAGATGATTATTTGATTAAAATCAGTCTTCCTTACTAAATTGCAAGGTCCGTGAGGTCAGATTCACAAGGTCTGATCAATTTTTGCATCCTTAGCAACTAGTAGAGTGCTTGGCTCAAAATAAGTGCTCAAATATTTTTGAATCAATGAGTATGTGAAGGAATGAGACATTGGATGAAAGAACATCAGATTTCAACCTCAGAACAATGTAAACCTATTCATTATATTTCTAAAATTTTGGCTACTTAAATCTCACTGAATCTTCTATCCTCTATGAATTTAGTCTCACCACTTAATTTTCTTTCAGATTTTAGTACTCATTTAGATATTATGATATGGAAATAAACCTAAGAGCTTATAATGTAAAATCACTTAAAGCAAAATACAAAAGTAAAAAAGAATTGGATGGATGGACGTAGAGATTATCATACTGAGTGCAGTAAGTCAGACAGAAAAAGACAAATATCATATGATATCACATATGTGAAATCTAAAAAAATGATGCAAATGAACTTATTTAAAAAACAGAAACAGACTCACAGACATAAAAAAACAAACTTACGGTTTCCAAAGGAGAAAGCAGGGTGAAAGGGATAAATAGGATTAACAGATACACACCATTATACATAAAATAGATAAACAACAAGGATTTACTGTATAGCACAGGGAACTATAGTCAATATGCTGTAATAACTTACAATGGAAAAAAATTTGAAGAAACACATATATGTGTATAACTGAGTCAATTTGCTGTACACCTGAAACTAACACAATATTGTAAATCAACTGTAATTCAATAAAAAATTGGATATAACCCATTAAAATACATTTCCATTTTTGCATAAATGAGAGAGTAATTCGGTATGTTAAAAGTTGATTGGATACTACTAGCCCTCCCAAAAGGGGAAAAACAACTTGAGATAAGATTTTATTCTATTATGAAGAAAATTTTTAATACCAATAACTTGTGCTAGAACTTGTTTAAAAGAAAAATAAACACTTGTTTATAATACAGGAAAAAAAAGTATGGTGCAACGTAACTTATTTCCTCAGCTTTGGTAATTGTGTCCCCACCCTTACAATATTTACCATTATGATCTATGGGTCTCTCACTCCATCTCTATGGGAAAAAAATCATACTGCAAATATGTTCTGCTCTTGTTTATAAAATATATAAAGAAATTATGCTTATAAAACCAAACCAAGTATCTACTCTCTAATAAATTACTCTTTTAGTGAATAGCATTTTTCTACAGTGACAAAAATAAAAAATATCAGTGACAGAATGAATTTATTTTCAATTTAATGTTATATTTTCTTTGCCACAAACTACCGTACACAATTTGTAGTCCTGTCCTTTGTAATTCATTCAATAACAAAGGAATCCTCATGTTGATTTTATTTAAAAGATCTTTCTTCAAGACACTTTGATCAGATAACTTGACAGAGATGTATAGTACTTTGCTATGCTTAATAACTACACAACTTTAGAAATGCTTTTATAATTGAAATTAGACAGCCAAAAACCATACTGTATAAAATTTTGCTATTACAAGAAATACTTAAAATTATTGTTTCATGTCCTCAGTTGTACAGTGTCAGAGATAAATTGTCTATCCATTTCTTCTTGGCCAGAGCGCTCTGTAGAGAATATTTATTTTTGTATTTCTCCTCCTAGAGGGGCTTACTCTATCTTAGTGTTCCACTAAACACAACTACATTATTTATCCCTTATAGAGACATAAAACCTGGCAAATACAAACATACTTTAATGAAATATAATCAACCCACTTTTTTCAGTAGTGGGTTTAGGAGGTGGATTTGAGTACTGAATGTTGTTTGATACAACATGGGAAGTCTGGTCAAAAGTGAGGAAAAACAGACTGACTGCTGGCTATTTGGCAACACTATGTCCTATGGCAACCACTACTGACAAAGGGAGTATCTGGCAGGGTCCTGGCAGGAAACAAAGAGTACACTCAAATTGGGTAATTTGAGAAAAGTGTAATAAGGATACTATTTAAAAGATATGGGAAAAGAGTAAGGAAACCACTGGGGTAGGTGCTATGCCCCAAAGCTGGTAACAGTGGCCCAGTTCTCATCATCCTGCAGCAGATGTGCTTGGTTCCTTGTTTTACATCTCCTCAGCCTACCTTTGATTTCAACCCAGGTATGGTGGACAGTTCTGTGCACAGTGCCAGCCATTCTTCTTTGGTGCTTCAAGATTTTTTCTTCTAAAGTCACAGGTGGCCTGTGTGGGTAGAAACTGCATAGAAGTGCAGGGGAGTTCACATTCTAGGAGCAATGAAGTTGGAGTGGGAATTTATGGATAAGTATCCAAGCTCTCTGATCTTCAGAGAGAAAATCCTGAGGAACATTCTACATAGTTCCTTAGTTGGTCTCCACCAGGCTTGAGCCCCACTCAGTTGCTCAAAGTTTTAACAAACTCAATAATATACTTTTGGAATTTTCCTCCTGTCTTGCCCTGATGATTTGAGGATAACTCCTGATTAAATTACCTATACCCAAGCCCTTAACTCACGTCTTTGTGGGAGAAACAAAATTAAGATACACTCAGGGACTCTAAAATGTAAGAAAAGAGAACAGCTACAAGAACTCACAGAGAGAGAGAAATGGGTGCCTAAAACTGTTAGATAGAAGCCCTAATATTTAATCAAAGGAGGCATAAGCCTGAGTCTGCCTCCAAGAGGAAAAGGGAAATAGACACCTCAACTTCACTCTCTTCTGTCTCAGAAAACTGAATTCCAAAAGGCAAGAGGACCCATTTGTGCAGTTAGCCACAGAGCAAAGGTGCAAATAAAACACCTTCAGCACAAAGGAGAACCTATATTCCATACCAAAATCCATTATGTCTCATTCTAATCTCTCCCATTGCTCCATTTTCCCTCTAATTCTCCAAATTGGTTTAACTTAGATAATGACCCTAAGAAGAGTGTAGTATCTGTCTAAAATGCAGTTTGGAAAACTGGCACATAGATCCTCTCATCTATATATATCGAACATCTTTTTCCGATGTTTTTTCAATAGACTAAAATTTGATATTCTCTAGAGACTGCAGAAGAAAATAGTGCTAACTAACATAATAACTGGAAAATTTTCTGATATAAAAAACACATTTTGTTGCCTGACAGCATGATATCTGGGTGTTTAAATACATATATGAAAATCATAAGTATTACTGAATAAGCATGTTCAACAACAGACCATCCTCTATTATGACCAAGAGAAATTAGCTAATAAGGTGTTTCTGGAACATTAAATAATCAACAAATAATTATTCAGTAATTATAACATGTAGCTCGGTATTGGGGGAGAATCAAAAAAGTATAACATTATGAAAACTTTAAGAGGAAAATTATAGCAGAATAGTGTACCCCAAAGGCCAATTTGAAGTGAATAACCACTGAGTGGTCTTTAGGCTGATAGTTCAGTGATTTGATAGAGGAGGAAGAAAATGTCATAGCAATTATCAAATTTTAATTATACTTCAGTACTTAGCTGACACTCTTAACACTGAGTTAGCTGATATCTATTAGCACTTCTAATGTAACTTTTAATTGCCAAAATAATGTATACAAAAGACAAACGTTGAAGGAAACATCAATGTAGCACTTATGTTTGTACTCCAAATGAACAGTACAGAGGAGAACCTGGAAAACTGGCAACTTATACTGAAGTAAACCTGAGGTGAATAGAAATTCATTTGAATAGTAAGGGATAAAATTTTAAGTGATCAGGTTCCAATGCACCCCAGGAAAGACAGAGGCAAAGGGAAGTTGATGACATAGCCTCACTTCATAGAAGAATGAAAAAATAGGGGTTTTCTTTGATCCATTAAGTCACTGAAGTTGGGGGCCAGTGATATTTTAAGACTGATTTGACAGTGCATTATAAGAAATGTAGAAAGGAGTCTTCAGAGATGAGCTCAGCAATATGATATAGTAGAGTCTCATAATTTCTCTCCCAAGTCATTTTAGGTATTCAACATGTATGGATCATGGTTATAATAGTGATAGGACTCTATTTGAGGAAAGTACTTTTTAACTAACACTAGAGTGTATACTTGTTGTATTAATAATTCTTGCTCAAATAGATTTAATTTTCCATTTACCATAATATCTTTATCATCCAAGAAGTTGACGTAGGATAATATTTTGTCAATATTTTCATATATATTTTCAATTTACTGATCTTTCAGCAAATAATTATTGAATGCATTTCTTTGCATCCAATACTTTATTAAGTATTGGGAATGAAAAAGCAGGATGTCTGACATCTCACAATGATTATAAATATCAGTTTTATACTCAACCTCAAAAAACTCAATCTGTGCCAGATTTTACTTAAAAACTCCAAGCAAAGACCAATATTTACAAAGGGAATTGAACTCATTTATTGATCACTTACTAGACATATTTTCAGCTAATTTTTCCCATCCATTTCCTCATTTAATTCTCAGGCTAAACTTAGTAGGTAGTATTATTATTTCACCCAATTTATAGATGAGGAAACCAACATAAAGATGTTAATTGCTCAAGGCTAAAAATGGTAGAACCAGCTTGAACCAAGGTCTTTGTAAGTCCAAAAGCAGTATTTAATACTTAAGAAAATAAAAGGTAAAGAAAGCTAAAGAGAGAAAAAAAAAATAATGCCTCAGAAGAAAGATAGTATCTGAGCTCAACCACATATCTAAAACTAAAAGCAAGTGAACAAACAAAATGCCCTCAGATACACAAACTCACACTGCCTGAAAAACAAAGCATTTATATGTATATGAAAGACAAAGTTGAGCATCTGGAAGTTCAACAACTTATCATGAACTTATAAAAAGTGCTACATTTAATTTTAGATATAAAAGCAAAAAGTATTAAACATATAGGCTAACCAAGATCATGACTCCCATTTCTTTTCTTGAAATTGTAATCATTGAAAATCACTCCCTGCTGTTCATCTTCTAGCGTTGCTCATCTGAACATAAAAGGGATTGACAATGCATGCAAATGTAACCATATCCATGTTTAAGATCCTCTGAAAAATTGCCTTTACCTTCTTTTTATCTGGTATCCTGAGCTCCATGAAACTTCAAAACAAGAACCCACATGCTAATCTGCTTCTAGCTATATCTGCCTCCGTTACCACAACTTTCATCTAACATATTTGTTTACACTATGAAACATAAATCCAAATTCTCTTTTGACAAACTTGTTCTTTTTCATGTGGTCATGGTAAAGTATAGTACTTAACAGTTTTAAAGTCCTATTCAAGTTATTTTTTTTCTTCTTAATCTTCACAAGTACTTGTAAAGCAATTAGCATGGTATAATTAAAGTTGCATTGTATTGATAAGGAACTGAGACTTTAAGTGTATGAGTAACTTTCTCTAAGCCATCCAAGTCTTGAAAATTGAGAGCTGCAATTAATAATAAATTGTTTTGGGTCAGCATTCTTACTTCCAGTAGTGTTCTCCAAATAGAATTTCCAACCAGTTTCCTGTCCCTGTCCCCAGAACAAAGATCCACTGGATAAGGATGTTGGACTGTTCCTTTATGTATTTCAAATACTACAATAGTGTCTGGCATGTTAAATTGTGTGTGTGTGTGTGTGTGTGTGTGTGTGTGTGTGTTGAATTGTCCTATCCACTGGTAATTTTGTTTCAGCAAATCTAGAGTGGTGCTAGGAATCAGGTTTTAATAAATGGTGCACAGTAGTCTGAAGGCAAGCATACTCGAATAAGTTATCTGTATGCATGCTAGACTCAAAAATAATACTTCTGTGCTGGGATGAAGTGGAGTAGATAGAGATAAAAACAACAGAGGAAATACTGGAGAGATGGAGAAAACTTTGTTAAAGAATATTAAGGAAAAAACCCTAATTACTAGAAAGCACTCTCATAGGGCATCATTCAATCATAAATGGTAATTGCCTTTCTTGTATTCTTGTTGCCCATTGTTTTTGTGTACTTGTAATTCAGATAAGCGCTGCGCAAGTTTTCCCCTCTCTTTATTCTTGCCACCTCTTTGAAGACAATGGGGGTTAAGGGAATGTGGCTGAGGAAAGATGAGAGACTAGCTAAAGAACAACAACAGCTGAAGCAACTATTGCCCCAAGGTCTAAAAGAACTTGGCTCCTGGTAAGAAAAGACTGCCGGTAATGATTAACACCTTAAACAAAAGTGAATTTTTTTAATCCTAGAACAGGAGGATGGTAACTGAGTTACACATAAGATTCCAAACAAGTGAATAAAAGTCTGCATCCAAGTATAATTTTATTTTTTTGTTCAACTATTCTACTAGAAATACTGAGGGACTGTGAGTTGAAAATACGTTGTCTTACAGAAATTAGGCCGATAAGCTGGTTACGATTTTGCAGTGTTTTCGTCACAGAGGAATTAAGCTTCCTTCCAAGAATATAAAGTGAATACGTAGGCAGCTGGTACAAACCGGCAGGTGGGTGTCAACATGTGCCTCTTTTTACATTGCAATGCTGTACTTATTGCAAAGGAGAACCACAGAGCAGTCATTCTCACCATGTGCAGGTTTGCAAATGGTACAAGAGGGTTCAGGACTGATACAGACAGCAGGACTTTGGGTTCCTCAAATCACCCTTCTGTTTCACTTTCTCTTAGAGATTTCTAGTTTCACCACTGTGTTGAGGGGTATCTTCAAGAATAACTCCAGAATTCAAAACACTCCAAAGATTAAAATGAGGCACAAAGGACATCTGAGTAATATAGGGCTTAGCAAATCAAGTAATGACTTAAGAGAAACAAGTTGAACTTTGAGCTCAGAAAAAAACCAGAAAAGACATTAAAAAATCATTTGAAGAAAATCTTTAAGGGAAAAAGATCAATCAACTAACCTAGAAACACTATAGTTCTCAATTTTATGTTTTAAAATAAACCATCATATTAGAAACTTAGAGAGTTCTGTTATTCCTTTTTTTTATAAACAATGTTTGAAATAAATCACTAATTGCCATAGGCAGCATAAAAAAAATGTCCTGCTCTTTTTTTCCACAGGGATAGAATAACTCCATTAGAAGTAATGGAAGCAAATCAAATGGGTGGATTAGAATTGTAGTGTTTGCAGAAGTTGAAGAATCCAGAACTATATACATGTGTATAGAAAATGACCATTAGAACAAAAGGTAAATTATAAATTTAAACTTCCAAGATAATGCAAAAATACACTGAATGAATATAATTTAGGATAAGGCCAGTGAAAATTAGAGGAAACTCTAACATATACCATACCTTTAAAAGAAATGCAGGGTTTTTTTTCAGCCACATAAAATGACTCAAAGTAGACACATTAAGGCCTTGTCTAGTGGAGGTTCTGCATTTTAAACAAACTGATGAAGTGATAAGAATTGTTTATACTTGCCATCTACAGAGGTTAAAGGCAGAGAGACTTGGGTTTGAAGTCTATCTCTGTCTATTTTTTAGGTTAGTATTTCATATGGACACTGGATTCTGAATGGGTACATTTATCATAATCTTCCACATCAGGAAAAAAAATGTTTAAAGATTTGTCCAGAAATACACTTGTATACATTTTATAACTCTGTGTATAAACTCAAGATCTAAATAAATTGGATTTGATAGATGTTATATTAGCTAGAATAATCCAGGTGAAAAGTAAGAGAATGAATTGACAAAATTAGTGCAAAATATAAAGAAGTCATTATCTCATAAAACTGGAAACAGGGTAGCTTTCAGGAATGGTTGGTATAAAAATTGGTTGTTTCAAAGATCTCATCAAATGTCAGTCTTTCAGATTTGTAGGTATGAGTCAGACGGGCATTAAAAGGGCTACTTTAGGACTTGGTGTCAAATTCAGGAAATATGTGTCCACAGAAAGAATTAGACTTTTTCTTAAACTACTTTTTGGGGAAGCAAGGGACTTACCCAGGGACCAACAGTGAAGGATTGTAATGCATAAAAATGATCTGGGGTTTTTGTTTTGTTTTGCTTGTGTGTGTGTGTGTGTGTGTGTGTGTGTGTGTGTGTGTGAGAGAGAGAGAGAGAGAGAGACAGAGAGAGATTTATTTTCACTGAATGAAAAAGCATTTCTACAGCTTTCCTAACAGTTGAAATGCTGTTTGATGAAGTAGAGAGGTAGTACATCCCTTGCCATTGACACTGTTAAAGTTACCAATTGCAGATACTGTAGCAGATTTAAGAACTTGAGAAATGTATAGCAATCTTCTTAGATTACTTTGGGATATTTTTTTCTTTCCATCATAATCTATTATTTACCAAGCAAATATTCATTGACTACCCATTATACACCAACCATTATGAAGACATTTATATTTAGGTGTAAACTCAAGTGGGCATTGAAGATAAGGACTGAGTAGGTCAATTCCTGTCTGCAATGTTTAGAAGTTGACAAGAATGTAAAATAACTAGAATAAATAAAACGACGCATTTACATGTTATTTCTAGAATGAAACACAGTTTCCAAAGAAAGTTTTTTACAGAAGACTACAGAAAACTCAAAATTATATTTTATGAAACCTGTTCTATGTCACTTTGATAAACATACTTTTCAAAGAAATGCTCATATTTACTAGTGAATATACGTGTGAATTAAATTTAGTACTATATATAATGATCTAACTTTTAGAGTCTAAATTAAACCCACAATAATGAAAAGGATATTGGAGAGAGGAGTATGAACAAAGAGGCTGATTGAAAATAATAGTTGCATTGGAGACAAGAACTAGGAGGATACATTTTCTTTCCCTTAGTCACATAGCCTTAATGTCCAGTTTCTTGAAAAAAGAAATGTCTTTACATATCTTTACACAGAATATAGATACCATCTATTAGAAATTATAAATTAATTGTAACAAAGGAAATCTTAATATAATGATCAAGATATACTATCCAGAAGAATTTCTGCTTTAAGTCAGAAGGTCTTGATTGAAACCTAATTTCAAAATGCATGGAAAACATGGGCATGCCTAGTTGATACGGAAGAAAAATAATTGAATTAAGTGCTCATAGTGTTATTCCTGCACACCATTAGCATTCCATTTTAAAATTAGACTATACTTCATGCTATTCCCCCAACCAACACTCCACCATCCAATAAAAACTTGCTGGATATACAGTGTCCTGTCTTTCCTTAGTGATCCATTTTTCTGGAATGTCCTTCTGGCTCTTTTCTATCTTTTGAATTCCTATTGATTAAAGGCCCAGTTCATATTATGCAGTCTGTAAAGACTTCTCTTGTAACCCAAATAAAAATCACTGCTCCCTCCAACATGTTCATTAATGCTACTATACCATGCATCATTTTATGACAGAGTTAGCTGTTAATGGTCCATTTTCTCTTCTACTTTCTGAGCTCCTTGAGACAAATTCCAGGAGCAAGATTGCATTTGCTTTTGCATTCTTTTTATCTCACAGACTACTTGGAAAAGAGTAGATGCTCAATAAATGCATATTCAATTAATAAGGCATGAATAATTATGCAAACAGTCAAAGGCATTACATAAACTTTGGTTGAGCAGGGACATCACAGAGAAAGTTCTTAATATATTGTATGCACATGTATGGCAATAAAAACAAAACAGAAGAGGAAACTAATGGACAAAGGTGGTAGCTAGTGTTTTCATATCCAATGTATTTTTATAATTATTTGGTCACAGTACATGACATAATAGACGTATTAATGAAGGTAAGGAATGAATATAATGGTCATATTCATTCTCTTAATAATTATTTCTTGTTTCTACATCATTATACTTACTATGAAAAAAAAATGCCTGAAAGGTATAGTGGATCATTTAGAATGTAGAATTTCCTCCAGGGATGCCAAGAGTGTTGGCTTGGACAGGGTATGGTCTCTCACTCTGTGATACAGAAACTTAACCCACTTTCAGGTGCTAGAGTATGTGAACTCTGAGCCTGTGGTCCAGTCCTCCTCTCACCCCTGACCAGCCTATGCAAGATGTGTGGCGGTCTCTATCTCCTCAGTCTCTCCTCAAGCCCTGACTGAAAAGAATACAAACTCCCATGACCTGCTCTACACCCAACCATAAAAGACTCTGTTCTCAGAAAATCTATGAGCCAATGTTTAATTCTATCCTCCCATGTGCTTTTCAAATTATATTTTGTAGCTATAAACTACAAACAATAAACTCAAACAGCAAAAGCATTGTTAATGAGTTTAATGAAATATTATTGTCTATTACTTTAAGTGGATTGTGTAAAATTCACTTTGTATTTGAAGAATTAAAGGCTGCTTAATTATCTTTATTAGTCTACACAGGAACTAAAGTTAGAGCAAGTAGTTTTTCTTTCTTTCTTTTTTTTAAATTGAATATGCACCCAACAGAATTCTGATCTCATGGATCGGATATCTGATTTTCCGAAACATATAGGGTAATGAAAATTCACCTTTCACCACTGGAGAGAAATAATTGGTTAGACTTTTCTCACCTTCATAGAATCAGAGGAGATAATGTTATTCCCCATAGAATTGGAAGGTGAAATTCAAGCTGGCTGATAAGAATTGTCCCTTCCAAGTAGAAAGACGAAAACTAGAAAGAAGAAAAAGAGATCCTATCTCTTCACTTTTATGTAAGTAGGTCAATTGCTAATCTCTTAATTTTAAAAATTAATCATAAATGTCTTTGAAAACCATAGAAAAATGCCTTTACAAAAGGGTATTTGAGACCATGAATCTAAATTAAAGACTATAAGCTAAAGTTTTCACTCATGGAAAATGTCTGGAGGACTTGTGGTGGTTTCATCTTTATTCCTGACTCTCATGAATTATAAGTGTTTGTCCTAACCATTTGTTTTGCTATTTCACTGTTTTAGTTTAATATCTGATAGTATTTAGCATTAAGCTAATTATCTGCTATCTTAAACTTAAGACCCTTGTTTTTATCATAGTGATTATCTTATAAAATCATATTGATTTTCTGAGACAGTTAATAAATGTGAACTTCAGAAGTTTGTTTCCCTATTATTTAGCCTGCCTGAAATTTTAAAAATTAAAACTCATAAATAGATATTAAATTAATTATAATGTGACTACACAACAACACAAAAATAATCCAGATAAAATATTCTGAACATTAGACTAGATGTCAAATAACCCAATATTTATTCTGAACTTACTATCTGATTATCTATGGCCCCTTAGCTAGTTATTTACACACCCATACACATATACATATCATATATATACTTTTTTTAAAATAGCAAAAAATAACTATGAATGTATAGCCATATGCTTCTGTGTATATGTAGTATTGTTTTACATTTGATCAATCATTACATAATAAAAAGTGGCCAGTTTTTCCAAAGCTGATTTTTTCTATAGATATTCTGTAAATGATTCACAGCAGATTCATTTGAAGTACATAATCATCATAAGAGAAGTAAGCTCATAGTTATCGTTTTGATTTAGAATGTAATGATTTGAATACACATGGATCAGAAAATACTTTGTGCTGGTCAAGGAGGGTCAAGAATGACTAGCTTGTTTATGTTAACCAACTGGCTGTGGGTGAGTCTCACTAACTGAGACTTGGATGAAAAACAAGAAGCCAGAATTGTCTCCTGATATAAGAAGCTGATAGTGGATGGGTTACCAAGGAATTCCTATTCTGAGGGACAGCTGTGGGAAGAGGACCCCACAGCTCAGTGGCACATCCATCCACTGTGTGTGATGAAATCTGCAGTTTTTCAAGGTAGGAGATTTGGAAGGGAGTCAACACTATCATTATATTTCAAGGCTGGGAGTGGGGATTACTGAACTCTCATCTGTAGGAAACCATAGCTACCTCAAGAAGGGAATTCCACAGACATGAAAATCCTCTGATCTTAAATCAAGAATGAGAAGAAAGGAGAAGAAAGAGCAGTTTATGCCAGCTTCCTCTTTTTCTACCTTAACCACTATAAGGCTTTTTATTATTCTTATTTTTACATTCTTTTTTTCTTTTCTTAAAGGCTCAGTGCTAAATTTGAATAGTACATGTATTATCTTCCTCTAATTCCTCTAATTCAGAATTATGCTATATCCCTACATCCACAACCCATCCACACCAGCCTTTTGCATGGCTGTCTGTCTTCACCCCTCCCCCCTTATAATTAAGGTATCAACTCAAATATAATTTTCTTACAGAGACCTTCTTTGATCATATGCACAGTATTGTGTACTCTAACAGTCACTTCCTATCCACCACTCCATTTTACTTCACATGTGATAGCACTTAGCACTATCTGGTTATTGACTAGCCTCATCCATTAGCATGTATATTGATACCAGAGACCTTGCAGTCTTGATTCTCTTGTAGAAATGCATCTGACCCATAGAAGAAGCTTTAAAAAATAACTGTTGAATAGATTTTTAAGTCTTTTCCAAAAATTTTCAGTCTGTAATAGGATAAAATAGGATAAAATTTGAAGAGACGTGGTAGTAATGGAATACCATGGCCTTTTCCTCTCTGATTGGGAGGGTCTGAGGGAGATGGAGGAGAAAGTAACAGTGGCAACTGCAGAGAGACTAGTGAAAAAACAAAGAGAAACTGCACAACCCACCCAGAACAAGTTCAATGAAGGATATGTTACAGCACTTTTAAATGATTGAGCAAACTAAACTAAATCTTTAATTAGAGTGAAGTGACTTCTAACTGAATTACTGAAAAAGAAAAAAAAAAAGCAGAGGGCTTGGTGTATTGGTCATACTCATACCAGGAAATGTCAAATTTACATAAAAGTGCACAGAACAAAAAATCCAACTTTCAGATTTTAAGTATGTAATGATAAGAAAGGAGTAATGGAGAATTCACTCACACTATTTTAGAAGAAACAGTTGTAGACAGAATTACCCAAATGTAACATAGCAAGAAAAAATAAATAAATGGCATCATGCAAATATATTAAATATGTAAACAAATAACACTCATGAAAATATATTAAAATAGATAGATCCATTTAAAACTTGAGGACATAATGAAAAATTAAAAGAAAAATTCCTTCCAGTACTTTGTACTATAAAACTTAACAAAACAATGAATTCACTAAATTAAAGCTTAAAGAAGAAAAGATAGAGCAACAGAAGTGAGTATAAATTATGATTACAGAGAAAGGGTACAAATTGATCAAAACAGCACCATAAAATAAATAATAAATAAATGACAAATAGAATGGTCAGGATAGAAATACAAATTATTCAACTAAACAAAGGATTTTCATAATCATATTAAATACAAAAGTAATATGCAGAGATGAGTTAGAAGGTAAGATCTGAGGACAATAATAATACAAAATAAAAATAATGGTGATCTGAAGTTAGAAAATTCAACAAGTGAAATACAAAAGATATCCAAATATATAATAAAAAATTTTCCTGAAATGTTGGAAAATTTCATACAATGTCCAAAACTTAGATAATAGATGGGTCAATAGACAGATAGAATTTTATGGAAAATAGCTAAAATATGATAATTTCAAATTTAGGAAAACTAAAATATGAAGAAATAATTCTATGAGAATCCTGATTGAAAAAACAAATCTTTCAAGAGTAAGAAAATCAAGCTGTTCTCAAGATCGCCACAGCAATATTCAATAATATGAAACATTGGAACAATGTCCCCAAGTTTTGTAGAATTCAAAATATAACCTTTGGGAATGAAAATAATGGCCCCTCAATGATGTCCATGCCCTAATCCCCAGAAACTATGAATATGCTACCTTACATGGCAAAAAGGACTTTGTAGACAGGATTAAATTAAGGATTATGACATGGGGAGATTATTTTGGATTATCGGTGCGAGCAAGATCTAATCATGAGCCCTTAAAAATGAAAGAAGGCAAGAAGAATGAGTCAGAGAGATGCCAGCAGGATAAGGATTTAATGCCTCACTACCAATTCTGAGATGTTGGGGGAAATGTACAAAAAGTAGAGACAGGCCTCTAGGAGGTAAGTGGACCCCAAGCTGAGAGCCATCAAGGAAACCAGAAACCTTAGTCCTTTAGTCTTAGAGAACTAAATTCTGCCAACACCAGAAGGAACAAGGAAATGAAAAATACAAACTTTCCTGTCAACATCTTGATTTTTAGCCCCGTGAGACCAACACTGAGTATTTGACTTACAGAACTGTAACATAATAAATATTACTCTATAAAGCCACTATATTGGCTGTAATTTGTTATGGCAGCAATATAAGTCTAATACATAACTGAAGAATATTATACACATCCAAGCTGTGTCCATGTATAAAGGAAACAGAAGGGCATCCACAAGGATGAAAGTGGTGAGTACACTCTCTTGGTGGTTCTAATGAGGTTGAATTGGAAATGCAGTACCAACTTTTCTTCCTTCTTTTATTTTTAAATGTCTAAGAAAGAGTGAAACCTTCCAGTGCAGAGATTTGAGAAGTAGCTGAATAATATAAATGCAAAAAAAAAGTTTAGGAGGAAAGAAAGAATAAGAGGAATTAGCACACCATTCTTCTTATTTTGTTTTCCACAGAGAAAGAGTCAAGTCATATTATATACCCTTGAAAATTACGGTTTAAACATTTATATGTGCACTTACATACACATAATCTTTAAGAACAATGCTACTCTTAAAGACTAAAGAAAAACTCCTTTAGACAATAATATCTTAAGGAAAAATATTTCAAAAGCTCAACACATAGTTTCATTTTAATTTCATGTTGTGTAAAGGAAAATTAAAGATTATTCTCTGTATCATCTTATTTATATGAATTTTTCTCCCCATTCTACTTCTACTCTATTTGTATCTTCATAGAGAAATGACTGGATCAATGTTGTGAAACAATGACCATGTTCTTTACATTATGAATTTGAAATAAGAAATTCAAAATAACACATAGAGAACAAATGCCAGTAGATTACCTCATCGTATTAATTAGCAATCTAATGATTACTACATAAACATTATTTTCACAGTGTTAAACCTAGTTTTAAATATTTGTGCTGAATGTTAAAAAACGTATAATATATTTTTTAATGTTTTATTCTACTAATATTTAACCCTAACACTAAGTCTACCATCCTATAGAAATCAATATGATTAAAGGTATTTCTATTTAACTTGTTAATATCTTAAGTAAAACTTTATGTGTTCTCACTGTTTTGAACCTAACAGAAAGATAGTGAAGCAAGCAGTCACCATCAATCTATAATGAAAATCTTAATACTTATCAGGAACAGTGCCAAAAGTTTTAGTAAAAAAAAATAAAAAATACATCCACTTCTTTCTTTCAAGGAAGTTTCCATGTAGTTTTGTGACTAGAGCTAACATTTAGCAAAATATAAGAGTAATCTAAATGGTTCTGACTCTAAATGCAACTAAAATTGCTTTGGCTGTGTTCAACACCCTACTTCCAAAAGCAACAGGAGAAATAGAATTCTGATGCTTTCTGATATTAACCCCATTATAATTTCATGAAACGTCCTGCATTTTATTTTTCTTTCAGTGTTCCTAATCATGGATGTTTGGGAATGCAGCATGCAAATCTATTCTAAACAGAACAGCAGCATGGATTTTGTTTTTGTTCATTTGAGCCTGGTGTTTTGGTTAAACAAAACTCTTTGTCTAAAGATCTGTCATCTTGTCTGAGAATATAAACAAATTGGATTAATTTTGTGTTGTTCCAAAATAATTTTGCTTCTGTTGGAATTCAGAAGAAGAGAACTCTTACAGGAAACCATATTCTACCCTTCTTCCCCTTTAAATTATAAGCATGTTCCACACAGGAACTGAGCAGATAGTGAGCACTCATTCCCCAGGCCCTAAATAGAAAGCAAAATATATAAATCTTGGTCCTTACCCAAGACTGTCACATCGAATGAACAAGCTAAACTAATACACCCAAAATAACAGTACATACTGTATGACCAGTCATTATTAAATTTGGCCCTTCCTCTACAGTTTGCTTATTTGGAGACAGAAGAGAAAGTTATTATAGCCAGTGTGGTAAGCCAAAGCTCCCTTTGAGTATTTGAGATAAGAATTGAGCTAGGTATTAAAAAGTGGTAAGATTCATAAACATGAAGGTAAGGCTCTTGGGAATTCAGAGCAAAGGAAAATAAGCTTATAAATCTCTCCAGGCAGAAATGAGCATACTGAGTTTGTGAGATGGTGACAACATTGGCTCCACAAAGCAGGAGAAAATTATACTGTAAACATAGAGAGTGGGCTGCTTGGGGAGGGTCTTGAAAAATTAGGGAAGTACGAAATAGAAGCTAGTGAATGAAAAGTCTTGGTAGGAATGGCAACTGAAAATGGTGCTTAAGAAAAATTAATAATAAAGTGGTTGTTGGAGAACGGACTATCATATAGGCCACAGTGAGACCACTGCCATCAATACTGAGAAATTACATAACAGAGAGGAAGAGTTAGTGATACACATTTTATTTCAACAGATTTATTTTGTATACACAGAGTAAAAGCAAGATTATTTATTTATTTATGTACTGAGGCATGCTTTTTAGTCGTGTAACACTAGGGCACACTCCCACATAGTAATTCAAAATGCATTAGTGCTAATGGTAGTTGTTTTGACCAAAAAAAGTCAAAGACTTAATTTTATTAAATTAAGTCATTCAAAGCCATGTCTCTCAGGGAATTCATGCATAAACAGTAGTTAGATGAGAAGATGAAGCGCTAGGTCAAGACAGTGCCAGAGTAGAAGCCAACTATGGTTTGATATAATTGTACAAATCAAGGTGCAGCCTACCTCCTAGTGTTTCAGTATGAATTTACTAATTGCAGTTTGATTCCTGAAGACTACTAGAAGCCATATTTAATTTGTATGAAAGTTAAATTTGTGGTGGGTCTATATGCATAAGCTAAAAGTAAGTTGTTTTACGTTTCTGTTTGTTTTGTATTGCATTCTCATTCTCTAACCTCTTTGCTGGTGATCTGAAATATCCTATGTGTTGCTCTGGCAGAGTTTTCAGAACATTTCTGGGGGAAGCAGAGTTTTTTTTCTCTTCTCTTTTTCTGGGGGAAAAGGAGAATAGAATTTCACATGTAAGCCAATATATTTTCCTCCCAAATTTCCACCCAAATTCCTTCTCTGTCTTCATTAAAACCTTATCTTAATATATCTACAGGGTTTATATCTTGAAGTCACCTATGCTTTTTCATAGATGACTTGTAGGATTATATCTGGAAGCATTCATCTGTTTTCTGACTTTTTCACCTCTCTGCTCTCTCACCAATCCCTTAAGGGTATCTTCTTCTGGTTACATGAAAAGGAGAAAAATAAATAAAGAAACCTCTTGCCTTCTGGTCAAAGAATATTTGGATGGTTGCATACGGAGCCAGTTGCTCTGCTACTGAAGAATGGGGGTGGGGCAGGCAGAAAAAGAGGTGGTAAAAGATGATATTGAATGAGTTAGAAAAGCATAAAGAGATAAGGTATATCAAACAACGAAGGGTAAGAATGACTGATTTGAAGACCAGAGATAAGAATGAAAGAGACTCAGAATATAGATGTTCCAGTAAGTAATCCATGTGGACAACCTATGATCCATCAGCTATGATACTTAAAAGTACCCCTGATCAGTGTCGGACTTCAGTACTTTACATAGGGATGGAGACATGAAAGGAAATCTTGTCCCCTAAACAAGGTGGCAATGTCCAGAAGTATTTGACAATCTCCCCAGAGCAACTGTGGGGATCCACCACGGCTGCATAGCTACCAGAAACACTGTATTCTTACTTTCTGGTGTCCTTAATTTTTACCTAACTTGTCTTAAACTTTTCTAATCTGAAATATATGCATATTTCAATGTGTTATTCTCCTTTGAACAATTTACACTACACTCCTATTATTAGATAGAAAACCTTACCTATATATTGACATTCAAAGTCTTCCAAATTGTGACTCCAATTGCATTCCAGTATTTCAAAAATGAACTGATTTATTTCAGTCTAGCAATTCACACCAAAAACCTACTAAATAATTATATTTTCCATTTTATATCAATTCATAGGAATGCCTACCTCCCCTTTCTCTATACTCTGAGACACTTGAAAAGGCTCAATTCCCAGGAGATCTACACTGAAAGATCTTCTATATAATCACATTATATACTTGAGAACATAATTATGTTATGTCTATTGCTCACTATTTTTCACATATATGATTCTATATTTGGATCCTCCTAACTACACTTTTTGAATTGCTGTTATAAATTTCCCAACATTTTATCCATTTCATCATTAAACAAATATTCCCTGAGGGCCTGGCACATGCCAAGTATTATTCAGTGGTCTAGAAATATAGGGAGCAAGACAGTCACAGTGCTGGCCCTCATTGGATTCATCCTCCAATAGTAACACTGGGGAGCTATTGCAGCTCCACCCTTATCAGTGTCAGGCAGCAGAACTTTACTAGGAAGACAATACATTTTTCTCTTAGCAGGCCCACCTGCCCTATATTGACCTACAAATAATATTCATTCTTTAAACACATCTCAAGTGACACATTTTTAACAAAATCTGTTGGGTACTCTCTCTACTAGATACAATGCCACTCAAATGTAAAACCATAAAATATTTTGTCTTTAATTTTCTGATAAAATGGTTATTTGTATATTTAGTTTAGTCCCTTCCCAATTTTGACTGTATTTCAAAGGCATAGTTGATGCTCGATTAATCTTTACATTTCCTTTGCACCTAGCCTCACATCATATAGAACTTAGGTAACTCAATATATATTGCACCATTGATTTTGTTCTACATTTATTCATTCCATTCAACAAATATTTTCTTAGATGTAAGTGTCAGGTGTTGTTGAAAAATCTATGCTTCCTTGCTATGTTCATATCATCTATAATAATAAATCAAATAACTTCATGTCCTAGGTACCATAATAAGGCCATAGAAATATAAGGAAGAGGAGAAGCTTTTACTTCTTTCAGAAGTCTATCAGAGTCACCAGCTCCTTGTGAGTAGGCAATTATGATATATCTTTTTATTTTATTCAAATAAACTCCTTGGGAGAACAAAACTGTGCCAACATGGCACATACAAATGAGTGAATGAATGAATGACAAAATTAATGCATGTTAATATGCAGAACAGCTGATGTTAGAGCACTCTGCAGAAAAAGTAACCTCCATTAACTTCAGTTGAAAGTGGAGAATTATTCAGGGGAACACTGGATATAATTTCTCTCTATAAGCCTGCAGTACCCTGTTACCTTAATAGTAATGTGTTTTTTCTTCCTTTCTCTTAGAAAAAGATAAAATATACAAGATTATTGTAAAATACTGCATTCCAATAAGATATGTCAAAATATGCATGCAACTTTCCCAGACAGGTAACTTTTATATTGCTGCATCAAACAGTATATTTAATATTTGTGAAGTACTTGTGTGTAACCTTTATCCACAAATTCTACTAGCTTCTGTTTAATATTTCTAAGCACAGGGAGGGATTTTCTCATTATAGCTGCCTGAAATTAAGCAATAGAGTTTTATGGTTTTCATTTTGTCTTGTTATTAAAGTATAATTGACACACAATATCATATTAGTTTCATGTATACATTATAGTGATTTGATATTTATATACATTTTGAAATGGTCACCATGAAAAGTTACTATCAAACTTATTACCATACAAAGTTATTACACCATACAAAATTATTATAGTATTATTGACTATATTCCTATGCTGTGCATTACATCCCCATGACCTATTTATTTTATAACTGGAAGTTTATACCTCTTAATCACCTTCACCTATTTTGCCCAACTCCCCAACCCCCCTTCCCTCTGGCAACCACCAGTTTGCTTTCAGTATTTACGAGCCTGTTTTTATTTTGTTTAGTTTGTTCATTTGCTTTCTTGTTTAGATTCCACAGATAAGTGAAACCATATGGTATATTTATTTCTATGACTTATTTCACTTAGCATAATGCAATCTAGGTCCATCCTTAGTTTTGCAAATGGCAAGATTTCATCATTTTATGGCTAATACTTCATTGTGTGTGAAATACACACACAACATATTTTCTTTATCCATTCATCTGTTGATGGACACTTAGGTTGCCTCCATATCTTGGCTACTGAAAGTAATGCTGCAATGAACAAAGAGTGCATATATCTTTTTGAGTTAGTGTTTTCATTCTCTTCAGAGGTGTCACTATAAACTTCCCTCTTAGAACTCTGTTTGCTATGTCCCATTGATTTTGGAAAGTTGTGTTTCCATTTTCATTTGTTTCAAGGTACTTTTTTGATTTCCTCTTTGATTTCTTCATGGACCCATTGATGGATTTAGGAGCATGTTATTTAGTATCCACATGTTTGTGATTTTTTTTCCAGTTTACTTCCTAAAATTGATTTCTAGTTTTATACCTTTGTGGTCAGAAAAGATACTTGATACGATTTCAGTATTTTTAAATTTACTGAAATATTTTTGTGGCCTAGTATGTGACCTATCCTGGAGAATGTTCCACATGCACTTGAAAATAATTTGTATTCTGCTGTTTTAGGAATGTTCTGTATATATCTATTAAATTAATCTGCTCAAATATGTCATTTAAGGGTAAAGTTTCTTCATTGATTTTATTTCTGGGTGATTTATCCATTTATGTAATTGGAATATTAGGTTTGCCTACTATTATTGTATTTCTGTCAACTTCTCCCTCTAGGCCTGTTAATATTTGATTTATATATTTAGATGATCCTATGTTGGGTGCATAAATATTTCAAGTGTTACATCCTCTTGTTGGAGTGATCCCTTTATCATTATGTAATGTCTTTATTTGTCTTTTGTTAGTTTTTGTTTTAAAGTCTATTTTGTCTGATGTAAGTATTGGTACCCCAGCTTTCTTTTCATTTCTGTTTGCATAAAATATCTTTTTCCATTCCCTCACCTTCAGCGTGTGTCTTTAGATCTGAAGTGAGTCTCCTATAAGCAGCATTTAGATGAATCTTGGCATTTTATCTACTCAGCCACTCCTATGTCTTTTGATTGGAGAATTGAATCCATTTGTATTTAAAGTTATTATTGATAGTTATATACTATTGCCATACTGTAATTGTTTTCTGGTTGTTTCTGCAGTTTTTGTCTATTCCTTTCTTCTCTTTTTCTCTTCATTTATGGTTTAATGATTTTATTTAGTGTCATGTTTGGAATCCTTTCTTTTTATTTTTTATGTAT
The DNA here is from genome assembly GCF_009873245.2 of Balaenoptera musculus. Classification (NCBI taxonomy): domain Eukaryota; kingdom Metazoa; phylum Chordata; class Mammalia; order Artiodactyla; family Balaenopteridae; genus Balaenoptera; species Balaenoptera musculus. The sequence goes on from NC_045800.1 coordinate 43,032,140, forward strand.
CTATTATAGGTTTTGGTTTATGATTACCATGAGGCTTATATATAACAATTTATATATAAAACAGTCTATTTTGAGTTAATAGGTAAGTCACTTAAATTCATACTCATTCTAAAAGCATTGTATTTATTCAGCCTCCCTATTTTATTTTTTTGATATATTTTACATCTTTTTATTTTATGTACATCTTACTTTATTGTAGTTATAGTTGATTTTACTATTTTTGTCTTTTAACCTTCATACAAGCTTTATAAGGGGTTGAACCACTACCTTTATTATATATTTGTCTTTACTAGTGAGACTTTTTCTTTCATATATTCTCTTATTTCTAGTAATGGACTTTTCTTTTCTACTTAAAGAAGTCCCTTTAACATTTTTTGTAAAGCTGGTTTAGTAGTGAATTGCTTATCTTGGAAACTACCTCTCCTTCAATTCTGAATGATAACCTTACCATATAGAGTATCCTAAGTTGTAGGTTTTTATTTCCTTTCAGCACTTTTAATATATCATGCCACTCCCTTCTATCCTGCAAAGTTTCTGCTGAAAAATCCTTGAATAGAGTTAAGATGGTGGAGGAGTAGGAGGATGTGGAGTGCATCTCTCTCCACGGTTGCATTAGGAATACATCTATAGGTGCAACAATCCTCACAGAACACCAGCTGAACACTAGCAGAAGACCTTGGACCCCAGAAAGGACTATAAAGATCCCTGCATAACTGGGTAGGACAAAAAAAAGGGAGAAGGTGGAGGAGAGGAAGCAGAACAGAACCCAAACCCTTGGTGGGGCAGGGAGCTGAAGCAAAGGAGAGATTCTGGAATTTTGGGAAACCCCCTCTCCGACAGGGAAATCGATTGGGACAGAAGAGAAACATTTGAGGCTGTTGGAAGAGGGCAAAGTGGCCAATCTGTGGCAGACAGGACAGAGTGAGAAATACACAGATGATCCGTACCTTGGCCCTATGTGTCCTGCACTGGGACGTGTGTTCACAAGTTGCAAGGGGCATGGGAGCTGGAGTGTGGGGATTGGAGAACAAGCCCAGAGTGAGAACTGCTGTTGGCTGTGGGGAGACACACTGAGGGGATGGGAGAGAGGAAATTCACAGCAGGGAATGCCTACAGAAGAAGACTGGACTGCCATGGAAGCAGAGCACTACTGCAGAGTCACACGTGGGGGGAGAGGCCACTATTGTAGCCTCTCTCTCCCCACACACTGGTGCCTGCCAAAGAACAATAAAAGAAACCCTCTCAGGGCTGGCTCTCACACGCTGGTCGACAAGCAATAAAAAAAAGCCCCCTCAGGGCTGGCCCTCACCTGCCAGCTGCAGGGCAATAAAAAAAAAAGGCCTCTCAGGACTGGTCCCCACACGCTGGCTGCCGGGTGCCAGAAAAAGCCTGGCCAGTGCTGGCCCTCATGCACCTTATGCCAGGTGCCAGAAAAGGCCCTCACTAGGGCCATATCTCTTGTGCCTATGGCCACCGGCTTCCCTGCACATTTGGCGCTGCTGGGGTTCCTGCAATCCAAGCAGTCATACCACCTCTGCATCCGGTCCTCACTGGGGCACACCCAAGAGCTCCACCACAACCTCAGGACCAGACTCCTCTGGGTGGAACACATGAAGAGGTGGGGATAAAACCAAAGCTGAACCTCAGGGATGGGGTGACTAAGGAAGAGGACTGCAAATCTTTCCATCAGGTGTACAAGCTGCAGATTAAATCCCCATGATCAGCTAGGTAGACCCTGCATCTATGGAGTGTCTGAGTAGACAATGAGTGTTTCCACAAATGAAAACGGTCTAGCTCTGGCAGCTATGGACTTTGCGGGTAAACACACGCAGGAATTGGGCCAGATCAGGGTCTGAGTGGTCCCCACAGGGCCCTCAGCAGGTCCAGAGACCAGCCCAGAGGCAGAGGAGGGCCTCTTGGGGAGGTAGAGGTGGGTTGTGGCTCATGGTGTGTGCAAGCACACTTAAAGCTGAGACCCCAGGAAAGCATAGTTATGATTATTAATTTTATTATGTTTGATTCATTCTGTTGTTGGTTCTAGCTTTTTGTTTGTTTGTTGTTGTTCTTGTTTTAGTAACTTTTTTTAGTCTATTGTGATCTTCCTGTTTTATAACTTTTTTATTTTTTATTTTTTTATATATTTCTATTTTTACTTTTCTTTTCTGTTGTTCTGTGTTCTTTTCACTTATTTTTCTCTTCTTCTTTATCTTTAATTTTTTTTTTATATATTTCTATTTCTACCTTGTTTTTCTGTTCTCTGGTTTTTTTCTTTTTCTTTTCTTTTATTTTAAAATATTTTTTATCAGTTTGTACTGCTTCCTTGCTTCAATTTTTCATTTGGCACACTGCTTTGGTTTTGTATTTAGGTTTTCTGTTTTTCTTCATTCAGATTCTAATTGTTTGATTTTGTTTTTGGGTTCTTCTGTTTGTCTGGTTATTCTCTTGCTTTTTGTTTTATTTTGTTCTGTTTTTATTTCTTTTGTGTGTGTGTGTGTTTCCTTGTTTCTGTTTTTGTTTGTTTGATTTTGTTTTTACCATTTCTCTGGAGTTTTGTTTGTCTTCTTTTTTTCTTTTTCTTTAATATATTTTTTATTTTACTTTTTTATATTTCTATTTCTATGTTACTTTTCTGTTGTTCTGTCTTCTTTCCCCTTTCTCTTTTTCTTTTTTTGCTTTTAATCATTTTGTTGATTTCTTGTGTGTGTGTGTGTGTGTGTGTGTGTGTGTGTGTGTGTGTTTCCTTGTTTCCTTTTTTGTTTGATTTTACTTTTTACCATTTTCAGGGGTTTTGCTAGTGTTTTTCTTTTTTAATCCTCTTTATTGCCAGGACGAGCAACTAGCAGGGTCTTGGTTCCTTGATCAGAAGTCAGGCCTGAGGCTCTGGGGTGGGAGCACCGAATCCAGGATGCTAGACCACTAGAGAATTCCTGCCCCCAGGGAAGATAAATCGCCAAGAGCTCTCACAGAGGCCTCTATCTGAATCCAATACCCGGCTCCACCCAACTGCCTGCAGCTCCCGGTGCTGGACGCCTCACACCAAACAAAAAACAAGACAGGAACACAAACCCACACATCAGCACACAGACTACCTAAAGTCATATTAAGCTCACAGAAGCCCCAAAACATACTACCTGACATGGCCCTGCTCATCAGAGGGAAAAGGCTCAGCTCCATCCACCAGAATGCAGGCACCAGTCCCTCCCATCAGGAAGCCTACACAAGACACTGGATCAATCCCACCACTGGTGGCAGAGAACAGAAGCAAGAGGAACTACGACCCTGCAGCCTAGGGAAAAGGGACCACAAATACTGTAAATTAGATAAAAGTAGAAGACAGAGAAATACCTTGCAGGCAAAGGAGCAAAATAAAAACCCACACGACCAAATAAATGAAGAGGAAATAGGCAAACTACCTGAAAAAGAATTCAGAGTAATGATAGTAAAGATGATCCAAACTCTTGGAAATAGAATAAATACAAGAAACATTTAACAAGGACCTAGAAGAACTAAGGAGCAAACAAACAGTAATGAACAACACAATAACTGAAATTAAAAATACTCTAGAAGGAATCAGCAGCAGAATAACAGGGAGAAGAACAATAAGTGAGCTGAAAGACAGAATTGTGGGAATAACTGCCTCAAAGAAGAATAAAGAATGAAAAGAATGAAGGACAGTCTCAGAGACCTCTGGGACAACATTAAATGTACCAACATTCGAATTATATGCATCTCAGAAGAAGAAGAAAAAGAAGAAAGGGTCTGAGAAAATATTTGAAGAGATTATAGTTGAAAACTTCCCCAACATGGGAAAGGAAATAGTCAATCAAGTCCAGGAAGCGCAGAAAGTCCCACATAGGATAAACCCAAGGAGAAACATGCTGAGACACATATTAATCAAACTAACAAAAATTAAACACAAAGAAAACATATTAAAAGCAGCAAGAGAAAAGCAACAAATAACATACAACAAAATCCCCAAAAGGTTATCAGCTGAACTTTCAACAGAAACTCTGCAGGTGAGAAGGGAGTGACAGGATATATTTAAAGTGATGAAAGGGAAAAACCAACAAACAATATTACTCTACCCAGCAGGATCTCGCTCATATTCAATGGAGAAATCAAAAGCTGTACAGACAAGCGAAAGTTAAGAGAATTCAGCACCACCAAACCAGCTTTATAACAAATGCTAAAGGAATTTCTCTAGACAGGAAACACAAGAGAAGGAAAAGACCTACAAAAACAAACCCAAAACAATTAAGAAAATGGTAATAGGAACATACATATTGATAATTGCCTTAAATGTAAATGGATTAAATGCTCCAAACCAAAGACACAGACTGGCTGAATGCATAGAAAAACAGAACCCATATATATGCTGTCTACAAGAGACCCACTTCAGACCTAGGGACACATACAGACTGAAAGTGAGGGGATAGAAAAAGATACTCCATGCAAATGGAAATCAAAAGAAAGCTGGAGTAGTAATACTCATATCAGATAAAAAAGACTTTAAAATAAAGAATGTTGCAAGAGACAAGGAAGAACATTACATAATGATCAAGGGATCAATCCAAGAAGAAGATATAACAATTGTAAATATCTATGCACCAAACATAGGAGCACCTCAATATATAATGCAAATGCTAACAGCCATAAAAGGGGAAATCGACAGTAACACAACCATAGTGGGGAACTTTAACACCCCACTTACACAAATGGACAGATAATCCAGACAACAAATCAATAAGGAAACACAAGCTTTAAGTGACACATTAGGCCAGGTGGACTTAATCGATATTTACAGGACATTCCATCCAAAAACAACTGATTACACATTCTCAAGTTCACACAGAACATTCTCCAGGATAGATCACATCTTGGGTCACAAATCAAGCTTTGGTAAATTTAAGAAAAATGAAGTGTATCAAGCCTCTTTTCCAGCCACAATGCTATGAGACTAGATATCAATTACAGGAAAAAACTGTAAAAAATACAAAAAATACAACACATGGAGGCTAAACAATACGCTACTAAACAACCAACAGATCACTGAAGAAATCAAAGAGGAAATCAGAAAATACCTAGAAACGAATGACAATGAAAACACGAAGACCCAAAACGTATGGGATGCAGCAAAATCAGCTCTAAGTAGGAAGTTTATAGCAATACAATCCTATCTCAAGAAACAAGAAAATTCTCAAATAAACAACCTAATCTTACTCCTAAAGCAATTAGAGAAAGAAGAACAAAAAAACCCCAAAGTTAGAAGGAAAGAAATCATAAAGATCAGATCAGAAATAAATGAAAAAGAAATAAAGGAAACAATAGCAAAGATCAATAAAACTAAAAGCTGGTTCTTTGTGAAGATAACAAAATTGATAATCCATTAGCCAGACACATAAGGAAAAAAGGGAGAAGACTCAAATCAACAGAATTAGAAATGAAAAAGGAGAAGAAACAAATGACACCACAGAAATACAAAGGATCATGAGAGGCAACTATATGCCAATAAAAAGGACAACCTGGAAGAAATGGACAAATTCTTAGAAAAGATCAACCTTCGAAGACTGAAACAGGAAGAAATAGAAAATATGAACAGACTAATCATAAGAACTGAAAGTGAGACTGTGATTAAAAATCTTCCAACAAACAAAAGCCCAGGGCCTGATGGCTTCACAGGTGAATTCTATCAAACATCTAAGAAGAGCTAACACCTATCCTTCTCAAACTCTTCTAAAACACAGCAGAGGGAGGAACACTCCCAAACTCATTCTTTGAGACCACCATCACCCTGATACCAAAACCAGACAAAAATGTCACAAAAAAAGAAAACTACAGGCCAATATCACTGATGATCATAGATGCAAAAATCCTCCACAAAATACTAGCAAACAGAATCCAACAGCACATTAAAAGGATCATGCACCATGATCAACTGGGATTTATCCCAGGAATGCAAGGATTCTTTGATATATGCAAATCAATCAATGTGATACACCATATTAACAAATTGAAGGAGAAAAACCATATGATCATCTCAATAGAGGCAGGAAAAAGCTTCTGACAAAATTCAACACCCATTTATCATAAAAACTGTCCAGAAAGTGGGCATAGAGGGAACCTACCTCAACATTATAAAAGCCATATGTGGCAAACCCACAGCCAACATAATTCTCAATGGTGAAAAACTGAAACCATTTCCTCTAAGATCAGGAGCAAGACAAGGGTGCCCACTCTCACCACTATTTTTCAATATAATTTTGGAAGTTTTAGTCATGGCAATCAGAGAAGAAAAAGAAATAAAAGGAATAAAATTTGGAAAAGAAGAAGTAAAACTGTCACTGTTTGCAGATGACATGATACTATACATAGAAAATCCTAAAGATGCCACCAAAAACTATTAGATAGAGCTAATCAATGAATTTGGTAAAGTAGCAGGATACAAATTAATGCACAGAAATCTCTTGCATTCCTATACAATAATAACAAATATCAGAAAGAAAAATTAAGGAAACAGTCTCATTTACCATTGCAACAAAAAGAATAAAATACCTAGGAATAATCCTACCTAAGGAGGAAAAAGACCTGTATGCAGAAAACTATAAGACACTTATAAAAGAAATCAAAGATGATACAAACAGATGGAGAGATATACCATGTTCTTGGATTGCAAGAATCAACATTGTGAAAATGACTATACTACCCAAAGCAATCTACAGATTCAATGCAATACCTATCAAACTACCAATAGTATTTCTCACAGAACAAGAACAAGAAATTTTACAATTTGTATGGGAACACAAAAGATCCGGAATAACCAAAGCAATCTTGAGAAAGAAAAACGGAGCTGGGGGAATCATGCTCCCGGACTTCAGACTATACTACGAAGCTATAGTAATCAAGACAGTATGGTACTGGCACAAAAACAGAAATATAGATCAATGGAACAGGATAGAAAGTCCAAAGATAAACCCATGCACATATGGTCACCTTATCTTTGACAAAGGAGGCAAGAATATACAATGGAGAAAAGACAGCCTCTTCAGTAAGTGGTGCTGGGAAAACTGGACAGCTATATGTAAAGAGTGAAATTAGACCACTTCCTAACCATACACAAAAATAAACTTAAAATGGATTAAAGACCTAAATATAAGGCCAGATACTATGAAACTCTTAGAGGAAATCATAGGAAGAACACTCTATGACATAAATCACAGCAAGATCCTTTTTGACCTACCTCCTAGAGTAATGGAAATAAAACAAAACTAAACAAATGGGACCTAATGAAACTTAGAAGCTTTTGCACAGCAAAGGAAACCATAAGCAAGATGAAAAGACAACCCTCTGAATGGGAGAAAAAATTTGCAAAAAAAGCAATGGACAGAGGATTAATCTCCAAAATATACAAGCAGCTCATGCAGCTCAATATCAAAAAAACAAACAATCCAATCCAAAAATGGGTGGAAGACCTAAGTAGACATTTCTCCAAAGAAGACATACAGACGGCCAATAACACATGAAAAGATGCTCAACATCACTAATTATTAGAGAAATACAAATCAAAACTACAATGAGATATCACCTCACACTGGTCAGAATGGCCATCATCAAAAAATCTAGAAACAATAAATGCTGGAGAGGGTGTGGAGAAAAGGGAACCCTCTTGCACTGTTGGTGGGAATGTAAATTGATACAGTCACTATGGAGAACAGTATGGAGGTTCCTTAAAAAACTGAAAATAGAACTACCATATGACCCAGCAATCCCACTACTGGGATTTCTCAGGGCGTATACCCTGAGAAAACCATAATTCAAAAAAAGACATGTACCACAATGTTCACTGCAGCACTATTTACAACAGCCAAGACATGGAAGCAACCTAAGTGTCTATCAACAGATGAATGGATAAAGAAGATGTGGCACATATATACAATGTAATATTACTCAGTCATAAAAAGCAACAAAATTGAGCTCTTTGTAGTGAAGTGGATGGACCTAGAGAGTCTGTCATACAGTGGTAAGCTGCTGCATAGGACAGGGCGATCACCTCGATCCTTTGTGACAATCTAGAGGGGTGGGATAGGGAGGGTGGGAGGGAGGCTCAAGAGGGAGGGGATATGGGGATATATGTATACATATAGCTGATTCATTTTGTTGTACAGCAGAAACTAACACAACATTGTAAAGCAATTATACTCCAATAAGGTGTGAAAAACAATCCTCTGATAATCTTATGGTGGTTCCCTTATATGTAACTAGTTTTTCTCATGCTGCTTTTAAAATTCTCTCTTCAAGTTCTGACACTTCAATTATAATGTGTCTTGATGTGATTCTTTTTGGGTTCATCATGTTTGGGACTCTCTGTGCTTCCTGGACCTGGATGCTTGTTTCCTTCCTTGGTTAGGGAAGCTTTCAACCATTATTTTTCCAAATAAATTTTCTACTCCTTTCTTTCTTTCCTCTCCTTCTGGGACCCCTATAATGCAAATGCTAGTATGCTTAGTGCTGTCTCCAAGGTCCCTTATGCTATCCTCATTTAAATTGGTTTTCTTTTTGTACTCTAATTGGGTGATTTCTGCTATCCTCTTTTTCAGATCACCGATCTAATCTTCTCTATGATCTAATCTGCTGTTGATTCCCTCTAGTGTATTTCTCATTTCAGTTATTGTATTCTTCAGCTTTCATTGGTTCTTTCTTATATTTTCTAACTCTCTGTTGAAGTTCCCACCATGTTCATCCATTCTACTCCCAAGTTTGGTAAGGAGATTTGACCATTACTTTGAATTCTTTACTAGGTAGGTAATTTATCTCGATACCATTAAGATCTTTTTCTATCAAAACTACAATGAGGTATCAACTCACACCAGTTAGAGCGGCTATCATCAAAAAATCTACAAACAATAAATGCTGGAGAGGGTGTGGAGAAAAGGGAACCCTCCTACCCTATTGGTGGGAATGTAAACTGGTACAGCCACTATGGAGAACAATATGTAGATTCCTTAAAAAATTAAAAATAGAGCTAACATATGATCCAGCAATCCCACTCCTGGGCATATGTCTGAAGAAAACCATAATTCAAAAAGATACATGCACCTCAATGTTCATTGCAGCACTATTTACAAGAGCCAGGACATGAAAGCAACCTAAATGTCCATCAACAGAGGAATGGATAAAGAAGATACGGTACATATATACAATGGAATACTACTCAGCCATAAAAAAGAACGAAAAAATGCCATTTGCAGTGACATGGGTGGACCTAGAGACTGTCATACTGAGTGAAGTAAGTCAGAGGAAGAGAAATATCGTATGATATCCCTTATACGTGGAATCTAAAGAAATGGTACAAATGAACCTATTTACATAACAGAAGTTGAGTCGCAGATGTAGGAAACCAACTTGTGGTTACCAGGGGGAAAAGGGGGGAGGGATAAATTGGGAGATTGGGATTGACACATACACACTACTATATATAGAATACATAACTAATAAGAACCTACTGAATAGCACAGGGAACTCTATTCAATTCTCTGTAATGACCTATGTGGGAATAGAATCTAAAAAAGAGTGGATATATGTGTATGTATAACTGACTCACTTTGCTATACAGCAGAAACTAACACAACATTGTAAATCAACTATACTCCAATAAAAAAATTAATTAATTTTTTAAAAAAGGTATTTTTCTGAGGTTTAGTCTTATTCTTTTGTTTGGAAACTATTTCTCTTTTTCCTCATTTTGCTTGGCTCTCTGTGTTTGTTTCTATATATTAGGCAAAACTGCTATCTTTCTCAGTCTTTAGGAGTGGCCTTGTGTAGGTGATGATCCTTCTTGATCAACCCTGCCCTAGCTCTTGGTTACCTCCTGAATCTTTTTGGTTGTCTATACTACATGATTTATTCTTGGTATGGCCTTATTGTTGAGGATGTGCCAAGACCTGTCAGTGGTCCAAAGGGAGGAATCTCATTTAACACCTAGTTTCAGGCTGACTGAATGCCAGATCCTCAGGCAGCAGCTTTAAAAGTTTGCAGATATATACCGTCCTGTGGGGCCACAGTCATAATTCCCACTGGCCTCCAGACCAGATCTGGATGTGTCCCCTGGGTGACAGTTGCAAAAATGTGGGCTCCCCTTTCTGAGGAGACTTGTTGAACTGTAGCAAGGCCAACGGGGTGCTCAAGCATGGTGTCTCCCTGCTTCCTTTCCCTGGGAGTGCCTCCTTAGGCACATTGCCATCTTGAACCATCTCTGAAGTAACAGAGTTTTTATTATGCTCATATAGATAATCATTTTCATTTTTGCCGTAAGAGAGTTTAGAATAAGCAGGCTACCCTCCTTAAGAGGAGGAACCTGTTTGTGAGGAAAATGCTGTGTTTATCAGGCCAAAAACAGGAGCTTCAAAGCTGCTCAGATATATGAAAAATAAAAACATTTCTCGGAAATTTCACAAACCCCATTGGGCAATATCTAAGTGGTGTGTACTACTGTTTTAAATAGAGAACAAATTATAATAGAAACCCCTTTTAACTGGCTTCTAAAACTCTGGGTAATAGACATTCACTTTGTATTTTGTAAGAACTCATATTAGGTCTAATATAAAGAAGGGAGTCAACCCTAAGTTTAGCAATCACTTAATAAAAAATAGGGCTATGAAAAGGCAAAAAACATTACATTAAATGGTCTAGATCTGAGAAAATTTCCAGACTGTTGACTGCATTGGAGTTGCAGACTCAGCAGCATATTGTAATAAGTAGTTCCCAAAGCACACAAACCGAATCATTTTACAAAAGGCAGATGAGGAATTGGAAACCACTTTGGATTTGACATTTTTGTTGAAATTTAATTTTAAAAGTTACAGAAGTGAAGATAATGTGAAGAAGCAGTGCATAAAGTCAGCTTTTTTACAGTTTTATCACATGGCCTCATCACCTTCCTAAAGCACCACATCACTGTGATTTCCTCATGTCTTAAATGACTAGGGTAATATAAATTACATCCCCAAACGTTATTAATTTAAGTAATAAGGTTGAAAGCAAAGAAAAATGGCTCTTTTAAAATTACAATGTCATCCATATTCCGTGTTGTTCTTGTTAGTAAAACCATGACAGCTTGCAGCATTGTTTTCTCCCTCCTTTACCTTCTAGACAGTCTCCTGCTTCAGTTGAATATTTAAGATTGATTAGAAATGGTTTAGTAAATTACATGAAGGAACAAAATATTATATGATAAATATTCATCAAAAGTGTGACGCTCCATTGTCTTTAAACTTTGAGAAGCTAGAGCTTTATTAGTTGAAATACTTGAAAAATGCTGTTATCTTACAAATACATATCACAGATTCATTCGTATACAGTAAAAGGAAAGAGACATTAAATACAAATAAATTTGATTACTCAGAACTATTAAAATTATCTATGAGTTGAAGTATCACAAGTATAGCGAAAAATGTCCATTACACTGTTTCTTAATAATGAAAATTTGTGAATGTTTCAGAACTATTGCTTAAATATAAATACTATGATCAGTCTGAATTAACCTCATCAGATTATATCTTAACTATACCAGATTATACCTTGAATTTACATATTATTTATTGTATTTCAGATATTTTCTTATATGAATGAGAGTCATTCCTACTTTTGGAGAACTCACAGTAAAGTGGGAAGAAGGACAAATAAACAACTAATTAAAATGTAGCTAGAAAATGTAATATTAGTTGCATATATAATGTCCTTTGGGAATCAAGGGAAAAAAAGTGACTTCCACAAGGTTTTGAGAGATCCAGGGAGGTATATGGTTAAGAAAATATTCATGGAGAGTTAGACTGAGGAAAAATGAATCATAGGTCACAATTGTTTGCATATAATACCCCTATCCTTCAAAAAAGAAACATTTTCCTTCTCATTTTTTAATGGAATCTATTCTAAACCTGTATTTTACCTCACTTTTCAGGTTTACAGTTTTACATTGAAGGTTCATCATAATTTCAGTTATCAGAGAAATTTAGTAGGAAACTTATTTTCTCCCATATTAGAAACATGAATTTGGGCAAGATTTTAATTAGTAAACAGTATATTTATTGTGTTACCAAGTTGAAAAGTGGTAAGTAATGGATAAATCTTCATCTTAAAAGTACAGATTTATCAGTATTATACAGGGTTATTGGATAAATAAGAATATTTCACACATTAATTGAAGAAAAGTACACTAAACAACAGGTGGTCATTTTCACTAGCCTTCTGAATGCCCTGATACTTTTTGCATATTTAAGAAAGGTGAGAATTATGAAAAGCAGAAATCACTCTTCCACAAGAGAGCTTTGAAAATGGTAACAGTTTAAAGATAAATAAGTAAACACGTAGTCCAAAGCACTAAATATTCAACTTGAGTTCTGTTCAGTAGAAATAAATATCCAGGGCAAACAAATACTTGAAGAAAGAACTCTAAGAAAACAAAAAAATACAGATAGAGATAGATAGATATGATATGATAAAATAAAATGTTCAATGGAGCAAACACTTTATAGCAAAATTCATGCCTCTCATAACACTGATTTTATAAAGACTAGTTACACAACATTGTAACCCAGAATGTAAAGTATCATCATTTCATATTATGAACTGTCAAATAGTGTGACATGGCCATTTTTAAGTCAAACCTGTCCTTTTCCAAATTAATTATATTTAAAAATCATATTCCCAGACATTTTAATGAACTAAACCTTAAGTGTTTTTAATTTAAATCAGTGTTTTTATACTTTACTTTCCATAGTGTTCAAGATTCATTAAAACTCCTAAGAAATCTAAATTGAAGTTTCAGTAACTAGTGATTTTTGAAAATCATCAGATGTTACAAAGCAACAATCTTAATCAGACCCAGAATTTATACTGTCATTAATGTTTGTGATGTGATTTATATCGTCTCCTTTATTTCTGGGTTAGCTGCCCCACACTGAGGAAGTTATTAGTTATCATATTAAACAAAAGCAGAAACTGAGTTAATTAGCTCCCTAACAGTCACAGAGACACTAAGTATTAGAATCAAAATCAAATCCAGGTCTTTGACTCCAAGCCTAGCATTCTCTTCTTCCCAATAAATCTAGGAAAATAAAGAGCATGGTTTTCAAGCAAACGTAATATATCTTTTAAAATATAAATATCTGATCTTTGGGAAAGATTATTTGCAAAGATGTCAGTCATACTTAATATGACTCCTCTTTGGTAAATATTTATATATGATTCAAATTCTGTATTGAGAGGTTAAAAAACAGAGGTGATAAGTAACCAATTGTTCAGTATTTGTTCCAATAAGAGAAGCATTAGAAATATCAACTGTCCCTCCCCATGGGAGAATTTTACATCCTTGTTCAGTTGACGTCTGGCTTGGCTAGTGGCTTGTGATGGCTCTCCCTATGGGCAAGTGATATGTTTCTACCAGTTATGTCAGAAGTGGCCATAAGACTTGCTTTGGCCAATAAAATGTGTCACTTCTGAATAAACTGTTTATATATACACAAACATACCATATTGCCACTTTGTGACTATTTTCTACTTCATAACATTGCCTAAGTTGGCAGTTTAAGATATCTACTGGATGTGAGAAAAGACCTTCTGAAAAAAACCAAAAAAAATATTTTGCTTCCATTTTAAGAAGGAATCATTCTATTGTGTTTACTTTAAAATGCCTATTATTACCTAGTTCTAAGAGGAACAAAGCTACCCTCTTCACAGAGAAAACTGTAAGAGAAAAAAGAAAATTTGTTTTATAGGAAAAAATTATACACACACACACCACATCTATAACATGTGAATTTGCAATAAAGTAGACATTTGAAGAGTCTAAAATTATCTAAAGTAGCATTAATCACAGTCTTGTCTTCAAACTGGCATGATCAACAGCAACTGAGAGCTTCTGAGAAATGCAACATCTCACCCCTGCCTCAAAACTACTGAATTGGAATCTCTGGAGGTAGAAATATGAATCTGTGTTTCAGTAAGTATGCATGTAATTCTTATGCAAGCTAACGTTTGAGAAACACTGATCTAAAGCATATGGGTCTCAAAACAGTCAACTCCATAAGGTATGCACAACAAGCCCACTCTAGAAATCACCCTTTTCATGCTATAACATGTCTCTATTCATTAGTATAATTTTTATCATTGTACTGACTTATTTTCATAGAAATGTCTTTAAACTTAGAGCTGGTATTTATTTTACCTTCCAACACTTTCATTAAGTCAGTTTTGGTACAGCTTAGTGTTTATTCAACTCAGCAGAGAAAGATTCCTTTAATACATAAGGCAAATAACCAGATCTTGGAGGCTATAAATAGAAATTTCCATTCTACATTATCTGCATACATTGTGATTCTGTTTTCTCTTTCAGCAGTTTAACAAATAAATTTGAACACCTGCTACATGCTGCCATGCTGCCCTTAGTGCTGAAAAACAGCATAAGATGGAAACCTTCCCTTCACTCACCCAATCACTCCCTCATTCTTTTGAGAGTTACTTTTCAAATGATCAGAATGAATTTTCAAATGAAACACTTAGTCCTGTGGTCACAAAGTCTTACATTTTTGATGCTGTTTATATCTTCAAAGAACCCAAGCTGTTGTTCTGTCTGTGAGTTGCAAAGTAAATTCTAACACAGCACTAAGAATCCTGGTTTTCCTATGTAACAGGGGCATTGAGGTACTGGTTTCTTTGTGTATTTCACTTTCTTGAACACAGTGTAAAAAGTATACTTCATTTATTGAGACTGTACCTTTAGAAAATATGAAAGCTTAGGCATTTCCTTCTCAGAGATAGAGGAGAAAAACCACTGCTGAGCTGTATTTCTTTTTCAGGAAATAAAAAGCAATAGCATAATTATTTCATGATTATGTAAGTTGTTTTCATGACAAAATTAATTTTAAGATTATAACTATTCCTCATATAATTTAAAATCTCATGGAGGAAAATAAAGGGTTGAGAAAGGACATGAATAGACAATTCTCTCATTCACTCATTCATCCATTCATTGAACCACAACTATTGATTGCCAGCTATTTGGCAGGTACTATACTAGGTAATGAGATAACAACTTGAGCAAAGCAGACATGATGTCTGTACTCCTAAAACTTACAGTTTAGTCAACCTATGAAAAAGTGTTGTCATAACTTAAAATTTACCTTACAATAAAATAAAAAAAGATACTTAAAAGAATATTTAATAAAGAGAATGTTAATAATATTTGAGTATCTTGAATAATTAACAATATTAATTGTAAAACTGTTTTCCATCAACCAGAAAATCTGTTGACATCCCCACATCCCTGTCAGTTTTACACAGTGCAGTTAGGATTATTTTGCTTCGAAGCACTTATGATAAAAACTCTTTATCTCTCCCTTTGATTTTTAGTTGGAACTTTTAATGACTTTTGAATATATGCCTTACAATTGTTGACCTACTTCCCAACAATGATTCAGATATGGCTATTTACCCAATATTTGGGAAACAAAATGTTTGTATAAACTTTATTTAGTCTATTCAGTTTGGCATAATTGAAGGAGAACACTTTACAGCAATAAAGAATATTTAACAAACTATTCTCCAATCCATGGGGATATACAGTTAACATATATATGGACAATATGACATCAAAGTAATTAGTAAGAGGTCAGGGTTAGATGTCCTAGGTTTGATTCTCAGCTTAGCCACTTACAAGCTGTGAGACTTTGGCCAACTTTCGTAATTGTTCTGTGTTTTAGTTACCTTAACTATAAAATAAGAATTATAAATGTATCTAATTAGATGTTCTAATATGATAACCCAGGTAAAGTGCATAGCAAAGTACCTTGCACATTAAGTTTCTGATGCATGTTAGTAATTTTTATTAGTATTAGTTATGATAAATTTATGTAAAAGTATATCATAACAAAGCAAAACACACTGTACTAGGAGTTTTATTTCCCCATTTTTCTCCCAAAGCTGCATTGTCAAATCCTCTACATTTAGTCTGCTTTTTGCCTTACTAATTTTTCTTTCAAATCCCTTATTATTTCTTCTAAGTATTACCAGAAGGAATGACTAGCAGACCTTAAATAGGCCATCTGAAAATCTTAAAGGATTCAAATAAATCCAAGTTTTCAAGAACTTTTCAAATTGTAAATTCATGATGGGGGAGGGATTAGTCTATTTACTCTGTTAGCCATTAATATTTGTATTATTGCCCACATGTAATGCTTTAATCATAAGCAATGTTTCCAGTGATATTAAGAAGTGTTTTATTCAGTAATTTTGTTCAGTAATCTTCACTCCAAGAAAAGGCACAATACTAGAACTTTATGCCAAGTAACTCTTTATCATTAATTGAATATAATACTCAATAAATTTATAATGATCATACATCCTAGTCTGCTTGAAATCATATGTGTATCACCAATACAATCTAATTACCTACCAATAATATTGTGAGTTGAACAATAAATTGATGGTAACCTTACTTATACATATTAAATAATGCCATACTTAATAATACAAACAAAATAATTTGAGAAATAATTATCTTCTTTAAAGCTCAATTGTTTAAACACTCACACATTAAAGAGGATACCTATTTCATTGCATAAAAGCATGAGAGCAATGAAATAGCTATCTTTAATGTAGAAGTATTTAGTCAAATCAGAGAATCAAATTCATGAAAACTCTCGTGACTGCAATGATATTTTTTAATATGGAAAAAAGTAGTAATACCATTCTTTCTTTCTACCAGTCTCTTTGTTTTTAAATCATTATAACTTAAATAATTTCACCCATCTGTACAAGGTACAGAATGATACTGAGTATTAAATTCAAAATTAATCTCTCCTATCCCTGAGTCCCAGCTATGGAGTGTACTGTCTGAAGTCAACTGCCAACAAAGCTCCAAGCTTTTCCTGTAGACATATTCAGTTATTTTTTATGCTTGGGTGTGATCATTTCATTAACAATAAGAAGGATTTGCATATGAACTCAGCATACTTGGGTTCTAGTACTCATCTGGTTTCTTATTATCTTTTTAGCCTTAAGGAAATAGCCTATTGCTTCAGTCAGTTTGCTTCAGAGATTTATAGTGATAGAGAGGATCAAATGGAAAGGTAAATGTGAGGATACTCTATAGTGTAAGAGAAAAAAATCACGTTAAAAGAGAAAAAAAAGTCACTGGAGAAATGAATAGTGACTTTATCAAAATAAGTTGGGTTTACGAAACATATTGAAAAAACAGTTTCCAAGATAAAATCTGGTTAAAATTTGTGGTTCATCACAAATAACATTTAGCCTGTTTAACTGTAGTGATTTCAACCTCAGAAAAGAGCACAATTCTTTTAATGTTGACAAAGCTATGAGTAACTATGGGAGCATTTGCCTGAATAGAAAGAGCATTGTGTTCTCAGGCTAGTCTCAACTGACAAAGGATGAAATTTACATAAGGCAGCAAAGATTTAAGTTGAATATTTTAGGGAGGAGGTTATTTATAAATTTTGACATTGCTTAAATGTAAACTATCAAGTTGGTCAAAGGTACAAGGACCCTCATCTCTAATGGTACACGATGATAACCTAGCTTTCAAACAACACTCACCAAAGGGCATTATAATCCTATTATAAATGGCTAACAAATTCCAAACCTTTCTGAGCTATATAACCTAACATGATAAAAAAATCTTTTCAACATGATTTTTTATTCAAGAGCTCACACTTGACTGCCAGCCTAAATGGATACTACCATAGAAGTTCATCTGATAGATATCTTAGTACAAAGCAGTGCTCGGAAGGTCTAGAAGGTGTGCACGTATCAATTTCATAGCATTTCATTTTCAATTCCTCTTGTATAAAAGCGTGCTAACCCAACACTGACAGAAGTAGAGCTACATCAAGACAGTACATGAGTAGGATTCAAATAAACCCTCTGACAGGAGACAGATTCATAGTATGTGTGGAAGGTATTTGACTTCAATATTAACATGAGGTGAAGGACAGAAATGTCTTTGTTAAGAAAGAGAAATGCTGCAATCATATGCATGTGTATTAACAGAAACTACATTATAAATACTTAAAAGTACTGAGTTCTCACATGATGATGCCATGCTAGAGCTAGTGGACTCTAGCCCACTGGCTTTGTATTACAGTTCATTTGCATTTGAATTTTGGCTTTTTTATTAGGTGTTTGATCAATTGACAGGTTTTTAATCACTCTTGGCCTCAGTTTCTTTATGTTCACAGTAAAGGTAATCACAAGTTGATGAGGGCTAAATAAGAAAGCACATGCAAAGGGCTCTGCAAGCAGAGTTGGTGCTCAGCACAGATTAACTATTATGATAAAGATGTTTAACAATTTCAAGTAAAAGGAAGAATCATTGTTTCTGTTCAGAAGTTCTTTGTTTCTCGATTTACCTGGATTTTTTGTTTGTTCGTTTTTCTAACCTTTGCAGAAAAGGAGACAAAATTAAACACGACAAGCAGTGAGGGAAAAAAATAAAGCTTCTAGTGGTTTATGATCACTCGCTCAGTTCATGAAGATGTATGCAGCAGGAGGAAGTCAGTTGCCAGACTAATGTATACTTGGAGAAGGACAGGTCACTGGATAACATTATTTACTGGACCGTAGAGAGGACTTACACAAGAGCGACCCCTGCTGTTTGGAAAGAGAATTATATGAAACCTTTTATACAGTTACCTGCTTAACGTCAGTACACATTTTGGTAGAATACACTGTATAGTCTTATTCTTGCATGAAAGGAGGTTGGCTCAGAAATAAAATATAGACTAGTAAATATATTTTTGTTTTAATAATGCCACTGTAGATGAAACCATTTCTAAGTCATAGGTTTTCAAAACCCTATTGGTATCAATCCCTTTCTATTTGGTTGATCTCATCTCATACTGCTCTCCTCCTAGTTTGTTATATTCCATTATAATCATTATAATCCAGTCAAACAGACCTTTCCATTCCTCACACCAGCTTCTAAGCCTGTACACTTTTTCTATGCTATAAAAATCCCCCCCCCACCAAATTCCCATGATTGACTCTTAATCATCACTTAGCAGTTTAAGTAGGTGATCCTCATAAAACTTTTCCTGACTTCACCATATAATTTTCCCTTCTCTGTCCATCCCAACAAGATTCTGCTTTATCTCCTACATTGTTTTTTATCACTATGTGAAATGATCATATCTATACAAGAAACTGTTTATCATCTGATTCCTTGCGTTCACCACTCTATCTCCCTGTACTTGATCACAGTTGCTCAGTAAGGCTCAATTAATATATTGTCAAATGAATGAAATAAACAGATGGGTCTGACAGAAATGAGTAAAAGATAAATAGATTTTATATTGTTCTCTACCCTGTGTTATCATTAGATAAAGTCCTGCATTGTGGAGAGTTCTGGTTCCAAACAAGGTCCCAGATCATTCCTGTTCTAATTCACCATTTAGTCTCTAACCTTTGAACTGTTTCTTTTCTTTAGTAATTGCAGCTCCCTTTCCATTATTTCTGTATTCTGGTATGCCATGAAATTGGTAAGTCCAAATCGAAAACAAAATAAACAAACAATACCCCCCAAAACAACCACCAAACAGGTATTTTTGTACTTACAATACTACTAGTTGGGGTTAAATCTGAATTTTGTCATTATTTTTATTCCCATTTTTCAAGTTATTAATGAGGCTGAGCAGTTTTTCTTATGTTTGTTAGGAATTTGATTTACCCAAGTGACAAAATGAGCCCTGATTTTCTTCCACAGTTCCTGACAGCTGACCTTAAAAGCAGCTGTGAGAAAACGAAGGCTAGAATACGGAGAGGATGGTAGACATGTTCTCAGGCCTGAAGGCCAGCTCTTTCTCTTCCTAACCATTTCCACCTTCCCAAGCTCTAGATTCCCGTTATTCTCCACCCCCTTTGCCTCCAGTCATGAAGTTAAAGCCTTGTCCTACCTCTGCAAGCTAACTTACATTTATTATCCTTTCCTTTTCCAATGCTCCTACTGTAGAGACTCAAGCCAAAAGAACTAAAATTGTATTCACTGGTTATATTTATCTTCCCTCATCTTATTTTAATCCTACTTTATTCTTATTTTTTTTCCATTTTTAAATGATCTTTCATTCTTTAACATTTATACATTTTTGTATCTCATTACCTACAGATTCTTAAACTTTATATTTTAATTATTGAGTTTTAAATGTTTTATTAACTTGGATCTTATATCTCCTCTATCTTAATTATATCTTTATTTTTTATCTTTGGTGTTCTATACATTTTAATATTTTAATCATTCAAACATATTAATATTTATAGAAAGCATTCAGAATGATGCCAGATAACTGTATATCTATATATATAGATACAGATATCTGTATCTATATCTGTATGTATAGCCTTATATCTATTCAAATGCCTGTGGGTGTAATTTTGTTTTTTAACAACTTTCTTTTATCCTATAGTATTCTATTTAGTCTATTTTAAACTTTGATCATCCACGTATCACTATTTCTTTATTCCAATGTATCCTATATAATATATTGCAACTTACACGCACCCACAAATGCAACTCAAAGAGTACATATGCACACATGATATATATTTGTATATCTTCTTGTTGTGTAGTTATATACATTTCAAAAAAAATCATGTGATAATTTTGTCACATGATCTTATCACATTGGGCAGGCCTTAAAATGAAGAGCATATCTCCTATGTTGTATTGCTTTCGTAGGTATGTTCTAGAAAGGTCACCCACGGGAACCAGTATTCATTTCGGGAAGCATGAGATGAACGCTCTTTAAGCCCCATATTGGATGGATTTAACCTCACGAAATCCTCAGTCTTACACAATTTCAGGCTTTTTCCTCTAGTTGTATACAAGATTAATTTTGTGATAGATGTTTGTCTCCTAGAACAGCCTGCCTGTGAGAACATTTGACCTGGGGAATATAAATCACATACTGAATCTGGTACTTGAATCGCATAAATCCACAGAGTAGAGGAGTTTCCAGAAGGTAGTTAAATCTTGCCTTTTGAAATCATGTGCCTGAGCTGGAGAAAGTTACTGTTTTCTGTGGTTACTGCTGCCAAAGGGTCACGGGAATACAGGAATAAAGTCAACACTGGATTTCCCCAAAGTTAAAAGCCTTTTAAGAGTTATGTATGCGGAGTTCTGAAAGGCGTGGCTGGGGGCAACGTGGCCACACTGATGAAAGGAGGCCACAGTACTTCGGAAATCTTCCTATTCACCCATGTAATTATGAAGAAACTTACCTCTGTAAATTTTATATTGTCACTTTTATACATATTTTATCTCTGCTTTAATACTAAAAGTTTCTCAAAAACAGTATTTATGCATGTTTCATTTTTTTATCTGCCACTGAACTAAGTCTATGCATAAAATATAATAGGTGCTAAATTATTATCTGACCAAAGAATGAATCATAGTATGCTGTTATTTGAATTTTAATCCACTATAGTTGCCTACTCAGCACCAACCGTGCTAAATGAGATACATGATGAGGAAGGAAGAGGGTCACATGTATAAGAGATGAACCAGCTAAAATCTAAATATTCAAAGTTATATAGAAGACTTAAGGCTAGATTATGTCTCTGAGCAGCTGTGTGAGGACCTTGGGACTGCTAGATAACTTGCTTAGGTCTCAAATTTTCTTGCTTGTATTTTTAGCAATAAATGACACTAATCTATATCCAAGAGGGCTATACTGAGGATGAAGAATGTATGTAAAATGCTTAACTATTCACATATTTACACCTAATAAATGCTGCTGGACACACAGTAAGCACCTAATAAATGATATTTAATGTTTTTGTTGATATAATTATAATAATAATATTGCATATAAATCTAAAGTAACTGCATTTTGAAATGATGTCTACAATAAAAAAGAATAGAACAATAATATTCATCATGAAACTATTGCTCAAATTTTATTCTGTAAAGCAAACATTTTTTGAGTTTAGTGCCATACAATAAAGTGAAAAACAATTAGGTAAATTAGAACAATTTATTCCTTTATTCCATATTTCCAGTCTTCAGCTCTATTGCACATTGTGTAATAATAAAAATAATAGAATACCCATAAAATGAAGCATTAATAGTCTCACCTGATTACTAGAGATATCAAGATTTTTGGAAATTTCCTTTTCAATTTTCTCAAACATTACAGTATTAAATCATCTCAGTTAATCAATCTGTATAAGGAGAGGTAACACAAGCACAGGCATGTATGAGTCATTACTCTATTCAGGGTACATGCAAGTATTTATTGACTTCATTACTCAAATAGCATTTTTCCTATACTGACTTGGTTTGCAATGTTAGAAAGGCCTTGGATTTGAAATCTGAAGGCCTACTCTAATTATGACCCACTTATTATCTGCATAACCTAGGACAGTATCTTAGTTTTCACATCGGTAAACAGAAATGCAAAACAAAATATAGTTCAGGTTTATATTCAAAGTCAAATGAGATAATGCTGTAAAAGGGCCAACTGCTAGTTAAATATTTTTAATATGCACACATATTCAATATAGAGTGTGAAAATTTAGAAAATACAGATAATTCATACTTCTCTGAATTCCACATACATCTGCACAAAAATGGATTTAATGAATAAATTTGATGAGAAAAATGGAAAATAGGGGAAGTAAAAAATAATAAGGAAATTGTGGGCTAACAACTGTTTTTAGAAACAAGATTTTGGAAGCCAAGAGCTTTCTGATGGACTAAGAATATTTAATAACTTGTTTCTTTAATAAAATAATAGCCAATATTTGTGGACACTGTAGTAAGATATTTATGTGCCTAATCTCTTTGATCCTCAAAACAACCCAATGAAGTGCACACTACCATGAACCCCATAATTATGAGCCCAATATTAATGTTATAATACCCAAGGTTCAAAGTGTTTATTTAAATTGTTCAAGAGCACACTTAGTAAACTGTCAGTTGAAACCTGGCCTGTGTGACTGCAAAGTCCATAATTTTAATTATGATTTACCACGTCAGTATATATTTATTTATTAAGTAAGAAGGTATAGCAATTTAGAGAAGAGCTAACACCTATCCTTCTCAAACTCTTCCAAAAAATTGCAGAGGAAGGAACACTCCCAAACTCATTCTATGAGGCCACCATCACCCTGATACCAAAATCAGACAAAGACACTACAAAAAAAGAAAATTACAGACCAATATCACTGATGAATATAGATGCAAAAATCCTCAACAAAATACTAGCAAACAGAATCCAACAATACATTAAAAGGATCATACACCACGATCAAGTGGGATTTATCCCAGGGATGCAAGGATTCTTCAATATACACAAATCAATCAATGTGATACACCATATTAACAAATTGAAGAATAAAAACCATATGATCATCTCAATAGATGCAGAAAAAGCTTTTGACAAAATTCAACACCGATTTATGATAAAAACTCTCCAGAAAGTGGGCATAGAGGGAACCTACCTCAACATAATAAAGGCCATATATGACAAACCCACAGCAAACATCATTCTCAATGGTGAAAAACTGAAAGCATTTCCTCTAAGATCAGGAACGAGACAAGGATGTCCACTCTCACCACTATTATTCAACATAGTTCTGGAAGTCCTACCCACGGCAATCAGAGAAGAAAAAGAAATAAAAGGAATACAAATTGGAAAAGAAGAAGTAAAACTGTCACTGTTTGTGGATGACATGATACTATACATAGAGAATCCTAAAACTGCCACCAGAAAACTGCTAGAGCTAATTAATGAATATGGTAAAGTTGCAGGATACAAAATTAATGCACAGAAATCTCTTGCATTCCTATACACTAATGATGAAAAATCTGAAAGAGAAATTATGGAAACACTACCATTTACCATTGCAACAAAAAGAATAAAATACCTAGGAATAAACCTACCTAGGGAGACAAAAGACCTGTATGCAGAAAACTATAAGACACTGATGAAAGAAATTAAAGATGATACCAACAGATGGAGAGATATACCATGTTCTTGGATTGGAAGAATCAACATTGTGAAAATGACTATACTACCCAAAGCAATCTACAGATTCAATGCAATCCCTATCAAATTACCAATGGCATTTTTTACGGAGCTAGAACAAATCATCTTAAAATTTGTATGGAGACACAAAAGACCCCGAATAGCCAAGCATTTTTTCTTGAGGAAAAAAAATGGAGCTGGAGGAATCAGACTCCCTGACTTCAGACTATACTACAAAGCTACAGTAATCAAGACAATATGGTACTGGCACAAAAACAGAAACATAGATCAATGGAACAGGATAGAAAGCCCAGAGATTAACCCACGCACCTATGGTCAACTAATCTATGACAAAGGAGGCAAAGATATACAATGGAGAAAAGACAGTCTCTTCAATAAGTGGTGCTGGGAAAACTGGACAGCTATATGTAAAAGAATGAAATTAGAATACTCCCTAACACCATACACAAAAATAAACTCAAAATGGGTTAGAGACCTAAATATAAGACTGGACACTATAAAACTCTTAGAGGAAAACATAGGAAGAACACTCTTTGACATAAATCACAGCAAGATCTTTTTTGATCCACCTCCTAGAGTAATGGAAATAAAAACAAAAATAAACAAATGGCACCTAATGAAACTTCAAAGCTTTTGCACAGCAAAGGAAACCATAAACAAGACGAAAAGACAACCCTCAGAATGGGAGAAAATATTTGCAAATGAATCAACGGACAAAGGATTAATCTCCAAAATATATAAACAGCTCATTCAGCTCAATATTAAAGAAACAAACACTCCAATCCAAAAATGGGCAGAAGACCTAAATAGACATTTCTCCAAAGAAGACATACAGACGGCCACGAAGCACATGAAAAGATGCTCAACATCACTAATTATTAGAGAAATGCAAATCAAAACTACAATGAGGTATCACCTCACTCCTGTTAGAATGGGCATCATCAGAAAATCTACAAACAACAAATGCTGGAGAGGGTGTGGAGAAAAGGGAACCCTCTTGCACTGTTGGTGGGAATGTAAATTGATACAGCCACTATGGAGAACAATATGGAGGTTCCTTAAAAAACTAAAAATAGAATTACCATATGACCCAGCAATCCCACTACTGGGCATATACCCAGAGAAAACCGTAATTCAAAAAGACACATGCACCCGAATGTTCATTGCAGCACTATTTACAATAGCCAGGTCATGGAAGCAACCTAAATGCCCATCAACAGACGAATGGATAAAGAAGTTGTGGTACATATATACAATGGAATATTACTCAGCCATAAAAAGGAACGAAATTGAGTCATTTGTTGAGAAGTGGATGGATCTAGAGACTGTCATACAGAGTGAAGTAAGTCAGAAAGAGAAAAACAAATATTGTATATTAACGCATGTATGTGGAACCTAGAAAAATGGTACAGATGAGCCGGTTTGCAGGGCAGAAGTTGAGACACAGATGTAGAGAATGGACACATGGACACCAAGGGGGGAAAACTGCGGTGGGGTGGGGATGGTGGTGTGCTGAATTGGGCGATTGGGATTGACATGTATACACTGATGTGTATAAAATTAAAAAAAAAAAAAAAAGTTCCTTTTCCCCTCTCTCTGCCAGAAGCCTAAGGGGATTTTTCTCCCACATTTACTGTGGAAATTCATTGAACTTCTGGAGGTAAATCCCACAGTATTATGGAGGCTCCCCTATGACTGGGTGCCCGTGAAGAGTTGTTGATTTTTCAGTCTCTTCAGCTTCTTTATTTGTTGTTAGGACAGAGTGGTGACTTCCAAGCTCCTTATATGTGGAACAGGAAACCAATTCTATGAATCTTTTTGTGACACCTGCCCCAAACACATCTAAATACATAATATTCAATCATCCATTATTTATCTTATGCATTTTTGTGTGTGTGCCAGGCAGGGTGTTAGGTGCCGGGAACATAAAGAAGGACAAAATGTAGTCCTTGATCTTATGGGGACTAGAGTCCATTCTGGGAATGTCTGTGACATTTACTACCTGTACTACTTTTTCAGCATTTATAAGGTTTGGGCTAGGAACTGTTAACTTATAGTTCTATACTTCTTTGTAAAACACAGTACAACAACTTAATAAGAATTGGCAGTCAATAAAGATGTGCTGACTGAGTAAAAAAAAAAAAAAAAGGTATAGCAATAGTCAATCCTAATAATTTTCTGAATAATACTGTCTACAACTCAAGAGATTAGGTGTGCTATAAATACATCCTTTCTCCTAGCCAGTAAACTCATTATTATAAGTGATACCACAGTATGTTTGGACATCCCTAATTCTTCTGTCCTTTCCTTTCATATTTCAATTCTGAAGCAATATATCTGGCACATGTCATGTTGGTAGTGAGAATATAATTTCCTAACAACACTGAGAACTCAACTCAATAGAATTTTATTGTGCCATTATTTCTCTTGTACTAGTTACAAGGCACCAAAGAATTAAGATGGGGAGAATTACCTTTTTTCTGTGTAATATAAATGGGTGCATATGCTTCTTTTGAAGAGGTCATATTTCTTATGTTACAAAAATTAATTGGCAGGTTTACTGAAAAGCAGAACCAACAGATGTGTATAAACATTATAAATCACTTTAAAAGTGTTCAAATCAACCTGTTTATTTCATTTTATGACATTACAAGTCAAGCTCCCTGTAAAGCTGTCCAAATTATTTCTATATTCACACATACTTCATAATCTGACACTCAAATAGAAAGAGTCATGCTTCTGGGACTTCAAAGATATTAGAAAGTAAACAACTGATAAAAATATGCTACTTTTCACAAAAGGCTGTTGGCTTGAATATTTCATGTTTTGCTGGAAACAAGTCAGGATATTTTAATATGTAAATAGTCTAAGTTTCACACATTTTAGATGATGCAATCCAGAATTAAGTGATGCAACATGGTGATCATGCCATGTGCAAGTAATAGTTCCTATCTTACCAACTTTCTAAAGTGGTAAGATCCAAGTAGAGGAGCATTTTGAGAAACCACTAAGAATATGGTAGGGCACCATAAGCATACACATTATGCATATTATAGAAAGATACTCGAAAGTAAGGACTCCATCAGAGATTCTCTTTGACTCTTTCTAGGGCATGACAGGAGTAATTAAAAAATAATACTTGCTTAGGTGACTGGACTTATCCTTCTAAAGGACTTAATGGACTAATTTTTCTTTATACAGAGTTACAAGACTACCTCCTGTTCTGTAGACAACTGCATTGTCTGCTTCAAATACCATGTTTGCAAGCATGCACAGGCACAATGAAAATCACCTATGTGTACACACACACACGAACACACAAAGCTGGATCATATAATCCCTTTCATACAATTGAGAAAAAAATTAAGTTCAGTACAATTTGGTTAACAAGTGCTTAGCTTCTAGGTGTCTATTTCCTAAAATAGAGCCTTTTCCACTGAGTAGATACCTAGTAATATTAAAATACAACCTAAAGCTGTTAAGAGCATATTTTTCTCCAAAATATACTATGATCCAAAAGACCTGGGATGTCAAAAGCAAGTCAAGCACAATACAGTCATGAGTTTTCATTTACTTCTGATTCTATTCAGCGACAAAGCTTTATGATAATTTTCATAGTACCAATTTATACTTGTGAAACAAATGAAAACAGACATTTTAACTGTGAGTGAAAATTTTAAAAGTGCTAAATTATTCTCATTTGAGATAGCACAAGTACAGTGCTTATTTTTGGATGGCTTTTAACAGACTCCCAAATCATCCTCAGAATACACAGAAATTTTAAAAATATCTCAAGGAGTTGTATTTTCCTCTATCATCCATCTTCTCCCTGCATGCCAATAGCAAGGCATCTGGATGCAAAGTGAAAATATTCAGGAAGCTAATTGAAAGGACTGTCCATAGGAAGCTTAGCAACTGGATATGTCTATAGATAGACATCTATCTATAGACATATCCATATAGACAAACATATAGATGTATCCATATCCATATAGACAAATGTGAGACATCAAACAAACAAGAATAGTAATTTAAAAATACAAGTCAAATCATGTCACTCCCCGGGTTTCTGGTTTCTTGCTGTGTTTAACTAAGTCCAAATTCCCTATCTACTCCTAAAATTCCCTATAACTCTGACCATACCTCCTACCATCCAACTCCATTTCCCATTCATTAATCTCTAGCCATACTGGCGTGAATTGTCCCTCAAGTATGTCAAGCTCTTTTTCCCTTTTCCTCTTACTGGAAAGCATAATGTCCACTACTCTCCCCAATCTTGCTAAGGCTGACATCATATCATTCAGGTTTTAGCTCCAATATCACCTCCATAGAAAGGTCATGTTGATAACTCAATGCTAAAGTGACCCCAGTGCTTTCCAGTCACTCTCTCTCATATGTATCCCTATGATTTATCTTTCTTCAAGACCACTTGTATCTGTTCATTTGTTTATTAGCTGTTTCACCACTGTCCTTTAAAACCCAAGAGAGCAGGGGCTTTACCTGCTCTCTGTGACTATCACCTAGAAGAGTCCCTGGTATTTATAGGAACTCAAAAATGTTAGTTAAGCAAGTGAAATAAAAACAGTAAATTCTTAGCCTGCTGCTAACAAAAATTAAAGCTCCATTAGGACACTTACATTAGTTTCTTTACAGTCTATGCTATTTATTTAGTTTTGTATTAATTCTTCAGCTCTTTCCTCTCATTCTTAATCCTTAAATTCTCTAGATTACTCCCAAGCATATATTATTTCAGATTGATTAAGAATAATTTGATCAAATTAAGGTTAAAAACAACTCCATTGTGATTGTTATTCAATTTCTGTTACTATTATTGATTGATTTGTGAGAGAAAAAGGTCACCTATACATATGAATATTCAAAAACAGTATTTTTCATGATTTGTCAGTTTTCACTTATATTTGTCAGCAAAGTTTTTTTAGTTTTATTTATATGCAATTTACCTATCACAAAATCACCATTTTATTATGAATTAGCATGAAGGACATTTTCGTTTTTTAGAGATGTTCTCCTTAAGAGTGTTCCTCTCTTATGTGTCCTTTAATATCTCTTTCTTTGATCAGACTAGAAGTGTGCCATTTTATTTTAAATTTTGACCAAAGCATCATTTCTTGGATTAATCCATTCTGTTTCCTTCCTAATTAATTGATTTCTCTCTTTTTTTTTTTTTTTACCCAAATTTTCTCTGTTCTCTTGGGATTGTTTTATTTTCTAAGCTCTTTATATGAATGTGAAGATAATATATTTAGTTATTCTTTTAAAATTAGGTATGTGCTTCTGATTAGAGATATAAATTTCTTATGCAGTGTTCTCTATCACATTTTATAATGGATACCTGCCATAAAAGGGGCACCGAGAGCCAGAATACAGCTACACCTAGTCCCTCTTCCTCTCATCTCATTCCCCTGGCCATAATCAAGGAGGCTCAGAAACAAAATATTAACAGAAAAGGAAAAAAGAGATCATGACAAAATTTCCACAGCTGGTCTCTGGGCCATGGATGAGGTCTGCAGTGGAAGAAGAAGAGAATCAATAAATGAATGCAAGATGGAACTACAGATTGGATTTATGAAAACAGGAAAGATAGTTTTAATTATCAAAAGTGAAACTGTTCTTATAGTTGAAAGTCATCAGAAATCTATGAAATAGATTTGTCAAATTATGTGGGAAAAATCAGAGCAAAGTCAGAGCAAGTTTGGAAGCAGTTATGGATGAAAAGTCTATCATTTTCCTATTTATATATACCACTAAATTCAGTTGACAATCTATTACAATTATATCAAATGTTAATTAAAATCAGGTAATTACACATAAAGATTGAAATAATTTATATGACTAAAGATACATATATAACATACATATAACAATGAATACATATATGTTTACTAATATGAGTAAACATAAATATTTATTCTTATATTATCTGTCAAGAAACGTGACTATTACTTGTTAGCCTTGTCTATTAATATGCAAACATTCTTAAGTTATGCAAATATGTAATCTACCAAAATTATAATTTTGGGGGGAAGAGTTAATGTTATTTTTTTCTTTCTTTTTTTTTTTCCTTTTTTTTTAAAAAACTTTGGGTTTATTTATTTATTTATTTATTTATTTATTTATTTATTTATTTATGGCTGTGTTGGGTCTTCATTTCTGTACGAGGGCTTTCTCTAGTTGCGACAAGTGGGGGTCACTCTTCATCGTGGTGCGCGGTCCTCTCATTATCACGGCCTCTCTTGTTGTGGAGCACAGGCTCCAGACATGCAGGCTCAGTAATTGTGGCTCACGGGCCTAGGTGCTCCACGGCATGTGGGATCCTCCCAGACCAGGGCTCGAACCCATGTCCCCTGCATTGGCAGGCAGATTCTCAACCACTGTGCCACCAGGGAAGCCCTTTCTTTATTTTCTTAAAGAAGAAGTTGGAAGATATTTCCCCCAAGCATTACTAGAGATCATAAAAGTTCTGATTTAACTTACTTATCTAGGAGAACATCAGGGGTAAAACTCTGAGAAACAATTATTGCATTGTACTTAGCTCATAATCACTGTCATATTTTGAAGTATAATTTAACCCATTTTTGGATGAAAACTATTTTTAAATATCCTATAAACATTTGTACAACATATATAAGAAAATAAGCATACATAAGAATGTATTAAGTTCTTGCTGCTTGCATAGTACTATGACCAGGAAAGTGTGATAGATAAGTAAGAAATATAAAGTTAATTTTCCATAGTCAAAAGGTGGCACTGTCCAATAATTTAGGTTCCCGTCCCCATTTTTCCCCTAAGCTTGCATATTCTAAGGTTAATATTCAACTACACTTGGCTATGGACGAATCTGCCATTGAGTGAACCAACACAAACCCTAAACCCACTGTGTGATGAAGCAGTAAGCCTTCAAAGGCTGAAGACAGGAGAAAGAACACTGAGAAAAGTCAAAGACCAAGAATTTTTTAAGGCTAACTGAAAGGTCCTAGACTCAAATGGGATTCTGTGAAGATGGAGAGGGCCTTTTCTAAAATATCTGACATCCAATTTCCTGCTATCCTTAGTGAATGCAAGACTAGGTCACACTTAATTTAATTTAGAAAAATAAATACATATTATATATCTTATAAATAGAAGTCTGATGTTTAGATGGTGGTAATATATCAATATTCATTTCCTGACCTTGGTGGGTCTTTTGGTAGTTATGCATAAGAATGTACTTGTTTATAGAATATACCCTCTAAGTATCCTAGGGTAAGGGGACATTGTGTGGCAACTTCTTAAACAGTTCAGAAATAAAAATGTTCTTTGTACTGTTCTAAGTAGTTTTAGGTCATTAGGAAATTAAAGATTTTACCAACCAGAAACAAACTTATTCCTCAAGTGGTTAAAATATTCTTTGGGGTCCCATGTAATATATGTTAGTAAATTATTTGAATACTAATTCTATTAAAAATATACTTATTAAAATAATGCAAATTATTTTAGATGGTGTATGAGACTTTGGATGAATACCTTTATTGCTCTTCTCTGAGTTGTAGTATCTTCATTTATAAAATAGTAAAATATTAAGTCAATAATTTGTACACACATAAAATTATACACTGGTTTAACACCCTGAACCATAGGTGAAGACAATTAATCAGGATTTCTGAAGGGAATTAGTTAATCTATGCCTTTAAGGATAACTTGAAAGAAAGAATATATGCATAAATAAAGGAACAGAAGTTAAAAATGTCAAATGCTTGGCAGACTGGTCAGGTAACTTTGAGACATACCAACTTGTCAGGGGCTGTTTTTAGTGAGATGCAATGGAAGAGAGAGATGAAGAGGCATTGTTTATGCAGAGTTTGGAGACCACTAATAGGAAAGTGTTTTAGTAAGGGAATGACATTTTTATTCTGCTGCATGTAGGCTTGTTTAATTATTGTTAACATGACTAATGAAGAGAACAGTTAGAGTCAGTTATGGTAAACAGACAACGGGGAGATGAAAGCAGGTGGTAATGGCTCTCAAAGGGAAAAGAAAGAGTAAATTTTCAATCCTTCAATGGCAGAACTAGAAGATATTGATGACTGAGCTGAAGTGTAAGTAGATCACAACAGGATATCTGAACCCTGGAAATCAGAACATAGTCTATCACTCCAGAAATACTTTAGAGTTGTAGGAAAAATGAACAAATTCAAGGAGTAATTCCACTTGCCATGTCTAATTTTAAAAAATCTAGGGACTTCCCTGGTGGCACAGTGGTTAAGAATCCTCCTGCCAATGCAGGGGACATGGGTTCGATCCCTGGTCCAGGAAGATCCCACATGCCACGGAGCAACTAAGCCCGTGCACCACAAATACTGAGCCTGCACTCTAGAGCCCACGAGCCACAATTACTGAGCCCACGTGCTGCAACTACTGAAGCCCGCCTGCCTAGAGCCTGTGCTCCACAAGAGAAGCCACTGCAATGAGAAGCCCACACACTGAAACAAACAGTAGCCCCTGCTCACCGCAACTAGAAAAAGCCTGGGCTCAGCAATGAAGACCCAACGCAGCCAAACATAAATAAATAAATTTTAAAAATATATTTTAAAAAAATCTAATAAAGTACATGAGTTATGTGCACATGTACCTACATATACAAATGTATCTGAGCTATTTCAGCTCACTGTAATGACACACTTCATTATCATTACACAAATAAATGATGTGGTGTAAATTGATAAAACTGCTGCAGAAGCATACATTTTAAAATGATTTTGTATAGATGGTGAGATACTGAAGAAGAAGACTGCCACAAAACAAGAGTAATGTAAAACTGTAATTTATACATATATATAACGTATATATATATACACACATATGTGTGTATTTTTATATATCCACTATATTATACATTTAACTTATATGAGTCTATTTAGTGTTTAATATATAAACACACAACTTAAAGAATACATGCATAGATGTATAATATATTGTCCAAAAGAACTCTAATGGTTTTTATGTCCAATTTCTCAAAGGGGATCACTTTCCACTTAGAAGTCAGCTTATTAATATTCATATCAGTTTGAATTTTAAATATTTAGAACCCTAAAACAAGTATTTTTGAATTTGTATGCAAACCTTAAACCGTTTATTAAGTTTGTATTTTTGAAAGATATATATTTAGGGAAATTGATAACTCTTCAGTTAAAAAAAAGATTACTTTACTCTAATTAAGTATTTATCCTGGGGAAAGAAGAGTAAAGAGGTTAAGGACCTTGAATAAGATTATATGACTAAAATGTCAATTCTCTTCTAGTCTTTTTATGTTGCCCACTAGTTTAGTCCTTCACAAAGGCAAAGACTCTCTTCATTTCATAAGATTTGAATGTCTAAGTGTTAAAGTACATTATTTTGCAACCAGAATCAATTAAATAAAACATGAACCTAATTAAAAAATAATTTATGAAAGAGAAACATACAGTCCTATGAGACTTAAAGTCAACTCTTTTGTCACTTTTTAATATTAACAGTAAGTTAAATGACATTAATTACACTAATAAATAAAATAAAACAAAACAGGAGGAAAATTATACTTTTTCTTCTTAATATTCCCCTGAAGTAATGTTACCACACTGATTTTTTCCAAGTGTCTAGCAAAAGTTCCAATTAAAAACAAAAGCAAAAACACACAGCTACAATCTGAAGTTTGAAAATAACCCTGTGGCTCTAGAATCTTTTTTTTTTTTTTTTTTGTATTTCCCCAGGATTGAGGATTTTGAATAAAATAAACAAATCCTACCCCTTAAATATAATTGGAAGAATTTATACTATTCCAAATCAAAAGCAACTGGGAGTCTACTTTCCTCACTGGGTTTCTGTGAAAATAAAATAAGAGAATATTTAAACAAAACCTTTGGAAAACACAGTAATTTTAGTGCAGAGTCTGCAGAACAGAACAATAAACTGAGCTCTAGTCTATACCTTAATGCAGCGGTCCCCAACCTTTTTGGCACCAGGGACCGGTTTTGTGGAAGACAATTTTTCCATGGACCAGAGGCGGGGATGGTTTCAGGATGATTCAAGTGCATTGCATTTATTGTGCACTTTTTTTCTATTATTATTACATTGTTATATATAATGAAATAATTATTCAAGTCACCATAATGTAGAATCAGTCAGAGCCCTGAGCTTGTTTTCCTGCACCTAGATGGTCCCATCTGGGGGAGATGACCGACAGTGACACCCAAAGTGTGTTGCTTATGTTCAATCTACTCTGTAAGATGCAGCTTAATTGTCACTTGCCACTCACTGATAGGGTTTTGATATGAGTTTGCAAGCAACTGATTTATTATGGTCTCTGCACAGTCAAACCTCTCTGCTAATGATAATCTGTATTTGCAGCTGCTCCCCAGCACTAACATCACCGCCTCAGCTCCACCTCAGATCATCAGGCATTAGATTCTCATAAGGAGCACACAACCTAGATCCCTCACATGTGCAGTTCACAGTAGGGTTCTCCTATGAGAATCCAATGCCATCACTGATCTGACAGGAGGCGGACCTCAGGCGGTAATGTGAGTGATGGGGAGCGGCTGTAAATACAGATGAAGCTTCGCTCACTCGCCCGCCTCTCACCTCCTGTTGTGCACCTTGGTTCCTAACAGGCCATGGACTGATACTGGTCCGTGGCCCAGTGGTTGGGGACCCCTGCCTTAATGGCAAAGTCTTTAGCTCACCAAAGAAGAATGTCCCATGCATTTCCAAGGGATCGGTTCCCTGAAAGTATATTTATTCAGAAAGTTAATGTTATTACTGATTATCTAAAAATAATAAACATTTCTTTTTTCACAGCACAACTCTGGAAGTAACTATTCAAACGTTTAATAAACTCCTATCAATGGAAGATGGAAAGTAAATCCCATATTTAATAATGTAGGTCATTATCTTATTAGAGGGTAAAACTGTAAGGGTATATTGTTGTTAAAGGCATGAAAAAAATAATTAATTTTTTTTAGAAAAATAACTAATAATTTCTGCAAGCAGATTATGTAAGTAATGCTGAGCTCTGATATTGTGAATAATAATTTTGGCTTAATTCATTTGAAAAATATTTCCAATATAAAAAACAAATGGTATAGGAATGATGAAACTTTCATTAGTTGCCATAGAAAAGCATCAGCTTTAAATTTTTTTTAATCAGTTACTAGAGTCTGGGATATCCAACTAAAAAATATATAAAAAGAAGTGCAATATTCATTTCAGAAGAGAGTAGAGGTTTAGGGAGACGTTCTGTAATAATAAAGTCATATATTTTGGTTGCCACTTAACAAAAAAGAATGACATCTTATGCCCTAGAGGGCTAGGATCACACTCTCCCTCAGATGCTGCCCTGGAGCTGTATCTGTATTTAACATCAGGTAAAATTTTTGTGACTGCAGGTAGCAGCTTAAAGGGGCAGATTAAAGTGATATAAATGTCTTCCATAAACTGTAGGAGATGAGAACTATCCACCTTCAAGGAGAGATCCTCCCATTTTATGTACTTGGGGGGGAAAAAAAACTGCCTTATTCCATTCCCACATCCAGCTCTTTGACCTTACACACTTCTGTACATATATATCAACAAAAAACCAATGCAGAGAATAAAACATTTGAAGAATCTGAAGAAACACAGAGGTCAGCATTTTCCACATTATTTCAACTATACACTGCATGCAAAAAGTCTGCATTAGATTAATTTGGAAAACACTGTATTCTATAACCCTTTCTCAGAGAGTCAGACATTAAGGCATCTATAATAAAGAAGCCTTTTCAACCATTTTAAATCTAATATTTCTCTCTCTCTCTCTTTTTTTTTTTTTTTTTTTTTTTTACTAATACACTCCTTCATAGTGGGAACACCTAATAGCATCCCACAGAGCTGCTCTCCATGGAACAATCTCTGAGATCATCATAGATAATATTTTGTTTACAATGTATGGTATTAATTCTTCCTACTATGGTCTCATAACTTAAGTGCACTGGATATTTTTAAACAATGAAATAGTATTACAATGTTCCTTCAGAAAGAGTCATAGCAGGCCAGGATATTGTAATAAAACACAATGACCCTCAATTATACTTTAAGTGGATAAAAAAGCTAATGATCTTAAGTTTTATTTACATGACTGTTGTTTATTGCACTGAATACTGACAAATCTCATGTTATGTATAATTCGAAAGAGACAATCTAGGATTTCAATCTAGGGTTTCTAAAGTGAAAGCAGAGAAAAAATAAGCTTAGTTTTGTATTCTATATAGTTTGTTGATAACATCTGTTACAATTTCCTATAGTGCTCCCATACAGAAAGTCTTACAATGTACTTTTAAAAAATGCTAATGCTACAGAGGTCTAAAGTGAATTAATCCTGGATTGGTTCAAGGTGGCAAAGTAAAACGATGTGCACTCACTCCCTCTTGCAAGAGCACTGGAATCACAACTAACTGTTGAACAGTCATCGACAAGATGACACTGGAACTCACCAAAAAAGAAACCCCACATGCAAAGACAAAGGAAAAGTCTCAATAAGACTGCAGGAGGGGCACAATCACAATAAAATCAAATCCCATAATCATTGGGTGGGTGACTCACAAACTGGAGAACAATTATACCACAGAAGCCCACCGACTGGAGTGAAGGTTCTAAGCCCCACGTCAGACTTCCCAACCTGGGGGTCCAGCAATGGGAGGAGGAATTCCCAGAGAATCAGACTTTGAAGGCTAGCGGGATTTGATGGCAGGACTTCAACAGGACTGCGGGAAATAGAGACTCCACTCCTGGAGGGCACACACAAAGTAGCATGTGCATCAGGACCCAGGGGGAGCAGCAGTGACCCCACAGGAGACTGCACCAAACTACCTGCTAGTGTTGGAGGGTCTCCTGCAGAGGCGGGGGGTGGGGGTGGCTGTGGCTCACCACAGGGACAAGGACACTGACAGTGGAAGTTCTGGGAAGTACTCCTTAGCATGAGTCCTCCCGGAGTCCACCATTAGCCCCACCCAAGAGCTTCTAGGCTCCAGTGCTGGGCAGCCTCAGGCCAAACAACCAACAGGGAGGGAACTCAGCCCCATCATCAGCAGACAAGTGGATTAAAGTTTGACTGAGATCTGCCCACCAGAGCAACACCCAGCTATACCCACAACTAGTCCCTCCAATCAGGAAGCTTGTACAAGCCTCTTAGATAGGCTCATCCACCAGAGGGCAGAGAGCAGAAGCAAGAAGAACTACAATCTTGCAGCCTGTGGAACAAAAACCATATTCACAGAAAGACAGACAAAATGAAACAGCAAAGGACTATGTACCAGATGAAGGAACAAGATAAAACCCCAGAAAAACAACTAAATGAAGTGGAGATAGGCAACCTTCCAGAAAAAG
Organism: Balaenoptera musculus; assembly: GCF_009873245.2. Classification (NCBI taxonomy): domain Eukaryota; kingdom Metazoa; phylum Chordata; class Mammalia; order Artiodactyla; family Balaenopteridae; genus Balaenoptera; species Balaenoptera musculus. Next base: position 43,069,585 of record NC_045800.1, read on the forward strand.
AATTCAGAATAATGATAGTGAAGATGATCCAGGACCTCGGAAAAAAAAAAAAAAATGGAGGTGAAGATTGAGAAGGTGCAAGAAATGTCTAACAAAGACCTAGAAGAATTAAAGAACAAACAGAGATGAACAATACGATAACTGAAATGAAAAATATACTAGAGGGAATCAACAGCAGAATAACTGAGGCAGAAGAACGGATAAGTGACCTGGAAGACAGAATGGTGGAATTGACTGCCGTGGAACAGAATAAAGAAAAGAGAATGAAAAGAAATGAAGACAGCTGAAGAGACCTCTGGGACAACATTAAATGCACGAACATTCACATTATAGGGGTGCCAGAAGGAGAAGAGAGAAAGAAAGGACCCGAGATAATATTTAAAGAGATTATAGTAGAAAACTTCCCTAACATGGGAAAGGAAATAGCCATCAAAGTCCAGGAGGCACAGAGAGTCCCAGGCAGGATAAACCCAAGAGAAACACATCAAGATACATAGTAATCAAATTGGCAAAAATTAAAGACAAAGAAAAATTATTAAAAGCAATAGGGGGAAAATGACAAATAACATACAAGGGAACTCCCATAAGGTTAACAGCTGATTTCTCAGCAGAAACTCTACAAGTCAGAAAGGAATGGCAAGATATATTTAAAGTGATGAAAGGGAAGAACGTACAACCAAGATTACTCTACCCAGCAAGGATCTCATTCAGATTTGATGGAGAAATCAAAAGCTTTACAGACAAGCAAAAGCTAAGAGAATTCAGAACCTAAAGGAACTTCTCTAAGTGGGAAACACAAGAGAAGAAAAGGACCTACAAAAACAATTAAGAAAATGGTAACAGGAACATACATATCGATAATTACCTTAAACATGAATGGATTAAATGCTCCAACCAAAAGACACAGGCTTGCTGAATGGATATAAAAACAAGACCCATATATATGCTGTCTGTAAGAGACCCACTTCAGACCTAGGGACATATACAGACTGAAAGTGAGGGGATGGAAAAAGATATTCCATGCAAATGGAAATCAAAAGAAAGCTGGAGTAGCAATACTCATATCAGATAAAATGAACTTTAAAATAAAGAATGTTACAAGAGACAAGGAAGGACACTACATAATGATCAAATGATCAATCCAAGAAGAAGATATAACATTTATAAATATATATGCACCCAACATTGGAGCACCTCAATACATAAGGCAAATGCTAACAACTATAAAAGAGGAAATTGAGAGTAACACAATAATAGTGGGGACTTTAACACCTCACTTACACCAATGGACATATCATCCAGACAGAAAATTAATAAGGAACTTCAAGCTTTAAATGACACAACAGACCAGATAGATTTAATTGATATTTATAGGACATCCTATCTGAAAACAGCAGATTACACTTCCTTCTCAAGTGCACATGGAACATTCTCCAGGATAGATCACATCCTGATCACAAACCAAGGCTTTGTAAATTTAAGAAAATTGAAATCATATCAAGCATCTTTTCTAACCACAATGCTATGAGATTAGAAATCAATTACAGGGAAAAAAACATAAAAAGCAAAAACACATGGAGGCTAAACAATACGTTACTAAATAATCAAGAGATCACTGAAGAAATCAAAGAGGAAATCAAAAAATACCTGCAGACAAAGGACAATGAAAACACGATGGTCCAAAACCTATGGGATGCAGCAAAAGCAGTTCTAAGAGGGAAGTTTATAGCTATACAAGCCTACTTCAAGAAACAAGAAATATCTCAAATAAACAATCTAACCTTACACCTAAAGGAACTAGAGAAAGAAGAACAAACAAAATCCAAAGTTAGTAGAAGGAAAGAAATCATAAAGATCAGAGGCAAAATAAATGAAATAGAAACAAAGAAGACAGTAGCAAAGATCAATAAAACTAAAAGCTGGTTCTGGGAGAAGATAAACAAAATTGAGAAACCTTTGGCCAGACTCATCAAGAAAAAGAGGGAGAGGACTCAAATCAATAAAATTAGAAATGAAAAAGGAGAAGTTACAATGGACACCACAGAAATACAAAACATCATAAGAGAATACTACAAGCAACTCTATACCAATAAAATGGACACCCTGGAAGAAATGGACAAATTCTTAGAAAGGTATAACCTTCCAAGACTGAACCGGGAAGAAATAGAAAATATGAACAGATCAATCACAAGTAATGAAATTGAAACTGTGATTAAACATCTTCCAACAAACAAAAGTCCAGGACCAGATGGCTTCACAGGTGAATTCTATCAAACATTTAGAGAAGAGCTAACACCCATCCTTCTCAAACTCTTCCAAAAAATTGCAGAGGAAGGAACACTCCCAAACTCCTACTCTGAGGCCAACATCACCCTGATACAAAACCCAGACAAAGATACTGCAAATAAAGAAATTACAAACCAATATCACTGATGAATAGAGATGCAAAAATCCTCAACAAAATACTAGCAAACAGAATCCAACAACACATTAAAAGCATCATACACCATGATCAAGTGGGATTTTTCCCAAGGATGCAAGGATTCTTCAATATATGCAAATCAATCAATGTGATACACCATATTAACAAATTGAAGATAAAAAGCATATGATCATCTCAATAGATGCAGAAAAAGCTTTTGACAAAATTCAACACCCATTTATCATAAAAACTCTCCAGAAAGTAGGCATAGAGGGAACCTACCTCAACATAATAAAGGCCATATATGACAAACCCACAGCAAACATCATTCTCAATGGTGAAAAACTGAAACCACTTCCTCTAAGATCAGGAACAAGACAAGGATGTCCACTCTCACCACTATTATTCAACATAGTCTTGGAAGTCCTAGCCACCTTCTCAATCAGAGAAGAAAAAGAAATAAAAGAATCCAAATTGGAAAAGAAGAAGTAAAACTGCCACTGTTTGCAGATGACATGATATTATATATAGAGAATCCTAAAGATGTTACCAGAAAACTACTAGAGCTAATCAATAAATTTGCTAAAGTTGCAGGATACAAAACTAATGCACAGAAATCTCTTGCATTCCTATACACTAATGATGAAAAGTCTGAAAGAGAAATTAAGGAAACACTCCCATTTACCATTGCAACAAAAGGAATAAAATACCTAGGAATAAACCTACCTAAGGAGACAAAAGACCTGTACTCAAGAAACTATAAGACACTGATGAAAGAAATCAAAGACGACAAAAACAGATGGAGAGATATATCATGTTCTTGGATTGGAAGAATTAATATTGTGAAAATGACTACACTACCCAAAGCAATCTTCAGATTCAATGTAATCCCTATCAAATTACCAATGGCATTTTTTACAGAACTAGTACAAAAATCTTAAAATTTGTATGGAGACACAAAAGACCTCAAATAGCCAAAGCAATCTTGAGGGAAAACAAATGGAGCTGGAGGACTCAGGCTCCCTAACTTCAGACTATACTACAGAGCTACAGTAATCAAGACAATATGGTACTGGCAAAAAAACAGAAACATAAATTAATGAAACAGGATAGAAAGCCCAGAGGTAAACCCATGCACCTATGATCAACTAATCTATGACAAAGGAGGCAAGAATATACAATGAAGAAAAGACAGTCGCTTCAATAAGTGGTGATGGGAAAACTGGACAGCTACATGTAAAACAATGAAATTAGAACACTCCTTAACACCACAGACAATAATAAACTCAAAATGGACTAAAGACCTAAATGTAAGGCTAGACATTATAAAACTCCTAGAGGAAAATATAGGCAGAACACTCTATGACATAAATCACAGTAAGATCTTTTTTGATCCACCTCCTAGAGTAATGGAAATAAAAACAAAAATAAACAAATGGGACCTAATGAAACTTCAAAGCTTTTGCACAGCAAAGGAAACCATAAACAAGACGAAAAGACAACCCTCAGAATGGGAGAAAATATTTGCAAATGAATCAACGGACAAAGGATTAATCTCCAAAATATATAAACAGCTCATTCAGCTCAATATTAAAGAAACAAACACTCCAATCCAAAAATGGGCAGAAGACCTAAATAGACATTTCTCCAAAGAAGACATACAGACGGCCACGAAGCACATGAAAAGATGCTCAACATCACTAATTATTAGAGAAATGCAAATCAAAACTACAATGAGGTATCACCTCACACCAGTTAGAATGGGCATCATCAGAAAATCTACAAACAACAAATGCTGGAGAGGGTGTGGAGAAAAGGGAACCCTCTTGCACTGTTGGTGGGAATGTATATTGATACAGCCACTATGGAGAACAGTATGGAGGTTCCTTAAAAAACTAAAAATAGAATTACCATATGACCCAGCAATCCCACTACTGGGCATATACCCAGAGAAAACCGTAAATCAAAAAGACACGTGCACCCCAGTGTTCATTGCAGCACTATTTACAATAGCCAGGTCATGGAAGCAACCTAAATGCCCATTCAACAGATGAATGGATAAAGAAGATGTGGTACATATATACAATGGAATATAACTCAGCCATAAAGAGGAATGAAATTGGGTCATTTGTAGAGACGTGGATGGACCTAGAGACTGTCATACAGAGTGAAGTAAGTCAGAAAGAGAAAAACAAATATCGTATATTAATGCATATATGTGGAATCTAGAAAACTGGTACAGATGAACCGGTTTGCAAGGCAGAAATAGAGACACAGATGTAGAGAACAAACGTATGGACACCAAGGGGGTAAAGCAGGGGTGAGGTGGGGAGGGGTGGTGGGATGAAAAAGTAAATAAATAAATAAAGTGAATTAATACTTATGGGTAATGACTTAAGTAGATTAAGCACTCCGAGGTGCCTATCTTTTGAGAGTTAAAATAAGCTGCAAAGGGTACAATCACTAAAACATATACAACTTCATTTCAAATGACAGCTTCAAGTGTTAAGTCTTTTAAAATTTCCCTACTTATATGAAAGTAGGAAAATAGAAGTATTTATGCTATTTTTTGTACTGGCTGTACAGACTAATTTGCTCACTCAGCAATTTTGTCAGTTACTTTTACTACATATTTCTTTAGGGATACTAAGCAACATAAACAAAATTTAATTCTTAAAATTCTTGTTTCGCTTTCTCATTTAATAACCTAATTTGCTTATTACTCCTCTAATTATGATTCAAATCCTTATTTTTTTAAAAAATAGCTGGGAAGCAAGAGAAATGAATGCCTAATGGACAGGCTATATCTTACCACTAGGGGTCGTTGTCAGCGCATGAGAGACAGCAAGCCAGAACAAAGAGTTTAGTTTTACTACGTTGTAATTCGATACTCAAATATGAAAATAATTTTGTCATTATACTTTCCCCCATATTTTAGAGCATTATGTTTTAATATGCCTTATCAGAGTACAGATAAATAAAATTTTCCACTGCATGTAATCTTTGGAAAAGCACAGTTACTAAAATTGGAATGTATATCACCAGTATAGCCTAATTTTATCTTAATTTTCCTTGCATTAATATTAAATCCAAAAGAGATTATGCCGACAAAAAATAAAAATACCCTTCCCTCCATATAAACACACCCCTCACACGTAACACCATTGCCTTTAACAATCAAAAACAGCACAGCTTCATAACCAGGGATGGTAAACCTGTGTCTTCTCAGGATTCTGTAGAAACCCTATATACTAACTTTTTTAAGAAGTAGTTGTGAGAATTCACTTAACTTTCACAAAAACTGGAAGAAAACATGCTATCCTTTAAGGAATTATATATTAATATCAGGTATATCTTAAAAAGCAAATCTGAATTCTAAATCAATAGTGCATAAAATATGACTGACATATTTAGACAGTCATAGTAGTAGTGTAGTAATAGTAAGAATAGAAATGTTCAGAAAGTTATATAAGCATTTTGAATTAACTGTCTGTTTTATCTTAGAAGAAAATGGTTCAACAGGAGATTAACTGACAAGAAAACAAAAGAAATCAATGATAAAATACACATTAGAATGCACCAATAAAAAATCTAAAGCAAAGATTTGTTTTAGGAAACATGCTTATTGGGCTGTGTATTTACACATATCAATACTCTTAAGTTTAGAAAACATGTTCATGTAATAAAAATAAATAAAGTCAAGTCATATATTAAAACAACAACAACAATACACACACACACACACACACACACACACACACACAGGTACACATACATAAGCTAGGTACTGGGAAAAGTATTCTCTTCTCCATGCAGATGTGTTCACTGCTAATATATTGATACATGCCTTAATATAGAGAATTAAAAATTTAAAAATAATAACAAAGCATTCTTTGGATATCACGTGCTATTAGCAAACATAATCTTACAGTTAGACAACCTAAGGAGGATAAACTGTGGTACTAAAGAAAATCTTGCTAAAAAAATTTTTTATATACTACACAAATGTAAAAATGTGAGCTATTCAACCATCTTCAAATACAAAGGATACATATGATATACACTATAGTTAGGACTGCCAGATTTAACAAATAAAAACCTCAAACAATACTATAGATATATGTATACTAAAAATATTTGTTGTTTATCTGAAATTTAAATACAACTGGACATCCTGTATTTTATCTGGTGACCCTACTACAGTACAATGTATGGCAAATTACAATCATGAATAGTTTTCTTTTGTTTTACACTTTGCCTAAAAATCAAATGAAAAGTTTTAGTCAAGATGCTAGAAAACACTAAAAAATAAAATTAGGCAATATTGGAAAGAGGGAAATAAGTATGTTTTATATTACAGTTAACAAAATTTTTAAATGATGGTTTACATATATTGGCAAGCTGTAATACATTTCAATGTTTCTGGTATCTATGAACCTCTTTTAGCCAGTGCCAATGTCATGTGACTCTTTGTTTTTATTTTTGTGTTAAATCTTGGATCTGATTTTAGACATCAACTAGGATCGGCTCATATCAAACTAGGGTAACTTGATAGAAATTTCCATCCTGACTGAACACTTAAAGTGACAGGAAACCTCCATCCCATGGAGAAAAGCAGTTGTTTTCCAACAACTCATAATTCATATGTATTTTCTTAATTAAAATCAATCTTTGTGAATTCCACTCTTTTGTTTCAGTTTAGCTCTTTGGCTATATACTAGTTATACTCAACAAATATAGTTTTAAAACTTATTTCTTTTAAATCTCTTGCCTTTTTCTGTCTAGTACTTTAAAAACATATAAATTGTAGAATATTAGCAAACTTTCAATATCTGTTTAATTTATACATGTAAATACAATGAATATTTCAACCGTACAGCTCATAAATCTCAAGTCAATGTTGAAAGGTGATATTTTAAGTATTCTCTCAGAAGATAATACACATCTCATTACTATTTCACTAAAAACTAAGCCATTAGGTGTTCTACTGTAAGGGATGAGTAAACTATGCACTTTCATTATATCTCTTAGAAAAATTAAGTCAACTAGTGTTGTGTAAAGTTTTATTATGTGCCCAATACTGTGCTAAATAAAATGAACCATTAAAGTAATCCACATGCATAGTCTAGAAATAAGATGTGCATATACTAAAGAAGTGTAAACCATATGATTTAATTCTAAATTAATAGTATAAATTATTTTGTTTTTGCTATATACTATCAATATGCTAAGTTTTACATGCAACGTAATTCAAATAATAACACTATGAGGCAGATATTTTTAAAATCACTATGCTTGATGAGAAACTAGAGATTAAGAAGTAAGTAACCTGCCCAAAGTTATACAACTGGGATGCAGTGGAGCTGGGAAGTGAAAGTGAATCTTTAGACTCCAGACACAGTGCACAACACTGAACCATTAAACTGTAAATACAAGCCCATGCTGAGATCAAGCCATGGCACAGCCTCTGAGTTGTTAGTCCCCTGCAGCAGGGATTTTGTAGTGAGAAAAGATAATATTCTATAAATTACAGGATAACTAACAAAAGACATCTCTTACAGGACTCTGCCAGAAGGTTTCCTTTCCATAATACAAAATCCAGAGCACATTTAAGATTCCACTTTGCAGAAGAGATGAGTAGTCTCAAAAAAAAGAAATGAAGTATAGCAGGATGTGGAAGAGTCACATCCAAAATTTTTCTGCTAGACATTATCTTGAATAGAAAATAGTGGTTATTGAACTTGTAGTTGGGAGAGAGGCACTCTGTACTTTAAAAACTGACCTCCATTATTTACAGAGAAATGGAGTTCTTGGTAATATGTGTACTTGAAACACCCTAGATATGACCTGAGTATTCGACATCACTCTCAAAAGCAGAACAAGATGATGAAAGCAGAAAAGGAAGTGCCAATAAAAGAATAGAGGCACTGCCTGGTCATTCATGACAAAGGATTTTACAGAGAGGAAGAACTGGAAGGAAAAAATCATTACATGATTTTTATGGGTTACACTGATACCACATCTATATATTACTTAACAAACGCATATATAAGATTCACTGTGTACTAAGAATGACTTATGTAACTAATTTAATCCTCACAAAAATCTGAGGAAGATATTATAATCCTCATTTCCAGATGAGGAAATTGAGATAGAGTTTATGTAATTTGTTGAATGCCATATGCCGTTAAGTGGCAGAACCAAGATTCAACTTCAAGAATTCTTAACAGCTACTTTATGCTGCCTTCCTCTATGCAGAAAACCTGCCATAAATGGCCATTCATTAATTGTTAAGTAAGTCTATGTATGTATTCCTCATTCCTCATATTCCAAATTCATGATTGTCTAAAACACACGCAAGTGGAAAATGTTTGTTATGGATATCTGTAAGCATTTGGGGAAAGAGTGTAGATTAAAGAAATTGGACTTGTCTATCATAAGCAGCTGCTACTAACATACAATTACAAAAAATTCTGAACTGAACAGGTAGTGTCATAGGAAAACAATGAAGAATTTTAATTGTACAATATGCCTCATCACTTGGTGAATTTTTACTGTATCATCATGTGATTACAATATATTTCAATCACAGCAGGCATCAACTTTTGAATGACATATCTTCATTACAACATATAAAAATTAGAATAATTCCTACTTATATTCCCTGGTAACATGCATGCAGCTTAACAGAACTATGTCTGCAATATCCATAATATTTGTTTGCTTACTGTGAAAAATGTGTTCATGAGAAAAGTTGCTTTTCCAGCTGATAAAGTGGGAAGCAAGAGAAGAACAAGGCAAATAATCTTTAAGTGCTGAAAGAAACAGATGATTATTATTATCTTTCTCATTATCAACTTTCTTCAGTTACTCATAACAGTAGATATACACAAACCCCTTAGGAGCAAATCCTAAGTGAAATGTAAACCAAATAGCAAAGACAATTTATCATTTTCCTCAAATATTCTGAAATGACTTGCCAGGTAAAATTCACATTCCTCAATTTACAACCCCTTGAGCAAAATGTGCTGTCCTTAATGACAGGCAAAGAACACAGATTCAACACAATTTCCCCTAAATTAATTTACTATATGCCTAATGAATACTTAAGAACATTTAGATAGAAAATACAATGATAAATAGACACTGTGCTTCATAAAGAGCTATTATCTAAATACGATCTACTTTACACTCTTATTCAACATATATTTTCAAATGAGAAAGTTGCATGAAAAATGACTTAGGTCCCTTCTTAGTCATGGGTTTTAGAGACCCTGAACAACGTTTCTATATTTTTCAAAAAAGTTAATATAATTAAATGGAAGTTTCTTTAGATGTTAAATACATATTTTAAGAATGTTTAAACATTGAGTGATAAGTGTTTATTCAAAGACATGACTCCTACCTGGTGTTTTTTATTCAATTATTACCATACTCTTGGAACTACAATTTTAAAGGATCTTCCCTGCTGTAAAAGCAGATGGAAATCATGATCTGGGATAAGGGAGGTGGGACAAAAAAGCATAATTCATGGCAACTCACAAAAAAGAAACTACCTCCTTTCCCTTGGTGTATTATGTATCTTTTTCCTAGGAACTGAAAGTCTCTTCAGTCTGAGAGTTTTGAAAGTTTTGCTTATCATCACCTCTGCTCAATTTGTTTTCTTAAGTTTTAAATTTATGACTCAAATACTGGGATTAAAATCATGCTTACATGTCACTCCTTTCATCCACTAAAACACGAGTGATATTTAATGAATATACCTCCTCCACGGCCACACAAAAAAGGCCAACAGGCTACAGCAAATTCTCAGTCTTTGCCATCAAAATTGATATAAAATAAAGGGATTGTGAATTGGTATACTTAGCACTTCCTTAAAAATTTTTAAAATTCTGGATATTAAACTTTAGCTCTTGTTTAAAAAGATAAACTTGATTCCCAGTGTTTCTTTTGTTAAAACAACACAATATACTGTAATAGTGAAGTGTATATATATATTTTTATAGTTTTTCTATTACTTTTCACACTTTATTACACTTACTAGGACATACAGAACTATTTTGCCTTACTAAGCGTATTTTCACCATCTTTGGAGTAGATCTACCTTTTTCTTAGAGCAATTTATGTAGTTATTTATATAGTTAGGTTTATTAATATTAAATAATATTTATATTTTTAGTATGAAATGTACCATAAAATGGTATACATCTATTTATTTTTATATATTCAATTTATGAATATGAAGTTTCTTACTCAATTGCTTTTACATTCTTATAATGTTAGTTTTATCTTCTCTATGTTATACTTTAACATAATTTTGTAGAGCATGGCATTTTATGAGGTCATGTTTATAAATCATTTTAAAAGCATAATTAAACATATATATTTTTCTAGTTTTTCTTAATAGTTTGCATTATCAATTCAACAATTGTTTTTAATATTTTTTTTTCTTCATGTTGAAATTCAGGGTTTTTAATTTTTTAATTAAGAAAATATTTCCTTGGATATTCACTTAAAATTATCTGTCTCAACCATAAATATCTTAGCTGTTGACTTTGCATTTCAGTTTTGTTCACTTATTTTAGTTATTTCTAGACTTTTTATACAAGCCAAGCATTTATTTTCTACTATAGTAAATACTAATAAAAATAAGAATTTTGCAAAACAAACAACCTGATTAAAGATGGGCAGAAGAACTGAATAGACTTTTTCTAAAGAGAAAATGCAGATGGCCAACAGGCACATGAAAAGATGCTCACCATCGCTAATTTCAGGGAAATGCAAATCAAATTCACAATGAGATATCACCTCTCACCTATCAGAATGGATATTATCAAAAAGAACACAGATAACAAATACTGGCAAGCATGTGGAGAAAAGGGAACACTTGTGTTGATAGGAATGTAAAACGATGCAACCATTGTGGAAGACAGCATGGCAGTTTCTCAATAAACTAAAAATATAACTATCGTATGACCCAGCAATTCCACTCCCATGTATATATGGGAAAAAAACAAAAACACTAATTCGAAAAGATATCAATACCTGCACCCTAGTGTTCATAGCAGCATTATTTACAATTGCCAAGACATGGAAATAACCTAAGGGTCCATCAACAGATGAATGGATAAAGAAGATATGGTATATAAATACAATGGACTACTACTCAGCCATAAAAATGAATGAAATTTTGCCATTTACAGCAACATGGATGGACTTGGAGGGCATTATGCTAAGTGCAATAAGCCAGACAAAGAAAAATACAGTAAGATACCACTGATATGTGGAATCTAAAAAATACAGCAAACTAGTGAATATAAGATAAAAGAAGTAGACTCACAGACATAGAGAACAAACTAGTGGTTACCAGTGGGGAGGAGGGAGGGGGCAGAATAGGGGTGAAGGAGTAGGAGGTACAATCTACTGGGTGTAGATAGGCTCAAGGATATACTGTACAAAACACAGAATATAGCCAATATTTTGTAATAACTATAAATGGAAAATAACCTTTAAAATTGTATAAAAATAACACAAAATTAAAAAATAAATGATACCTGATCAAAAAATTAAGATGTTTTGCATCATGAGTATAAAGTCCACATTTGCTTTTGTTGCAGAATATTTTTAAATGCCTTATGAGTATTTAGTACATAGTATCAGTATTAATCTGCTAATTTCCATTAACAAGGAAAACGGATTCTCTTCAGGCCATCTGGCTGTTTGGGAAAACTTAATTCAAGTTTTAGGAAGGAGGCATTTTTAATTTCTGAAGCTCACAACAAAATACACATTACCTACTTTTTTTTTTTTTAACATCTTTATTGGGGTATAATTGCTTTCCTTTACAATGGTGTGTTAGTTTCTGCTTTATAACAAAGTGAATCAGCTATACATATACATATATCCCCATATCTCTTCCCTCTTGCGTCTCCTTCCCACTCTCCCTATCCCCCCCCACCCCCGCTCTAGGTGGTCACAAAGCACCAAGCTGATCTCCCTGTGCTATGCAGCTGCTTCCCACTAGCTATCTATTTTACGTTTGGTAGTGTGTATCTGTCCATGCCACTCTCTCACTTCATCCCAGCTTACCCTTCCCCCTCCCCATGTCCTCAAGTCCATTCTCTGTGTCTACATCTCTATTCCTGACCTGCCCCTAGTTTCTTCAGAATCATTATTTTTTATTTTTATTTTTTAGATTCCATATATATGTGTTAACATATGGTATTTGTTTTTCTCTTTCTGACTTACTTCACTCTGTATGACAGTCTGCAGGTCCATCCACCTCACTATAAATAACTCAATTTTGTTTCTTTTTATGGCTGAGTAATATTCCATTGTATATATAAGCTACAATCCTCTTTACCCATTCATCTGTCGATGGACACGTAGGTTGCTTCCATGTCCTGGTTATTGTAAATAGAGCTGCAATAAACATTATGGTACATGACTCTTTTTGAATTATGGTTTTCTCAGGGTATATGCCCAGTAGTGGGATTGCTGGGTCATATGGTAGTTCTATTTTTAGTTTTTTAAGGAACCTCCATACTGTTCTCCATAGTGGCTGTATCAATTTACATTCCCACCAACAGTGCAAGAGGGTTCCCTTTTCTATACCCTCTCCAGCATTTATTGTTTGTAGATTTTTTGATGATGGCCATTCTGACTGGTGTGAGGTGATACTTCATTGTAGCTTTGATGTGCATTTCTCTAATGATTATTGATGTTGAGCATCCTTGCATGTGTTTGTTGGCAAATTTAAGAAAATTGAAATCATATCAAGTATCTTTCCCGACCACAATGCTACGAGACTAGATATCAATTAAGGAATAAACCTGTAAGAAATACAAACACATGGAGGCTAAACAATACACTACTAAATAACCAAGAGATCAATGAAGAAATCAAAGAGAAAATCAAAAAATACCTAGAAACAAATGACAATGAAAACACAATGACCCAAAACCTATGGGATGCAGCAAAATCAGTTCTAAGAAGGAAGTTTATAGCAATACAATCCTACCTTAAGAAACATCTCAAATAAACAACCTAACCTTACTCCTAAAGCAATTAGAGAAAGCAGAACAAAAAAACAAAAAAACAGAAGGAGAGAAATGGAAAGATCAGAGCAGAAATAAATGAAAAAGAAATGAAGGAAACAATAGCAAAGATCAATAAAACTAAAAGATGGTTCTTTTAGAAGATAAACAAAAATGATAAACGAAGCCAGACTCATCAAGAAAAAAAGGGAGAAGACTCAAATCAATAGAATTAGAAATGAAAAAGGAGAAGTAACAACTGACACTGCAGAAATACAAAGGATCATGAGACATTACTACAAGCAACTATATGCCAATAAAATGGACAACCTGGAAGAAATGGACAAATTCTTAGAAAAGCACAATGTTCTGAGACTGAACCAGGAAGAAATAGAAAATATAAACAGACTAATCACAAGCATTGAAATTGAGACTGTGATTAAAAATCTTCCAACAAACAAAAGCCCAGGACCAGATGGCTTCACAGGAGAATTCTATCAAACATTTAGAGAAGAGCTAACACCCATCCTTCTCAAACTCTTCCAAAACATAGCAGAGGGAGGAACACTCCCAAACTCATCCTATGAGGCCACCATTACCATGATACCAAAACCAGACAAAGAGGTCACAAAGAAAGAAAACTACAGGCCAATGTTACTGATGAACATAGATGCAAAAATCCTCAACAAAATACTAGCAAACAGAAGCCAAGAGCACATTAAAAGGATCATACACCATGATCAAGTGGGGTTTATCCCAGGAATGCAAGGATTCTTCAATATTCGCAAGTCAATCAATGTGATACACCATATTAATAAATTAAAGGAGAAAAACCATATGATCATCTCAATAGATGCAGAAAAAGCTTCTGACAAAATTCAACACTCATTTATGATAAAAACCCTCCAGAAAGTAGGCATAGAGGGAACTTACCTCAACATAATAAAGGCCATATATGACAAACCCACATCCAACATCATTCTCAATGGTGAGAAACTGAAACCATTTCCACTAAGATTAGGAACAAGACAAGGTTACCCACTCTCACCACTGTTATTCAACATACTTTTGGAAGTTTTAGTTACAGCAATCAGAGAAGAAAAAGAAATAAAAGGAATCCAAATCGGAAGAGAAGAAGTAAAGCTGTCACTGTTTGCAGATGGCATGATACTATACACAGAGAATCCTAAAGATGCTACCAGAAAACTACTAGAGCTAATCAATAAATTTGGTAGAGTAGCAGGATACAAAATTAATGCACAGAAATCTCTTGCATCCCTATACACTAATGATGAAAAATCTGAAGGAGAAATTAAGGAAACACTCCCATTTACCATTGCAACAAAAAGAATAAAATACCTAGGAATAAACCTACCTGAGGAGGCAAAAGACTTGTACTCAGAAAACTATAAAACACTGATGAATGAAACTAAATGTGATACAAACAGATGGAGAGATATACCATGTTCTTGGATTGCAAGAATCAACATTGTGAAAATGACTATACTACCCAAAGCAATCTACAGATTCAATGCAATCCCTATCAAACTACCAATGGCATTTTTCACAGAACTAGAACAAAAAATTTCACAATTTGTATGGAAACACAAAAGACCCCGAATAGCCAAAGCAATCTTGAGAAAGAAAAAAGGAGCTGGAGCAATCAGGCTCCCGGACTTCAGACTATACTACAAAGCTACAGTAATCAAGACAGTTTGGTACTGGCACAAAAACAGAAATATAGATCAATGGAACAGGATAGAAAGCCCAGAGATAAACCCACTCACATATGGTCACCTTATCTTTGATATAGGAAGCAGGACCATACATTGGAGAAAAGACAGCTTCTTCAATAAGTGGTGCTGTGAAAACTGGACTGCTACATGTAAAAGAATGAAATTAGAACACTCTCTAACACCATACACAAAAATAAACTCAAAATGGATTAAAGACCTAAATGTAAGGCCAGACACTATAAAACTCTTAGAGGAAAACATAGGCAGAACACTCTATGACATAAAATCACAGCAAGATCCTTTTTGACTCACCTCCTAGAAAAATGGAAATAAAAACAAAAATAAACAAATGGGACCTAATGAAACTTAAAAGCTTTTGCAAGCAAAAGAAACGTAAACAAGACGAAAAGACAACCCTCAGAATGGGAGAAAATATTTGCAAATGAAGCAACTGACAAAGGATTAATCTCCAAAATTTACAAGCAGCTCATGCAGCTCAATATCAGAAAAACAGACAACCCAGTCCAAAAATGGGCAGAAGGCCTAGTAATATTTTATCTATTATGGATCTACTAAATAGAATAGGGATCTCCTTTTGTTGTATGCTTATCAGCATATGTAACAGGAAATTTAACATTGGATAACGTGAAGCAGTTTGTCATTTTTTCGCTGAAATACAATCAACCCATGAAAGAATGATTTTTGTTGAATGGACATTCTCTGAAGGATATGAAAAGAAGAAATCCTAGGAACCCTGGGCGAGTGCTGATTTTTAAGAGCTGATTGGTAAGTTTTCAGGAATTTTGCACACTTGTTATTAAAACCTTATTAACTTGGAATCAGCCATGGTGGGACAATTTCACCACCTGTGTATCAGTAAATGCCACAAATCAGCCCCGATTAATATGTCCACACAAAAAACAGAGTAAAGGTTTTTGCTGTTAGACAAAAAATTAAACTACAGACATAATTAAACTATATGATAAAGAAAAGTGAGACAAACATGAACATATATTCCACATACAAATTTTTTTAAAAGGCTTCTCAACTATAATGCAATTGTCTAAAGTACAAAAAAAAATACTAATTCCCTCCACAAAAAGAGAACATTCCAGAGTCTTATCCTATTATTAAATCTAACTCCAAGACTAGGATTTCTTTGTGAATTCCTTTTGGTCAAGTATGGATTTAGCTCATTGTGGTTAACTGATCAATTTAATTTACCCCAACAAATTCAATAAGGGATGGTAGGGGGAAATGGAAAATGTTAGTACATACATGTAGTAAAGAACAGAAGTTAAGAGCACATAGAGTAATCTCTAGTCCATAAAACAGACTGATTGCTTTTAAACATAGAAAGCACGTACCCTCTGCCTTCTGCAATGGATTTTGAGTCAATTTCACTGCTCAGGTTTGCTTCCTAGAAAGGTATCTATTATCAGATATATTCCATGGCCACCCCTCAGTAGTGCATCAGAAAGGATTCTCTTTTATAGGCTGCACTCCATTAGCATTAAAATACTTGCTACTGTTTGAATTTGAAAGCCTGGAGATTACCTTGATTGTTGATTAAATACAGGCCTAATTATCAATGTTGGGTTCTCTAAGAGTATGAGTGCCAAACTTCAGTCTGCTGATGGTTGATTAGATGACAGAGAGAGGCATGTTTGGAAAAGAGACTGAAACATTGGTAATAGGCTTCTCAGGATACTTTATTAGATCATACATGAGAAATTTTTACAATATTTGTATAAGGCCAGATAAACTATGGATTTTTAACACGAATATCCACAGGTATAGAGAAAAGTTAATGTTTCATGTTTCACAGTGATGTGAAAAAAGAAATTTGCTTTCTGGTTACACTTTTCCTATTCAATTTGTTCAATAGGGACATGGGCTAGAAGGACATTTTGCTATACTGAGGATAGTATTAAGATGTTGCAGTCAGGTGTGATTTTTTTCTTCTGAAAATATACTTTACTGCTGTACATAATTTTTTTAAACCAAAGAAACTGGGAATTAAAGTTTATAAACTATAGGTAAAGTTAAATTTTCAGTATTTTTCAAATTAATATATCGATAAATGTAAAGCATTTTTAATTGCCTAAGTTTCCTACTGAAATACCAGTTAAATGTTGGTAATGAGAAATCATCATCAATCCATAAGTACAGAACCAAAATATTACTTCCTTTTGCATTCCATTGAAGAGAGCTTAGTCATATAGTCATACATATATTCAAAGAATGCCTGGAAATGTTGCAATGTCCCCAGCTATAATTACATTATTAGAAAAGAGGAAAGAATGAATTTTAGAAGATAGACAGAGGTCCCTATTATGATGATGATTTCCATATTCAAGTGCCTCACAGAAGCAGCAGAATCTTTGACATGAACAGACTATGATTTTCGGTGTGTTAATCAATAAACAAAGACCAGTGACATCTGATGCTTTGTTGCATACTTAATACTCCAGAGCCCTCATTCAAAATTGTGTGGAGTGAGTGAGACTGAATTTTCCATGAGCCAAGAATGATAGTTTGCTTCACTCAGATTTAAATAATTTGTTTTAAAAAATGAATGTGTTATGCATTGAATACCGGTGCTTATGGACTAAGATTCATGCTACTTCATAGAGTTTATCAGAGAATCTGTAGTTTGCAGAAATACTTTTATCTCCAGAAAATTTGCTTTGCAAATTTCTTACATATTTAAACATTTGCTTATTAATAGCTTGCATTTATAACTTCTTCACAGGGTCCAATTTCACACAATAAAACATATCTTGTTACTTTGAACTGACTCCTATTTAATTCTAAAATAAACATGATTGAAGCATGATAAGTGATTATGACTGGAAACATTCCACATTATTTTTTCAACTCCACTGCTTACAAATCTAGAGATACATTTTCAGACATATCAGCTAACTTTAAGAAAAAAAAGAAAATCAATATTGACAACAAAAATATCTCACTGGAATGGATAGAAGTTTGCTCATTTCCCCACAATTCTACTACAAAAATAATCTGACTCTACCTCAAACAGTGAAAGGTTATGAGGTTAGTGAAAATCCTAAACCATTTTTCACTATCTAATAAATACGTGTCTTCCTTTTCCTTCAGCTTTCCAGGTTAATGCTATTGCTTTAAAGTAGAGAATTCTTGAAGTTCTTTCCATCTCTAATTCATTCAGTAGTATAGACATTCAGGAGAAATAATTATTTGCGTATACATGTGTGTGTGTGTGTGTGTGTGTGTGTGTGTGTGTGTGTATGTGTGTATCCATAAAATATTCTAAATATATATCCATAAAAATAAAAAACGCAGGGATGGACCTGAAGGATATTATGCTAAGTGAAATAAGTCAGATGGAGAAAGATGAATACTGTATGATATCACTTATATGTGGAATCTAAAAAATACAACAAACTATATTTTTTGTAATATAACAAAAAAGAAACAGATTCACAGAAGTTGAGAACAAACTAGTGGTTACCAAGAGGAGAGGGAAGAGGGATAGGGCAATATAGTGGGAGGGGATTAGTAGGTACAAACTATTATGTATAAAATAAGCTACAAGGAAATATTGTACAACACAGGGAATATAGCCAATATTTTATAATAACTATAAATGGAGTATAATCTTAAATTTTGAATCACTGTATTATACACCTGTAACTTATATAATATTGTACATTGACTATATTTCAATAAAATTTTTTAAATAAAAAAGCAGATTGTGTGTTTTATAATTATTATATTTTTCCCAATTTTACAAAATTACATACTTAATATAAAGAAGGAAAATTCCACCAAAATCAAATAAGCAGGAAAAAAATAAGCACTTTCACGTCAATTATCAAGACATAGGTACTGTAAACATTTAATGCAGTTCTTTCACACATTTAATCTATGCATACAGATGTACATATTTTATTCAATATATTAACTGTACTTCTTCATTAACATTATAGCATACATTTTCTATCATTAAATATTTTAAATAACATTTCCAGTGCCTGAATAACATTACAAGATATTTGACAAAATTTCTTAATTCCTTAAGGGACCAGCAGAGTGTAGAGAATAAGGACTTTATGGTTTCCTGTCCTGACTCTACCTTCTTCCATACTCAGTTGCCTCGGGCAAGTTAATACAATTTACAGTGGCACAGAAATCACAATCATAATATGGGGACTTAACTTATAGGTGTTTGTGAAGTTTTAATGAGATACTTAGTGTATATTAGAACAGAGTCTGGCACATTGTGAACATTTAACAAATGATAGCTGAGTGGCATTAGTGAGAGTGAGCTAATATAAACAGCTAGTTGCCTTATTGCATGTTTGCTAGAACTAAGTCCCACATAACTTGTTTCTAAGGTCTTCAAGGCTTGCTTGCAAACAGTTCTAATTCCATGACAATTAGATTTATCTATGGTTCTAAACTTTGAATGGTCAAGTTAATTGCTCCTGTGTGAGGTCTAGAATATATTTATATCTATCAATATACCCTCAATCAAATAAGATAACTTTAAAGAGCTTCTGTTTCTTAAAACCAAAAACAGCTTAACCAAAATGTAATCCTTACCTGAAAAGAGTTCAGTAAGGATTTGATGTCATTCATTTGAAGAAAATACATGCCATTACTGCTCCAGGAAATGAGAAAATAACTTGGAAAAGAAAATGAACGGCATGTAGAGAATATATAAGTTACTGTCAGAAATTCCCTTCTCTAATTATGAGAGTGCTGTTGCAGGTCTTGGATTCTTTCCTTATTTATTTAAGGTAACCCACTCCATATCATTTTGATCTAACAAAATTTAGTTTGCTTTTCTTATGGTGATTAGATTTAAATCTAAATCTAATTTAAATTTAAATGGATTCAAATTTTTTATCTTAAATGGGGTAATAAAATTAATGTAAAACATAGTCTCTTCATTTCTAAAATGATTTCATGAAATAAAAATCTCTTGCTCCTAATATGCGACATTTGAAAGTTCACTTGATCCACTAGAATAAGAAAGTAATTGAGTACTTTGGCAATTTTTTTCTTCATATATATGTGACTCTATAGTCATCTTAGGAAGGTGGTACAGAAGAATTAATAGCTATTAAAGCAAACTGCAAGTCTTCTTATAACAAATTAGATAATTTACATCTAGTTTAATGGAGGAAGCATATTTTAACCACACAACTTTTAAATAAAGACAGACTTTCTTATTAACACAAATGAGCAAAATAAACTCCTGTCCTCAATATAGCACAGGTGAATAAAGCAAACTGATTTGAAGGGGAAACTCAGGCTAACAATCAATTGGTACTTCATCATTGTATGAAATCTTCACTTCATTTTATCCTTTGCTATTTTATACTTAACTCAATTTGGAGTCCAGGAATATTATCTAAAACTAGTTCTTTATCAAATTGCTGTTTCACTGTTACCTGTGCTTGTGTCCTGCATTTGATAAAGTATGTAAATAGTCATTTAGTATACAATAATACACATTTATTTTTTATTAATAAACTTTTTATTTTAGAACTTTTTTAGATTTATAGAACAATGCAAAGATAGTACAGAGATTTACTGTGTTACCACATACTCTGTTTACCTATTATTGACATCTTAGTCATTTAGTATTGCACATTGTCACAATTAATGAACCAATATTGTACACTATTATTAGTCCATACATTATTCGTATTTTCTATTCTTCCCCTATTCTTTTCTAGTCTTCTTATTGTCACTCTTCTCTTCCTGGATTATATTCAGGACACTTTATTACATTTAGTCATCACGTCTCCTTAGGCTCCTCTTGCTTGTGATGCACGTTTAGTTTTAAGGCCCCACATTTTACATGTGAGTTCTATGCTAAAAAAAAATGAAGGCTTATATTCTCCTTTCTTATGCAAAATAACTGAAAGACATGGAAGAAGTTTGTACCCAAATCCCCAAGCTAATATACTAATACTTCCAACAAGTAAGAAAGAATGATTAGGGTGGCAAAGGCCACTAGCTGTCCCTCATTTACATTCTCTCCCTCCATATAGTAAGAAAACATCTTGAATTTCAGCAGAACACACAGCTACCCAGCTAGGGTCTGTATGTTCCAGCCCCCTTGAAACTAGGTAAAGCAATATGACTAAGTCAGGCCAATGTGATGTGAAAGGAAGTAATGTTGAAGTAACTTCTAGGTCACCTCCTTCAAATTCATGCTTAGGTGTATTCCTTCTCCTTTCCATGGGCATATGAGCTCACTCACTGCACTCAACATGAATGCTACAAATCTAGGAAATGGAAGAGTCACAGGATGCAAGTGACCTGGATCTCTCAATAACCTCATGGAGCAGAGCTTATCCCATCTGCCCTATACTACTGACCACTGGGTCATTGTAAAGGAAAGAAGTAGGGACTTCCCTGGTGGTCCAGTGGTTAAGACTGTGATTTCAATGCATGAGCATGAGTTTGATCCCTGGTCAGGGAACTAAGATCCCATGTGCCACGTGGTGCACCCTAAATAAATTAAATAAGTAAATAAACAAATGAAAGAAGTAAACTTTGATATTATTAACACCCTTATAATCTTGAGTCTCTGTAATAATAATAATTTATCATGTACCATAACTGATACAGTACAAAACTAAATGGTTAGAAATTCAAATTTTAAATGCACTAATGAAAAAGATTAAATTTGAAAGTACTAGAATATTGCCAAAGATGGAATAGTTAATGTTAAGTTGTATCAATATCACTTATTTTGGAGTGCTCAATTGAAAAGCTTTGAAAATTTGATTTTATGTAGAACTTCATACATCTATTCCTACAAGTGAGGAAGTTTATACTTGAATTATTTGTTATTTTTCTCTTATTGTTAACTATAAATGTATAAAATACAGATTTATTTTGAAAAGGATTCCAAAAATGCCTTGATTTTTGGAACTAATTTGAAAGTACCTGCCTCTAAGCCATTATTTTACTTAAAGTAAAAGATACTCTTAGAAAAAAAGATCTTAAGACAAGAGATACTCTTAGAAGAAAAGACCTTCAAAACTGAAAGAATCTATGCAGTCTGGAATAAAAAATCTCCTGTTACTTCATTAAATATTTACTTTTCACATATATAGCAATAGTTGAAAGCATTCGGCCTTGGAACAATGAGCATAAAAATGGAGGGTATTTTTGTGCATAACTATTTGATAGACTGTGTATTTTGACTGTGTATTGCAGCTGGATCACTGAAAAATTCTTTGTTAGTCTGATATTGGCATCATCCCTGAGGCTACTTAATGGGTTGTGTAACTCAGGTATCAGTTAGGGGGTTCCTACTCTCTGGAGAGCTGGAAAACCCAATTCTATTGGCTGTGCAAAGCCCCATGATCTACTTGTTTCTAGGGACATATAATACTGAGCCTACTCTGCTTCTATGACTTAATCTTCCATCTACCATGTCACCGTACGAGGAATATCAGCCCTTTTTCTAGTTTTCAAAAGCAATCCAATTATATTTTTTGAGTTTTATCACATTCTTAAAGAGTTGTGGGAATTAAAAAAATGATCATGTAGTAGACTAAATGGCCTAAATCCAGCAACTCCATTCTCCCTTTAAGCTCAAGTATATGCAGAGTAGCCTAATTTTACTAGATCCCATATCCAATTCATATTCCCAAATGCACTCAGATTCTCAGAAAAGATTCTTACAGGTAACAGTATCCATTCAACGTAGAAAAGTATCCAAAGCCAGATACAGTACCCTAACCTCTGCCCTATTTAAATATAATTAGCAGAAGTTGCAATCTAAAGGATTCTATTGGTCAGGGCCAGTGACTTAATGAAAAGACAATCAAAAAAGATATGATGGACAAATGAAGTAGCTATAGGATTGTGAGCCAAAATATAACCAAGTGACTAAGATACGTGGATAAATAATGCGTTACATATTATTATTATTTTATTTAACGAAAAATAACCCTTTATCTATCCTCAATTCAGTAGCTAAAATCTAGTAAGATTCTTTACAATAGAATATGTTATTTATTTATTTGTTTGCTTATTTGGTCAATACTTAAATGTCATTTTTGAATGCCAAAATATTCAAATACTAGGAGTTTTGCATGGGTCAATCTAATATGCAAGCAAAATCTTTCTCTTCTAATCCCTAAATTTATTCTAATGTGTCTAATAATCTATTGGTACACTGCAAAGATTCAGTACCAAAGTTCAGGGGAAAAGTGGAAATGAATGCATAAAGAGAAGGTAAAAGTCAAGGTGATAATGAAAAAGAATTGGTTGTGGACAAAGAGGCATGGTACGGACCAAATACATATTGTAGTAATTCTGCTGTAGATATTCTGACTAGCTGTCAAAATAGAATTATGGAAAAGGAAAATGCAGGTTCTCCTTTATTTAATAAAAAATCATCATTGTTATTGTGGTGAATCTGCAGAGAATCTAGCCTTCTATGGTAGTCAATAGAAAAAGCAGCTAAGTCCTACAAATCTTTAACAGTATCTGTAGTATTTTTTTTAAACAGGCAAAACCTATTAGCCTCTATTTGTCAACCAAAATACCCAATGTTTTGCTTTAAAGGACAAAAGAAAACAAGGGTCCTTGAAGTTATAGACCAATTACTGTGGCATAGAGGTAGTATTTTCTGGGCTCCAAAAAAGCAAAGTCCTCTCATTTCCTAGGAGGTGTGAATAGCTTGTCCAGTTTCATTCTGGCAGTGTCCTCATTTGAAGCTCAATGTCCTGAGAGAAACAAAATGTTTTTCGCACCATTCAGACTCAAGAATCAGTCTGGCACAAACATCAGTACCTGACACCAGAAAGAGCTTCTAAGGAGGTAAAGGAGCTAATTTGTAAAGGCTGTTAGGCAGTAGAACCTAACAAACACGGAAAAACTAAACGAATAGGGCATCAAAAGCTGAAGAAGCATTAAAATGCCATAATAGGGTGCCATAAATGGGTTGCTCTACAGGGTCAACTTTGATTTTTTTGTCTCATCTGGTAGGATAAGTGTTCAGCTGGATCTATGTCTAAGAAGGATAAGAAAAATCACTTTGCAGCAGATTTCCCCAGTGTTTCTTAATGCTGAAAAAAAAAGTGCCTTGAGTAGTTTCCTTTAGTTATGCAAATACAGGCCTTGTGAAGTCCAGTTTCCTGCGAGAAGTTTGTATAAGAAATTCTGATGTTCAAGTGGCTTTTCCCAAAAGGAGATAGTTAATAGGTAATGCTGAGTAAGGACAGAAGTACAGGCATGATGAGGATTACTGAGTGTAAAAGTATAATTGGGTAAATTGACTGGGCTGGATTTCAGTATTAAAATAAACATACATTTGAGAGTTGAAGGTCATTATGTAGGACTGAGTATTGGAGAGAATGAAAATAAATACTGTTTGAATTGATAAGATCAGTTTATGAATGTATGATCTTTAGGAACATTGAAATCAATAAAGCCAATGATAGGAAAAAATGGTGAAAATAAAGGGAGAGTGTCATGTGTTAAAATTATCCATGAACAAGTAGAATCACAGAAGTTAGGAGGATGATAACAATAGGGTACTTGTTGGTAGCTGAACAATTCTTAAATGCATGCAAAGAGAAACTATAATTTTTGAAAAAGAATAGGTGAGAAATACACATGCATACAAAATAAAAGATGCTTAGACCTTGGTAGAGTACCTCAACTTCCAGAAAATTGTAAGAAAATATCTAGAAAAGCACATAAACTTAAATATTCATCAAAAATGAACTAATGAAATAAACTTTGATAAAATCATATAATCATATGATTTTTTACCATTTTTTTAAAAATCACATTTTTCTATACTATTCTACAAAAGGAGAAAATGCTCATAGCATGAAATGTGGGAAAAGGAAGGATATCTATGGGCACAAACAATAAGTTTCATTTTTTAAAAAATATATTTAAAGTAAAATATAAAATTAAATATACTTTATCTTTGGTTAAAATAGAAATTTTTTCCTGCCTTATATTTCATATTATTCAAATTATAAGCATGCATTATATTTATAATAATAGGAATTAATATATGTTCCTTTTTCTCAACATTTCTTTTCTTTTTTTTTTTTTTTTTTAGGGACCTTCCTCTCTCCTGAATATGAATTTTAGAATCTGGTAACTTTAGTACAGAAAATACTACACAGTGAGAAAAAGTTTTAACTAAGGCTCAAAATTGTCCTTATAAAAAAATGTTTCCCCATCAACTGAACAGAGTATTGCAAGTATATATATTTGACTGCATTTTATATCGTTATAATGAAAAGAAGAGACTCTTCATGGATAACTTTAGAGCCCCCTGCCCTAGAACCTGAGGTAAATGCTGAACGGCTAATGTTTTATTTTGGGGAATAGGATTCTGAGAGATGGAGTGTAGGGTGGAGAGCTAAGCAGAGAAGGAGGGGAGCCAATCAAAGGTGCATTACTGAGTGGGACATCAATAGGAATGCCTGCTAGATCAACCCCTTAGAACACACACAGAGCCAGATGAAATATGTTTCAGAACCTTCTTTCCGGGGAAATTAAGGGAGGAACAGTTATCAACTCCTGATCTTCATTGGTCAAAATTTCATTCAACAGATTATTAACACTTCTGACCTCTAGGTATGGACTTGGCATCCCAAAAGTGAGTTTCCTTTTGGCATCAACAGAGAAGCCCTGGACAGGAAGAAAGGCATAGAGCCTGGAACCGACTGGAGACTGCAGAACATATAACCATAGCAGTGTCTAGGATAAGAGATGATCTTTGTACCTCTTACATAAATTGGTCATGGTTGGCTTTTTATTTATCCCTGATGATACTGATACAAATCATAACTGGGGACTATTATTAGCCACCATTTCCAAAGATGAATCCAAATATGCAAATGACACACAAATATTAAAATAGACACTTTAATAAAATGTGTTCTATTTGAAATGACTACTTTATATTCGGCCCTTTTCTCACAGGAGCAGTTTTAATAAAGGCACAGGATTACAAGGATTACAGTGTCTCTCCTGGTCACAGATTACTTGATGTTCTGGATCCTACTAAGCTAGGATGGATATGATAGCCATTCACAGGTTATATGAAGATAGAGTCTTAATGATCTACAATGTAAAGATCTACAAAATAAAATAGTTTATTATTTTGAATTGTGTTAAAATGCACATATTTTATGTATTAAAATTGTTTTTATTTAATAAAACAGAGCTAAACTCATACCGCTTAAAATAATATTGTGACCTGTAATAAGGACTTTTGACACTGATCATTTTCTCTTTCAACTCTGATCCTTTCCTTATTTTGTCTAAAATTTCAAAAGACATAGGTTCTTTTCATCAGAGCATCACCTTCTTTTCTGTCAGCAGCTTCCCTAATATTTAGGGCAAAAATGTGTAAGAAATAATAACTAAGTTGCTAGACCTCAAATACTATTAGAGATAATAGTCTAAAGAATTAAGAGAAATTTTCAGTTTATTTTATCTGCTCCAAAATGCCTAACATGGTAAATCATTGTTAAAACTCTCTCTATCTTTGGACAGGATATATTTTAGTTGCGGCAATTTGCAGATGAAGAAATTGAGGTTTACAGAGGTTGAGTGACAGGTCAGAAGTAATTAGCACAATAGAGACTGATCTCCAAAATAATTCATATTTCTTCATTAAAAGGTATTTGAATTAGGACTCCAGGGTTGCATGTGACACAAAAGCCTATTTAAAACCCTTTACATAAGAAAGGGAATTATTGGCTCAAATAACCGACAGATTCTAGAAGTGAGACTAAGGGAACTAACTTTAGACATAGCTATGGCTATCACAATATCAGCCAATTTCTCAGCAGGAAACAGATGGCAAAATCAAATTAGTATACTTTAAAAAAAAATTTTCTTAATGGGATGATTTAAAAATATGTGTTAGGCAAAGTATAGTTATCCACAAGAAATAATAAAGTACCCCAAGCACCATTACTACACCAGAAGTTATTAAAGGTAATAGTTACTGAAATCCCAAAGCAGACAGAATGTGTGAAGAGTTAGGATATTAGCTAGAGGGACACACATCAGACCATGATGACACCCCTTCCTCAGGAAAGCACTCAATTCAAAATTTCTCAGTATTTCTCAGAAATTCCTGAATTTCTGAATTTCTCAGAAATTCCTCTAATCACCTGCAAAGTCTTCCCATTTTCCAACACAAGTGGCAGTCAGAAGGCAAGGGAACCTGACGGTGTAACCCAAACAGATTAGCTTCCTGAGAAGAATGGAAAAGGCTTGTAGAACATATCTGGAGGAGTCACAGATGCTGTCCAGTATTGACCAGTGCTCTTTACTTTTGGATGAAAAGTTTGTGTCCTCCAACAAAGAAGACAAACAAAATCCAACAGCTACCATGTCATCATGGTGTTAGTTTGGTTATATCTCATTCTCACCCCTGAAAACTAAAACATCATGTTATTGTTTGTTTGGCTTTAAGAATAGCAGGGAGGAAATGGAAGATTAGAAGTCACCATAATTAATGAAGCATAACTGCTACAATCTTTGCTTCCACAGCTTGTTACAAGGTTTAGGTTGGTAGGCATAGTTTCCATATTCTACCACACATCTCCTGTTCCTCTAGACCAGTACCTTGGCTAGAAGGTGTTCTTTACCTAGTATCATGACCCAAATCTCAATTCACATAATATGCTTAGAGGTTCTTTCTTTATTGAGTTGAAGTGTTTTTTTTCATTGACCAAGACTTCTGAGCAAGGGAAGAGGTATCCTAATGAAGACCTTGTATTCTAAACATGGTCATCTTTGCCTCGATATGAAAAAAATCTAATCTCTCTCTTTCCCTTTCCCTATCAACTTCCATTCTGGTCCCTTGTACCTTGATTTCCTCTCTTTTCCTACTCGCTCCCTCTCCTCTTACAGCTTCACAGGACCCTCTTCCCTTTCTTCCCTCCACCCCCTCCTAAACACATCCTTCACACTGGACAAAATTCCTTCCTAAAGTTTTGTAAAGTAGGTAGTGATGATGAACAATCTAATTGTCTTATTGCCTACAAACCTTGGTCAAGATCACATTTGAGTAACAAGAGTATAAAGGTAGGACAAGATTTCTTAGCAGCTATTCCTGAAGACTTTCCTTCAAGACTGATTGGTGAGGAATCCAATCCTGCAAACTGGAAAAAATGACTCCATCACTGATTGTAGAAACTGCTTAACAAGAACCTTCCAAAAATACTCAGGTCTCCATATAGGTGAGCTACCACAGTCTTATCGTCCTCCTTTATTGATAATCTTAAATGTGAAATAACAAATTTATTTAGAAAACAAAATAGAATGGCAGACTGAGGACTCTCTAAATTCAAAGACCTTGCTGAGAAAATGGAAGATACTTTGACTCAAAAATAAGAAAAATTGTAGACCAAATTAATACCTACTTGGATTAGACAAATAGATAAGTTCAAGATAAAGAAGAACAATATGTCTAGACAAAGATACCTGTTGATATTGGAAAAAAAGGAAAATCAGAAGAATAATTATCCTGCTTCAGTTAGAAAATATGTCATCTAAAACACAAAAGACAAACTTTACATGACATGGCATCCCTCTGAGTAAATCTATCCATTGTGGTTTTCCTGCAATTTCCCTTAACACAAAAGGGAGAAATTTTCATGCAACTGCAAAGAAATGTATAATTTCTAGTATATATTGTAGTAGATCAACTAGTATCTAGTTGATACCAGGGCTACACTTCCAACAGTCACCTTTCCACCATTCCTTCCTCCTTTCAGGTATCAAAAAAATTAAGTGGTGGGCATTTCAAATGCCACTCTGACTATGCCTTTGTCTTAGCTTCTTTATCACTACTCAACACTCTCATTATTCACATGCTTTCCTGCTTGGTTATGCCATTCCAGGGAATCAACTGAAGCAAGATATACCTTGTGGATGGGATGCTAGCATTAGATATAGTCAGAACATCCTGTTTCTGGCACTTCCAGAAAAAATTATAATTTGATGATGACACAGATTAATTAACCACTACCTGGTGCTTCCCCTATCAACATTTTATACCTCTAAGTGGCTCCTTATTTACTCTCGGCCGAATATATTGCAGATATGGGACACATGGTGGAGGCTGAACCAGGTGACTGGGTATGCTCTTACTACAACTATCCCCAAACCCAAGAAAAATGAGTTTCTTAAACTGTTGCCACCTGTTTACATATTTTCAAATGCATTCATTATCCTCTATTGACTGACTGGAACAGCCCTTCTACCCATCAAAAAGACAGTCACTGCTACTGTTTTGTACAAAATTTAAGGCCCATTGAAAAGATCACTCTTCCTCATTTCTGTGTAGTCCCCCTAATAGCTTCCTATCTTCATTCTCAGAAATAGTGGCAGATCTACATGGTATATATTCTCTTGCATACAGACTGTAATATCTATTTATCTTCAGTTGAGAAAATCAGTTGGATATTTATGCCCTTAAAGTTTTACAAAAATGCCCTCTTACTTCTTGCAATTATTTAATTATGGCCTTAGAAACATTAAATTTGTTGTTTACGACGCCAATCTTATACAATATGTGGATGATAGTTTTGTGCCAGTCTCAGCCTATCGATAACCAATATTGTGGCTGGATTGGCCCTTGTGATTCTTATTATGGTTGCAACACACCCTCAGCAATAACCATCAGGAACCTGAAAAAAACAAAAGGTTTATTAACTACAGGTCCTGGAAATTACATGGCATCCTGGGTTCGGGGGGTGGGGAGTGGGGACATGCAGGCCAGGAGTTCTGCTTTTATTGAGGTCCAGAGTGGGGGCCTAAGGTCTCAGGGGCTCACTCTTGATTGGTGAATTTCAAATATAAGTGGGGAAATTTAAAGTGTGGAAGAGAAAAAAATACAAGCAGCTCAAATTGTCAGTTAGTGAAATTAACCAAGATCTCTAAGAAACAAAGGAGACTGGTGGGGAGGGAGGTTGAAGCCTGGCTCTTTATGGAGTCTGTGGCTGGCTGTGTAGTTATCAGAGATAACCATCTTTGAAGTGGATGCCTGGGAAATCAAAGTTTAAATCAGGTACTTGTATTAGGAAAAGAAAAGCCAATTGTCAGGGCTTACAACGATCTTCCATTATACTCTCCAGTCTGAAAATCTTGCAGACTTGATTCCCGCTATTTGCTGACAAAATTAACACACAGAATTACATACATTCTTACTTATACCTTGCCCTTGACAGATGCACTAACGCTGTCTTCTGAACTTAAAGCTGCCCGTCTCAACCCTCACCCCACACCATATACTTAGACGCTCTACCTACCATCCATCTTTCTTTCTATTTATACTTTAGACCCTTGAACAACAAGGGTTTGAACTGTGCAGGTTCACTTATACTCAGATTTTTTTTTTTTAATAAATACATTGGACAATTTTTTTTGGATATTTGTGACAATCTTAAAAAAACTGGAAGATGAACTGTGTAGCCTAAAAATATTTAAAAATTAAGAAAATGTTAGATACGTCATGCATAAAACATATGTAGATACAAGTCTATCCTTACATAGGTATAAGGTGAGTGATTTTAAATCTAAAATTAATAATGTGTTAGTTTTCTTACTGTTTTACAACTTTGCTTTCAAAGAATTACATTACCATATAGTATGTCTCTCTCTTATAATTGGAGCAACTGCATATCAGCCTGTCATCACAGGTAAGTGCTTTTTTAAAAAATGCAACAATGTTTCCAATACTGTACTATGAATATAAGTATAATACTGTATGCCATAAAATTTTTATAATGATTCCTGTATAGGGTAGGCTGCCATAAAGCAATTATAATGCTGCTTCTTTATTATCAATGCATGAATCATATCTGTAAATAAATAATAATTTCTTTTTCACATTATCTTTTCATTTTTGATGTCTAGTGTTAGTAACACATGTAACAACCACAGCGTTTTGTATCATATAGGATAATAATGATACAGGTACTGACAGACAATTCATCTTGTAAACAGACAACATAAATTTAGGGTATCAATAAATACAGTACAGTACTGTAAATGTATGTTCGCTTCCTTATAATTTTCGTAATAACATCTTTTTTCTGTAGCTTACTTTATTGTAGGAATACAGTATGTAATACACATATCATACAAAATATGCATTAATCGATTGTTCATGTTATTGATAAGGCTTCTGGTCAACAGTAGGCTGCTAGTAGTTAAGTTTTGGGTGAGTCAAAAGTTATTCACTGAGAGTAATGAGTTTTCCACTGTGTGGGAGGTGCATGCACCTACCTCCCAAGTTTTTCAAAAATATCAAAAGATATTTACGATCGGGACAAGCTTTGGGGATTCTAATTCAACAGCACAGTGGACATCACAGACCCAATGTTTACGGGTCCCAGTCTCTCACTTGATCCTGCAATAAAAGACTACGTTATTTGTTTGCTATCAGGTGCAGCAGCCGTAGCAACAGCAGAGTTAACTGAAGCCTCTGTGTACTTAATTCCTGCTTAACCTCAACGTCCCTCATGTGGGTTAGACCTTACTTTTGACTAGAAACATCTACCATGTTTATGCTTCTAAAATGGCCTGTGAAATACTTCTTTTTTCACTCATGTATATTTATATCTATCATTGCAATATCTTAAACTGCTATTTTTCTTCCATGTCCCAAAAGACGGAAACCTCAATGACTGCCATACACTTATTCAGAATTTTCCTTGTCTCACTCTGATCTCCTTTAAACTCTGTTGTCTATAGAATTGTAAATGCGTGGGTGCAGCCACTCACTTGACAAATCATTTACATTCAGTTATAAAGGCAAAATTCGTGGGATGCTGTGGTGGAAGTCATCACTAAAGAGTCTAAGACTGCAACCAACACTTTCAAGAATTTTGAAGGGTATGAGACTCTACCCTACTTACAAGCTTACAAGTTAGCCTGTCACAGTGTCAAGAATGATGACAGAAAACACAAAACTCCTGGGTCAGGCAGAAAGGACAGTTTATTACTTAAATCAATAGCGGTAGTCTGCATATCAGGATATTCAAGTCAGTTCCTCTTGCCCCAGGTCCCATGGGATCAAGGCAGATGGGCTCACATGGAAGCTTGCACGATTAATAGTTCCATTACAAGAGAAGAAACCTCAGATTAGGGAGTGCTCGTCTTTTATAAATGGATGGTAAGCATGCTTGCTCTTTGCTCCAAAAGGAAACACTATCCCTCTCTTCCAGTGCTATTTTCCGTACAAACATTCTTTAAAAGATTGTCCAGAACAAATGCATTCAACACGTGACTTGTAAGATGTACAGAAGCAGGAGAAACTGATGAAGAACTGTCTCTTCACAGACATGAGAGGTGTAGATCTAGAGAACTGAACAAATTGAGATGGAGGTCACATAATGAGACTCACTTTCCCTGATGACCGAGAAAAGGACTGTGAGAGACAATGAAGGACTGAGAATTTTCCATGGTGATCTCCACATATCCTTAGCATTTCAACTCTTCCCCTAACCCCTCCTGCACATGACTTTACCTTCTAACACATCCTCTCATCTCTCCTGATAAAATTCAAATTGACCAATCAAAGGCGGCAAATCTGCACAGTCAATTCTTCCCTCTTCTGATAGTAATCCTTACCTAATTTTTTTTCCAAACTGAGCTTATTTTGATGGTACCCCTCCTGCTAAAATCCCGTAAAATATTTCACCTCCTCCTGCAAGTTAGGGTGTTTCTTTGAAGTATTGTCACATCTGACATTTTTATAGAAGACTTATACTAATGGTGCTGTAGTTGATTTTCTTGCACACTGTTTATTTATTTATATAATAAATATGTATTCATTCGTTTAACAGATATTTATGTGTCCAACTTGGATCCAGGAACTGGTAACATAAAAGTGTGTAAGACAATATCTTCTATACCTAGAGTTCATATACCCACTGGGGAGACAGACAATATACAAATACATGTATAATGTTATATGATATACAAAAAAGGTGAGGGGCATTCCTAGCTGAAAATTGGAATTACAGGTGACTCAAAAAAATTCCATCTGTTCAGATACCATCCTAAATTAAATAATTTGGCATCTCTGGGTTTGACTGTGCATAATTTTGCCATTTTATCAAGCTGTAGGTGAGGGTTGAGGACCATTGCAATAAGTATTATGAAGAAAAACCAAGCACTATGGGGGAGGTAAGGAGTGGCTGGCATGTTTGTGGATGGGGGTGTATGTTATTTTAGGTAGGTGGTCAAGGGAAACATGAAATACAAGAATTCTGAAAGGATATAAATGTGCCAGTCATGCTCATATCTGAAAAGGAGCACTCAAGGCTTAAGGCAAACAGTGAAAGCAAAGCCTTCAACACAAAGGTTGTTAGAAATATATGAGAAAGAGCAAAGAGGCCACTGTGGCTAGTTATGACAGAGGTAAGAAGACAAAAGAGTAAGTCACGTGAAACAGTATTGATTAGTAGTCACGGCTTTTGGAGATAGACTGCCTGAGGTGAAAGCCCACCTTTGTCAGTTTATAGAGCATAATGTTGGGAAAATAACCTCTTTGTGATGTAATATCCTCATATGCAAGGTGGACATAAAAAGGTACCTAAATATTTGGGCTATTGAGAGGATTAAATTAATTCATTCATGTCTTGCCCTTTAAACAAGGTTGTCGTATATATGTCCTCAGTGAAAGTTATGATAATTAATATCCAAGAGCCAGATCCTGAAGGACCTTCTAGAACTTGGGAAAGACAACATTTCACATCAGCACCTTTACAGATCAAATGGAAATATGATAATATAAAGATTCCCCTATATTTGGTGTGTTTATACTATCAAGCTTTAAAAACCTTAAAGTTAGGACAACAGTAGTAGTGTGTTTAAAAGAAGGTAAAAAAATAATTTTGAAAAAAAATTGTCAAATGGATTTCATTTAATTGGTTAATTCTATAATTAGTAGGTGGGTACAGATATTTTAGAAGTTAAAATCATCAAATGGATCATTGACCAGATAGCCAACATCAATAAAAGTTTAAAAAAATAATGTATAATTTAATATATATTATGCATAATATTGCATATGTGTATTTGAAACTACACATATGTGTAAAATCACATATACACATATATACACACATGAGGAGCCATACCTAAGCACTGCTAAAGGTGGGGGATGAAAAAACATTTAAAAAAATATATTAGTCTTATGTAGATCAATGGAACAGAATAGAAATTCCAGAAATAAACCCACACTCCTAAGGTCAAATTAATCTATGACAAAGGAGGCAAGACTATACAATGGAGAAAAGACAGTCTCTTCAGCAAGTGGTGATGGGAAAGTTGGACAGCTACATGTAAATCAATGAAATTAGAACACTCTCTCACACCATATATAAAAATAAGCTCCAAATGGTTGAAAGGCCTAAATTTAAGACATGACACCATAAAACTCATAAAAGAGAACATGGGCAAAACACTCTCAGATATAAATCATAACAATGTTTTCTTAGAATCAGTCTCCCAAGGCAAAATAAATAAAAGCAAAAATATACAAATGGGACCTAATCAAACTTATAAGCTTTTACACAGCAAAGGAAACCATCAACAAAATAAAAAGACAACCTACAGAATGGGAGAAAATATTTGCAAATGATGCGACCGACAAGGGGTTAATATCCAAAATACACAATGTATATAACTCAATATCAAAAACAAAAAAACCCAATCAAAAAATGAGCAGAAGACCTAAACAAACATCTCTTCAAAGAAGACATACTGATAGCCAACAGGCACATGAAAAGATGCTCAACATTGTTCATTAGAGAAATGCAAATCAAAACTAACCACTGTGAAGTATCACCTCACACTAGGCAGAGTGACTCTCATCAAAAAGTCTACAAATAATAAATGCTGGAGAGGGTGTGGAGAAAAGGGAACCCTCCTGCACTTGGTGGGAATAAATTGGTGCAGCCACTATGGAAAACAGTATGGAAGTTTCTTAAAAAACTAAAAATAGAGCTACCATATGATCCAGCAATCCCACTCCTGGGCATGTATCTGGAAAAGATGAAAACTCTAATTCTAAAAGATGCATGCACCCAATATTCATAGCAGCACTATTTGCAATAGCCAAGACATGGAAGTGTCCATCAACAGATGACTGGTAAAAAGATGTGGTCTATATATACAATAGAATATTATTCAGCCATAAAAAGAATGAAATATTGCCATTTGAAGAACATATATAGACCCAGAGAATATCATACTAAGTGAAGTAAATCAGACAAATACTATATGATATCACCTGTATGTGGAATCTAAAAAATAGCAAATGAATCTGTATACAAAAACAGAAACAGACTCACAGGCATAGAAAACAAACTTATGGTTACCAAAGGGAAAAGAGAGGAAGGGAAGGGATAAATTAGGTGTATGGGATTAACAGATACAAACTACTTTACATAAAATTGATAAGCAACAAGTATTTACTGTATAGCACAGGGAACTACATGCAATATCTGGTAATAACTTATAATGGAAAATAATCTGAAAAAATATATATAACTGAATCACTTTGTTGTACACCTGAAACTAACACAATATTATAAATCAACTATACTTCAATAAATATATAGATATTAGCCCTTATATAAATATATATAAGTTTTTTATAGATATAATTGTAGTCATTGACAGGCTCTTTTGTATGGTTCACACTAGTCAAAAATAAGTTTAAAAATAGATTTATTCTTTATGGGAGAGGAGAAGGAATGATTATAAAGAAACCTTAACTGATTTCTAAATATAGATTTTATATTGGACCAGCCTAAGTGAATTCAACTCTGCAAAGAAAACTCATACTTACTCTTTCAAAGACAGTTATGAGAAAGTTAATTTATAACAACAGCCTTATTTCTTAACTAAATTTATTTAAAATTACCCAAAGTCCCTAGTTTGCATTAGAGTTCATTGTTGATGTTGTATATTCTATGGTTTGAACAAATGTAAAAGGAAACATATCCACTATTACAGTATATCATACAGAATAGTTTCACTGCCCTAAAAATCCTCAGTGTTCTGCCTCTTCATCCCTCCCTCCTCCCTAATCCCCATCAACAACTGAACTTTTTTACTGTCACCATATTTTTGCCTTTTCCAGAACATTACATAGTTGGAGTCATACAGTATGTAGCCGTTCCAGTTTGGCTTTTCACTTAGTAATATGAATTTAGGGTTTCTCCATGTTTTTCATGACTTGATAACTCATTTGTTTTTAGCACTGAATGATATTCCACTTTAAGGATGTACCATGGTTTATTTGTCCATTCACCCAGCAAAGGACAGCTTGGTTGCTTCCAAGCTTGGGCAATTATGAATAAAGCTGCTATAAACATTCACATGCAGGTTTCTGTGTAGAAATATATTTTCAGCTCATAGGGTAAATTCCAAGAAACACAATTGTTTGATTGTATATCTGACTAAATTTTTACGCTTACTTGTTTCCAGAACATCCAAAGGGGCTCTATTATACTGCATACTCATAAAACTGATTTTTTGCATTACATGTTTGGAAACATTGGCAGAAAAGAACACTATATCCCTTGGTGACTATAAGTGAGGAGGTGAAGTGCCACCAGAAGAAATGTCATTCTGCTTTCTGTAGAAAAGTAATTTCCACCATTGCCTAATGCAAGAGAGCAGTAGCATTTTAAATTTTAAAAGAAAAAACACACACACACACACATAATGCCTACTGATTACTGTACCAGAGCACTCAGGCAGTTTCCTGCAAAACCACCCTCTTACACAGCTTGGAAATCTACAGCATTAGCATCCACAATTTCATACTTATAAATTTCTACACCAGTTTGAAAAATGAGGTCCATATTTTAAAAGTTTTTCTTAAAATAGATATTATAAAAACAAACAGAAGGAAAATGGAAATTTGGATCATTATAGTATTTCATATAAAGATTGATAGTACCCCAGTGTATGTGACAATATATCCATACAAATTATTTCCTAGTTATACTGAAGTATCAATAGATAGATGTACTAAATTCTACTGATAAATAATGCTCTGACATATTCTATTCATCTTCATTTCACATATAATTAGGTTAAGACTGTAAGCATTTACTTTCCAGAGTGAGGCCAGGAGAGTTAATGCCGTCTGGAGGGAGACTACAAGATACTTTTAAATGTCTTACACTGATTTTATTGTTTCATTGCTGTTTTTCTTTAAGCCAAATGTTGACAAGTAACATAATATATTATAAAAACATACTTGGGAAAAATAAGATGTAAAATACTCTGCTACTCTTAGGAGAGAATTTGGCATATGAGAAAAGCATGGGCTTTGGGAACACACAGATCTGGATTAAATTGATGCTTAATCATGTAATCACTCTGTAGCCTTGAAAAAGAACCTTAAGCCACTGGAGTTTAAGTTGAATTAACAGTAACAGTTGTTGGAAAGATCAAATGAGGTAATGTACAGAAAAGCAGCTCTGGTCAAGGTCACTGTTCTTGTCAAGGTTATCAATTACTTTCATGTTGCCAAATGGAAGGGTAAATACTCAGTCTTCATCGTATTTGAAGTATCAGTGACTTTTGATACAGTTGATCACTCCCGCCTCTGTGAAACCTCTTCTTTATTAGGATTTCAAGATACCATACCCTCTTTATGTTCCCCTACTTAACTGACCACTCCTTCCAATACTTTTTTTCTGGTGTTTTATCTCCCTGACAAAGAGTTTCTCTTGCTATTCTCTATCTGCATTCACAGCTCTATACTGATGAACCCTAAATTCACCCTATAATTACCCTAAATTTCCAGCCCTGACCTCTTCCCCAAACTCTAGATCCATATATACCACTAACTTTTAGTCATGTCCACTTTAATGTCTAATAGATATCCAGTAGGTGGCTAAAACTTAATATTATCAAAAACTGAATTATGGACATTCTTCCCTCAAACATGCTCCACCTACCGCCTTAACCATCTTAGTTTTTGGCAACTTTAATCCCTTAGTTGCTCAGTGCAAAACCGTAGAGCTTGGTCATTCTTTGTTTTTGGTTTTGTTTTTTACATGCCACATCTAATTCGTCAAGAAATCCTGATAGAGCCCATTGGCTCTATCTTCAAAGTTATCTGGATTCTTACCACTTCTTAGCCCCTGCAGTACTGACCTCCTATCCAACCAGCATCATGGTTCCTATGGATTTAAGCATTAACCTCTCATCAGGTTTCCCTGTTTCTGCCCTTGTTTCCTTATAGTATATTATCAACACAGCAATTAAAATAATGCTTTAAAAATCAACATAAGATCATGTCACTCCTCTACTGTATATCCTGCAATACATCCCCATTTCTGTAAGAATAAAGACAAATTCCATTAATGGCCTATAAATTCCTACATGATACTTTCTCACATCCCTTTCTGTCTTTCCTCTACTACTATCCCAGACACTTAACAATACTCCAGCTGCAAGGCCTTCTAATAGTCCTCTAAAACACCAGTTCACATTCCAACCTCAAAGATGTTGAACTGGTTGTTCACTCTTCCTGAAAGCTCTTTCTCCAGATACCTGTACAGTTAATTCCCTCCATTCCTTCAAGTCTTGGCCTAAATGTTAATTTCTTAATGACACAAATAAATCACCTCCACCCCCACGTTCTACCCATGCCTGATCTCATATATCCTGCTTTACTCTTTCTCTTTTCATAGCATTTACCTCATAGCAGATCATTTACTCATTATTATGAGTTGCCAAGTCATGCTTTCAAAGGAAAAATTATTAGTGATACCTATCACAGTTGTAGAAAGGAAATATCTGTTGTCTCAGACTCAGTATATTGTGCCTACTTATTTTTTAATCATTATGCACCTGGGATCTTGGCATGTCCTCTCTAAGATTAATGTCATTTTTCTAAATATAGTTTGATCCTCTGGTTCTTGGTCATCTGTTGTTCTCTGATTTGGTATTTTATTTAATTTACAGGTAGCGTTAGGTAGGTTATCATTTGATATTTATGTTTTGTGAGAATTTAAAAACTGTTAGCTAAGACTTCCCTGGTGGTGCAGTGGTAAAGAATCTGCCTGCCAATGCAGGGGACACGGGTTGAGCCCTGGTCTGGGAAGATCCCACATGTCGTGGAGCAACTAAGCCCTTGTGCCACAGTTACTGAGCCAGCGCACTAGGGCCTGCGAGCCACAACTACTGAGCCCACGTGCTGCAACTACTGAAGCCTGCGTGCCCAGAGCCCATGCTCCGCAACAAGAGAAGCCACTGCAATGAGAAGCCCGCACACTGTAACGAAGAGTAGCCCTCACTCACCGCAACTAGAGAAAGCCCACACACAGCAACAAAGACCCAATACAGCCAAAAATAAATAAGTAAATAAATAAATTTATTAAAAAAAAAAAAAAACTGTTAGCTAGACTTAACCTTAGTTCAAAAGAGCTTTCCATGATCAGCCTAGTGATTGAGAGACTGTTTCTGTCTGTGCTCAATTTTTTTTTTTTTTTCTGTCTGTGCTCATTTTTAATTTTAGAACAATCACCCTTAGAATGTAACTTGTGCTGACAAGACCACAGGTAGGATTTCTAAAGCTCTCAGGTATGACACTTATAATACAACTGTAGAGTCTTAAGTAAGGTAGATTTAGCATGTTTACCAGCCTCTTTAGAAAGCTTAATAAGGAGTATGAGTTTCTACATGTTGTTAATTAAGGGACAAGATCTTAGCTTTACACAGTAGTTATTTATGTGGTCGCTCCTAAATAAGTGCCATCAGGAAATTTTTCTCTTTGTCCTTTTAGATTTAACACATTAACAATAACAATTCGTTGTCTTGGGGGGCAAGGAGAATTGGCAAGAACATGAAGTTTTTGCTGCTTGTTCTGCTGTGAGTAATAAAGTTCCTTATCTGTGGGGGAATACGGAAATGAACAAAATTTAAAAAGGTCATTTTAATATGGGTGTTGTGTTTTCTTTTCAATATTATTTAATGTCATCATTATACTGTTTGACAATAAAGTATTTAGAAATCAAGAAAAAAACAGTATTAGCTAAAGTCTATAATGGAGATGTTCAAAGGTTTAAAAATGTACATTAAACTATGCTTAAATATACAGTGTATATAATAACCTGTGTCACATGGAAAAAAAGACATTGTTATTTTGAATAGACACCTACCATATGGAACAACCACTGAGTTTCATCCTTTGTAGCCTACTAATTTACTTTTCAATACATTACTAAAATATCCATTATTTAAATATGGTTATATTATCTTAAAGACTGAACAACTAGTACTGTAATATTAATGATTATAAAGAATATAATCAGAGGTTTAATAAAGGATGTGACTCCATGTTTGATGTTTCACTGCCCCTCCACTCTACCTTTTCTTTCTGCCTTATATCTGGGCAAGGCTTACTATATCTGGTATTAATTTCAAACTATGAAAGCCCTGGCCCACATGCAGGTAGGAATCCTCACCCCAGCCCCTTCCCTAAACACAGTAAAAACGAAGTCAGTCTTCTTTCCCTGTTCTCTCAAGCCATTTTTCAGACCTGCCTGCTTGGGAAGCTGTCCTGTTCTCCCCAAAAACCTATTTTTGTGCTATTAATAAGCCTTCTTCATACTTTTTTTTTAGTAAATGCATAGCATCTCAAAATCTGAACAAAATTGGGGTAGGGCTGTCCAAGTCTATCCCTTCTTCACAGCATGACCACAGCAGGAGGCAAAATGCACAATAGTGAAGTACAAGAAAATGCTCTTAGTGAATTTCATATCTGAGCTTTTAAGTTAGTAACAACCACAAAGCAAACCAAAAGTGAATGAGTGATATGAAAATAATAATTCTAACATAACACACAAATGCATTTATGTAAATATAATAAATTAGCAGCATTCTGTTATAGTAGAAGGATCAGCAGGCTGTAAGTCAAAAAACCTGTCTGTCACTAAATAGCTATGTGATTTGGGCAAGGTACTACGTATGCTAGCAAATGTTTTGTTTTCTGTTAAACAAGGGACCGAACTAATACTGAGTTTCTTTTCAATCTTACAATTTGAAGATGTGCTTTTTATTTTCAAGGAGAACACTTTAAAAAAAAAAAAAAAACCAAAAACCTCCTGCAGTACTGACAATGAAAATACTCTTGGCCATGGATATTGAGAAAAAACAAATTTCTAAAGAATGAGGGTGGTGCAAATGAAGCAACTGACAAGGGATTAATCTCCAAAATATACAAACAGCTCATGCAGCTCAATATCAAAAAAACAAACAACCCAATCAGAAAATGGGTAGAAGATCTAAATAGACAATTCTACAAAGAAGACATACAGATGGCCAAAAAGCACATGAAAAGATGCTCAACATCACTAATTATTAGAGAAATTCAAATCAAAACTACAATGAAGTATCACCTCACAGTGGCCAAAATGGCCATCATCAAAAAATCTATAAACAATAAAGGCTGGAGAGGGTGTGGAGAAAAGGGAACCTTCTTATGCTGTCGGTAGGAATGTAAACTGGTACAGCCACTATGGAGAACAATATGGAGATTCCTTGAAAAACTAAAAATAGAACTACCATATGACCAAGCAATCCCACTCCTAGGTATATACCCGGAGAAAACCACAATTCAAAAAGACACATTTACCCCAATGTTCATTGCAGCACTATTTACCATAGCCAAGATATGGAAGCAACCAAAATGTCCATCAACAGAGGAATGGATAAAGAAGATAAAGATACATATGTACAATGGAATGTTAGTCATATAAAAGAATGAAATAATGTCATTTGCAGCAACATGGATAGACCTAGATTGTCATACTGAGTGAAGTAAATCAGACAGAGAAAGACAAATATCATATGACATTGCTTACATGTGGAAACTAAAAAAAGGGTACAAATGAACTTATTTACAAAAGGGAAGTAGAGTCACAGATGTAGAAAACAAATTTACGGTTACCAGGGGATAAGGGGGGAGAGGGATAAATTGGGAGATTGGGATTAACATATACACACTACTATATATAAAATAGACAACTAATAAGGACCTACTGTATAACACAGGGAACTCTATTCAATACTCTGCAATGGCCTATATGGGAAAAGAATCTAAAAAAAGAGTGGATGTATATATATGTATAACTAATTCACTTTGCTGTACACCTGAAACTAACACAACATTGTAAATCAACTATAATACAATAAAATTAAAACAAAAAAAAGAATGAGGGTGGTATTTCCTTTCCAAAGGAGAAAGAATATTATAGAAGATGTTCTATCTAGTTTACAAAATAGATAGTTTAATATGTTACTGAACTAAATTGAGTTGGATATACAACAAATCAAAAAGGACTAGAGGAAATAAGTGAGATAAGTAAGTTCCTAGTTGGCATTCAGACTTACAATTTTAAAAGCAATTTAACTTATAACTAAGTGCTTCAGCTAATCCTATAAGCCCAATATCAAGAAAAACTCCAGCACTTGAAAGAAACTAAGAAATATTCTAATCTAAAGGCAAAACACTGGAAGAAAAATATAATGATTCAAGCAAAATTGTAATCAATTCAACAAGTCACATCTCCTTTCTTTACAGAAAGTTTTTATACAAGCTAAATTAAACAAGTAAACATTTAATAAGAAAACTGGAGAAGATGGTCAGAGACTCACTTTCCTTCATGAAGTTCTGCAAAACCCCTCAGATCTTCAGAAAAAAGTCAGCATGGTTTAAAAAATAAAGTGAGCCATCTTGAAGCCTTGACTGTATTTGTAAGAATTAATACACAACTTTGGCTGAAATCTTAATAATTGTTGCATTTAGTTCTCCAAAGTCTTTTAGAAAATGTGAAAACTAACAAACAAAACTTTGCTTCTTATTAAAAAATACTCTCAAAGTCCAAAGACATTTTTAAAATTAATTTTATAATTAATGGATTCAAGGACTTGGAAGTTCTCATTAATGGCTTATCCTAAGGATAAATGGAAAAATGGATACATTCAATCAACAAGCGTGTACTAATTAGCTTATACAAGTCTAGTAAGGTTTTATGTGCTGAAGATAAGAAAATATGTAAATATTTAATTCAGTGAATATGTAATTCACTGAAAGAATGGCAAGTGAGTACACCTTGAGGTAGGAACAAGCTTTATATGTTCAAAGAAAGAAGCAAGAACACGAGCTAAAAGAAGAGAGGAGAAGGTGGGTGTTGTGATAAATGAGGTGACTGAGGGAATCTAGGGCATATAACATCAGTTTCCAGGCCTCGTGAGAATTCTGGATTTTATTCTAAGTGATGAGGAACTATTTCCATCCCTACAAAGATCCCTCAACTTGCTCTTTTATAGACATATCCACTTTGACCTTGCCCCCACCCCTTCCTGGCAAATACTATTCTCTCCTCAATTGTTCTAGTTTTATTATTTCAAGAATGTTTAAATGGAATTCTACAGTGTAATTTTTGATATTGGCTTTTTTTCACTCAGTGAATCTGGAGATTCATCCAGGTCATTGTGCGTATCAATTGTTCATTCCTTTTCATCTCAGAGTAGTATTCCTTAGTATGGATATACCACACTTTGTGTAACCAGTCACTTGTTGAAAGAGATCTTGGTTGTTTTTATGAACAGAGCTTCTATAAACATTCATGTTCAGGTTTTTATGTGAACGTAGGTTTTCATTTATCTGGGATAAATATCCAACAGTGTAATTTCTGGATCATAGCATCATTATAGGTTTAGTTGTTTTTGTTTTTGTTTTTGTTTTTAAACTGTCAAATTATTACCCAGAGTGGCTGTGACATTTAACATTCTCATCAGTAATAAATGAGTTTTCCAATTTCTCTGTATCCTCAGAGCATTTGATATATATATATTTTTTTAAATTTTAGCTATCCTGACAGGTATGTAGTGATATTTGATTGTAATTTTAGTTTGCATTTTCCTAGGGGCTCATGCTGTTGAACATCTTCTCGTGTTCTTATTTGCCATCTATATATCTTTTTCAATGAAATGCCTCTTCATGTATTTTCCTCAATTTTTAATTAGAATATTTATTTTTTAACTGTTGAGTTTTGAGATGTTTTAACATATTCTAGGTATTAATCTTGTGTTGGATATGAAGTTGTCTATCAGTCCATGCTCCATTTTGAGTTAGCAATTGTTAACTCAAATTAACTCATTAATAGTCAATATTAACTAGACAGATTTATTTCCTCCATTCTCAATAATTCAAGGACCCACTGATGGAAGACTGTGTCAGCCTGATAGAAATAGGATCATGGAAGTCTCAGAATAAAAGGGTGAGTAAGTTCAAAGGCCACAACCATAGAGGGAAATAGAAGTACTAGATCACAGAGGGAAGAAGATGGAAGATATGGTCTATGAAGGATGGCCATGGGCATTTTGCATATCTTTCTGAGAAGTCTTTCTCTAGTTTTACTGAGATACAATTGACATAGTACTTCGTATAGAGTTAAGATGTCTTACATAATGATTGGATATATGAATATGTTGCAAAATGATTACCACAATATTAGTTAACATCCATCACCTCA
Source organism: Balaenoptera musculus (assembly GCF_009873245.2). Taxonomy (NCBI): domain Eukaryota; kingdom Metazoa; phylum Chordata; class Mammalia; order Artiodactyla; family Balaenopteridae; genus Balaenoptera; species Balaenoptera musculus. The sequence goes on from NC_045800.1 coordinate 43,114,370, forward strand.
CCTAGTAACAAGTTTTTTCCTCATTATGGAATCTTACAAAATCAACTCTTAGCAGCTTTCAAATATACAATAAACAATAGTCATCATATCATACATACATCCCCAGAACTCATTTATAATTGAAGTTTGCACCTTTTGACCACCTTCACCCATTTTTTCCACCCTCCACCTCTGATAACTACAAATCTGATCTGTTTCTATGAGTTTGATTTTTTTAGTCCCACATATAAGTGAGATCATACAGTATTTGTCTTTCTCTGTTTGACTTATTTCACTAAGCATAATGCCCTCAAGATCCATCCACGTCGACGCAAATGGCACAATTTCCTTCTTTTTTATGGTTGAAGTCTTTATAGGATGAAAGACAACCTCATGGTACTACTTAATAAATATTTTTGCTTCATATTCTGGATTCTGAATTTCTTTATAATGTACTCGAATTGGAATATTTATTAAAATAAATATACAAAGGTACTCTTAATATTTCCTATTCTGATAAACCAGTCAAATGCTAGGTTTTATACTAAGTAAAAAATACTGCCAAAACATAGGAGCTAAACTGCTGAGGCTTTATTTAGTGTTCTCATGTTTATAACTATTTTTCTAATGCTAAAATATGACCTTTATGAACAGCTGAATGACATTAGAACTCCCTGCAGAACGATGCCAAATGAAAACAAAACCCAGAAAACCAGAAATCAAACAGATAAACAAAAAGAAACAAGTTAGGGTCAAATTGTTATAGAAAGCAGGTATTGTAGACATTTTCTCCCTTAAGAGGTGACCTTTTTTTTTTTTTTTTTTTAAGAATCCTAAGAAGTGACTTAGAAGATTTCTCTCTTCCACAGTGACTTTTGCTGAACCCAGCTTTGGCGTAAGCAGAAAAATGTTTTTTATTGTTACTGTTTGATAATATTCATCAAAATAATTTCAAATTACAATGCTGGATATCATTGTCATTTACCTGGAAAGTTTAAAAAGTTCTTCCAGTATGAGACAGTGAAATGACTTCTGTATTTTAATACAGATTCTAAAAATAAAATAACTAATAAAATAAATGCACCTTAACTGTTAATACACTGGATTAATTTTTTTGTAAGTCACTCAACATTAAAAGGAAGAAATAAGTGGTTACGTAAATTGCAAAAAGGAGATGCCTTTGAGCAAAGCTAAACTCATTTAAAAAAAACGGTATTCAACTTAGAGGAGAAACCTGCTCTTCACAGCAAAAGATCTATGGTTTCGTTATATTCCCTAATATTTTTTCAGGACATGCATTTTTGTGAACAACAAATCCAGTTTTAATAGCATCACACAGGGAAGCAATTACTCAAGAAGGCCACACTCTGACCTTTTATTGTATTCAGAGGGTTTACTCTATGCACGTAAACCTAAAACTTCATGATAAACATGAGAAATGGCATATTGTTTTTGTTAGAGTTATGAGAATAAGATCACTGTTTGGAAACACTCACTGTAACTATGTCCAGAGCAATGAATGCAAAAAGAAACCATTAGCAAAGCAATTATTGTCTTTGTCTCATTATTTTTATCTTAGACCTTACTGATTGATTCGTTCCCCATCTCACCTACTTCCCATCCTTCTAACTGTCACTCTATCTTATCATAGAGATAAGGGGAACAAATACTACTGAATCTATTAGACCCAGAGTCATTGCTAGCAATGGATAACATTCACATTTTAGATAGGCTGCCAAATAAATAAAAATATATTCTTATTTTAGACTCTATCAAATACAGAGTATATCTTCTCCCATCATAATTATTAATAAATAATAAATTAAATAAATAGGTAGATACATGGATAGCAATATAGATGAGGATGCATGCACATGTAAGTTAGATATATGTGCACATATCCTTAACAGTTATTTAAAATGCTGATAATGTAATTGTAAAGATTTATAATTTTGTAGATGATTACATTGTGTGTATATAGTAATGCATATGTATTTGTAGATTTATACTCAGTTTCATAATTATGTAAGTGCTAACACATAAATATATCAGTAAATGGACAAAGATAATTTTATATTATTAACATGTGAATGTTTCTAGAGATTTTTCTCAACTTGCCCAATGAAAAGGACTTAGGCTTGGCATACTCAAGTCTCTTAATCTATTAACCGTCTGAGAAGCATCTTGCTTTCTTTTAGTTTGTTGGTATGCCAAATCTTTTGTGTGTATGGGAGAAGGAAAAGAGGTGTGAGGGTGGGAGTGAAGAAAGTGTAATTGAGAAGGAAGAAAGGCAAAATGAGAGTGAAAGTGCAGGATACATGCATGCATGCTTGATAGAAGAGCAAAAGAATGATTTAAAGACATATTAGAGATGAAGTTCTACTTTCATGAATATTTTTTAGCAACCTGAATTATTTTGGGTTACTGAATAACATGAGTTAGTTTCTGCTTACTGAATTTTTTTCTTGACACACTCAAATAGTACCATAACTCATCCATCTATCAATATTTTCTATTAACATTTACTTTTGTATTGGTAATTCATTCTCACCATGACTGGTAATTTATCATGATGTTTTAAAATAAAAATGCATTGGCAAAGAGAAAATATGGAGATCACATTGATATTGGAATTTTGTTTTTGAGAAGACTACAGATGTGACAGCTGTATTTTTCAGATAGAGAACAATAATTACATGGCATTTTGGAGTTCACTAACTGTAGCCTACTAAGCAGAACACTAAATTTTTCAGCTGGATATTTCTTTTTAATCCTGAATCAAACCCAATTTGTTAAGAATTTAAAGTCCTATCTGGTGGGTAGGTGAGGAGATACTAGTTTAGATATGTTGGAATTAATTCAAAAATTTTTCATATTCCACAAATTTAAACCAGTGTTTCTGCAAACTTGGGCCTTATTGATGACTTAAAGTAAAACAAATATCAATATTTGAACTAGTGACACAAATTTTCACTAAGAGCTAGAGAAATTGCCCAGAGTTCTGTCTTGGAGGTAGGGGAAACAAACAAACAAACAAAAAACTCTGTGTTGCAGATAGAGCATTCCATGGGGATGATAGATGTATGGGCACATGCACAGGCCAAGAAATATCGTTACACATAAGACAATTTTCAAGTCTCCAACTGTAGGTAATCAAAGACAAGGTATCTGATTTTTTTGTGTGTGTTGGACTGACTCACAACCTAAGAATGGATATATGCAAACTTGGGAAATGATTAACATCCAATATGGAAAATTCTGCTTTTTCTATTATGACTGGGAAAAAAAACCTCTATTACAATAGACATTCTGTGAAGAGAAATCATATAACAAGTCCTTAAGGCTCAAAAGCATCCAAACCTTGTCTGAATGGGAGTGATATAAAATCTAGAATTGGCAAATGCTAGTAAAATTTTTGCTACTCTGCAATCTCACTATTGGGAAGTCTTATTGGGACTAAATTTAAGGTGAAGATGAATGTATTTATCCACAAGAGTACCTAATCAGATTCTTACCTTTCTAGAGGAAAACAACTTGAAAAAAAAAAAAAAAAGCAAATAAAAACAGGATGATTGCAGATATGTCTCCTCTCCTGGAATCAGTTTACTTGGAGAAGAGAGCCAGAACCAGAATAGGTTTTGGGGTTAATACTGTGTAATACAGATCCTAAGACCAATTGCTATAGTCAATGATTACTCAGTCATTGTCTTTTTGTGGATCCTACTATAAATGTAACAAAATCCAAATCTTTGGGAGGTTGTCGACATTCTTAGATGCTTTAATTTTGACAAAGAAGGATATATAAATAGTTACTTGTCTCAAACATTTTTATATGCCACAATTCATATTAACTATGCTGCTTAAGTGATTTCTAATTCGGGCATTCACTACAGTACTCCAAGTTTTACAAGAAGAGCACATAATAGACTCAACATTTCTTTCCCCAAAAGTATATGTAGAGGCATGTGAGAAAAATTAGACCCGTTCTTAGTAAATGAAGAAAAAAAGAAAAAAGTGTATTTCGATAATAAGCAGAAGAATCCTATTTTGAAATGGCACATATAAATAGTTGGCCTCTCTTTGTGGAGAGCTGCAAAACAACTGACCTTGGACAAATTATTATACACTAAGACATTTTAACATATGACCATTCCTGGCTTATTTCCTCTTCTGGACATGTAAAGCATATTTAGATTCAGTCCCTTCTCTAATCCCCAACCTGAAAACACCATCTGCCATCAACTGCTCAGAGGAATACCAGGTATCTCACTGAATATTCAGATAAGCAGATGCAGACTCAGGAGGAAAGGGAGAGGGTATCCCTGAAGCAAGCAGGCTAGGGCTCACGAAGAACTTTATTTAGGGATTTTGAATAAAATGGTTGGAGTTTATATGATGGATAGGAGAAAAAAATGGGATCTAAAAAAAAGTATTTCAGGTGATTGTGTATCCCTTTCATGGTATTTAAGGGAGCATACTCATTATGAAATTGCATATTAGTTATTATAGTATGTTCTTTAATTTTGATAGAACTGTATGTAGAGTAATAATCTTGGGGTTATAAACCCTCTCAAATTTATAAATATAGAGAAAAATGTATCTCTGCTGAAGGGGAACCAAACTGTTTTGTGTTTTGGAAACAAATGACATCCTCTGTCTCCTGGAGTATTGGTAGACAATTATATTAGTAATCTCCTTAAATAAAATTGCTAATACATATATAATTCCAGTAAATGATTAAATATCTTAGTCAAGATATCGACAATTTTCTAAATGGGGACAGAATATACAGTTTTTCTACTTTCTTTATAACATTGACCACTGATATTTTAAGAAATTAAAAAAATAATAATAACCTGGTTAAGTATGCAGTCTTGCAAAACCTTAAGACTGTAAGTCACCCTATCATCACAGAGCAAAATGGAAAGACATAGACTAAACAAAACATACTGACCAAAGAAGAAAGAGAAATATAGAGTAGTTACAAATCATAAAACCATAGACAGGAATATCTTTTTTATTTCCCTTAGCAAACTAAATAAAATATCTAACTCATCTTTCTCTGTGTAACCACTTGACACAGCAAGGATTCACAGCAAAGTTCACTTTTTTTTGGCTCTCTGTGGCAGACATACTCTTTTCTAACCATTATCCATTATACAACTTGTACTTATTAATGTAACCTTGCTTTTATACGTGGCACCCACCTGGTTAACAGCACTAACAAACTAGACTACTTGCAACTAGTTTAGCCAAAAGACTCACCCGGTCAATGAGTTCTAAGCAGAAGTCCTTTTGAATACTGCTGTTTTTCAATAAAAGAGATGGGCTCAGCCGGCAGGAAGATTTTGCCTTTCTACTTTTGCTTTTCTTTATATCTAGAATTCACAAGTAACACTTCATAGTGCAAAAGGTATCTTGTGAATCTGAGAAAAAAGGTACACACTAACGGTGGGAGAGCCAAAAGGGAGAAGGAGTATGGGTTCTCAGTGGCAGTCTACATTTAGGTGTCTTGCTACTTGAGGGAAAAAAAAAGAGCACAAACTCTTTTTAATTTATACTCAGTTTAGTCCCTGAACTCAGTGATCTGTAACACAGTGGTAATTTGTAATAAGACTTTTAACAAAACAATACTTGTATTAAGTTGTACATTAAGCATCTTGAGTTTATCAACTATCAAAATATTTGAGTAGGCATGTCATCAGAAAAGATACATGAATGCTAATAAACACAATGGAAGTTTAAAGAAATGTAAATTAAAACCACAAAAAGGTACCCCAATAATATGGCATATTGGTCAAAAGTGCACTTTAATTTCTGTATATTTTTAATTAAATGAAAGGATCATAAACAACTGTTATTAAAATAAAGCCATATTTTTACTAAATTTTATACTGTGTTTATAACATAAGATGTATAAATATTCCAAGCAATTTATCAGTGGCTAAAGAAAAGCTACAAATAAGCAATTATCCCAAAGGAGCAAGTGTACATATGTATTCATTATAATTAGAAGATGATATGAACAGTATTTTAAATAGGAATTTAAAGTCATTCTTCCAAGCTATTTGGAGAAAAAAAAAAAAAGTCCAGAAAACAAAAGAGACAATCTCTTTTAAAAAGCATCAATTTTGTCATCTTAAAAATTCTTTATGTTCAATGGTTTAAATATAATTATGCCCATAAAATAATAATATAAGAATCATGTACTTATAATCAACTCCTGTATTAACCTACCTATAAAAAAATCATATTTTTAATAATTTTTATTTTGAAAATAAAATTTATTTTTCTATACAGAGAATTCAAATAGCAGCTCTAATTATACAATATTTAGAATTCAAGCTCTATTCTATGACAAACCTGAATCAAGTAAGCCTTCATACACTTTAAATATCAAGCATTCCAGTTATATCAGTTCATTCCAATAAACTATGGAATGGTTTAAAATTCTGAAATTTTTCTCATTCTGGTAGAATGAATTCCAAATTTGGAAATCATTCTACCAGAGGATCCACAAATAGACTGAATTTCTCTTATGGAATTATTGGTATATTTCTGTCATAAAAATTGAACAAGATAAAAGATGAGTTTAATTTTTCTATTTTTATTCACAGTATAGGTCTCTAGAGTCTATAGAAAGTTAATTTTTTTCCCGTGATTTGTTGATGCCTAAAATAATTTTCATGGTAATTCTAATGAATTCCCAAGAATTAATACATGAGAACATTCTGAATCATCACTATCTAATTAAATCTGCACTTGAACAACATGCGTATTTTAAAGTAAATACAATTCTTTAAAAATACTGACTTAATTCATTCCTTCATGCAATCACTTTTGAAATTAATCTATTCAAAAATACCAGTATAAAAATAAAAGGGAATTTCTGCTTTTAGTTATTAAGGAGAACCTCATACCAGATAGCCTGTCTGCTCTGGACAATTATAAAATAAGAAAAAATTGTCAAATGACTACTTCTCACCAAAAGGCAAGGCAGCTGCAGCACACATTGTGAACATTAAGAAAAGAAAAACAAATGAGATGAACCACACAATACCCTAACTTTCTGCCTGGAGGTACATTCGTTCCAGACTGGGATATAGGGAGAGGGTGCTCAAACAAAGCACAGTGGGGAGGGGCTGGGTAATTTGATGAGGTAGGAATTAGGGTTCCAGGGGAAGAAGGCTGAAATTTGCAGGTACAAGAGAGAAGGAAGTTGCATGAGGAGCAAGTTTGAAAATGTGCATAAGTAAGACACAAACTAGGAGAAAATTTTCTTAGTACATATACCTGGCAAAAGATTTATATCTAGGTTATGTACACAACCCATTCAAATCAATAAGAAAAAAGAAAAAAGAAACAGTTAGAAATGGGCTTGGCATTAACAGGCACTTCACAAGGAATATATGTTAATGATTAATAAACATGAAACAGTGGTCAACATTTTTAGTCACTGGGGAAATACAAATTAAAAATATAATGTGATTATACTACACAGTCATTAGAATGCCTACAATTAAAAAGACTGACCAAATTAATTTTCTGGCAGAGATATGTAGCAACCTGAACTCTCATACACTCCTGATGGGAATATAAAATGGTACAACCACTTTGGAAACTTAACCATTTTCATAAATTTAAACATACCTTATGACACAACAATTCAAGAGAAATTGGAAAAAATTGACCATCTAAAGACTTATTCATGACTGTTCTACACCAATATTTGTAATAGTCTCAAACTGGAAAAACCATAATATCCATCAACCTGAGAATGTATAAACAAACTGTGGTATGTTGATACAACGGAAATAATATACAGCCATAAAAAAGGAAGGGATGACTGTTAACATGCAGCAAGATGAATGAATCTCAAAAAACATGCTGAGATAATTCAGACCAAAATTAGTACATACTAAATGTTTGCACTTATATATCATTCTAATACAGGTAAAACTTATACAATAGGAAGAAATTGCAACAGGTGCTACCTGGCAAGAGGAGAGTATTGACATGGTGATGTTCTATATCTTGGTAGTGGCATGAGTTTTAGGGGTGATGCAATTATCAAAACTGTACAAACTGTCTACTTAGAGCTTGAGTATTTCACTGTATAGAAAATACACATTAAATGTTAAAAAAGAAAAATACAGTGACAGAAACTACAGAATGCTGTTAATGGTTATCTTTTTGGTCTATTCAAACTTTTGTTTCAATTTTTACCTTGACCATTTCCCCAGGTGAGAAAACAATATAGGGTTTATTTTCAGTTCCTCCTCAAGGGCTATAGACAATACTCTGAGCCATATCCTTTGAGCTGTTTTTCAGAGAGTGAAACCCCCACCAGTGGAAGAAGTTAACTGTATGCTACCCCAGACCAGCTGGAAACAGAAGGTGATGATGTTGACTACCTCACCACCAACCAATCAGAAGAATGTTCACGAGCTGATCACATACCCTACAACCCCCCTCTCCCTCACCCTGTCTTTGAAAACCTTTCTCTGAATGCCACCCAGGAGTTCAGGTCTTTTAAGAACTAACTGCCTGGACTCCTTGCTTGATGCCTGCAATAAACCCCACACCCTCCTTCACCACACAAAAAAATAAATAAACAAACATATGTACGCTAAACACAAATGAGTCAATAGCTAAAATGAAAAACAACTATATTAGGAAAAATATTTTTTAAATAGTATACTTTATTACCTAATAATATTTGTTCATAAAAAGCAAAGGCCATTGTTATTACAAGATTCATATTAAATATACACTTTTGCTTATTTCTAACAAAATTTGTATTTCATACTCCAGGGCCCTTATTAAAACTAAGCAGTCAGTTTTTCATTTTAAAAGCAATTTGGATCTCTGTTGTCTTAATGTAATACAAATGTACCTTGGAAGATAGATTACTTCCTTCCACCTGTTGTCACTGTCAACTGGAGATGATTGTGTTCCCCAGAAGACATCTTGCAATATCTGGCGATATTTTGTTTGTCTCACTTAGGGAAAGGGTATTATGCTACAGGCAACTAATGACCACAGGCCAGGGATACTGCTAAGCATCCTATAATATGCAAGACATCTTCCCACAACAAAGATTATCTGGCTCAAAATGTAAACACTGTCAAGGTTAAGAAACCCTGACCAACTGGTACAGTGTGGCACTATTATTTCTACCAATGCACTTCATTGACAGATAGAAAACTACCCCAGATAGAACTAATATTTGTTCATAAAAAGCAAAGGCCATTGTTATTACAAGATTCATATTAAATATACACTTTTGCTTATTTCTAACAAAATTTGTATTTCATACTCCAGGGCCCTTATTAAAACTAAGCAGTCAGTTTTTCATTTTAAAAGCAATTTGGATCTCTGTTGTCTTAATGTAATACAAATGTACCTTGGAAGACAGATTACTTCCTTCCACCTGTTGTCACTGTCAACTGGAGATGATTGTGTTCCCCAGAAGACATCTTGCAATATCTGGCGATATTTTGTTTGTCTCACTTAGGGAAAGGGTATTATGCTACAGGCAACTAATGACCACAGGCCAGGGATACTGCTAAGCATCCTATAATATGCAAGACATCTTCCCACAACAAAGATTATCTGGCTCAAAATGTAAACACTGTCAAGGTTAAGAAACCCTGACCAACTGGTACAGTGTGGCACTATTATTTCTACCAATGCACTTCATTGACAGATAGAAAACTACCCCATGTTACGCATTATAGATTGTTAGGAGATTTCAAAATGTTACTGTACCATTTTTTTCTTATATCAGTGGATCTTTCACAGAAGATACATACATATACACACGCACACACACACACACACAAACACACACACACACAGTAGCCTCCTCTTATCCACAGGGTTTACGCTCCAAGACCCCCAGTAGATGACTTGAAACCAAGGATAGTACCAAGTCTTATACATGCTATGTTTTTTCCTATACATACATACCTATGTTATGGTTTGCAGTAAATGGCTTGGTGCCACCTGCTTCGGGGGATGTCTTGCTGAGCCTTCTAAAGGCTCCATTCTTTCTGGCACAACACTTTCTTATCAGTTGGAGTATATTTTCTGTTCATGACTTCCACTCACAAATTTAATGTCTTTTCCATCTTAACTAAGCACTTATCATGCACTGTGGCTCTAACTTTTGTAGTTGGAGATGTGACAGCAAAACTAGGACAAATTTCTTTTTCCTTCTTCACAATTTCACAGATAGAAGATTCGTTCTTATTGTTAATCTTAGCAACCTCGGCATTTAATTTTTTTCTTTCCTTATTAAGTGGAGAACTTTCACCTCTTCACTTAAAGAAAGCACTTAATAGCTGCTCTTTGGCATATCTGAATTGCCAGCAAAACTACTCTTGTGCTTTGGGGCCATTATTAAGTAGAATAAGGGTTATTTGAACACGAGCACTGCAATACCATGACAGTTGATCTAATAACCAAGATGGCTACTAAATGACTAACAGGCTGGTAGCCTATACAGCTTGAATAGGATGGACAAAGGGATGATTCATATCCCTGGACAGCAGGAGATTTCATTGTGCTACCCAGCACAGTGCTCAAGTTAAAACTTATGCACTGGTTACTTCTGCAACTTTCTGTTTAATATTTTTAGACTGTGGTTGACTGTAACCAAAACCATGGAAAGTAAAACCACACATAACCACATCTTTTACTGCATATCTCTGTCTATCTATCTATTTATCACCTACATAAATGCAAACATTTAACCACATATATCTGGGTATGCAAATTTAACTAGTATAAGAAACTAAATTACACTAAAGATTATTTTCTTTAAATATGTATTAAAATGTATGCCATTCAGTATCAAGAGACAAAAGATTTAAATGATACTGCCCGGTATTTCAAAGGATTTATACTATTATCTCCAACATTTGTTTGAGAAAGCGAAAAGTCTAATTAAACAATAATATAAAGTCCCAAAATTGGAGATAACAGTCAATTATACATCTCAATGAGGACATCAATTAGATCACTGGGAGGTAATTAGTTGGAAATCAGTAGTTTTGAATTCTAGTCCTAATTCTACAACTACCTGACTGTTGACTCTGTCAGGCACACTTGCTCTGGATTCAGTTGCAAGTTATGGAAAATAAAAACAGCAGAAACAAACAAACAAAAAAAAACAGCAGAAACAAGTGAACTCTGAAATTACACGCAAGTTAAATAAAGAAGTCTAGAATTACATTCCATTTTCAAAATTATGACCTACCTATGTTGTCATATCTGAATAACAGTATCAGAATGGAAAAACATTAAAATCAAAGAGAAACGTATAGAAGTCAATCTGTTAATGTTGGAAGGACATTTATAGTGGATTTATCTCTTTATAAATGAATATTTATCACAACACATTTTGTAATAAAAATTATACTTTTAAAATATTTGTGAATATTTTTAATTTCACATAGAAGCAAATATACACATTTTTATTGAGGTGTAATTGATATATAACATTAGTTTCAGGTGTACAACACAATGATTCAATATTTATGTATACTGTGAAATGATCACCACAATAAGTCTAGTTAACATTTGTCACCATAAATAGTTATAAATATTGTGTGTGTACGTAATGAGAACTTTTACAATCTACTCTCTTAGCAACTTTCAAATATGCAATACAGTATTAACTATAGTCACCATGCTGTACATTACATACCCATGACTTATTCATTTTATAACTAGAAGTTAGTACCTTTAAGCAAGTATATTTTTTATTATAATATATTTAAATTCCACATGTAAGAAGAATGTGACATTTTAATTAATGTGGTCAACTTTGTCTACCAACATTTCCAGTTTAAAATATATTATTTAATTCAATCAATTTATTCTTTTTTGATATTTTCTCCTCCACTCCAAGAAACTATTTTTTATTGAATTTTATTTTTTTTTTATACAGCAGGTTCTTATTAGTTATCCATTTTATAGATATTAGTGTATATATGTCAATCCCAATCTCCCAATTCATCACACCACCACCACCACCCCCACCACTTACCCGCTTTGTGTCCATGCATTGGTTCTCTACATCTGTGTATCTATTTCTGCCCTGCAAACCAGTTCATCTGTACCATTTTTCTAGGTTCCACATAAATGCGTTAATATACAATATTTGTTTTTCTCTTTCTGACTTACTTCACTCTGTATGACAGTCTCTAGATCCATCCACGTCTCTACAAATGACCCAATTTCGTTCCTTTTTATGGCTGAGTAATATTCCATTCTATATATGTACCACATCTTCTTTATCCATTCCTCTGTTGATGGGCATTTAGGTTGCTTCCATGACCTGGCTATTGTAGATAGTGCTGCAATGAACATTGGGGTGCATATGTCTTTTTGAGTTATGCTTTTCTTTGGGTATACACCCAGTAGTGGGATTGCTGGGTCATATGGTAATTCTATTTTTAGTTTTTTAAGGAACCTCCATACTGTTCTCCATAGTGGCTGTATCAATTTACATTCCCACCAACAGTGCAAGAGGTTTCCCCTTCCTCCACACCCTCTCCAGCATTTGTTGTTTGTAGATTTTCTGATGATGCCCATTCTAACTGGTGTGAGGTGATACCTCATTGTAGTTTTGATTTGCATTTCTCTAATAATTAGTGATGTTGAGCAGCTTTTCATGTGTTTCTTGGCCATCTGTATGTCTTCTTTGGAGAAATGTCTATTTAGGTCTTCTGCCCATTTTTGGACTGGGTTGTTTGTTTTTTTAATATTGAGCTGCATAAGGTGTTTATATATTTTGGAGATTAATCCTTTGACCATTGATTCATTTGCAAACATTTTCTCCCATTCTGAGGGTTGTCTTTTCATCTTGTTTGTAGTTTCCTTTGCTGTGCAAAAGCTTTGAAGTTTCATTAGGTCCCACTTGTTTATTTCTGTTTTTATTTCCATTACTCTATGAGGTGGATCAAAAAAGATCTTGCTGTGATTTATGTCAACGTGTTCTTCCTATGCTTTCCTCAAAGAGTTTTATAGTGTCCGGTCTTATATTTAGGTCTCTAATCCATTTTGAGTTTATTTTTGTGCATGGTGTTAGGGAGTGTTCTAATTTCATTCTTTTACATGTAGCTGCCCAGTTTTCCTGGCACCACTTATTGAAGAGACTGTCTTTTCTCCATTGTATAGCTTTGTCTCCTTTGTCATAGATTAGTTGACCATAGGTGCATGGGTTTATCTCTGGGCTTTCTAACCGGTTCCATTGATCTATATTTCTGTTTTTGTGCCAGTACCATATTGTCTTGATTACTGTAGTAATCAAGTAGTAGATTTGTAGTAGCCTGAAGTCAGGGAGTATGATTCCTCCAGCTCTGTTTTTCTTTCTCAAGACTGCTTTGGCTATTTGGGGTCTTCTGTGTCTCCATACAAATTTTAAGATTTTTTGTTCTAGTTCTGTAAAAAATGCCACTGGTAATTTGATAGGGATTGCATTGAATCTGTAGGTTGCTTTGGGTATTATAGTCATTTTCACAATATTGATTCTTCCAATCCAAGAACATGGTATATCTCTCCATCTGTTTATATCATCTTTAATTTCTTTCTTCAGTGTCTTATAGTCTTCTGCATACAGGTCTTTTGTCTCCCTAGGTAGGTTTATTCCTAGGTATTTTATTCTTTTTGTTTCAATGGTAAACGGGAGTGTTTCCTTAATTCCTCTTTCAGATTTTTCATCATTAGTGTATAGGAATGCAAGAGATTTCTGTGCATTAATTTTGTATCCTGCAACTTTACCAAATTCATTGATTAGCTCTAGTAGTTTTCTGGTGGCATCTTTAGGATTCTCTACACATAGTGTCATGTCATCTGCAAACAGTGACAGTTTTACTTCTTCTTTTCCAATTTGTATTCCTTTTATTTCTTTTTCTTCTCTGATTGCCATGGCTAGGACTTCCAAAACTATGTTGAATAATAGTGGTGAGAGTGGACATCCTTGTCTTGTTCCTGATCTTAGAGGAAATAGTTTCAGTTTTTCACCACTGAGAATGATGTTTGCTGTGGGTTTGTCGTATATGGCCTTTATTATGTTGAGGTAGGTTCCCTCTATGCCCACTTTCTGGAGAGTTTTTATCATAAATGGGTGTTGAATTTTGTCAAAAGCTTTTTTCTGCATCTATTGAGATGATCATAAGGTTTTTATTCTTCAGTTTGTTAATATGGTGTATCACATTGATTGATTTGCATGTATTAAAGAATCCTTGCATCCTGGGATAAATCCCACTTGATCATGGTGTATGATGCTTTTAATGTGTTGTTGGATTCTGTTTGCTGGTATTTTGTTGAGGATTTTTGCATCTATATTCATCAGTGATATTGGTCTCTAATTTTCTTTTTTTGTAGTATTTTTTTCTGGTTTTGGTATCAGGGTGATGGTGGCCTCATAGAATGTGTTTTGGAGTGTTCCTTCCTCTGCAATTTTTTGGAAGAGTTTGAGAAGGATGGGTGTTAGCTCTTCTCTAAATGTTTGATAGAATTCACCTGTGAAGCCATCTGGTCCTGGACTTTTGTTTGTTGGAAGATTTTTAATCACTGTTTCAATTTCATTACTTGTGATTGGTTTGTTCATATTTTCTATTTCTTCCTGGTTCAGTCTTGGAAGGTTATACCTTCTAATAATTTGTCCATTCAAGAAACTATTCTTATCTCAAATGATTTGTTATGGGCCTTCTCAGTCTCTGCTATTTTACTTATGGACACTGTTTGAATCACAATAGCCATGTAAATTACTTTGACCTAATGAAATGTAACATGTAATTATATCAAATTTAAATACTATAAAAATACTATTGTAAGAATAACAAAATACTTGAAAAGATGTCTACGAAATGTATACATTTGTAGAGAGAGAAAGTTAACTAGTGTTCTAGGTACATCATTTCAAATTAGATGCATGATTTCACTTAATACTTGGTATATATTTAATAAAGTCAAAATTTTGAAAAGCCTTTTTTGGTAGAAAGAAAATCTCTTTTGGAAAGCGAATAATAAATATTAGTTTATAATAATGTATGTACTCAATTTAACTAAATAGCATTCAAGGAAAAGTTCAGTTTACTGGGGTTTTTTTTCCTCTCAGCATTTACACACACACACACACACACACACATAAATACCTTTTAAACCAAGACACTTATAAAGCGTTTGTGCTTGGGTATTCAAATGCTATGAATTCTGGTTTGTAAGGTTTTTTTCTGAAATATTTTGAGAACCTTCTAATAAATATTTTTGTTATCTAATTGTATATTATTTAACAATTGTTTTTTATCAATTTAAATTTAAGTGAAAATAAAATGAATTATAGAATTAGAAGAAAACATTTAACAGAAGATATTATATGATTGATATATCTACACTTTTTAAATAAACAGTGGTAAATTGTATCTTTTTGTTTTGCTATCCGTTGAGGATAAATAATCCATGGCCTATTAATTTGACAAATAAGATCAAAAGAAATAAAGAATTTTCATGATAGTTATTACAGAGTAAAAACTTCACATAATGATTTACACCATTGTATGAAAGAGGAAAAATAGACAATAAAATATTAATTGTAATAAAGTGTATCATGTACAGATGTTAAATATTTTATTTTCTATAATTTTAAATAGCATCTAATTTCGAAATAAAATAACTTTATGTTAAGGATAAAAATATATTTTGCATTTAGCTAGAAAATACAAAGTGCTAGAAAAATGTTTCTAGATGATGTAGACAGATTCAAATAAATTCATATACTTCCTCTTCCTTTCCTCCCTCCCCTCTTTCCCTCCTTTGTCTAACCTTCCTTTCCTCCCTATCTCTCTTTTTCTTTCTTATTTTCTTTCTCATCCTCTTCCGCCTTTTTCTCTCTTTCTGTGTCTGTCTCTGTCTCTCTCTTTCATGAGATGCTCTTTAACTTTAAAGAGAAGATTTTCATTTGCTTCTCCCTTGGTAACTCAGAACTAGTAAAGTAATTACTGCTTTCTGACATATAATTTCCCAAAGGGAAAAAAAAATAAAGTTTCTTCTCCAAGTCTACCTGTGTCCTCTTAGGTTCCATTTAATCTCATCCTTTTAAAATGTTTAAAGCTAAAGAAAGTATCTTGACAGAAATAATACTCTGTTTCCTACAGATAATGATGGGCTTTTCCACTTCCACTCTGCAAATATTACTGAAAATGCTACTTATTATCCCTGTGTCTTCAGCTTCAACATCCTCCCAAAGACAATTCTTTACTAAATTTTAGGAAAATAATGACAAAATGCTTCATTTGAGGTGAGGTGTTGGTATCTGAGGTGAGGTCTTAATGTTTAACAAATTAAGATTATGTCAAAATGTAATAAGAGCATATATGAACTAACCCAGAAAATAGTAAATCACAAATGAACCCAAAAATGAGTTAGATTTATCAAATAAAGATTAAATCACAGTGACAAAAGTATTAACATTTTTCAGATATGGTGAACTAGTTCCTACAAGATACATCCATTACTCAAGAGATATATAACATCATATTAATTCATTTAAATTAATGGAGAACATTTCAATTTATAACCCAGGGAAAAGTTGACCTTCTTGGCAGGATCAACCCCATGATTTCACAGTAGCTGGTTAAGATTAGTATTAAAATTACTGGACTTGAGGACATGGGATGGGAGGGCGAAGCTGGGGTGAAGTGAGAGTAGCATCGACATATATACACTACCGAATGTAAAATAGTTGGCTGGTGGGAAGCAGCAGCATAGCACAGGAAGATCAGCTCTGTGCTTTGCGATGACCTAGAGGGGTAGGATAGGGAGGATGGGAGGGTGGGGATATGGGGACATGTGTATGCATATGGCTAATTAGCTCTGTTGTCCAACAGAAACTAACACAGTATTGTGAAGCAATTATGGTCCAATAAAAATCTATTAAAAATAAATAAATAAATATGAATTTAATTAGGAAAAAAATTTTAACCTTTTAGATCTACAATTAAAGTAAATTACAGCCCTTAAATTTGGTTAGCATATAAAGTTTCACTATTGAAAATGTTTTCCAGCATTTTATTGGAAAATCAATTTCAGAAAATTGTCTGAAGGGCAGAGAAATAATATCCCCTCTTAAGATTTCACTTTAGCCTTTATTTTTCTTAAGCAAATCTTCAAAAGTCATATAATATACACAAAACATGAACTAATCTTTATAAAGCAGACTCTTTCAATAAGTTTCTACTAAGACATACACAATGGGTTCTCAACAAGAATTCTTGAAAAGCTCAAGTGCAGTTAATGACAGAATTTTAAGATAAGTTATGATTAAATTTTAGGAACTAAATAAGAATAAAACTTAGGGAAATGTGTCTGTTATCATCACATTAATATGAGCTTTATTATCTCTTGATGGGAATACAGGGTTCACTTTAGTTTTTGACCTTAATTCTCTCAAACTAGAAGTAATAGATACAAATATAAAATATGATGCTTAAAAAATAGGCAATATTGCTTAAACATATTTCAGTGTATTTAATTAGTTTATACTAATTTAAATGGCAGAAAAACTCATGATCATTTGAAAGTATTAAAATGGAGCAGCCTCTCAAGAGTATTTCTTAACTGATTGAAACTAAATGTAAATAAATTCAAAAACACTGAAAACAATTCTAGTACTTATTCAATACTTTTCTTGTAAAAATTTAATTTATCTGTACTCAATGAAAGTCTTAAAATCCTGGTTAAAGACACGGTATAACATATCAACAGGTACACACTTATATTAATTCTTAAGTTAAGTGTCAGAAGCTACAAAGTACAACTATAAAGTAAAATCATTTTATGAATACTTTCGGATAAGAAAAACATTATTAGGCAATAAAAACTCAATACCCTCTGTAATAGTTAGAAATCTATATTGAAAGTGACAGAAAGAAAATACCCTCTGTAATAGTTAGAAATCTATATTGAAAGTGACAGAAAGAAACAATTCAAATTGGTTTGGACAGTCACTTATAGTTTCACATAATTAAAGGTTCCAGATACAAGTTATCAGATTACTATTTATCAAGTAGTTTCAAGTTGTGACCCAGGCAAAGTACTTTTCTCTTTTTTTTTCAGATTTGCTTCTGTAGTATTAACATCCAAAAAGGACTTTGACAGTTCCTTGAGCTACTTTTACATTCTGTTCTAGATTCAAAGCCCCAGAATTGAGTCCAGTTGGTTCTGACTGACCTGAAAGGCCTCATGTTCTCATTCTTGAATTATGGCCAAGAGGATGTTACGCACATATTGAATTACTCTAAGTGGTTAAACTACTCAGAGCCCACACAAAACATTGGGAGCATTCTCACCCAAAGTACATGCTGGAAAAGCTGAGTTCAGTTTTGGCAGGGCAGGAGAGAGGAAAAGAGAAAAGGAGCTGAATGGATGCTGGAGAGGCTATAGATAGTTACTAAAACCTGCCAATCCACAGGCATTTAGAACAAAAAAGAAAGTATTTTAATGACAAAAATGTTTTAGTTACTGGAACTTTACCCAATTTTACACAATTTAAAGGCAATTCTACACAAACTAAAAGGCCTGCTAAAACAAAATTTCTGAAAGTTCAGAAAGTTAAAATTTCTGAAAGTTAAATTACTATTAACCTTACCTCTAATTTTTAAGTTGTTTGCTTTTTGGCAACAGCAAGGTCAAGATAAACAGAAGCTGAAAACTTAATCATTTAAATCTCAAAATATAGATATAAAAGTGTTCCCAGAGAAATATACTGCTCCTTATTTTATAGTTACAGTCTATTTGCACAAGAACATGCCACAGGCAAATGATTCAATTAATGCACATAACAAAGCTATGTATTTGATATGATATCACAAACTGGGGATTACATAGCCTTTCAACCAGCTTACATAGCCACATAATATTGAAAAGAGAGTGTAAATCTTAAAAATGAGAATGTCATGATATTTCACTTAAATGGGGTAACTCCTTGATGGTAGAAAAATATCTTTCAAAAATGTTAACTATCACTGGTATCCAAGTTTTACTAACAGTTGTTCAGAAAAATATACGGGCAGTGAATGCAATATTGCTAATGCTTCCTTCACACAGCAGGAATAAAAAGCCAAGAGCTCTCAGTTATATTCTGAAGTTGTTGAATATTAAAATAAGAAAATCAAATGCAATGTATGTTTGGATGGTAACTGAGGCTCTTCAGAATCACAATTTTACATTTGCAGTCAATTTATCTCTTCATCATTCTGAAGTAGATAAATTGTATATCACAGTTAACAGTAGGATAGTGCTTTTGAACAAAGCCAAGCATCTACCTTTTCAGCAAAGATACATACATGCCATTTTGCCTCCCATAAGATCCTAGCATATCTTTTTAAGTAGAAAACTCAGAAGGAGAAACAAATGTCAAACTGGGCAGAAATTCTTCTCTCTCAGTTGCCTTATATGGTAGTGAGTAATTCCTATCATATAGCAAATCTAGAAGATATGCACTTTGATACCACTGATAATTTACATTTAAATACTTAAGGATAGTAGCATTTTTTTCCTTCAAGTGACAGAAAAATGCAATTGACTACTTTCTTCAAAAAATTTGAGTACGCTAAGTATTCTCAAAATTAAAAAGAAGGCAGAGATGTGAGAGTAAGTATTCTGTTAAACAATTTTAATGAGTATCAAAAATTTAGTATCTTGTTCATATTATTGTTATGACTAATAAATGCTAGTTATCTAAAAATACATAAGGATGTGAATAATAGTTATTCACTCTTTCCGTGTGGGTGAGTTAGGTAGCAGTTAATAAGCAGTCAAAATATATGTTAGGCATTCAACAAGAACGTTTTAAATTTATCTGTTTTAAATTTATTCTGGGATAGCCTGACGTAAAAATTTGTTAGTGACCCCACAGAGCCCTGTCTCAGAGGACAATGTGGTTAAATATTTGGGGGGAAAAATAAGACTTCTATTCTTGCTAAGATTATTTCCCATAAATATTTTTCAATAAGCATTAACCCAACATTTTTTAAGACCCTCCTATTTATTAAGATAATGATAAGAACTAATGATATAAAGACAAAAAAGCCACAGTTCTAATTCTCACATATTTTAGGATTTAGTAGAAATGACACATGTAAATAGGTAAGCACAATACTGGGTGGCAAGAATAAAGACAGGATATAGAAACGATGTCTTTCAATAATCAACAAGGATGAGAGGTGAGTCAGGGAAGTAATGACTAAGATGGATTTTGAGGGATATATGGGATTTTTGTAAGAGGATGGGAGAGAAGGGAGTACAGTTGACTCTTGAACAATGTGGAGGTTAGGGGCCCTGACCCCCATGCAGTTGAAAATCTGAGTATAACTTTTGACTCCTCCAAAACTTAACTATTAATAGATTACTGTTGACTGGAAGCCTTACCAATAACATAGGCAATTAACACATGCATTCCACACTATCTTCTTACAATAAAGTAAGCTAGAGAAAAGAAAATGTTAAGAAAATCATAAGGAAGAGAAAATACATTTCCAGTACTATACTGTATTTAACAATAAGGTAAGTTTACACCATCTGTTTACAAGAATTGTCTGTCAATATTTACATCAATATTGCCTTGTAAGATATAAAACACTGTAGATATTATACATATTACTAACACTAGGCATAAAAAATAAAACAATGTGAAATCAAAATTCGTATTTATTTACAGGTCTGATGATCTATGCACTGACAACAAAGAAGCAGAAATATGATTGCTTTATGGTAGCCTAGTGTAATCCATACAATTGCTTCACAACAGCCTCACCTCTACACTAATGAATAAATCATTATAAAAATTTTTATGGCATACAGTATTACAGTCATATTCACAATGTAGTATTGGAAACTGTTACTTTTTTAAAAAAACCTCTTATCTGTGATGATAGGCTAACATGCATTTTCTCCAATTATGAGAGAGGTATACTGTATAGTACTATAATTCTTTGAAACCAAAATTATAAAACGGTAAGAAAACAAACACGTTATTAATTTTATATTAAATATCACTCACCTTATGCCTATGTAAAGACAGACTAGTATCTACATATATTTTATGCATTCATGACACACCTTTTTCTTAATTTTTTTCAATATGTCTAGGCTACATGGTTCATCTGCAAGTTTTTTTTCAAATTTTTAGAAATCTCCAGAGTGTTTCAATATATTTACTGAAAAAAGTCCATGTATATTTATTGAAAAAAATCCATGTGGACCCACACAGTTCAAACTGTATAGTTCAACAGTCAATTGTACAGAGAAGGTACAGTTGTGGTAGAACCATTCCAACAATGGACAAGTACACAGAGGCTTGGCTATACCAGATGTTGCTGCAATTATAAATTCACATCCTTTCTCTGAAAACCTTGCCAACAGGTGGGTGTCAAAATACAGATTTTTTATAATAAGTAGTTTAGTCCATATATAGAAGATTATGCAACATTTCATTGGGGTCTGGGGCTGTATCTCGTAATCAAATACATTAATATTTCTATAGTGAAATATGAATATCTACATTAAGTGGGTACATAGAGTCAATATGAGCCTCACAACAGGTCAGGATTGGTTTTGTCACCTGATGAACTACAAAAAAATTAATTGTTCAGAATGTCTTTAAATTTTAAAATTGTAAATAAGGGACTGTAAACCTATAATTCTTCAATTCATGCTTAATTGTTGATAATTTATAAGGGAATAAAGAGGGAATTGCAACAGATAAGTTGGAGGGTATAGCAGAGGTTAGAGATCATAAAGCTCATACATGTTAGAGCAAAGATTTGAAAATGAATGAGATTAACACTCAGGTCCATCTTCCCTGCTAAATGACACTGGTCATATATGAAGGACTACCTAAAAGCTGAAAGATATTTAGGGGAAACAATTCCAATCAGAGATGATGAAAACTTGAACTATGACAGAGAAGACAGGTTCAAAGAAATAAGAAGAGTTGAATATCTTAATTAGATTTTTTAAAGAGCAATTCACACTTGCCCTAAGAAAGCAGTTAGTATTTGAATGGGAAAAAATAATTGCAATATTTTAACTTAAATAAAAGGACTATATCATAAAATAAAAAGTGCATGGCCTTCCTAATTTTATATATGTGTGTGTGTGTGTGTGTGTGTGTGTGTGTGTGTGTGTGTGTGTCTGGAGTGCATGCATGTGTGTTTCTGTATACCTATACATATACATGCATGCAATACTTATATAAATTCCGTGAGCTGTTTAGGGTTAGAGTTATACACTTTCCTCCCATCACCATGATTTCTTTATTTTAATTGAAATATTTAACCTCATGATTAGAGGAGCATATAGTGATAGTCAAAATACAAGTGATCTTTTAAAAAGTACAAAATAAGATTAAAATCAAAAATAATGAATGACTTTAATACTTTGCTTTGAAAGCATAGTTATCTTTCATCTGTATCATCTAAATGATCAACTTCATCTGATTACCCACATATATGTCTCATATATCTGAAATGTCTCTATCAATAAAAAATAATTAGTCCAGATATACAGAATGAGATTGAGGACCTAAACACAGAGATTATCCTAAGGCTGCCCACACTGCATCCTGCCCATCAGTGCCCCCAGAAGATTACCCAAGTGGAAGGCCGAAATCCAGTCTGCTCTTTCTTTCATCAGGCTGTGTACACCTTGGCATGGGCTACATCAGTCTGGAGTAAGCGTTCACCTCTCTAAATTGTTTTCTGCACAGTGATTGAATTTTTGTAATCATTACTGGGGTGAGGGAGATTAAGTTTTCTTCTCAGAGAAGGATCTTTTACAAATTCTCAAAGGACCCTCTGTGCCAGTACCTAGAGTTACCCTTGCGCTAAGCCACCCTTCACCTGCTTATTGTCTTATCAAGTTTAACGATATCGAGAACCACTCCTTTCTAATTTATCTTCCACATAACTGGTTTCATGTAGTGAAACCTACATGGGCATTGCTTCTTGAGGTTCAAGAACATAAACATCTCTGGATCTGCCACGTTATAGCCTAAGTGTTGCCCTCAGGCAAGATGTACACACATTGAAGATAAGGAGTCAGGCTCTGCTCCAACAAGTCATCAGAAGAACTGCTGTGACTATGGACTTAAGCCAGAAGTTGTCAAATCCTTATAGAGAGAAGCACATTCAAACATTTACAAACTGAGTTATGTTCTGAAAATGACTAAATCTATAATTCAATTTGTATACACAGAGTGAGAAATTACAATGTAAAAACTCGTTATATGGGTCATTACTATATACATTTTCCTTTAATACAGCCTAATTTCTGGCTTGGGTTTGAAGTACATTATTTGTTGTATATGCTCAGAAAAAAATGAGACCACTAGGAGTTAAACAGAAATGTTAATATGAAGAAAATTTTCATAGCACTTAGGTACATAAGAAAATATAAATTTTATTTTTCAGGGTGTTAGAAGTCACTTTAAAATTAAAATAGCATGTCTATGAGAAATAAAGACCTTACAGGTTTTCTTGCATTTACTAAGTAAGAGTTATTTTTAATAACTGTGAAAACCTTTCAAGTGTCAGTGTTTCAAGTTATCCAGAAATCCTCTAGGGATAGATAGATAGATAGATATACATATATTTCATATTAAAGTGAAAACAAGTGCAGTATTAGTCAAAGGAAATCAACTTTAAAAATATGCGGTTGCAAAGTTCCATGTGCATTTGTATGTACATATAAGGTCTACATTTATATGTGTGTATATATGCATATGAAGAGTATAATGAGGAAAATACAGAATAAAATGTACAAGGAGATTAATGGTACCTTAGAGAAAAGGTTTTCAAAAACTAGTAAAAATAGATTCACACCAAAAAAAATAGACTTTTAATTTAAAATAATAAAAATCAGTGTATTATTTTTTGCAAAATTTGGATTACAGAAGCTTAAAATGCTTAGCACTTGGTTCAAAGTAAAGCAACTATTATTAAAGTTATCACTTAGGGAGGTGTGCAGCAGCTTCAAAGAGAAAGTCTAGAATACCACACTACTTCCCCCTTTTAGGAAGTAAGCAGCACTCAGGAATCCCTCAGAAATTGCTGTCGACCGCTATGAGGAAGGTACTTAGTGGATAATTAGATAGAGCATAAAAGGAAATATAGAAAGGAGGGATTTTTCATCCCATATAAATATCGAAATTGAAGCATGCATGTTAAGAACTTCTAGGATATCACTGACATCTTCTTTCTACTTCTGACCAATTCTCCTCCACTAAATCTAAATAAATCAGGTAAATCAGCCTGAACTATTGGTGATATCCGCTTTGCCTCCTCCTGTACCCATCAGTATCATTGAGGGAGTGGTTCTCAGATTGCACAATGAGGGACTTCACTTCCTTGACATGCTTAGGATTTGAATTGAGCTTGTTGTGGTAGTGACAGCCTGCTGCTGTAACACACCTGTCCTTATTTCTTACAGCCACCAAAGGAGGGGCAAGTTTCTTTAGGCAGTATAGAGCGGAAAGATGGAATGTCAACGTATAGATGTTGATAAATATAGAAGTGCAGATAGATACCATGTTGTTCCAAAGAGGATTTTAGGAAGCTTATAGTGACATGGTCCAATTTGTAAATGATAAATAAAATGATAAGTGAGACATTAGAGATGTTAACAGTGGTTATTTTAGTGGAGTATGACTATAGGTGTTGTCTCTATTTAATTTTTATTCATGTTTTTCTTTCTTTTGGTATATAATTTTATTGTTTTTTATGTTCTACATTTAATTCTCATTTTGGTTATTAAGAAAAGTGTTATTTTGGCCAAAAATTTAGGAAGAGGGTGGAGAAGGATGGGCAAAATTAAATGAACACCAAAGGTCTCGCATGGCATTCTAAGAGAGTGACCACAGATTTGGCTCTGAGTTTTCTAGCAATTAGCAAAAACAAGATGTAACAATTTTAGTTATGTGTATTTAATAATCAAGAAAATCACTGATGAAAAACACAAAACTTATTTTAGGCCTCAGAGAGCAAAGAAAAATATTTCTCAATGAGGTCATTTAAGGTTGTGTTGTAACTAATATTTTTAACAACTTCCCTTTGGTAGAAACAGTAACGTGATTTTGGAGTTTTTTCCTTCAAGAACTTCTCCACATGTAGGTATTTCAAGGATGGTGGCAATTCCCACCAATTCCCTGAGGGCATGAGCTGTTGCCACAGTGCACTTAGTATGCTTATAAAATGAAGAGGCAAAAGTCCTTAAAGAATGCTTTGTAAAAGCAAGTTTTGATATGTATTTGTGAATAAAGATCAGATATTATTGCTTTCTGACAAGGATCTGAACATAGATACTTTTCAGTAAGGCCCCATCCAAATGGTTCAGCAGTTAACCAAGACAAAGTCAAGACTGACTCATCAAGAGGTGTCCAGAGAGGACTCATGCATAGATATCAAAAACATACAAATCCAGGAAACCCATGAAGAGAGTAAATGTTTCCCCAGAAATAAAGCGGTTTATTTCATGCATGTAAAAATAGAAGATCAGGGATCCACACTCCAATTCATGAACACAGCCAAATCATTTGTATCTTGTATATATTTAAAGATAATTATACTATAGGTCATTTTTGAGCTTCAAATATTCCAATACAGTATCCAATGAATATCTAACCTTAAGAAGTTCCAGTCTTGCTGAAATTTTTAAATAAATGGAGAAAATATATACCTCTAGGAAACAATGAAATTCATTACTGCAAAGATATACTAATAAATAAGCTAGTTAAACACTGGAAGGTATTATATAATATGTACTGACTAATGATTGTGATCTTTGGAATAGCTGAGGCAATCATGCCCAGTTTGCCATTAAAGCTGATATTTGTTAATCTATACGAAGTCGCTGATTTTTACCATTTTGACCCCTCCAAGTGGTGATTTTATGTCGTTCAACTTAATAGTTCATGATAACAAAATTATTTCCTATCCTCCTGGGAGAATATCTGTCTTCATTCTTTATATCAGGAGTTAGAATCCAGACACTAAATATACCTATATGCATAGTTAAAATTGACTCTCTTATCATAGAAATAGAGTGCACTTTGTTTATTGGCACCCTGGCATCCTTCTTTCTGTTTTCAAGAGTTTCTATTTCTGTGATCTGTGCATGCTGACAGTTACCTTATTCCAGAGGTGGAGTTTATAACCTAAGCTAAGGCAGTAAGCACTGGCCACAGTGATTGGTTGGTTCAGAGGTGGGCATGTGATAAAATGGGCTAAACAGAAGGGATTAGTGACTTTGGGGGGAATGCTACAGATATTAATTTGGAAGCATACAGAACATGGAGAACAGATAGGTTAGACTGAGACATAAGGAAAGCCTGTCTTAAAATGAAGTTATCATCAATGAAATCAAAGCTGAAAAATCACTAAGCTTAAAATCAAAGCTTGAAATTTAAGCTTAAAATCACTAAGCTCTTGGATCAATCCTTTCCTGAAGCCTAACGATGAATTCTAGAATTTCAGATTCATAAGTCAATAAACTTACTTTGTTTATGCTAATTTGAGTTGTATTTTCTGTTACTTTCACTATAAAGAATCTTAACACATATGTGAAGGTACTCATAGACAGGGATGTGTGTATAGAAAATCATTAAAAATGTATTACACATAAATATTACACAAATTTTTTGTAAATTAATCATAGTCTATCACTTTAACAGTACTTATATTTAAAATCATATATAAATATGTGTATATATTTCTTATTGTCTTCTAGAGAGTACACTCAATAATTTTTAAAACTTTTAATACAACTAGTGGTGATGAGTGCTAGCTTTGGATTTCTGGTCTGATATGTGAATACAAATTCTGTGGGATTTTACTGATGTGATAAACAGATATAAGACAGGAGTAATTGCGGAGAAAAGGAAATATCATTGACCTTACACATTTCAAAGGTTCACGAGTCCTCAGTTACCTTGAAGAAGGAAACTCTCCTCATTCTTAATGATGCAAAATCATGCCAGCCATTAATTATATTCCAAGACAGAAGTGCCTCCACTACCAGCTTCCCTATTCTTGATATATGAACCTCAATGTACAAACAAACAGAGTAATAGCTGTTTATATCTGACAGGCTTTCAGAGGGGCTGGGGTCAGAGATAAAAGCACTTGAAGTGAGAAATAGACGTAATCATTAAAGAAGGAGCACCTAATAGCATGATTCAATTTTGTCTAATCAGAAAAAAACAAACGGAGTGACAGAAGCTATTGGAGATGCACTGAATATATCTCTATGATGGCATTTATAATCTTAAGATTTTAAGGGGGAGAGTTTTATGTATGAAAATATATGAGTGGGAGAGAGGAAAAAAGGGAGCGACAGATCGAGAGAGAGAGAGAAAAGCCTTAGCATGTTTTGCTGTTGATGAAGCAATTTAAAAAAATATCACCTCATTTGGGTTTTGCAACAAACCTACATGGTGTGAAAGGCAATTATTATCATCCTCATTTTAGAAATGATGAAAAGGGAGGCTGATGTCCTGTGTGGCTAAATGACTTTAGTACAGCCAAACAGCTAGTAGATGGTAGACTTGGGATTATATTTCAGATCTTCTGACTGCAAATTCTCAGAAGTTTTATATCAATTCTACATTATAATACACCACTCATAAACCACAAATAAGTATTAAGTCTAAGAAGATGCTAATATAATTTCAAATGGAAAAGCTTTGAATATTTTGTCATATCCTAGTCTAACAGGTTTCAGCTCTATTGCTTGGCTCTGATGTATCTTTGCTTACCTTCTTATTTCAAAAGACTGTTTTCCCTTTCTCTCTCAATAAATTTATCAGATTATATTGATTACTCTTGGAAATAACTATAAGGTATAGTTTGGCTGAAATCATCTTTTGAAAATTCTTATAAAATACTTAAGAATTCCTATAGCTGACTCTGTGCGCATCTTTAAATACTCTAAATCCTCTGATACCCCTTCACTTCCTACATGAAAGTTAGAAAAGCCAAATAGTTGTTTTCCCCATATCCCTTAGATCAAGGAGTGGCCATTTGATCCATGTCTGGGTCACAAAATATAAGTTGAAAAATCTGGTTGGTGCTTCTGGAAAGTTTGACTTCTCCCCAGTAAAGAAAGTTACCACATTTGGTGCATCTTTTCCCTTCTTGCTTTAACTTTGGGTACAATAACTGCAAACACAGCAGCAATCAATCTTGAAATATCCAGATAATGGTTTTTGGTCCCTGAAACCCTCAAAACTACTTAAAGCATGTTAAGTATGCTTTATGTCACAATTTAGAACAGACAGTCTAAACAGCATCATTAGGTAATATACACATATTCATCATACACATTTGCCTGGGGGCAAATAGGTACCCCTTAATCAAAGAACAAATTTGTCTCTACCATGCTAATATCCTTCAGGGGGATGGCATTTCTGTTGGATTAAGTATCTTGTTGATGAAGACTTACTTTTCAGGCTTATGTCATATGCTCCTGCCTCCTGAATATTTGCTGCAAAAGTAAGTCGCTTTCCCCACTGCCACCACCTTTCCCTTATTCACACCCTTCCATCTAGCAACAACGCCTTCTCGTTATCCTCTCTTCTGTAACACTGCCTGTTGAAGTCTAGTTACAGTCTTTCAAGCTTGTCTGAAACAATATCTCTTATACAGAGCCTGATTTATACCTATAACCAAACGATTTTTTTTCCTTTTAATCTCCTTGGAAAATGTTTTACTTCTCATGTGACATTTATATCACACACATTATTAATTTTTTGAGTGTACTAGTTCCATTCCCTGCCCTCTGCAAAATTATCACCATCACTCCTAGTAGAGCATAAAGCTCCTTGAGGGCAGGGAGAGAGTATGTGATTCATTTTCCTTAGCCACACAGTACCTGGCACAGATCCTGATATTGGTGTGATAGCCACGGATACCAGGGGTTGATAGAGTTGATTTCTCTATAAAAAGTGATTATCTTTATCATGTCCTTCTTTACTGCTACATACTTGTCAAAAATTATAGTCAGAAAAGAGGATGAGTTATCTCCTTGAATCTTAACATTTAGAGAGTTTTGTTTTTATAAATAAAGAAGGATCTCAAGAATAAAGATTCCCAAAAGGAACCCC
Organism: Balaenoptera musculus; assembly: GCF_009873245.2. Classification (NCBI taxonomy): domain Eukaryota; kingdom Metazoa; phylum Chordata; class Mammalia; order Artiodactyla; family Balaenopteridae; genus Balaenoptera; species Balaenoptera musculus. The sequence continues at coordinate 43,143,519 of NC_045800.1, forward strand.
TGCATATCTTTAGCAGGGTTGGCAAACTACTGCACACAGGCCAAATCCAGCCCACTGGCTCTTTTGGCAAAGTTGCGTTGGAACACGTCCAGGCTAATTTGTTCATGTATGATCTAAGGCCACTTTTGTACTACAAAGGCTGAGTAGTTACCCCAGAGACCATACATTATATATAAGCCCACAAAGCCACCGATATTTACTATCTGGCCCCTTACAGAAAAGTTTACTTAAATCTTGTTATTAAAATGGTCAAAAGCAACAATAATTCAATGGTCAAATAAGTTAGAGAAATAAAATTTAACAGTTTTCATAAGGCAGACCTTCTCTGAACCTGTGATTCCTATTAAATATTACTTGTATTCCTATTATGTATTACTAATTTTCATGTCATTTCTCTGACTTCCCAAGTATTTTTGATCAATGGAATTTCTTTTAATGGACTGTATCTCAGGCCCAGTTACCTGAGGATCATCAGTTTGGCTAATGCTGCTTTAGGGAAGTGCAAGAAAAAAAAAGAAAAAAACTGAATTGCAGTTTTTCCTTTAAAGTATTGCCCTCATCTGATAATATTTAACTCTCTGTGAATTCACTTATTCTTCTAGTGATTTTTTCTAATATAATTAAGCCCCTTAGCAAACTTCCCTGACCCTTGATAAAAGGACCACTTAAGCTTCCTTCAGGTAAAAGTTAAAACATACCTCGTACTATAAACAAGTAGGGCAGTAATTATCTCAGTGACATGGATAATGAACATCAAAACAGCTGCAAATGTACTTGAGGGGAAAATCTTCGATCTCAGGTTTAAAATTATTTAATCTAATATAAGTGGAGCCAGTAATACCAGGTGTAGGTACATTAATGTGATTGATTACACAATCAATAGCCCCATTAGACGTAGAAACTACTTTGTGTTTTCTTATTAGTTCTTATATTACTGCTTTCTTCAATCTCAATTCTTCCCTTAGAAAATATAGTTTGCCTCACTTACATTCTTTTAGACGTTTTTTCTTCAACTGAAGTAAAGATGTTGATGATGTAAAGAGATGCTAACTCAAAATACATTATTTTCCCAAAGGCTTAGAAATGTGCACAGTTTATTTAGTTATTCCATTCATTTAATCTAATAGTCGATACAAAAATAATTATAATTAAGTTGACACATGTATACTCCAAAGAGACTATCCAGGATTACCTCACAAAGGTAAATTCGCTATATAAAGATCCACGGCCTCGGATTTATAAATCGTGCAACTCATTTACTCTAAACCAGACCAGATGCCTTCCGATTATCAAAGGAGAGACAGCAAGGTGTAGTAGACCCTCTTCTGGTTTTAGAGTCAGACCCCGGTTTGAGCCTCAGTTCCTCTGTCCTTCCAACTTAAGCTTTTAAGTGAGCAAAAATCAACTGACAAGTAAAGCCTGAGTACTTAGGCACTCAGTACTAATGTACTCAGGGAACTTTATCCCACATTTTGGCAGTGGTATTATTTGACTTCACCTATTCCTCATAAAGTTCCTTCATTGATGATCTCTAAAATACTCTTTGGTCAATGTTTTGTTTCCTTGCCCTATTAGTACAACTGAGAACACTATTAATAATACCTATAAATGTAAATGTTTCCTTGAATACTTTAGCTGTTAAATATATTTATTTAATATGATACTTAATTACAAAAATGATTTGAAATAGGTTCACACAATGCTTTAAGATAAAATATTAAGTAGTAAAATCAGAGCATAGGGAAGGTAACAGCTTATAAAACTTAAGTAGTTGAAATACATTTTGAGGATGTTTCTGCAAAATTACTAAATTCCTTTCCAACTTGACTGTTTTCTTGCTAATTTGTTACGTAACAGTGCCAACAGTGTATCAATTACCCAAGAAGAAAAACAGATATTCTTTATACTAAGGTCAGGACACATACACACACAAAGAAAGAATTTCCCTAAAATCTCAAAAAGGAAAAGCAAAAATATACTATATTTTACTATATTTTTCAAGGATACTCTTTTTACCTCTAGTAAAATAGAGTTATAATGGCCTCATCTTTATTATTCAATATTTGAACACACTCTTACTATACAAGTAGGGTAGGGAGGTGCACATCAAGCATACTTATTCTCAGGCTTCAAGGAATTTATTTTACTGAAAGGTGGTAACTGAGAGCTGTTGCATATGAGAGAGTTTGTGCTGGAAACTTTGATCCTGCTCTAAGATTATCTGTCTATCTATTTTTACTTACAAACATACGCAAACACATGAATTGGTATGTTAATAACATATGTTAAAAATAATTCTGCAATAATAAGTTATTTACACATTTTCTTTCAATAATCAGAGAAAATTCATCAGAATTTATCTTGAACTATAAACAACAAGAAACTTTAGGACAGGAAATTAATCTCTTTTCAATTATTATTTTCATGCTTTTATGAACTCATCAACAAAATGCAATCATGATTTTTTTTAAATGTACATGTTCCTTTGTATGAAAAATATATTATCTGAAATACATTGTTCCACAGGAATTTAAATATGCATATATGAGGAATAAAGCTATTGTTGGAATTACAATGCCTCAGGTATATTTAAATACACTTACACAGACATATCTTATGTATACAAAAAAGTACCCAGAGCAGCACTTTTAAAACTTAAGTAGATTTTTTAAAACATGAATTCATAATTACTGACAAGAGAAAATTACTTCAACTGTTTATTTTCAAAATTCTATAAATCCCCCACAAAGCTGCTTTTTATGTCACATTTATAGTTATATAATAAAAATATACCATTGTAAATATATTATTTTTAATATTTTAAAATATTGAGATAATAAATATTTATGCAGTGTCTACTATGCCACAGCATTAAGATAGATGCTATAAGTACAATGGTGAACAAAAGAGACAGGTTCTTTATCTTTCAGGAGCCTACATTCTGCTAGGAGTGAGAGGAATTCAAAACTAAGCAGGCATGTATATACACACTATTTTTTTTTTTATGAATTGCAGATTACAATTATGTATTTCTTCTTTAAAAGCATTTGTTTTTCTGAAACATCATGTTCCACTTTTAACTGAGCTCCTTAAATATAAATTTCACCCACTGCTATCTCAATTTGGAAGAAATTACCTATTTCTGTGCCTATTTCCATAAGTTTCCATTTCTGGTTCTATTTCCATGTATTTAAAATATTATTAGACCACAAAATATACTTCTCCTTGCTTTCATTGAAGCTATTATTAGCCAAATTTTATCTTAATTCCTATTTTGTTACTCCAAAGTTCCAAAAGCCATTTCTTCTGCAATCAAAGCACAAGTCTCACTTCACAAATACATAAAAGAAAATTGATTTTCATCCTGAAAATGTCAAACTTCTGCCTATAATACTCAGCTATGGTTTTGTGAAACAGCAAAGTTCAAAAAGAGCCATCGACCTGATAGCCCTTTGACACATGATGATGGATGCAATGTGTCTACTGTTTTACTGCCAGAATGTCCTCCAAGAGAATGAGACAATCAATGACGAATAATAAATCTAAACCGGGCTGACAGTTTGCTTGTTTTAAATGTATTAAAAGAGAAAATACTGGTATTTCACTTCTTTGGGAAAAGACTTTTATAAACTCTGTGATTAACTCTTTTCTCTCTTTCTGGCTTAGATGAATCAGACCTACATATATCTGCTTAAAGAAGTTGAGCAATGCCTGGAAGTTAAACTCTGTATATAGGTAATGAACTTAACATAAAACACAGATGCTATGTATTGTTTTTCTCCAAAGGAGAAAAAAAATATTATATGAAGTACATAATTTAAAAAAAAAACATAAACATTACTCACCCTTGTGTCTTGTCCCTCTGTCAACCAGTAGTTCTGGCAACTTCAACTGTTTGTAGTGAATAATGCTTCCATTTTCCTATAGAACAGAGTTATTCATCAATGCCACGTCAAAAGCAAACACTTTGTTCAGGTGCAGAACATAGAAGCAATTCATTTTCTTATAGATTATACTTATGCTTAAAATGATTTAATGCAAATTCTGAAAAGCAAATCTTGCAATCATAACTAGAAGTTATGGAAGCAACATATTCTGATTGAAAACTTAACTCTCAGGATGCATACCATCATAAATGCTCCATGAATGTTCTTTACTTAGAAAACAAAATTTCACTACCACCTGCAAATTTTTATGTCATTTGACCAGAGTGTTAACAAGGAAGCACAGTATGAAGTCTCCTTCAATGATACTTTAAAAATATTGTTTTATAATATGTTAAATAGATTCAAGACAATTAAGGACAACTATATAGATTGAAGGTTACTTTTGAGTCTAAAGCAATTTTAGCCTTCAGAATGTTATACCATACCATTATTTCCTTAGGTTCACAAATTTTGCCCCTATGCTTTATCAAAGAAGAAATGGATAATTTTATGATAATGTAATAAAAAATCCTAAGACAATTTAGGTATTGCTATTACTGCTACTAGGTTTTAATCTTCCTCAAAATTGAACACTCTGTCTTAATTATTCATAATTCTTATAGTTCTATTAGTTAGTGCTGCATTGAGTATATACATATCAGGAAATACATACAGATACAGATGGAAATAGCTATAGTTTGTTTCAAACACCTAAACATGTTCCCTTGAAGCTCTGTAGAATATATGAGGTTGACAGATGCACTTAATTTATGAAAAACAAAAATAATTATTTGTTTCTCAAAACCAAACTTTGCTTGTGAACTACTGAAGAAATAGAGATCAATATACAAAAATTATATTTTAAAACAGTACTTCTAAAATGATCTACATTAAATAGCAGAAAGGAAATAACATCATGAGAAAGGAGATAATTCTTTATAAAAATTTAGAACACACAACTGAAAATTTGAAAATAGATGTTTACATGAATATATTAAGATTTATATACAAAATAAAAAGAAATGCATAAAAGTGAATTTTTATAGCTCTTTAGGGACTAGGAAATATCTAACTTTAAGGAAAAAATGAATAGGACATTTTCAATCTTTTTTAATTAAGCAGCATATTCACTTTTTTTCACAATAAAATGTAAGTTTAACATCAATATATAAAACATATCAGTTGAATCTTTATAGTCAAATTATGGATGGGGCTTGATAAGATCTTCAAAATTTATACCACTACCTGTCAGGCCCACTCTGGCCCTTTGGTAGCATCAAGGACATTTTTTTAAAACTCTACGGCCTCATAGAACACATTTTGGAAACTCATGACATAGATAATTTCTTCATAGACTTTAATAACAACTATAAAAAAGGATATGGTACTGTATTGGATTTAATCAACATTGACCATAATAAGAGGACAATTATTCTAGTGACTTCCTGAAAGTACATGGGCTCTGAGTATAGCTCCAAAGAAGAGAAATGGCTAGATTTTCTCTAGGGGTTCTCTACATTTCTGAATAGTGCTGAACCCTCAATTAATTCCATTCTAAATAAACCACGTTGCACTGTACTTTGGGTCTATTTGGTAATACGGTGGGGTTGCTCACCATGATCTCCGAGTAATGATTACATGTTATAAAATATAAAAGAAACTGCAGAAGATTTGCAAATTAATATTTAGGGTATTTAATGCCTCAAGACTGACAGAATGAAAGATGAATGAAACAGAAGTTTGTACAATTTCAGCAATGTAAATTATATGTAAAAAAACTTAATTTTATGTGACTGTATGTATACATTATCATTATACTTTCAAAGACCAAATAATGACTTAAATTTTTACTTTTTTTTTTTTTTTTTAACACATATCATCAATCCTAGATTTGGGAAGTTAGAAATCAGAACTTATATCCAGAGTGCAGGATTTCAATAAACAGTTTATATGTTTACAAAAATTGAGAGGTAGGATAAAGGTGACATCTGAGGTTAATACCAGCTCCTGAGGTATTTCATTTATTTTGACTATTAAATTTTTTAAAAACCTGATTTTCTAGATTGATACTTCGACAGTACCTCCTCTAGAGTGCTGTGTAGTACCAAGAGTAAACCCAAGCTTTTCTAACTGCCCCAATATTAGCTAGAATAAGTAACATAAGCAGAGATTCTATTTATTTACCCCACACCACTCCACATAGCTCTTTGGAAATGTGTTATCTGATGAACTCAAACTAATGCTAGAATCACTAGCTACAAAAATTGTTTGCTTTATAAAATCTTATTCATGATTGACTTCTATGATGTAGTAATGCAGTGTTTAATCAATGAGATAGTTTAACCGCACTTCAGCTCTTTAACAGTGCTATTAAATGTACAACCATAGATTTATGGTGTGATCTAATTAAGCAATCACTCCACCTTGACAATACCTGAAAAGGAAGTGGTTTGAGATTTATTAAGGTAAAAGACTTCATGTTTCAAGAATGGAATTTCGGTCTCTGAAAACATCATTCACAATAGGGTGATATTTTGAATTTTGAATCCAGTATAAACAGTAAAGAAGTGTAAGTTGATAAAAATATGAAATTATGTCATTGTTGTTTCATTTTTCTTACCATCACCCTAACAACTCCATCCAGCTTTAGAAAATCTCTGCATATTTTAAGCCATGATATAGTAAAGCAGAGTAACACAATGGAGGTGCCTATAGTTTAAAAAAAGGAGGGAGGGTGTCAGCTCACTTTGCTATTTGGCATTTGACAAAGTTCTTTGCTGCTATACTCTAATTTATTAATTTATAAAGTCGGTATGTTGGACCTGATGATTTCTAACATGTCTTACAGATCTGTGATTCAAGACCATGCAATTTAAAATCAGAAGTGGACACTGGCTTCAACTCAAGAATTAATAGCAGTCATTTGGTAGTGGATTTTTATGTGAATGAGAATTTGATTACTGATCTGGGAAAGGATGCTGTGTTCAGGATGTGGAATGTCTGAGTAGTGGTGATCTGTGTCACAAAATTGTCACATCTGCAGTAGATTTAACCAGAAAGAAAAAGAAAATGTTAAAGTAAGAATCTCGCAGTAATAGAAAAGACCTTCTTGAATCCAAGTGATAGAAGTCATTTAAATTGGAGAACTATTTTGAATATTACGTATCAAACCTTTTAGACAAGATAACATAAATTCTTCCTGGTTGTCATGGAATGGATTTCATGACCCTTTACCTGCTTAAAAATCTAGAGATTCTCAAAAAAAATCTAAAATATTGCACTTATTTTCCTTAAAAGCCCTTAGAAAAATGTATTTTTAGTGACATAAGAAATATAAAATAGGTATTGTTAATCAGAAGAATAAATTTATATTTCAGAAAAAAATGCCAGCGTATAATAGAGAAGTTGAATGGACAAAAAAATAATACTTTTTATGAAATTCTTTAAAAAAAGACATTCTTAGTCACTATATTTATCAAGGTCATTTTTAAACCTAAGTACACATCTAATCAAAATATTCTGATCTTTTTCCTTTCAAAATAGGAACACAAATATGTTCAAATGAAGGCATGGTTTTTAATTTTTTTTTTTTTTATAGTTTTAACTTAGTCAAAGATAGGCATAAAATCCTAGAAACAGCTGCTAAGTGAACAGGGTTATGTTTGTGACCAAAGTGATTAGTATATGTCTTTGCAGAAAGCTTAGTGACTATTTTGCATAACAAGATGTTCAATGAATGGCCACTTCAGAGAATTTGGATATTATAAATCATTACAATACCAATTTGAAATCTAAAAGGCCTCTGAATACTCAGCATGCTACAATAACTCCATGAAATTATTTTTGGCATGGTTCAAGAGTGTGCATCTTGTTACTTTTTCCTGCTGAGAGAGCTCACACAGAACACACCATTTTTTAAATTACATTTTATAGAATATTTATGGTATCATTAGAATGTAAGAAAAAATTCAAAGGTGCAAGAAGGAGAAATCAAGTTTATGTATATTAAAACAAAGGCAGGATTTAAACATACATACTATTAAAAGACATTTTTCTTTTAGATTGCCTTTGCTTGAGAGAGCTTTTATTAGAAAGAGGCATTGTTTTTTGCAAGATGGAAACAGCTTCACAGTTCCAGAAGCCTTTTAAACACAAAGATCTACAAAAAAGATTTATCTTATGCAAACTTAAGCAAAAGTCAGCTGAGACATATTGCAGAGACCAGTAGCTGCTTACTTTCACTCAGATTCCAGTTCATACTTTATCATACAAACAGCCATATAATTACATTTGACAAATGCTGGGGAAAAGTAAGAATTCCTGTAGATAATTGATTATGCTTTATAACTGGCAAAGAAAAAACAAACAAAAAAAACCCAAAACAACAACAACAAAAAAACACTGTCGAATTCCTAGCTACCTTTTTAATGTTTTTCTTTATCTCCAGTGGTCCAATGAATCTCTGTATTTAAATTGGCAAAGCTCTAGTAAGACCTTAGTGAACTATAATATTTTATGATATGGGGGTAAGATGACAATATAGGCATCAAGTTTGCTTCTGTGTTAGAAAGATCATATGTTTGAGTATGTGTATGACTATGTGTAGGTAAAGTGATATCAGTGAAGGAGACCGTATATATGAATATCTTAAACAATTGTGATAACTTACATGCCATCCATTGTTTTCCAGCCTTCCTAGATTTAGCTAGTCTCATAGAAAAGCATAGTTAAATTCATAGGTGAAAATTGTTAAATTAATTAAACAAGGAAGCCATTAGACTGAGACTGATATGGCTCTAATGCTGAGGCAGCCTGTAAGCAAACCAAAATCTAAGCCTGCAAATGCCTCAAGGTTACAAAATCAAAACGCTAAGGATAACCAATCACAAACAGCCAATGAGGTTTTAAGCTACAGCCAATCAATAATGTCCTCACATTGCATATGTCTTTCCTCCAGAAAATTCTCTCCTCAAGCTCCTGTTAGTGGAATGTTCCTAACCATTTCCAGTTTGGTGTTGCCCTATGTGAATCAATAAATGCGCAAATAAATTTTTTAAAAATTTAATATTCCTCAGTTTATATTTTTAAAAAACTCATGACATTTTTTAATTTGTATTTTTAAAATATATAAGTAGTTGAAGGTTTTAATTAGCTTGTTTTTTTTTTTTCTTTTTTCCTTTAAGATCTTTATTGGAGTATAATTGCTTTACAGTGTTGTGTTAGTTTCTGCTGTATAACAAAGTGAATCAGCTATATGCATACGGATATCCCCATATCCCCTCCCTCTTGCATCTCCCTCCCACCCTCCTTATCCCACCCCTCTAGGTGGTCGAAAAGCACTGAGCTGATCTCCCTGTGGTATGCAGCTGCTCCCCACTAGCTATCTCTTTTACATTTGGTAGTGTTTATATGTCAGTGTTATTCTCTCACTTCGTCCCAGTTTACCCTTCCCCCTCCCCGTGTCCTCAAGTCCATTCTCTACGTCTGTGTCTTTATTCCTGTCCTGCCCCTAGGTTCATCAGAACCATTTTTTATTCTTTTTTTTTAATTTTTATTTATTTATTTTTTTAAAAACATCTTTATTGAAGTATAATTGCCTTACAATGGTGTGTTAGCTTCTGCTTTATAACAAAGTGAATCAGTTATACATATACAATATGTTCCCATTTCTCTTCCCTCTTGCATCTCCCTCCCTCCCACCCTCCCCATCCCACCCCTCTAGATGGTCACAAAGCACCGAGCTGATCTCCCTGTGCTATGCGGCTGCTTCCCACTAGCTATCTATTTTACATTTGGTAGTGTATATATGTCCATGACACTCTCTTACCCTGTCACATCTCACCCCACCCCCTCCCCATATCCTCAAGTCCATTCTCTAGTAGGTCTGTGTCTTTATTCCCGTCTTGCCACTAGGTTCTTCATGGCCTTTTTTTTTTTTTTTTTCCTTAGATTCCGTATATATGTGTTAGCATACTGTATTCGTTTTTCTCTTTCTGACTTACTTCACTCTGTATGACAGACTCTAACTCCATCCACCTCATTACAAATACCTCCATTTCATTTCTTTTTATGGCTGAGTAATATTCCATTGTATATATGTGCCACATCTTCTTTATCCATTCATCTGTCGATGGACATTTAGGTTGCTTCCAGGTCCTGGCTATTGTAAATAGTGCTGCAATGAACATTGTGGTACATGACACTTTTTGACCTATGGTTTTCTCAGGGTATATGCCCAGTAGTGGGATTGCTGGGTCATATGGTAGTTCTATTTGTAGTTTTTTAAGGAACCTCCATACTGTTCTCCATAGTGGCTGTATCAATTTACATTCCCACCAACAGTGCAAGAGTGTTCCCTTTCCTCCACACCCTCTCCAGCATTTATTGTTTCTAGATTTTTTGATGATGGCCATTCTGACCGGTGTGAGATGATATCTCATTGTAGTTTTGATTTGCATTTCTCTAATGATTAATGATGTTGAGCATTCTTTCATGTGTCTGTAGGCCATCTGTATATCTTCTTTGGAGAAATGTCTATTTAGGTCTTCTGCCCATTTTTGGATTGGGTTGTTCGTTTTTTTGTTATTGAGCTGCATGAGCTGCTTGTAAATCTTGGAGATTAATCCTTTGTCAGTTGCTTCATTTGCAAATATTTTCTCCCATTCTGATGGTTGTCTTTTGGTCTTGTTTATGGTTTCCTTTGCTGATAACACAGATTCTTGAATCGGACTACCTGGAATAAATCTTGGCTCTGTCCCTGAATAGTTGTAAACTTGGGCAGGTCATTTAACCTCTCTGTCTTCACTTTCCTCATCCATAAACAGATCTGTAAAGCTGTACAACGCACATTGCTGTAGAATTAAATGAATTGGTATATGGAAATCACCTAGAACAGTGCCTCATAAATAGCAATCGCTAAGCAAATGTTAAAGGATATCATTACCACTACTATTTTAATACATAGCAGCAGAAAGTCTTGGGAGAGAAATCAGGAGATAACTGGGGTTTTATTGGGAGGAAAAGAATGATTTAACTTTTGTTTGTAGAAATGTATTGAGTTCAGTCAAGTTAGAGAATCATGCAGCAAAACTGTGTATCAGAAAGCAGACAAGACAGCGAGAAAGAGACTAAAAAAAGCATTTCACTTTTTGTGACTTTAAAGGCAAAGTGAACAGGAGCACAGCCGTGAGGCACGTCCAGGAGACCAGGAACGCCACGGGGCAGTGTCTCCGGCCAGAGCGGAAGCAGCGGGACAGCGATGCTGGGACCCCCGCATGGCAAGTGGCAAGCGCTCAGCATCCATGCGGAGGAGCCGCGGGTGCACCTGCCAGGCTTCCCCACGCCGAAGAGAGAGCGGAAGACGGCAGCCCCGGAGGAGGTCAAGCAACGGCGGAGGAGGTCAAGCAACGGCGGAGGAGAAGCAGAAGCTCCAGGAGGAAGCCCTACCAGTAGGACCACTGGAAGATGCAGACAACTGGACCAGCCAGTGACGGCAAAGACGGAGTCCCTGCAGTGTAAACACCCAACTACACGGCCACTGCAACTACCATGGAGCTACCTGGACTTCTTGGGGGTCCGGCTCCTCTGACTGTGCCACCTGAGCAAAGGGCCGGCCATGGGTCTGGGGACGCGGCATCATCTATGGAAAACCCAAGCTGAGCCTTACCCAGGAAGTCCAGGGACCCCTGCTATCCCAGAGGATATCCTCCCTCACCGCACTGCTGTGTGTGCAGACTCAGCTGCAAAAAGGTCAAGCAGGAACATCCGTGAAGGCTCAGGATGCCACCAAGAAACCCAGAGGGCCACTCATACCGGCAGGAGCCAGCTGACAGGTAAAGTCTGGCACAGCTGGGAATCAGCCCCTGCCCAGACTAGGCTGGTTGGACCTGTCCTGTCTCAGCTTAGCTGTTCCCCTAACTGCTGGCTCAGAGGTGAGGCTGCCACAGCCCAAGGATGGGATGCCAGGACCTCTCTGGAAAGAACAGGCAGCTTAGAGCTGGCCTCTCCTGGGAGGAAACTTCAAAGTCAAGTTTGGGACCTCTTTCCAGGGGCAGGCTTTTGGAGTGGTGGGAATGGTTAGGGAGAGTGGGTCCATCCTTAACTCTCCAGCAATTTTCCCTGTGGGTAGTGTTAGATCCGGACTCCCTGACAAGAGTGGGAGAACAGTGTCACCACTGGTAGAATCCAAGTCCATCTGCTGCTCTGAGAATTGGGCAGCTGGGATATGGTGGGTAAGCAGTGCTGGCCTGTACTTTTTACCGGCTGAGACTTTGGGCTTGACCCTTCTCCTTGGTCTCTTTGGTCTCCTCAGCTGAAATTTAAGTAGTGGAAGCAGATTCAGCGTTCTTTAGAATTCCCCTTCCCCAAACTTGGGCAGCTTCCCCAGGCTTCCAGCAGATCCCAGACAGAGTCCAACATACTCAAGAAGATGCATCTTGACCCACCTGTAAATGTGCCCCTTTCAGAGCAGACCTTTCAGGAGGCCAGCTGGTGTTTTATAAGGATTGCCCTTTCTTCATGCTCCTTCCAGAGAGATCTTCAGATGTGGCTTCAGAGCCAATGAAAGCTAGCCTTGTTTCTTCCTTGTCCCAGCTTGTGAGCCACTCACCTCACTCATACTCCCCAGGGTTCTTCTGAGCAGGACCATTGGCAAGATCCAGGTCCACCTGTGGCAGGTCGATGAGCTACCAGTGAGGACAACCAGAGCACCTGTTCTGGAGCATTGCCACTTACTGGCTCCTCTGATTCTGGGTTGTGCCCTGGTTAGGGGAGTTTTGTTGGGCCCTAGAACTAGGACTGCAAAGGGGCATAAGACGTATCCTCATGATTGGTGAAGATCATGGACTAGTGAGAGAGATGGTCAAGGTGACAGGACAGTGCTGTGATGGGAGTACAGCTGCAGATTGTACTCAACCCTGGGTAGAAATCCCGGAGGGCTCCTGGAGAAGAAGGAGCAGGGAGTTGAAGTCTGCAGGGCGGGCCTTCTCCCCGACCACCCCAGGGAGGGCCTGCCAGTAGCAGCCCCGCCCCACCATTGTGCAGGCTCAGGAAAGGTGCCTATATGCCTGGCTGTTCTCCTATGTCATTGTCAAAACTTACTGTCTGATGTATATATGTGCCACATCTTCTTTATCCATTCATCTGTTGATGGACACTTAGGTTGCTTCCATGTCCTGGCTATTGTAAACAATACTGTAATGAACATTGTGGTACATGACTCTTTTTGAATTATGGTTTTCTCAGGGTATATGCCCAGGAGTGGGATTGCTGGGTCGTATGGTAGCTCTATTTTTAGTTTTTTTAAGGAACCTCCATACTGTTCTCCATAGTGGCTGTATCAATTTACATTCCCACCAACAGTACAAGAGGGTTCCATTTTCTCCACACCCTCTCCAGCATTTATTGTTTGTAGAGTTCTTGATGATGGCCATTCTGACCGGTGTGAGATGATATCTCATTGTAGTTTTGATTTGCATTTCTCTAATGATTAATGATGCTGAGCATTCTTTCATGTGTTTGTTGGCAATCTGTATATCTTCTCTGGAGAAATGTCTATTCAGGTCTCCTGCCCATTTTTGGATTGGCTTGTTTGTTTTTCTGATATTGAGCTGCATGAGCTGCTTGTAAATTTTGGAGTATTATTCAGCCATAAAAAGAAACAAAATTGAGTTATTTGTAGTGAGGTGGATGGACCTAGAGTCTGTCATACAGAGTGAAGTAAGTCAGAAAGAGAAAAACAAATACCGTATGCTAACACATATATATGGAATCTAAGAAAAAAAAAAAGGTCATGAAGAACCTAGGGGCAAGATGGGAATAAAGACACAGACCTACTAGAGAATGGACTTGAGGATATGGGGAGGGGGAAGGGTAAGCTGTGATAAAGTGAGAGAGTGGCATGGACATATATACACTACCAAACGTAAAATAGATAGCTAGTGGGAAGCAGCCGCATAGCACAGGGAGATCAGCTCGGTGCTTTGTGACCACCTAGAAGGGTGGGATAGGGAGGGTGGGAAGGAGGGAGATGCAAGAGGGAAGAGATATGGGAACATAGGTATATGTATAACTGATTCACTTTGTTATAAAGCAGAAACTAACACACCATTGTAAAGCAATTATACTCCAATAAAGATGTTAAAAAAAAAACCAAAAAACAACTTACTGTCTGATGATGTCTGATGATGGCTAATGCATGTCTGAAGGCCACATCTGGGTGTGGGAATGAGAAGCTCAGGGCTTGTCACTCAGAGGCTCCTTGACCTGGCTTTTCAGCTCCTTCGATCTGTTCTTCCTGCTGCCTCCACTGTCCTCCCCTGTGCTGGGGGTGGGTGACTCGCTTTACTTGGTTGCCTTCATCCTGGGCATGGGGTGGAGCCTATTCCCGAGCTCTCCATGTGGTTCTGATACTCAACCCAGGGCAGGAAGTGTGAGCCTTACCCTCGCCGGGCCCAGTGAGCACAGACAGAGCTGGGCCCCAGGGATCAGTGCACGTGGCAGCACTTGGGTTTGAACCCTAGCTCTGCCCCTCCGCCTCGGTGTTAGCTCCTTGCTGTGCTGATCTCTCTGGGTCTATTCCCCCATGTGTAAGATGAAATAGGACACCTACCTCTTAGGGCTGCCCTGAGGTTGAAATGAGACCATGTGATGAACCACTGCCCAGAGCACCTGGCCTTCCCTTGTGTGAGTGCCTTCAGTGTGTGTTTGCAGCAGCTGCCTCCTGCTGACCCGGGTCTCTTCTGCCATTCCCAGTGACAGGGGGTCACTTCCAATTTACACCTACCGTTTGTAACGTTTATAAGTATTAAATTTTCATCCACTCTCAAAAAAAACCAAACTTGGTTTGCATCTAACCCAGGTGAGCAGAAACTACATAGCCCAGAGAGAAGTGTACAGGTGCTACCTTTGATTGATCTAAATATGGGCTCCTTCCTCATACTTGCCTATTTTTATTCTCATCTGATGGCCAAATGCACTGTGCGATATAGATGTAGTATGTATTTGTATTATTATTGTAACTTGTATTATTGTCATTGTTTTTATATTATACATTGCATCTTTATAATTGCTTTTAGAAAAATAACTTACCTAATGTGAAAATCTTTTCAGTTTTCAGTTATAGAATTAGTATTAGAACCCAATTCTTCACATTCTTAATATAGCACATTTTGCATTACACCATTTATTATGAATGTTGCGTTTAAGAAATATTGTCAAATGTTTTAAGGAGCAGCGATAACACTGTGATTAAGACTATACATTGATAAGAATTGTAGTAGGTATTTCCAAATCTTGATACGCATTTTAAGTTATCATCGATGAAATGAGAAATCTGAGACAAGTCACAGATATATCCCTGAAACATGTATACCATGTAGTTTTTAAAACAAAGTGCTATGAACACCTAATAAGTTAGCTAAAGAAAACAAGTTAAACTCAAAAACTAATACTAAAACCAAACCTTTACATTGCTCTCTTTCAGGAAAAAAAAAGTAATAATAGCAAAATCTAAATTTATATTTTTCTTTTCTAATTGGAAAAAATGTGGTCTATAGTATCACATGAATGGTTAAGACATTCTTGGTATCTAGTGAAGTATATTATATCTGGGAAGACCACACATTCTGTTTGCCCTGGTCAGTCCTAGTCCCCTATTTTTCTTGCATCACTTTTGTTTAGCCTTTGTCTCAGATTTCTCATTATTTTACAAAATGTTACTATTAGTAGATATATAAAAACATGTCAGGATTATTTTGATAGATCCCAACTTTGTACTTCCAGCTGCGAAAACACAAATGGGTGAGGAACAATGTTCACTTTAACTATGGTTAAAAAAATAATTAATAAACTATAAGACACATCTCTCTTTTCCTGGTCCTTTCCAGACAAGGTAACTCCAACCAATATTTCACAGACAGCACATACAGCCCTCCTCTGGTATAAAGAATATAGTGGGAGAAGTCTTCAAAGCTCTTATCCAAGGCCCCCCACTTAGTTGACTGGACAGTTGGGACATGGGCTCTGCCATAGTCTGTGAGATACATGAAATTGCAAGGCACAGTGGGTAGTAAGTGGGGTTAGTGTGAAAATGAGAGAATTATAGTTTTGGTAGATGTGAAATAAGCATAGGAAATACAGATGCAACGGTCCTGCCATAGAGCATATAGAGAGTAGCCTGAGGCTTCTTACTGCACAAGACTTGTCATTTATGGTTTGGTGTAAATCTACAATGAATGTTCATTTATTGATTTAGTATTTTAGTGTTTATTCAATTTTTAGCCATAAACCCTTTCTGCAGCAATGAACAGCCCAACCCCTGGAAAGTACATATGTAATGAAAAGGAACTAGATGTTCATTTCCCAAGAAAGTTGATGTCATTTGCATACAATGTTTGTTGGCATTTACTGTATTTTATCATTGGCTGCATGCAAAGTAGAAGATAAAATTGCTAAAGAAGCAGTAGCACTAATTACAGAAGTGAATAGCTATACTAATAAGATTATGCCCTAAAACAAAGATTTAACACATGCAGCTGCATAAGATGCAATAAGGTGTATTTACATATAATTCATGAAGCATGGTATCATATTCAGATCAAATGAGATATTGACTACACATTTTTGAGACAAATGTCTAGGTGGTACACACATTGTCTTTTTGCAGCTCCTCATTAATCAGATGTTAGAAATATTTGAGCCTTTGATGACCTACTTTGTAAAACAACTTAGGTATCCTAAAATAATACTGTATCTTTCTATAAACTAGTCATCTAAAATCTGGTTGCATTTTGTTTAAAAACTATAACCTTGGAATCCTCAATAGAATCATTCAGCAAGAACAACACTAAAAAAATCAACTTTTGGAGCTTCTGGTTAATTATAATTTTTAAGAATAAAGACTGTGTAAAGGAAAAGATATATAAATGTGGCCCTACAAAATTATGGGGGGGATTTAACAAGATAAAAAATGAAAAGTAAAAGAGTAATTTTATTTTGAAATTCTATAAATACTCTTTAGCAAACCTTATAGAAAAAAATCTTTTGATGGAACTCCCAGTTTTTGATTGGATAAAATATTTTCTGTTCCTGAATTTAAAAACTTGACAAGTGTTCTAATTTTTTCCAGCATCTAAATTTGTCAAAACATTCAAAAGACTCACATACAGAGGTAATATATATTGGATTTTGCTACATAAAAATATTTTCATAAAGAAGTACTCTATATAAAGGAAAAAAGGACAGTGCCTGTGAAATTATTTGGATTGAAATATTGACACATTTCAATATAAAAAACTTATACTGAGCTTATCCTTCATTTAGTGGAATCTGTTTCAGGCTTACCTTGGAATTTGTAGGGAAAGAATTTCTCAATTACAAATTAATAGTCTACAGAGAAGAGTCAAAGATATCAACAATTTTATATTTGTTAGTTATAAAATATAACGTAAGAGGGGATTGAAGGCTATTCTAGTAAATAAATGAAAAGTTATGAAAAAATGTCAAAAAAATAATGTTCTTCGAAAAATACCATAAACATGATTTTAGAGAGAGGGCTAAGGGATGGATTAAAGTAAATGCAAATGTACCAAGAATAATTCTTCTGTTATGTTTTTATATTTAGATAAACAATTTCTTTTTCTGCTCAACATACGTGAATACATGTTCATTTTTTAGACAGAGTTTTATTGTTCAAAAATTCTAAAAGTTTATTTCATAAATCTAACACTATGATAAATAAATATGATTGCTACATATAAGTAATCATTTTTCTACTATCTTTCACTCTCAGAAGTGTGCTAGTATGGATGATATATTATGGGTTCACTTTAACTTAAACAGTTGGCTGAATAGGCAGCTGATGTAACCCACAAAAAATGTATTCTGGCTCCACAGATGCCAGTACCTGTTTCCCTGAACTTATTCTGAAAAAAAATTAAAGCCACAGAAAAGACTCATACCATGCATGCCATGTATTTTCACTAAGAATTATGAATTTTTAATATTTTGCCACATATTTTCTCTTCTTTTATATACTTTTACATATATTCCTTTTTTCTTGAATAATTTACAATTAAGTTGCTGACGGCACAGCACTTCACCACTAAATCAGAGTGATTAGGAGTTCTTTTATGTATGCCTCAGAACTCAGTTTGTGATAGTTAAGTTAAGCAAACCTACATTTTGGTATGGAGTCATTAAAATCATATCAGCATTAAGGTTATAAATAATAAATTATAATCACCTTCAGCATGAATTAATAGGTGGATAAATGTACTTTTCCTATATTTGATATTTACTGAGAATCTATTTTGCCACTTTCTGTATTTAATAAGTGATGGAATGATAGTCAAAGACCATACACACAGAAGACTTGAAATCTCCTGAGTTGTGACAAACAGGAGATAGAGTAATAAGCATATTTATGTCATTAAAAGCTTTGAAGAAAAATAGATCAGGGCAAGTTAATAAATAACAACTGGGGTACTGTTTCAGATATGAATATATAAGCTAGGCCATTCTTTGGAGTTATATTTGAACATAAACTTGAAAGATGTGAAAGTATTAGTCAGGTGAATATCTGGCAGTCGAATGCTACAAAGGCCTTTGCTACAAGTGCAAAGGCCTTTGCTACAAGTGCAAAGGCCTTACTGAAGTATAAGTTTTGTTTGATCAAGTAAGAATGAAAGGGTGATGTAGCTTGAAGGCAGAAAATGATGGGGAACAAAATAGGTGATGATGTCAGAGCAGCTGCCACATTGGTTGGGACCACACAAGGCTTTTTAATCATTGCCCAGAATTAGGCTTAAGGGCATGTAAACTATAGTGCTTGGGCCAGACAGCTTTACATGGCCTATTAAGCCAGTAATTGTTTTTTGTTTTACATTATTAAATGTTTGTTTAACATTAACAGAAAAAAGGAGAACATGTAGCAGAGACTATACGTGGAGCAGGAGACCAAAAATATTTATTTTCTGGCCCTTTCCAGAGGAAAAAATGTCAATTCCAGATTGAAAGCCATTAGGATTTGAGAGCTGAAGAGTCACATACTGTGATTTACATTTTATAAAGATCACTCTGAGGGATATGGTGAACATATTGTGCAGGTGGGTAAGAGCAGAAGATGCGATGGCACTCAACATCACTAATGATTACAGAAATGCAAATCAAAACTACGATGAGATATCACCTCACATCAGTTAGAATGGGCATCATCAGAAAATCTATAAACAGCAAATGCTGGAGAGGGTGTGGAGAAAAGGGAGGCCTCTTGCACTGTTGGTGGGAATGTAAATTGATACAGCCACTATGGAGAACAGTATGGAGATTCCTTAAAAAACTAAAAATAGAATTACCATATGACCCAGCAATCCCACTTCTGGGCATATACCCTGAGAAAACCATAATTCAAAAAGACACATGCACCCCAATGTTCATTGCAGGATTATTTACAATAGCCAGGTCATGGAAGCAACCTAAATGCCCATCAACAGACAAATGGATAAAGAAGATGTGGTATATATATACAATAGAATATTACTCCGCCATAAAAAGGAACGAAATTGGGTCATTTGTAGAGACGTGGATGGACCTAGAGACTGTCATACAGAGTGAAGTAAGTCAGAGAGAGAAAAACAAATATCGTATACTAATGCATATATGTGGAATCTAGAAAAATGGTACAGATGAACCAGTTTGCAAGGCAGAAATAGAGACACAGACATAGAGAACAAACTTATGGACACCAAGGGGGGAGAGTGGGGGGTGGGGGTGGCGGTGGGATGAACTGGGAGATTGGGATTGACATATATACACTAATATGTATAAAATAGATAACTAATAAGAACCTGCTGTATAAAAAATAAATAAAATTCAAAAAAAAAAAAAAAGATGCAATGGCAGTAGTCCAGGCATCAGGTGGTGATAGGTCCAGCCAAAAATTGCCTGGATTTGGGATGTAATTTGAAGGTAACATCAGCATAGTCTGCTGATGGTTTGGTGTATGAGGAAAGGAAAATAATCAAGGATCAGTCATAAAATTATAGACTGAATTACTACGTATTGGTTTCTCTGAGGAGGGAAAACCCATAATGCACACTTTTTGATAGTGTTCAGGTTTACAGATGATTTTTATTCTCCCTTCAGAGTTAAACTCTTCTCATAGTTTCTGTTATTTCCTCATACTTTTTGTTAAGAAGAAAAAAGAAAGCTGCTATAGCAAGTGATTTAGAAAACATTAACTGTTATAAAAAGTTATCTTTCTTAATTTCTATTCTTTAATATATTTCCAATTTAATCATCAGTTTCTCTGACACCACATTTCAAAATAACAGCTTAAGAGTGGCAAATGTATTTTGTTGAAAACATAGAAAATAACACAATCATATTCACTTTAAATTTATTTTGTCATTTTAAAGACCCTTACTGCATCTCTACTGGAGCTAAAGAACTATTTTTGTTAATGTGCTTAAGTAGCCTATAACCATTTTCCCATTCTACACAGCTGATCTAAAATAATCATTTCCCCAGTTATATTATTCACCATGAAACAATTTACCAAAGCTTTATGGTATCTGTTTTTAACAAAGTTAAAGTCCTTTAATGCTGATATTTCCACTTTTTAAAAAAACTCAACAGCCTTTGCTATATATACTCTTTTCTTACATTAAAAACCCTCATTCCTAACTATTTCAATACCTCTATTTCCTCTGTATTGTTACAATATAATACATTCAACCACTTGCTTCCTGAAGGACTTTTAAGTTGGCCAATGTCTTAGAAAGAATTACATGGGGTATATGATGAACATTTCATCATAAACAACTTAAAAAAGAAAAAATATTAAGAGAAAAATGATTATTTATATCAAAGAAGCCTCTCATATTATTGTTCTATATAGGCATTCTCCTGTCAAGAGATTACTGTAGCGTGGATATTGATCTGATAGCACTAATAGAACAAACAGCTGGGACAACTAGTGCTTCCAACATTAATGGCCATACCGTGATAGTGGGTAGGTAGCTTAAAGAGAATGGTCTTTTAAACATGTCTCTTATGATTAGCAAAACACTATATTGCTTACCAATAGTAAATGTATCAAAGAATTATCTACAAAAATAATTTTATTGTTCTGGAAATCTCTCCTGTTGGAGGTGAATGAATTAAATAATGGTCATGGAAGCAAAAGAGGCATATCAATCCTGTCCACTTCTTGAGAGATTACAGATTTTGACCAAATTAGCTAGTTATAAAAGGAATAATTTTACCCATTGCTTTCCAAATTTATGAGTTATTTGCTGAGATTAAGCACATCAGTCTTTTTTGTTTTTATCTTAAAACATAACGATAGGAATTTTCATCTATTTTTGGTCTCTTGGAATCTGAAATTGGAAATTTTGTTATTTAAGATCACATATATGTAAAGATTTTTTAAAACATACTGCTTAGCAATTTGTCTGTCCAATAAAAAATCCTCTCCCTTTCTCGCACCATTTACCATTTAAATACCACAAACCATTACCACTTTTTGCTACAAGGAGATAATGAAATAGCTTCATGCATTTGTGACTAAAGAGAGGCCACTTAGCACAACTATTTTTTGGTGTGTTCTATAGGACTCTAATGATTTTATTTTTATTCTCCAGAACTTGCTTTTGCTTTGTTTTTGGGAAAGTAGGAGCCCTATAGGTTAGTATATAAGAGCTTTGTTTTACATAAACCTATATTTGAATCTCAGCTCTACATCTTATTAGTTCTCATCGTAGCTCAGAGCATCAGATTCTTATTTGAAAAATAAGGATTGCAATATTTCTGAGGCTTCTTTTTTTTTACTGAAATAATTTAAATAATGTTTATAGACTGGCAATAATGTGTTGACAAGGACATGGATCAAATGAATTCCTATGCATCGATGACTGGAATTACCACTTGGTTCAAACACTTTGAAAAATTACGGCAGCATCTGCTAAAGCTAAAGATATGTCTATCCTACGATCTAACAATCCCAGTCAACAGTATATAGATACACAGAGAAAGGAGTGCATACAGCCATCAAAAGAATGTTCATATCAGCTTTATTCACTGTATGCCAAACTAGAAACTATCCACATATTCACGAGTAAGAACATGGGAAACAAAGTGCGGTCTATCCAAACATTAATGAACTGAAGGAGGTTGGCTCTCATAACCTTTATGTGGAGCATAAGTAGCCAGATACAAGACAGTACATTGTGCATAATTCCGTTTCTATGAAATTCAAGCACAGAGAAAACTAAGTTGATAATAGTCAGACCGGTGTTACATACTGTAGTGGGCTACTAGCTCTGAAGTTATAAAGAAAACTTTTAGGGTCATAGACACTTCAATATCTTGATCTGAGTGGTGTTTATGGGGGTCAGGCACACAAGAGAACTTATCCAGGGGTATATACATGAAAAATGCAACAAATTGTTGAGAAAAGGAAATGATTTTATTTGATGTAAGTTATAATTCAGTAAACAATTATGTCAAGCAGTTTCCACAGTACCTGGCATATCTAAGGGCAAGAGGTGATAGTTATAGATCAAAATAAGTGTCACCTAAAACCTTTAGAAATCAATTTCCAATGATATTCAGACAAAAGTGAGTAGCAACTAGTCAGAAGATTAACTTTAATAATTGGCCAAATGTTCTGTAAACTATATATCATATATAGATGTTTAAGATATCATCTGCACACCAATAAAATATTATACAATATTGTAGAGATGGTAGAAAATTCCTGCATACTTAGACAAAATTCAGAAAATTTAAGAAAAAAATAATTTATCATCCATCAGTGAGACTGATAAAATGCTTGATGAAACTTTTTTCGTGCTGAAAGCATAAGATTTGATATCGTAGATATAATAGTCATTACTCTTTATAAAACAGTTGACTCAAAAAATCAAACTAAACTGTCTCATTTTTTGACACTAATAGAAATGAAGATCAGATGCACTCTGCTGCATTTAATATAACATTTGATAAACCTGTTTTGACAGATGTCTTGTACAATATCCCTTCTCCAGCAAAGAATATACCGGGTATTTTTTTAATTAAAATAATATAGTTTCATATTTTGAGCCAGATTTATAGTAATTAACAGGTGAACATAACAGAAATTTTAATATATTTTTGTTGTTTTGATCCAGTCTTACATTAAACATCTCAGAGTTTAGAGATTGTAGTTTTCCTTCGCTACGGACATTACATCTTTATTATAGTTTAAGAGTAAATTTTTTTTTTTTTGACATATCCTGTTAGATCTTGGTAAAAGCACTTTTGCATGCTCAGTCTCACTTTTTATCCACTTTTCTGTCAGTACTTTTCCAGGTATATATACATCTATTATTCACTTAGACATCACCTATCTCCCTGAGTTAATTGTCTACTTTGGTATTTCTAATGAATGTAAGGTTCCAAGTATCTTAACACATATTTTTCTTTTTACCTTTCTAGCATTCCCTTATCATTTTAGGTGACATTTACACTTGGTTATCTCAGGAATGTAGTATAAGGAAACTAAATGACTGGACTAAAGGAGCACCTAGTTTGGTATCAGATCTAGATTCAAATCTCTACTCTCCCATTGACTAGGGGTATGGCTTACTTACATTATTAGATCTTTTTTAGGTTTAGTTTAATTCCTTTTAAAATGAGAATGATCATACCATTATGGGATGTTTGCAACAATAAGGATGAGATCAAGTGGCTAATTACTGTCACATAATTCCATAATAAACGGTACCTATTTTTACGCAGGTTCATTTCTTATATTTCCTTTAAACCCCAGCAAATGTACGAAAAGTGCTCTCAAGCCAAACTTAAACATCTGGCTGCACCTTTCATCGTAACTTTCCTGAACAATTTTCATCTGACAGATACTGCATTTTTTCTTGTTCTCAGCCTCTCACAGCATGATACTGTGTTTGAACAAGACAGCAAACTACCGCAAATCTCAAATGTTTGGGATACTGAGAAAAATAGACTTTATTTTAAATTATTGTCTTACTTCAAAGAAATGTTTTGCTATCCAACTGTCATGTATAAAGAAATCTTAATAGGATAAAGGGACGTTTTCCTTTCCTTAATTGCAATGGCCCATGGATATTCATTTCGATATCTGAGAAAGAGATGAGAAAGAAAAGTGGAGCAAACACCTCACTTCATTAGCTGGTTCATGCCACTCAGCATACCTAGGTTTAAATACCAGTTCCTTCAGAGACAGGACTAGATTTTTGAAACTCCCCTTCTTTGTCTTTTCAATAACCAAAACCACTGGGGAGTTGTACATAGTACCTTTCATCAGCTGGCCTGTGATATGATACTATTTATAAGAGATTGACATTTGGCAGGGGAAAAAAGAAGAGGACCTACAGTGGCCTAGAGGACAAAATATGTTCCATACTCAGGTACAAAGGAATGATTCCTCTCTGAATGGATATTAAATGTCTGGGAAGCCAACTCTGAATGTTTCACAGTAGTGTGTGCTATTTTCTGGGTCAGTTCTCTCTTTAATACCCTTCCCAACTTGGATAAAGTTTTCTTTCCAGTGTTTCTAATATTGAAATGTAGGAGTTTCAAAGATGAACCCAAAGGAATCACATTACAGTACATAATTAATCTTGATATCGAGAATTTCCTGGCCTGCATATTAAAGTATTGCTTGCTTATTTTTCACTAGTCATTTTTCTTAGTAAAAAGCAAAGAAAATCAATTCTGCATTTCATGGATGAGAGAACCTCTCTCTCGCCCCCCCCCACATATCTGTTATATATGTATATGCACATATATGTATATAACGTGTTTCATGTACATATATACATATATTTTTATTGTACTGTGTGAATTAAAATACAGATAAGAAAACAGATAAAATATGCCTGCATAGATTGATTTAATCTTCCATATTCTCAAAATAACTACCTTCCTTTGAAAACTGCAAGACTTTTTTATAAAGTAAATTTTGCTTTAGAGTATTTGGGATAAATTCTTACACATTTAGTTGCTATTTTGTGTGAAGAAAACTGCTGTCAACCTGGGCATGCTGCCCTGTGTAGAGAGTAGTGTGTAAATTTAACATGTCTTACAGGACCTTCTTTCCCTCACAGTTAGGTTAGAAATTCTGACTGCCTTATACTAATATTGGAGATATTCACTTATAGTAAGCACTAATAAAAGAAGAGAATACAGACTCTAGAAAAACAATTTTTATATGAAACTATAACACAATATGCTCATTTACTTTCATTTTACTTAGATTTGAAACCACCATGTTTCACAAATACTTTTTGGAATCACTGCCAAAATTCTTATGCCTAAGTTACACTTGTTTAGAAAATCTATAGACAATTATGTTAAGATTAAAGAAGTTATGAGATATAATTCTCATTAATAGATACATTTTTACATTTTCTTAAAATAAATGTACTTTACCAAGCATTTATATAGTGAGACTTAGTGTGTCCTCTATTCAGGGAACAGTTTCACCTTTCTTCATAATTTTTTTCATAGATGTAAAAAGAGAAATGTAAATGGCTTAATTTAAATCTAAATTAATAATTCAATAAATTAAATTCCCTTGCACGGAGATAATGTGAGTAATCTACGAAGGATGATGTTTTTCCACTTATACATGTTTCATAAATTTCTCAGGCATTAAGTACTTTAGATTTTTCTCTTGCATGCTCATGAAATAATCTTTAAAAGTTGTTTGTATACACTGAAATTTATTTTCATAGTTTTTCTTTTCAATCATTGTATATGTCCTTGAGGCTAATATAAACTTATTGAAAGTCGCATTGCAACTTAAGCAAACTGTGGGGTTTTCTAAATGATGATAATACTATAAGCCAATAATCTCAGTGTTGAAAAATTATTAACTAAATAATGTTAATTCTAGATAATATATGCTGCATATATGATTACAGTGCACCAGACACTGTGCTAAGATAAACACATGCACATATAGATACACATACACTCATATTTATGTATTGGTACTGTCATTCTTACCATTTTACAGATGACGAAAATGAAGTTTAGAGGAGTTAAGAATCTTACTCTCTTGGCCAAGGTCTTATATTTGCAGAGCAGTGATCTTAACTATGATGTTATACTGCCTGCTATCATGATTCACTGTCCTAATTCTTTGTTCCTTAATAAATCATGACATTACAATATCCCATTGGTTTTAATAACTGATCTTTTCTCTTCATCATTCTTTTCTCATGAACCAAGAATATGCTAGGTATGGTGATAAATAACATTTATGTGACCCTTACCATGTACCAAACTATTGAAAATAATGCTATGGGGATGAACTAGTATTATCAATCTTTACAGATAAAAAAATTGAGGCATTGACAGAATAAAACTTCTCTTAAATTGCAAAGCTAGAAAGTAAGGAAACCATGATATATGAACCCAGGAAGGCTTGCTTCAAAAATCCATGCTCTAAATCATCACTATGCTTGCTTTCAAAGCAAAGATGTATATGACAGTCCTTGTTCTCAACTAGGTTATTATTGTGATGGAGAAATAAGACACATACACATGAAACATAACTAGCAATATCAGCCAAACATGATGCATGACAAAATAATATATAGTATGAATGGGAAGTACTACTGGAATTTAGAAGTGGAAAAACTCATCTCTCTATTTTTGCTTCCTCAGAGCCTCCGTCTCACCTTCTTTATACATTCACATCCAATTCAACGTAAGTTAAAAATGTTCTAGAAACTTCTGCTATATCTGAACTAACTGGGTTTCAGTTATTCACTCTGCTCTGTCTAGCAGTAATTTAATCACAGGCACAAGACATAGGGTAAGAAATTTTTTCTTAGCTCATGTTATAAATACATGCCTGATGGATTTAAGCAAAACTTACACCTAATACTAGTAAGTAATTTATCACAAATGAAAATTACAAAATATAGCATTTCTGTAACAGAAAATATACTCTAGAAATATTCGTGATTTTCATAGAAGATGATATTGGTTTACTATTATTTTATTATATAATAATAGGAAATGCGACTTCAAGTATTACTTCAGATGTTTCTCACTTTTCTTCATCAGCCACGCCCTCAGAAAATATGCAACTCAATTGCTGGCTCAACTGTACAGACATGAATTAGTTCTTAACTAAGAGCTACAGAGTATCATTGAGACAAAAGTAAAATCATTCTTATTTGTTTAGGTCCTTAAATTATCTATAGCCTTGGACATTAATGCCCAATCTCAAGCAAATTTCCTTCTTAGTTTTGATGACTGTACACTTTGAATCTCTTTCTGAAGTTTGATGGTGCCTTTTCTTTTTCTCTTCATCTCCCTCACCTCTGCTTGGTTTGATACTTGATTTTGATATTCAGTACTTATATGACCTCCTATGCAGGTTTATCCCGTTTTCTTCATGCCAGTGCTATATCCTCCACTCTTGAGTAATCTGAGTATATAACACAGTTACCTCAAAATCAACATGTTAAAATGTAATTAATTTTTTTCTCTAAACAGACTTCCCTGAGGCTTAAACCACTCCTCTATCTTTTAATGGGTCCATAATCTGAACTTACCCCCTTATCTTGTTTTAAAAGTAAGTCCTATTTTCTCTTTCAGAATAACTCTGACTATTTCTTTCTTCTTTGTGTTTAATGACTTCAAGTGAGTTCATATCCTCACAAATTCTCTCCATTTTAACAGCCTCCTGGCTATAACCACAGATATGACATGTAGCAATCATAATGACACAAAGCCAGTGTATATTCAGTCTCTAAGTATAAAGCTCAAGGTAAAATGTAATTAAATTGCATACTATTAAAAGTACTGAAGTAAAAGTACTGCATTAAAGATAATCTTCTGGTGCTTCTATAAACCATATAAATTTATGGGTTGAGAAAAATAGTGTTTTTACATTTAAAAAAAAAACTTTTGATTTGATTAGCCAGATCTTACCAAATCACACTTTTATCAGTCTTATTGACTACGGATTTATTAGATTGTGAGGATGCTCTTATAGAGATAATAATGACAGATGGACAGGAATAGCTACCTTAACTTTTAAAAGAAGATTAACAAAAAGTAGTGTGTAATGGTGATCTTTGAGAAGGAAATAAGAAAATTATCATTTCTACTCAAGTAACTCTATGGTCGCTTGTCTATATTTTTATTAAGTGCAATCCTTTTTTCACCAGAGATTTTTTTAAGTAGTTACTCTGAAATTCTCACCTCTTCTTTTACTATGTAAGCCAATTACCTAAGTAAAAGGAGTAACTATTTCTCAGAGACCAGGTTAAATCAAAGTTATTCAGTTTAAATTCTTTCCAGCTACCTATCTTCCTCCTTTTAAAACTTTTCTTTTCAAAAAAAATATTAAGATATCAGCACTATCAATTTTTACCACTTTCTGATCAGGAAAGTAAGAGAAGAACTTTTTCTTAAAAATTAAAAGAAAAAAATTCAAACTGCAAACCACCTTGGAATAATTGTGAAATTCTTCTGTCTCTATTCTATAAACAGCATCTGTTTCCCTAATTCACACTATCAAACACTTGCAGAAGGAAGAGAGAGAGGCCAGGAACACTAGATTCCGATTAATTTTACTATCAATTGCTATGCAATTCTGTAAGACTCATGGTTCCTCAATAATCGTACTGCAAGTTTCAGATTGAGTTTTTATAGATGGACTTGGACTTCAGTACAGTTGTTTACATAAGTTTCTTTTCTAGTTTCCCCAATGGTAATATCTTATAAAACTATAGTGGAACAGCACACTAATATCACATTTGACATTGTCAAGACACAGAACATTTCTTTTGAATTTTTTAAATGTCATAATGTCAGTAAAATATATTGAGTTTTGATTCTAGGTTCCCAGACAAAATTATCATTAAAAGCTTTTTATCCATTGTTAGGGGCTGCATAATAAAAAAGATGTAGAAAGGGCAAATATTTTCCACCATCTAATTCTACAAATTGAAGGGCCTGATAAGCTAGTGTTTATTCCTAGAAATTATATTACCTTCTTGAAATATTTTATTTTTCTTTATAATTGGCATTCCAGTGAGTAATTAGAATTATAAGGCACCCCTCTTAAGAATCTAACATTTATTAGAATGTACCTATTGATTTCATAAGATACCAAACGTATGTCAAATGCTTCATAATTCTCTAAAATTGATGACCATGATATGGAGATTATGATAAATTTTAGAGGAACAAATTCATTTTAGTGCACGTCTTTCTTTTAAGGCTGAATATAACAGATTGCAGTTCTTACAGCATAAAATTGCCTGGAAGATATCTTATTTTTTTTTTTTTTTTTAATTTATTTATTTATTTATTTTTGGCTGTGTTGGGTCTTCGTTTCTGTGCGAGGGCTTTCTCTAGTTGTGGCAAGTGGGGGCCACTCTTCATCACGGTGCGCAGGCCTCTCACTATCGCGGCCTCTCCTGTTGCGGAGCACAGGCTCCAGACGCGCAGGCTCAGTTATTGTGGCTCACGGGCCTAGTTGCTCCGCGGCATGTGGGATCTTCCCAGACCAGGGCTCGAACCCGTGTCCCCTGCACTGGCAGGCAGACTCTCAACCACTGCGCCACCAGGGAAGCCCCAAGATATCTTATTTTAAGATAACATCTTGTTTATCTGTCAGTTGTCACAGTGGAGATACAAGTACCATGTTTCATATATCACCTTGGATTGTTTTTAAAAACAAAGCCTTTCAAGGTAACCTAATATGTAGTACCTTCTGGAAATTATTACAACTCTCAAACATTTAAAATTCTTTGGACAAGAAGTTTAATATGGAATGTTTCTATTTGCTAAAGGACTGTCAACTCCATAGTATACCTAAAATATAATAGTTTTAGTATTTTTTATTGTGGTAAAATATAACAAGATTTACCATTTTAGCCATTTCTATATGTATAGTTCAGTGGCATTGATTACATACACATAGTCATGCAAACTTCACCACCATCCATCTTCAGATTTTTTTTCATCTTCACAAATTGAAACTCCGTATCCATTAAACAAAAACTTTCCACTACCCCTGCCCCAGCCTCTGGCAACCACTATTCTACTGTCTGTCTCTATGAATTTGACTACTCTAAGTACCTTGTGTAAGTAGAATCATAGAGTATTTATCCTTTTGTGATTGACATGGAAACTTTTAGAGGTGATGGACATGTCTGTTACCTTGATTGTGGTGATGATTTCATGGATGTATAAGTCCAAACTCATCAAATTGTACACATTAAACATGAGCTGCTTTGTATCTCAATTATACCTCAATAAGGTTGTTTTTAAAATACAGATATACATATTGTACAATGGAATATTATTTAGCCTAAAAAAATTCTGACATATAACATGGATAAACCTTGATGACGTTAGGCTAAATATGATTTGTTTTACATGTAACTATTTTAGGAGCACTGTTCTAACCATTGTCAATGACAGTGATTCAGTTAGCACAACTACCTGGGGAATTACCTGACATAAAAGGTTGCTATTTGAATTTAATTCATAAAAACCCTGCCTCTTTTTTGCTTGGACACTCAAATGACCCATTCCAGGTTATCAGGGAAGCTTTCATTTTAAAGTTTTTTGCCTTGTTTCCACAAATACATCTATACTCATCAGGTGATAGTATACTGTGAATTTTGACACAGAAAATAGAGCCATACAGGATCTATAAAAAATTATTTGGCCCTCCTAGCTATGTGACTTTATGTAATCAAGCAAAAAAATAAAAATAAAAATGCTAGGTTCTTCATTTCAAAACTCTGAGTGGACCGCAAGCTTATTTACAAGGAGAAAAGTGGAAAGAAACCCTAAAACAAAGGAAAGTCAGTGACTCTGTGCCTTACCCTAGTAGGTTAAAAATAAATGTATGTGTAGATATCCAAGTGGTGCAATATCACATGAGCCAACAATGTTGATTTAACAACCAGTAAATCATGATTAATTGTGAAGTGTGTTGCAAGTGGTCTGTTATTCATCAGTGTTGAAGCAGCTGATAATAACTTATCCCAATTATCCTTTAAGAAGTCACTATTCCTGTATTTAAGTGGTTCTCACAGGTAGAATACATCCTCCAGGTCCAGAGGTTGACAAATGACCTATGGGTCGGATTGACACAATGTATTTCATATTCATACCCACAGTAACTGATTGCTCAGTAGACATGTTATCCAAGTTCAACCAGTGAACATTGCCCAAAGAAGAGATTTCAGGAAAGTATTACTCTTCCTGCTAGATAAAGCCATTTTTGCCATGTCATGTGAAGAGGACCACCCTGCTCCCTAAAAATGAAGTGGGTATGTATTAATTAATCAGGGTTTTCCTGAGAATCAGAACCAATAGAGTGTTGTGGGTGGGGGGGGGGGGAAGGAAGGAAGGATGGAAGGAAGGAAGGAAGGGAGGGAGGGAGGGAGAGAGAAAGAAAGGAAGAAAGAAAGGTTTAAGGGATAAGTAGCTAACAAGTCCAAAGATCTTCAGTCAGCAAGCTGGAGACCCAGGAAAACTGATGGTTTTGATTGATCCAATCTGAGTCTGAAAGCCTGAGAACCTAAAGAGCCAATGGTGTATTTCCAGTCCAAAGGCGATCAGGCTTAAGATCAAGGAAGAGCCCACATTTCAATTTGACTCCAAAGGTAGGGAAAAAAAAAATCAAAATCCCAGCTCAAAGGCGGTCAGGCAGGAGGAATTCCTTCTTCCTCAGCCCTTTCGTTCTATTCAGGCCTTCGACTGATTGGATGAGGCCCACCACATTAGGGAGCAAAATCTGCTTTACTTTGTCTATCAATTTAAATTTTAAACTCATTTCAAAAACATCCTCAAAGAAACACCTAGACTAATGTTTGACCAAAAACCTGGGCACCCTGTGGCCTAGTCAAGTTGACACATAAAATTAACCATCAGACACCAGAATTGTGCAGAACCTAAAGATGAGTAGAGAGCTCATTTAAGGATAATTTGAATCATTAATAATTTTAGCCATGCCTGAACCAGCCCTACTGCTGCTTTAGTCATGTGAGCCAACTTGAATTGTCTTTCTATTACTTGCAGTTGAAACAACAACAACAAAACCAAGAAAACAAAACCTCAAGTATAGTAGCAGGAAATTTTGATAATGATTTATTATTTAAAAAATATTATCATCTTAAGTTACAACATTATTCTCATTTACTTTTCCTCCCAGAGACTTTCTTGCAAACTAAAGAAGAATGAATGTGGAGTTTAAGGTATTCCAGGAACACTAATGGAGGTTTGAAATCCATGGTGTGTGTTTTGGCAGAAAAATATCATGAACTTTTGTTCTGACATAGCTATTTTCTAGTGCTGGTTCACATACTACTGATGCTCATTGATGAAATTCCACCAATACATGGAAATGTGGGAAAAATAAAGATTATCAAATGAGTTACTCACAAAGCTAAAATATTAACTGAAAGATCTCTCCTTCCTTTTTAGATTATGATTCCCCAACTTTTTTGGTGGAAAAATGCATTTTTGCTTTTTATGCAACGATAGTTTTAATAGATAGGTTTGTTTGTGTGCTTTTCAGTGTCCCTATGTGGTATAATAAAAGGTTAGTTTTTCTGTGCTACCCCTTCAATGCATTAAGGGTTTTGTCACCCCTTCTCCCACCAAACAGAAAATCCTGAGATCAACTGCTTTTAGTTTCCTTGAAAGGTTTGATGGTATCACAGGTGTCACTAGAAAGTTCAACTAACAATGTAAAGTGAGTTCCTTCCTACAGATAATACTGAGTCTAAAGCAGAGCCATTTGCTGACTTGGGGATAGAGAATTTTTGAAGAGATGAAAACTACCAATGGACGCAGTTTCTGGAAGCCATTATTGCCAGGGGCTGCTGTCACTTTTGAAGTAGCTACTGGGAACTATCGATACCTGAAGTTACTCAGCGTCATCATTAACTATCTCTGGAACAGAGTGAGTGAAAAAGCAGCCACAGGGATGTACTTTCACCAGGATTTGCTTCTGGAGTAGGGGCAGCAAATAAAAAACATGCTTCTCACCCTTCCATCACCCATGGCAGATATTGCCAATTTTTAAAACACTTCTTCCTTCTGAGTAAAGATATAATTTCAGAATTTATCTCAATGAGAGTCACTAAAAATCACTTGGGAATAACAACAAAGATGAACACTCTTTTCTATTACAGGCCCAAGGCTAATAAAGAATGTGCCAGTAACTAACCCATTGCTGTCCTGCTTCACCTACACTGTTTATACATTTCTTTGTAATGCTGGAGTTGGAACTCCATAAACCACATTTTTGCTCACTTGTTGACTCCATCTCTTGAGGACGGAGGAGGGAGTAGGGAGGGAGAAGTCAAGGCTGAAAGAGACAAAAGGGCACTCTCCTTGCTTGCTTTCTGTTCCTACCTATGGCCCTCTACCTACCTATGCTTACAATAGCTCCTACTTCCTCCCGATAACACCCATTTAACCTAATTAACATTTTTTCCCAACACTCACAAAACCAGTCTTGCCAAATCCCTGTAAAATACTGGCACCAGCACACCCGGACCATCCTCCTCAAAGATCTGTCTGGATTCTAGTTCCTCAGAGCTCCTTCTAGAATCTGCAAAACATCAAGCCACTTCCCCTTTCAAAGGGATGAGTGTCAGCTCTGCAGAGCTTGTCTTCTAAGCTTCCAAATTCTATAATTCCTCCCATTTCCATTTGTGTCCTCAGCCTTAGGGTGGTAGCTGATTCCTGGATTACTGATTGTTCTTCTTACTATTCTAGCAATATTATTATTTACTGAGCTCTTCTGATGTGTAAGTATATTAATTTCATATTTATGTATTACATATATATATATATACACACACACACACACTTAGTCCTTACAACAATGGTAAGTCCTTACCATTTTGGAAAGAAATCTGATGTGCTAAGTGGTAAGTCCTATTATTCTAATTTTAAAGATGAGGAAAATAAAGCAACAAGAAGATATTTGGCTTGCCAGTGGTAGACTGTGTAAGTCATAGGGAATCAACATTAGGAATAGCAGTGGGAAATGTCAAAAAGTGAAGGCTTCCCTGTTTAGATATCTGTCGACTTTTCTGTCATCCCAGAATCAACCTTCTGGTCAAAACAACTGTTGGGTGAGATAGTTAGGGGCCATGATCTTTCCAATATCTTTCGCATTGAAGAGACAGAGATACATATTTCTTCAAAGAGTAAATAGATTGGACATTTCAGTACCTTTGGAAAGAAATCTGATGTTCACTAAAGAGTATAACTTGAGATAAAGATGAGATCTATGTCTAAAATACAAAAATATTAAGGGTTCTCCTCAATTGCAGCCAACTGAGTTCTACCCAAAGCTTCTAATTTTTAAAATCCTCTGTTATTTGCTATGGCTCTAAAAATGAGTAGGTTGATAAAAATGTAATATATTTAAATATAAAAATGTATTTTTCCATCCTTGAATCTAGGAAGAAGAATTATTGGTAGTTTGAAAATTCTTTATCCTTGATTCTTTTAACACTTACAAATGCACTGTTGTCTTCAATTAGCAATTATTTAAGAAGACTACCATTGATATTCATTCTATTTATACTTTGCCAGTATAAATTCATATTAGTCAAGAATTGCCATGGAGAGGGATCAGTTAAAGGTTTACAAGTTCCAGTTAAGAGCTACAGAAAGTACCAATTTTTGAAAGGCTGAAGAGATCCTCACTTCAGAGAATAAACTCAGTCATAAATGTACACCTTTTCATAGACACCCAAATTTACTGCAGAGCATCACTGTGTATCTTTTAATAGCATGGTAATAGAAGTTGTTTATTGAGCCCTCAGACTGTGGTAGTTGTGTTGTGCATGAATCACCTTCTTTAATTTTTACAACTCTATGATATGTAGGTACTATGATATCCAAATTTTACATAGTAGGGAAACTAAGGTTTAGAAAAATAAAGCAATTTAACTGTTAAATGTCACAGAGCTGAAGAATAAGCAAATCAGTGAACTCAAACTTAAAACTTTCTGACTCCCACAATATTTTACTTCTCTTTGCAAATACCTATCCTTGGATTAAATCTTACCAATACTTTTTGGAATTACAACGCCAACAGATTTCCTACAGAAATTAGTTTTCTGTTTTTTTTTTTTTTTTTAATTGGGATGTAGTTGCTTTACAATGTTGTGTTAGTTTCTGCTGTACAATGAAGTAAATCAGCTATATGTATACATATATCCCCTCCCTCTAGGACCTCCCTGCCACCCCCCCATCCCAACCATCTAAGTCACGCCAGAGCACCGAGTTGAGCTCCCTGCACTATACAGCAGGTTCCCACTAGCTAACTGTTTTACACATGGCAGTGCACATACGTCAATCCCAATCTCCCAATTCATCCCACTCCCCTCCCCTCCCATGTGTCCACACATCCATTCTCTATGTCTGTATCTCTATTCCTGCCCTGCAAATAGGTTCATCTGTACCATTTTTCTAGATTCCACATATATGCATTTATATATGATATTTGATTTTCTCTTTCTGACTTACTTCACTCTATATTAGACTCTTAATCCATCCACGTCTCTACAAATGACCCAATTTTGTTCCTTTTTATGACTGAGTAATATTCCATAAATGTAAGACCAGACACTATAAAACTCTTAGAGGAAAACATAGGAAGAACACTCTTTGCCATAAATCATAGCAAGATCTTTTTTGACCCACCTCCTAGAATAATGAAAATTAAAACAAAAATAAACA
This sequence comes from Balaenoptera musculus, assembly GCF_009873245.2. Classification (NCBI taxonomy): domain Eukaryota; kingdom Metazoa; phylum Chordata; class Mammalia; order Artiodactyla; family Balaenopteridae; genus Balaenoptera; species Balaenoptera musculus. Next base: position 43,179,221 of record NC_045800.1, read on the forward strand.
AATGGGACCTAATTAAACTTAAAAGCTTTTGCACAGCAAAGAAAACCACAAACGAGACGAAAGGACAGCCCTCAGAATGGGAGAAAATATTTGCAAATGAAGCAACTGACAGGGATTAAGGGATTGTATATATTTCCAAAATATACAAACAGATCATGGAGCTCAATATCAAAAAAATAAACAACCCAATCAAAATATGGGTGGAAGACCTAAATAGACATTTCTCCAAAGAAGACATACAGATGGCCAAGAGGCACATGAAAAGATGCTCAACATCACTAATTATTAGAGAAATGCAGAGCAAAACTACAATGAGGTATCATCTCACACCGGTCAGAATGGCCATCATCAAAAAATCTACAAACAATAAATGCTGGAGAGGGTGTGGAGAAAAGGGAACCCCCTTGGATTGTTGATGGGAATGTAAATTGATACAGCCACTATGGAGAACAGTATGGAGGTTCCTTAAAAAACTAGAAATAGAACAATCATATGACACAGCAATCCCACTCCTGGGCATATATCTGGAGAAAACCATAATTCAAAAAGATACATTCACCCTAATGTTCATTGCAGTGCTATTTACAATAGCCAGGACATGGAAGCAACCTAAGTGTCCGCAGACAGATGAATAAATAAAGAAGATGTGGTTTTCTTTCTGTTTTGAAAACTTCCCTTTGTCCTCTCTCTGGATAGAGTAGTTGAAAGAACAGACTCCTCAGATATTCTCAGATCTTATTTCCAAGCAAGAAAACCATTCAGAACCTATGTAAAAAGTAGAATTTCAAGAATCAATGCAAGGCATGAAGAGATACAAAATAATTTTTTTTAAATCTGCCTCCAAAACTCTACTTACAGTAAAAAAAAAAAAAGTTATGATACATTCTGATTCACTCAGTGTGAAATACTATTTTTCAAAGATTATTTAATAAATTATAACAAATGACTGAGGGAACGTAAACCTAGAGTACTCAGAACGCTCAACTAAAGCAATTATAAGTCACTCCTTTGGAGGTTGACATCTTCTGGTCCCTGGAAAGCAGACATTTACAAGGAGCCAAGGCTCATAGAATCCCTACCACCCTCACCACCTGTGGGTTTTGGGTTGGTGGGCATATAACTAATAAGATTATGTGGGTGTTTTTAAGGAAACTCCTTGGGACAACTTGAGTGGACGAACCAGAGATGAGGGTCAGCACAGCTAAAGCCTTAGGAATGGCAGGGTCAAGGTAACAGAGATGTGATCAAGGCAGTGGCAGTGAGAATGGTCTGATAGGAAAGATGGGTGAGAACTTGCAGGAGGAAATGGAAGTTGTTTGTGAATAACTGGATATAAGGGATGATAGCTTGGTATTAAAGAGGATGCCGTATTTCAAGTGAGTAGAGTGCCCCCACAGATACAGAAACAGAATTTAGAAAAAAGCCAGTAAACAAAGTGTAATTGATTAGTCACTGAGTCGTAAAATATGCTTTTTCCAATAGGATATTATATTCCATTGAAATGTAATAATTTGCACTTCCAATGATAAAACACACAGGAAAAACTTCTGAAGTGAATAATTCATATGAATATTTAAGGAAAAATAAATTCACATACGGCTACTGATTTAGTGTAAGTGCTTAGCCAACAGCTCACTACTGATTACTTTTCTTCTCTTTCTACCAAAGTATTGCTTTTGAATGGATGGCTTTTTAATATATTTGCAAAGGACGATAAATATTTCTAAACAGCACTAAATGAAGTTGGCTTCCTCTCAAAGACCAAATATTAACATTTTAAACTTAAAACTCTAAACCAAGAAGTCAAGGGAGCACTATGATACACTAAATGTATCATACTCAAACTGGCTTCAGAGGAACAAAGGTTACCACAAATTAACCCATAAGGAAAACCTACATAAGATATAAAGTTAGAAACAGAACTGGTTCATTTACAGAAAGAGATGCTTATAATTAGGAGTGATAATCTAAATACTTAACACTGTGAAGTGATCAAAGAGAATGCATGTACATGTCAGTCAGGAATGATAGTTTGAGAGCTACTCAGGGATGTCCCTGTAGTGAGGAGTTTAGTTTTCTTCTAAACTGTGGTAAAATGATTGGATTGAAGTATGTGTATATGTGTCTACACACACAAACACACAGACAGATGGATAGGTGAACTAACGAATCACTTGAGGGGATGACAGTAGTTGCTTTGCCTTGATGATGCATGATGATCATGCATAATTTGTTCTCAAAACTTGCTGTGAAACAATAACTATGTCAAATAGTTATTGGCTTATGTCACTCATGGCTAAGAATACCATCCAATATCCTTGATAGAAGAAACTGCTGGCAAAACTCGTGCAATACCAAAATGAAGTATCCAGGATTGTCACTGCTGGGAATAAAATAAGCAGCTTAAGGACTCTGTGTACACCAGCTAAATGGAAAACATCATAGAACTACTTGGGGAATTCCACTTTTATAGTTTTCCAAAGGGGTGTGTTTTCCTTGATCAGTTAAGTATTAGTTGTTCCCTGAATGTTTGGTAGAATATTCCATTAAGACAGTTTTTATGGTGTACTTTTATCTAAAGATTTCAAATCACCAATTCAATTTTGCTAATGTTCATAAAATCTTTCAGATTTTCTGTATAACCTTGAGTTAGTTTTTAATAACTTAAATTTTATTTGAATTTGTATATTTTTCAATGAATTTTTGACAAAAATATCTTTTTATGGTATTTTTAAATATTTTAAAATCTAAATATGTGTTGGATCTGTATTATGTCCCTCTTTCCATTCCTAATATTGTTTAGTTACTCTATCTTCAGTCTCTTTTCTCCCTGTGACCAATTTTGGAAAAAGTTTAGCATTCTTATTAGTCTTTGCAATATAAAAACTTTTAGCTTTGTTGAATTTCTTTATTATATATATTCTAATTTATTAGCTTCTATCTTAACTCTTATCTTCCTTTTAATTTCTTCCAGCTTATTTTGTTGATCCCTTTATATTTTTATTAATTGACAATTCACTTGTTAATTTTCAGTATTTTTTATTTTCAATATAAATATTAAATACTAAATTGACTTATAAATACCACTTTAGGTATACTGCATGAATTTTGACATGTGACATTCTCATTATTTCAATTTTAAGTATTATCTACTTTCTACTATGAGCTCTTCTTTGACTCAAAATTTATGTAGAAGTTTATTCCCAAATACATAAACTTTTATAAGGTATCTTGCTGTTATTGATTTCTAGCTTATAAAAAGATATTTTATAAGATATTTCTAACTTATAAAAAGATAATTTTATAGGTTATTTTGCTGTTATTGATTTCTAGCTTAATAGCATTGCATTCAAAGAACATATTCTGTATGCTATAGATTTTCTGAAATTTGTTGGAACAAGTTTTATGGTTTTATATGTTGTAAATTTTTGTATAAGTGTACTTGAAAGCAAACACATGCTTTTCAATTGTTAGATTCAACTGTTAGATTTAAATAACATAGAATAGAAAAAGCTTGTAAATTATTTTGTTCACATCTAAATCTTATATAAACTTATTGTTTGCTTGTTTGTTTATTCTTTTTTGGTCATTTTGGTCTACCAACTACTGAGAGAGGTATGACAAAAATTTCTATAATCATAGTATATTTGTCTACTTCTCTTTGTGGTTCTATCAGTTTTATATACATTGGAAATAATGTACTTAGGTCCATAGAAGTTCAGAATATTTTTTCCTCCTGGTGGGATTAAAACCTTTATCAGCATACAGGACTATTTTGTCTCTAGAATTTTTTTTTCCTTCAATGTTATCTGGTATTTATATAGCAATACTATTTTTGTTTTTATTTTCATTTTTGTGGGCACATATTTTTCATTCATTTACTTTCAAACTTTATACATCCTTATGTTTCAAGGATGCTTTTATGAATAGCATAGTTGGGTTTGCTCTAAATCCAGTCCAATAATTTTTGTCTTTTAACTGACGTGTTAAATGAATATATAGTAATTATGCTATAGTAAGTATACATTTGTATTTATTGCTACTATTTTATTTAGTGCTTTTGAATTGTCCTGAATTTCCTGTGTTTGTTTGTTCCTCCTTTCTTGCCCTTATTGAATAGAGCTGTCTTCCTTCGTCCCTCCTTATGCTAAATTTGTTCTTCTCTGGTTTGGAAGCTGTGCATTCTTTAACCACTCTGCAGGAAGGACTCAAATATCAGACTGCCTTCACATTTCAATAGCATACCACTCTAAAACCACTTTCAGGCCTTTCACTCCTAAGTTCTGTAGTTTGTCACTGTTTTACCATGCATTGGTGTTGCTTCTGGCTACCCTCAAATAAGCTTGCATTTGATAAACCTTTTTTAGGAGGTATCAATGATTTATTTAGTTCAATACAGAAGTTATTTTCTTGCTTCTCTGGGTAACCAACACATACATTGTGGATTCCTGTCTAGGATTTAGGCACAGTCTGGAATAATAAAATATATTAAAGCTAATTGGCCCCCAAAGGGCTCAAATCCATGATCTTAGACTCATTAGCTCTGTGCATCTACACAGGATAAATAAAACAACGAATCTATTATGAAGTGGGAAAACAACATTAAGAATTTGAAAATTTTAATTTGTTTACCTTGAAAATTAAAGAAAAGCAGAGATACAACTTCCTGTTAGTACCAGATTATTTATCCTTAACTGAATTCAGATGATAATTTGGTGTTTACTCAGGCTGGGTGTAAGCACCACTAGTGGGCGGCCATACAAATGTGCAGGGGGCAGTCTCTGTATGCAAGCCCAGGAAGTGAATCTGGTAACCTTAGCGCTATCAAAATGAGGGATAATCCTTCAATCACTTACCTGGAGCATACTCTTCATCTTCCTCCTTGTTAATTTAGTTTGGTACTAACCAATTTGTACTTAATAGACATAGCATAGGTTACATGGATAAAATTCAAGACTATGTTAGGTAGAGGAGAAAATTAAATTTAGAATCACTTATTTTTTTACTTCATTAGTGTAAATTGATAAATGTAGTATGTCTGCTAACCAAGTGGTACTCACCAACTCTTAGCTAGGACCTCTATGGCAAGATCATTGTCATTAGTACCTAATTCAGTTAGCAATTTTCTAAACATGTTACGTATGCCCATCTGTTCTCATCTTCTTCCTCAAGTTCCCTTCAGTTGTCTGTGACTGCCCAAGTAATTCTCTTTTGTGTTAATAGTTCCAGTTGTTTTTCTTTGTCTCAGAGGCATGTCTCAGGATTTCTAAAGTAATTTTTGATGTATTATAATGCAACATGAAGCAGTACAATGTAGTGCTTGACACCAGTTTTATGGGAATAGGGAAGGCATTGAATATAGCTGTAAAGAGGACAAATTCTGGCCTTAGTTAGCCTTGGTTCCAATTCCGGATCTGCTACATATTATCTGTATTATCTATCCGGAGCAAATGACTTAGTTTCCCTCTGCTTATTTTTTCCTTATATGTAAAATAGAGTAATATATATCACCTAGGAAGAATTAATAGGGAAATATATCTAAAAGTGCTTGGTATATAACAGGTGCTCAATAAAAGCTTCTATTGTATGACTAGTTTCCATTCTGACCTTATGTAATTCTTTTGATATATCTGGAAATTCACATGCCCTAACACTAAACTGGGTGCAGACATAAGATTGCCATTTTTGTGCTTTCTAGAATTCACAAAACAAGGCTGTTTCAGCAGGATAAATTTAGCAATAGTAGTTGTAGCTAAGCTTTCCTTACATGGAGAAACAGCAAATGCCCTTTACATCTGAAGGCTCTGAGCATATATAACATAACTCTATCCTATGCTTGCTTTTATATAAAACATTTGTATTTTGCATATATGTCCTTAGCTTCTATCATATTCCAAGTGTGAGGGAAAATTATTTACTATACATGTATTTCTCGGAAATTGCTATGGAAGACTTAGGCACATAGGAAAAACAGAGGCATAGGTAAAAATTTACACTTTGCTAAAATGTGCACTTTGCTATGGTCATAAATGTGTGTATACTTATAAAGTTTTTTTGGAAAATTGACTTTCACATAGAGATGCACATCAAGTAATCAATTATTCTGTGAAATAAAGGTTTAACAACTGAAATTAATAGCACCAGTAGAACAAGAAAGATAAGAGATTTTTCCTAAGCAATCAGGTCATGTGTAGATTTTTCAGATCCAAATTCTCTTTTCTCTTTCTACATTCTCCTCATTTAAGAGGGTGGGTTCATCAATAGAGAAGATAAATATTCAGCCTGGCACACACTGTTAGCTAAGAAGCAAACCTGGGTGATAAATCCTTTAAATTGCTGCTGAGACAAAGCATTTGGTCAATTTGAGGAATGTGGGAGACAATTTTCTAAAGATTACTTTTCCTCTTAACCACTGGCATCATAAAAACATATAAAGAACGCATTTTTACAAAATACTAGTCACAACTTCAAACACTGCTATTGCTTTTCTTGTACACAAATACTTAACTAATCAAATGAGGTTTTTACATTTTAAACGAGGGCTGAATGGTTATAATAAAATTAAAAAGGAATAGTCATATTTGGAAATGAGATTCACTTTCTTAACAGTCTTTTTTTAACATAAGGGTCTTTCTTTGAAGTTTGTCACAAGTGCAAAATGTACAGATTCTTAAACATGCTTTCTTTCATGATTGATATTTGGTTTCTTAAAATCCTGTAAGAAGGAGTACTGCTCCCTCTTCAGGAAGAGCCCTCCTGACACCTTCTTAGCCATTTGGTCACTTAGGACACCAAGCTTTCTCCCTTATATAGATTCTTTCTAGTCCTCACAATAACTTTTTAAACAATCAAGAATGTTTCCATTTTTCAGATGAAAGAAAGAAGACACAGAGAGATGACTGATTGTTGCTGGTCACATAGCTAGTAAGAGGATTTTGGTTTCAAGTACCATATTGATGAACTCCAGAGGACACTCCTACCCTCTACATTACATTTCCCCCATGGTGCAATCAGTGGATTAATTGTGCATTACATACAACAGCAGAGAGTTAACAGAGTAGTAGGAAGAAAATAAAAACATAGAGAGAATTTTGATATGAATAAGGAAAAGAAATGGAAATTGAAAGAAGAGAGAAGCTAATGGTAGTGCACACATTTTTTTGTCATTGACTCTACTTCTCGAACAGACCCTGATTTGGTTTGGAGAGCATTCCTCTCTGAATCTACGTCTAAGTAGCTTTGTGTAAGCTGGTTTCAATGGAAGCAATGTGTATAGAGTTATGCCAATTGTATACTTCTTTCGCTCAGACTTCACAATACGTAGGCCAATCGAAGCAAGTTAAAACGAATTTGAAAAAAATCAAGTCTTTGCTGAAATGTATATTTGCTTTTCTTGATTGATTTAGACTTTAAGGTGTAGAAAATTAGAGGGCACTGTGCTGAGCCTCTGAAAATAGAATTAACTCAAAAGAGGAGGAATCAAGACATGAATCTTTGTGACCTCATTTGACCCCTATTTTTGCCTGCATGAAAATCCTGATCTACCCTTGGGCTTTTCAATTGTGAGAATTCTCCACTTTTTATGTAAGCCATTTTGGAACTTTCCTATGTAAATGAGAGGGAGTTGAAGTCTATATTTTGTTGATTTCCTTCATCTATACCTCAGAAATTAAGTATCATTCAGGAGAGTGAGATTCTAGCCAGCAACATTCCCTCATTATCCATCATGTGACTTTGTTTTCATAATTTCTGTGGTTGTTCCCCCATCCTGGTAGAAATATTGAAGGAGCTTAGATCAAAATCCATTTTGGGGGAAAGTCACCCCTGACTAACCCCAATGTTTTACCCATCAGATACACCCAATATTCCCCCAAAAATATTTTCTCATGATTAGCAGACTGTAAAAAAAGTAACATCTCCTTTATTTCTAGTGTGGCTACCTATGCTGGTTTACTCAGGCTAGTTTTAATGTACACTTATGTTTCCAGAAAAATTACAATTAGTGTCTTATTGCCCTCTCACAATGGTTCCTGGTTGTATGAGAAATCACACTATTGCTAATAGTTCTACTACAGCATTAAATCATTATAATATTAATGGTAGCAACTTTTTAGTTTACTGTTAGGTCAATGTATCTAAAGTGCACTATGCTATTGCTTTTATTTATTGCATTGCACATTGGTAGTCTCAGAATATTTCATGTGGCAAACATATGATGAATAATATTGTTTCAAAATATCAGAATCTTACATGAAAATGTAAAATTTCATATATGTTTAAATTTAAATCAGATATATTTTTATTTTCAAATCTGGTGACGTTAAATAGTATAACAATTTTTTTAAAAAAATATAACAAAGATTTGAGAAAAATATATTAAGTTAAAATTTCTTTTAAAAGACTAATGTTAGTAACCAGATGCCTCAATTTCCATTTAACATAATGTCTTTCATGAGTGCATAGTGAGAAAAAAACAGGAGCGAAAGAACTAATTATTCTTCAAAATAACATTCCAAATATCTCTCAGAATGTTGGACCCAGCAATTCTGATCGATCTCTCGTTCTCTCTCTCCCTCTATCTCTGTCTCTCTCTCACACATACACATGACATTCCTAGAATTTTAGATAAACAATTACAAGGAAGCTATTCTGATTCCTCAAACAATGTTCCATTTTTAAACTCTCCAATATCTTTAGAGGACTACATGCTGTGATAGACCACAGGGGTATGCCAGTTCAATCACCTGCTACGTTATGTATCAGAAACAAAATAATGTGTTATTATATTTTCTTTCTCTTTTCTTAGCTAATTAACACTGAAATGCTGTGCCTTGTGAAATCTCTCAGTCTCAGCATATTGATCACCCTATTGGTGATTTACAGCAATGTGGCCAAACAAGTTATGTGCAAACAACATACAGGCTCACACATTACAGAGTTATACCAACAAACTGCCCCTGATCTGCACCAAAAGAGATAACAACAGTATCACGATATATTTTCTTCTGTTATTTTAATGTGCAAGGCTTTCTCTTTCTTTGTTTTTAAAAACATTTTAGATTTATGGAATTTATGTTTATGGCATGAGATAGGGATCCAACTTCATCTTCATATTTTAAAAATAGCCAGAGAGACATTCAAGATGGCAGAGGAGTAAGATGTGGAAATCACCTTCCTCCCCACAAAAACATCAGAAATACATATATATGTGGAACAATTCCTACAGAACACCTACTGAATGCTGGCAGAAGATGCAGACTTCCCAAAAGATATATTTTTTTCCTTTTTCTCTTTTTGTGAGTGTGTATGTGTATGCTTCTTTGGGTGACTTTGTCTGTATAGCTTGCTTTTACATTTGTCCTAGGGTTCTGTCTGTCCGTTTTTTTTTTTTTTTTTTGGTATAGTTTTTAGCTCTTGTTATCATTGGTGGATTTGCTTTTTGGATTGGTTGCTCTCTTCTTTATTTATTTTAGTATTACTTTTTAATATTTTTATTTTTAATAATTATTTTTAATTTTTATTTTATTAACTTCCTTTTCTTTTCTTTCTTCCTTCCTTCCTTCTGCTGAGATAGAAATGGTAGCAACATATACACATAATGAAATCTACAATGATCTTTACTGTCCATTTTATAGAGCCAACCAAATGATTTTGCTGATATTTTCTGAACTCTTGTATCTGTTGGTAACCTATGATTGTTTTCAACCATGGCTGGACAAAAAGAGTTGCATCCCTCTCTGCTAACTCTCTTTCCAATAAATTTATTGTCATTAAATCTGGTATGTGATCTACTATGAGCTGCTCCACCTTTGTGTAAAATATATTCATTAAGCCAAAACTTCATCAGCTTTAGCACTAACTTCAAACTACCAAAGTCCTGTTACTGACTGTGGAGTTGAGAAGAAATGCACAGTGGCATGTTATATGTGCTTCCTCCACAGATACAGTAGACATAAATCACCTCACAAACACAGCTAACAGTAAAATATAGTAAAATAATTAGGAATCAATACATTTAGCCTATTCTCTTTAAAATACATAACTTATTTAATTATAAGATTATATAGTTTAATTTTGTTAACGTTAGCCCTGTTTAATAACATACTTGCAAATCCCTGAAATAACAGTTGGTTCTGATAAGCCAGTACTAGCTGACCCCAGCACACTACTGGCATGAGGGAACTTTAGGCAGTAATGAACATTATATCTTGTTTTGGGTAGTGGTTACATTGTGTATTGCATTATCAAAACTTATTCAAGTAAACAGATATAAAAAACAAACACTGAGATTTGCATTCGAGTTGAACTGAGTATATGTTCATTGAAGGGGTGGCAGAAGAATCAACAACTTTAAAATATCAAACACTGGAAATGTGGCTAATGTGACTGAGGTCCTAATATTTAATTCAATAATTATTCATTAAATTATTAAATTATACATCTGGCTAGTGGCTACTATTTTGGACAATGCAGATTTATACATTTTTAGGCCAGGAGACTACGGTTAAAAAGTCACAAATCCTTTGTGCACAGAGCTACAGAGTATTGATCTACAATTTAACCACAGTAAACAGCTTTATCATCACTGCAGCTTTTTTATGCCCCTTGATACCTTGATAACAAAGATACAGTCGAGACTTTTCTTTTTGTTTTTGTCCACCTGCCTAATGCTGCAAACATTCAAATACCTATTTTATTTAGAATGCCCTGTGTTTGTGACTCCATAGAAAGAGTCAGAAACATAGTCTCTTTTGCTCTCTCCTGGAACCTGGGCTAAAAGTTGACATCAATTAATTTTGCAACTCAGTATATGAGAGGACCTCTTCTTAGTTTTATGACAACAGATTTAGCACCATCTTCGCACTAGCATAATACAAATTCTTTGCCTCCTAATTTACAAGATCAAGTTATCAATAACTAGGCCCAGTCCACAAAACATCATTGCAAAGTCATATTTATGAGCACTAAAATTTACTGTGAAAATACATAGCCCGAAATCTGCTAGACTTTGGTCTTTAAAAAACAGGAAGACCCTGCCAAATACAGTTGGGTTGATTTCTTAAAATGAAAATGGATTAATCCTGGTTAGAATTTCTCCCAAAATTGAAAACTTAACACCCTTCAGTTTACCCCATGTAGCATTGGGCAAACATCCTATACAATAAGGGAAACAAGTAAGCAAACAAGATAATAAGTAAGTAAGGCATTAAGGAATGGGGTGATTCTTTTACTCCTTTCTCTATCTATAACTTGGCAATGCAACTTTTTAAATCTTTCAATGAAGAAGTAATGTCTATCTTCTCTCTGAATCAGGGATGGCTTTTACGAGCAGACAGTGGCAAAATCGCTATTGTACCACTTCTGAGCCTATACCTTTAAAGTCCTTGTGTGCTTCTGGCTGCTCTCTTAAAATGGTGTTCAGTCACCATGTAAATAAACCCAGGCTACCATGTTCCTTTTATGGGAGCAGAGAACAGCCGTTTCAGCTGAGGCTGTCCCAGACCAGCTAACCCAGCTGACCTGACAGTGGACGACAGACACATGATGAGTGAAGCAGAAGCATGCAAGGCTTCCTGAAGTATAGGCTCTCTTACTGGTATTTAGAGCATTAGCTCACACAGTAGGAGCTCAACAAATACTGACTGAATGAATGTCATTCTCATGCTCAATCCTCCAATTAAATGTAGAATAAAACCCAAAACCCATACTGTGGTCTACTGGGCTTACATGATATGCTCCCTTCCTCTCACTTATACCTCATCTCACACTACTTTCAGCCACTACTTCTTTACTTTTCTCCAAATGGCATGCTCATTCTCACTTCTGGACTCCTTTGCTGTCTGTTTACCCTGCCTCTTCATGTGGCTGGAAGCTTATCATGATTATATCCTCATCAGGAATATCAGAAAGGCCTTTCCAGGGATATAACAACTACAGCCGCCCCTTGGTCACTATCACATTATCTTATTTAGATATTTTCTTAACATTTATCCTTAATTGAAACAATCATTTTCTTATTTTCTTTATTTACTTAGTGTTTGTATCCCCTACTAGAATGTAAATTCATGAGAAGGTACTTTTTTTTGGTAACATTCACTACATTACAGCCTTCAGTAAACACTGAGCCCAGGAGAGGGCACATAGTAAAATAAGCATATAACAGATAAATGAACGAACAGCATCTAATTTCCCTAACTGAAAAGTGAATAAAAAACATCCAGTGTCCTTAATTATTTCCTGGATTAATTGTTGCTACAACTTGTAATATCAAAGAATGCTTCTGTAATTAAGCTTTTAAATTTATTCCCTCCCAATCCTGTGTTAACATTGTTAAATAAAAAATAAAATAAAATCAAAATCTCCTTAAGAGCAAGGTAGAACTAGAATAGATGAAGGATGTCAAGTTAGTTTTGTATGATCAGAAGTAGATGGCCAAGTGGTAACAACTTAGCAGAACCAAAAAAAAAAAGGAAAAAGAAAAACCAATTTGCACTGCAAAATTCCTTAAAAGCTTCATGACTGTAGATGCCAGATACCTTTGAAGGGTTCTGTGTATGTGCGTGTTTGTGTGTGTATATGAATGACAGAGAAGGAGGAAGGGATAAAAACAGGAGGATTAATTGACTGTCAGTGTGAAGTATAAGAAGAAGTTGGATCCCCAGATTTCCTCTCTGATCTCCTACTTACGGAATTCTCACGACTAAACTAACAAGGAAAATGCAGAAAGTTTACTCTCTGCAATGCTTAAACGAAGTTTTGTGGGCTTCGGGAAAGGTGGGAATAAGAGTGAGGTGCCCTATGCACTGATTAAAAACATATGGTAAATGGTGAGAACTCTCAAGTCTCCCTCCTCATTGGCATCTAGAACGTTGAGTTAGAATTCTCTAAGACCAAAGATTAGAGTTCTTTTTGGGGAATCTGATCAACCCACAAGGAAAAAAGCAAAACTACAAATATGGACAATTGCAAGTTCCCCCAATGAATCAATCTATGCTCATACCCACAAGTTAACAAGTCTTGGACAAACACAAAGAATTTCGAATCAGCTTTTAATACCTCACACTTAAATATGAAGTGGCAGCCAATAAACACCAGACAACTGAGGAAAACATCCAGCATATGAGGCCGATCAAATAAACAGAAGATTGATCTCAAAGAAAACAGTGATAAAGCCAAGACACTAAATTTTTTTAATTCTATAATTATTTTCCTCAGATGGATATTAACAGGATAATTAGAATGAGATCCTGTAAGAAAAAGGTTATGTTCAGAGAACAAGGCAGAGCTCTTTATAAAATAACAATATTAATGATAATAATAATTAATAATAATAATTTACAATGGAAATGTTAAAATCACCTAAAATTTTGGAATATAGAGCTGAGGAAGGTTTCCAGAAAGTAGAACAAAGAGATACAGATAAATAAATAAAAGAGAAAGGTTAAGACAAGGGAAGTTAGAGTCTGTCATACAGAGTGAAGTAAGTCAGAAAGAGAAAAACAAATACAGTATGCTAACACATATATATGGAATCTAAGGAAAAAAAAAAAAAAAAAAGGCCATGAAGAACCTAATGGCAAGACGGGAATAAAGACACAGACCTACTGGAGAATGGACTTGAGGATATGGGGAGGGGGTGGGGTGAGATGTGACAGGGTGAGAGAGTGTCATGGACATATATACACTACCAAATGTAAAATAGATAGCTAGTGGGAAGCAGCCGCATAGCACAGGGAGATCAGCTCGGTGCTTTGTGACCACCTAGAGGGGTGGGATGGGGAGGGTGGGAGGGAGGGAGATGCAAGAGGGAAGAGATATGGGAACATACTGTATATGTATAACTGATTCACTCTGTTATAAAGCAGAAGCTAACACACCATTGTAAGGCAATTATACTTCAATAAAGATGTTTAAAAAAAAAAAAAAAAAAAAAAGACAAGGGAAGATCAGACCAGGAAGTCCACCATGCAGGTAATACAAGTGACATTAATAGGAAGTGGAATGGGCAAATGGTGGGGAGGGAATTATGGGAGAGAGGCTCAAGAGGGAGGGGATATGGGGACATGTGTATGCATATGGCTGATTCGCTTTGTTGTGCAACATCAACTAACAGTATTGTGAAGCAATTATACTCCAATAAAGATCATTTTTAAAAAATTAGAAAAGTTTCTAGTATCAAGAAACCTGAATTTTCAGATTAAAAAAGGGACCAAAAAATCAAAAATAACAAGTAAACAAAATAAAAATAATCAAATCGTGAAATTTCACAACAACATAGAAAAGATCCTAAAATTTCCAGAAAGGTAAAAAAAAGGTCAGGATTCACAATGGTGTCAGACTTCACAATATAAACACTGAAAACTAGAAGGAAATGGATAAATATTTTTAAAATTCAGGGACCACTAGATTTACATGCTGAGCCAAAGTATGAATAAAGTCAATTTGAATATACTCAGAAAATATATTACTAATGTACTTTTTTTTAATTTTTGAAAAAATTTATTTTATTTTGGCTGTGTTGGGTCTTCATTGCTGCATGTGGTCTTTCTCTAGTTGTGGCGAGCAGGGGCTACTCTTCACTGAGATGTGCGGGCTTCTCACTGCGGTGGTTTCTTTTGTTGCGGAGCACGGGCTCTAGGTGCGCGTGCTTCAGTAGTTGTGGCTCGTGGGCTCTAGAGCACAGGCTCAGTAGTTGTGGCTCATGGGCTTAGCTGCTCCGTGGCATGTGGGATCTTCCCAGACCAGAGCTCGAACCCATGTCCCCTGCATTGGCAGGTGGATTCTTAACCACTGCGTCACCAGGGAAGCCCACTAATGTATCCTTTTCGGAAACTATTTGAGGATCTACTCCACCAAAGTAAGTACATAAATAAATTAAGAGCACGACAAGGGATATAGGAACAAGATAATCTGACACCAGAAAGAGGCATAAAGATTCTAAGATAATGATGAAAGAGTTGCCAGGATAACTGCTTGGCAACAGGCTAACAGGGCAGTCAGCCAGAAGGATGGAAGGCGCTAGAAGGAATGCTTCCTAATATGAGTTACCATTTTGAGAAATGCTTTAAGAATTTTAATAAAAATTAGAGACTTAAATCATGAAAGAACTATTAAAAACTAAGAAAATCCTAAAAGGATGCAATTTTTATTGGCAGAAGAAAACAAGGATATGGTAAGACAGGAAATGGAATCATAGTGCACTGCTTTGCTTAGCTATCGACAGTATTAATAGAATTATGATACTGTAAACACTGACAGTTAATTAGACATATAATATTGTTATATTCAGAGGATGGGAGAAAGCAATGAATGCATTTATATAGGAGAAGTGGTCAAAAAAGAGCATTCTCCACCTTATACACGTGGACATAAAACATAGGTAATTTTTATTCTACATTTCTACAGTCCCTTCTCCCCCTGACTACTTATCCTGGGGTATGCTAAATATGCAGATTTATACAGTGAACATCAATCAAAGTCACAATTTATCTGAAGCAACGCATCATAAACACACGTGCAGGGACTGATGAAAATGCTGCTTAATACACTCTATTCATTCCAGTTTTTCACAGCGCATTGAAATGTGCATGGCTAACGGAGGACACTGACTGAAAATACTGGGTGGGTGAAGCAGCCCAGTCAACATGTCATGTGAAACGTTGCACACATCATGCAATATAATGTAAAATAAATACACCATTTATTAAGCATATCTGCCTAGGTTTCAAGCCTTATTAGCAGCCTATTCAGAAAGTCCAAATATCATGAGTTATTTCAAAAAAATTAGAAAAAGGTGTATATGAATATTATTTAGGAAGATGGCATAAAATCAAAAGGAATATTTTGTACTGAGAATCAGACTAGGAGTTTATTAGGGCATCCTGGTTTTTCATTGTAAGCCCTTTTTTAAATAATAAGAACTGTTTGATTTTAAAAATTATGTACATGTATAGCTTTGATTTTAAAAAATATTTAAAACCAAAATGTTCCTCTCTTTACGATATAGCAATTTTTTGCAGTTAAGTGTTAAATATGTCGTTGTGCAGTTATCTACCTAGAAGTAAGCAAATATGTATATGTTTGTTTTAGTCTGTTATTTTAATTCCATATATTTTCATACTGGTAAACTTGAGGGAGACTGTCAAGGCAATTTACCCTAGCCATTATACTATGGAGACATAAGGTGATATCCTAAGCTCCTCTCATATTCGTTATTCTAAAATTTATGATAAGTAAAATCTTAGTGAATTGTAGTGAATTTCATTACTAGCTCTTTAATCCTCTGTGATCTAATGGCCTCATTACAAATATATGTCTCAGTTTCAAATTTTATAAAATAATAGTAATTATCATCTACTTCTACCACAATACCTTAATATGGTATTTCTTGTAAGTTTTAATGATTATCAAATCTCAGGAGCATTAAATTCAAATTACATTATGATGTCTTAAAAGTGATTAAAAATGATTCATAGGGGCTTCCCTGGTGGCGCAGTGGTTGAGAATCTGCCTGCTAATGCAGGGGACACGGGTTCGAGCCCTGGTCTGGGAAGATCCCACATGCCACGGAGCGGCTGGGCCCGTGAGCCACAACTACTGAGCCTGCGCGTCTGGAGCCTGTGCCCCGCAACGGGAGGGGCCGCGATAGTGAAAGGCCCGCGCACCGTGATGAAGAGCGGTCCCCACACCGCGATGAAGAGTGGCCCCCACTTGCCGCAACTAGAGAAAGCCCTCGCACGAACCGAAGACCCAGCACAACCAAAAATAAATAAATAAATAAATAAAAAAAAAATAAAAAAAAAAAAAATGATTCATAAAAAAAGGAAAGGCCCAAAGGGCAGTTGAGCAATATCATATTTTTAGTCTGGTAGTGAGTATATCATCTCTCTTATTCTCTTTAGAGTTGAAATAATAAGGTAAAATCTATAAAATGAAAAGTCCCTTAAAATTTTCTAGAATATCCATATAATATTGAATTCTCTCCAACATATTTAAAAACACATAAGTTTATAGTATGTGACTCTTTAGAAGGCAAAAATATGCCAAAAAATATGCCTAACAAAATTTTCCCAAACATAAAAGTAAGTGATAAGTATCTCCTAAAAGGAAATTATACAGTATTCAAAATTCCATGAAAATAGAACCTTATAATCTACTGTGAAGAAGTTTTAAGCAGGCTTCACAAAGTAATCTCTACCATTTAACATGTTAAGGGGGTGACATATTCAAAATTAAATATATTAAGAGAAAAATTATGCATTTACTCAGTATGTACACATTTTATTTTTTAACTGCATTTGAAGTGAAGTCTCACTGTATTGACAGTACTTTCCTATTGCTATTGATGATATTGATCTTACTTAGCAATATAAAATTAACATAGGCATTTGGAGAAAATATTTTCTTTTATGTTTTTATCAACAGTATGTACATTTATATCCAAACTGTTAAAGTAATGAGGCAAATAGGGAAAAATAAGCCAAAATGCCAAAATTTTATTTTATTTGGTTTCAGTTTTCCTTCAAATATTATATAAACCAGCTAATCAAACACAAAGATGTTACAGACTTATTAGAAAATGGCAGTCATATATAAATAAGCAATTTCCTTTGGAGTAATGGCCAGCAGAATAAAATAATGATTAAGAGTTCTAGCAGATCTGGGTTTGGATCCCAGTTTGACTGGTTTCTCGCTATGTGCATTTGGGAACTCTCCT
This sequence comes from Balaenoptera musculus, assembly GCF_009873245.2. Classification (NCBI taxonomy): domain Eukaryota; kingdom Metazoa; phylum Chordata; class Mammalia; order Artiodactyla; family Balaenopteridae; genus Balaenoptera; species Balaenoptera musculus. The sequence goes on from NC_045800.1 coordinate 43,196,937, forward strand.
TATTTCTCAGAGTTCAGTGCTATAATTTTATAATGTGGACTATATCTGAAACCTTTTGAACGCCACTGATTCTGTTAGAGAACTGCTCTATCTAGGTCTATTTCATAAAGTGTAGTAAGGGACAAATGAAGTATCTCTTGAAAAGCATATGCATAGTGCCTGTGCCTACAACACAGTAGAAATAAATAAATATCAGTACTCTAAAATTTATTGAATATTGTTATATTCAAATAATGTAGTAATAGAACATTAACTTTTTTATTTGTCCTAAGCTCTCTCTGCTTCAAAAGGAGTACAGATTAAAATTGTGAGGTATTTGGTATTGAAATAGCAATTTTTTTGTTATTTTCTAATTAACTATTAAGGTAATATCTTGTGGTTGTTGCACATTCTATATAAAATTATATTTAGCATCTGTATCTACACATATACACATATTTTTTTAAACACTAACATCTCAGTACTCAAGGTAGTTTACGATACTGTTATTCAAAGAACTGTTAGTGATTATAAAATGATTTAGCATATTTAAGTAATATATATTTTGTGAATTTAATAATACAAATAATAGATATTTAGTAAATGAAAACTGAACAAGCATCCTTTGTGAACACATGGAACAACACTTATAACTTGTAAAAAAGCAAATAAATCAATTACTACTGGATGTCTTAGTTTTATTTTTAATAAAATATATGATTACACATTAACTCATATATTATGTTTTAAATCTATGAAAAGTTTATTGAGCACTCATACTATGTTGGACAATTCACTGAGTATAAGGAAAATACAAGGATAAAAGATTTGTCATGGAGTGCAGGGTACAGAAAGAGAATTATAAAAAACAAACCATGGACAGAGATGTGTGGAACCTACTGACTGAGAGGAGGGAATAGCTTCTGTCCAGGAGAGATAGTGCCTCAGCGTGATGTCAGGCTTAAGCTAAATCTTTACAGATAAATAGAAATGCTGATGTAAGATTTGTTCGGAGGGAGATGTGGTAGGAGGAGGGCCAGAATTTGGAAATATTATGAAAACGTAAAAGAGTGAATAGTGTATTTGGAGAATAATTCAACATATACTACAAAGAGGCAGAAACAGGGACTAGAAAGGCTGATTATGGTCAAACATTGAAAAGCCTTAAATATCCTAGCAGAAGTTTTAGAGACTGAAAAGACCATTGCCTTTTTTTAAACACTGGTGGGTTTTTAAGACCCCCAAAAGAAATATATGAAAAGAGAGAAACAGTGTAATTTACTTAAAGATTTACAAATAGTTCAATATCAGTGATACACAAACAGTAAGGAATGGATATGCGTGTGTGTATCCATATAATAGCTTCATTCCTCTACGGAACTTGGAATTTTAGCCCTTAAGTGATAATGTATTAAATAGCGTTAATTGATAGCAAGCAACAAAACTGAATCTGGAAAACTCAACCAGAAGAGAAATGTATTGAGAAGATATTGGGAAGTTCCTAAAATTGGTAAGAAACCTAAAGGATTTGGTCAGAGGAGAAGCAAACTGATATAGTTTCCAGGATCTATGTTTCAGGTACTTGCAAGAAGTCTTATTAGAGAACTGACACTGAAAAAATAATGAACTTTCTTAAATCCTTAAATCTTTGTTTCATTTAGTTCATTATTTAAAGTCCCAGGAGTTGTTTTCAGTGAACAGATTAGCTAAGAAAACTAAGTTAATCCTTTGAGGAGGCACTTTTGCTTATTGTTCCTTCAAGTCTGCACAAAATGGAGGTAATTCTCTAAAACTTGATTTTAATGGGATATGGCAAAAGTGATGGGATATCACTTCTGTTATATATTACAAGAAATCTTCATAGAGAGCAAAGGCAGCTGCCATGTTGTTAGGTGCCCTATGGAAAGGCCCATAGGCAGGGAACTGAGGGTTGCCTCCAATTAACAGTGAGAAAGCAACTGAGGCACTCAAACCAACAGCCTTTCAAGGAAGTGGATCCTGACAGCATCCATGTACATGAGCTTGGAAGTTGATTCTCCCTCAGTAAGTCTTCAGATTAGACCACATCCCCAAATGACATCTTTATTGAGGCCTTTTGAAATATCTGAGGCAAAGACACCCAAGTAAGCTGTGCCCAGGCACCTGACATAAATTGTGAGATAATAATTGTTTTAAATAGTATGTTTCAGTATAATTTGTTATTTAGCAATAGAAAACTAAAACATAGTTAACTGAAGAAAACATTTTCATGATTTTCTTTATATAAAGAAGGATATTATCATTCTGCACATTTATAAAGAAAAAAATGACACCTCTAACCTCCCATATGATTTATATAATTGTGTTTACATAATGGAGATATACTGAACAGTTTTCGGATTGCTACAATAAACATCATTTCTCAGTAACTTAAATTTTTTTCTTTAGATGTAAAACACTATTTCAGCAATTATCAACAGTTTTGCTTTTATTTCCAGGTTAGTTTAACTATTGGAAACATTTCTGGGTGTACGTCTAGTTGCAAAGTTATTTCTACGTCACAACAACTAGATGTTTTGTTGCTGAATTTGCTGCTTCTTAGAGATAGTAACTTATAAAAAATAGTATCTTTTGATCCATAAAACACATAAAGAATAAGAAGCAGTAAATGCATGAGATTTTAGCCATATCATCGATATCTTTTGCTTTACATAAACATATATCATAATTATAGTGAGAAAGATAAATGTCTTTATAAAATTTACAAGTTCAGTTCCTTTGACCCAAATATTTGACTCTCTCCAACTACTCCTCCTAACGATTTAATTACCATATTTGTACTTCCCTTACCCCCTCCCTAGATATGCAAACTATAAAAGCAGAGTTGAGAGAGAGAAAAATGTGGATTTTAACAACATACTATATTCACTTCATGCTTACATCCTGCAATTCACTGGATGTAAGGAACTGGGGTGAGTACTATAAAAAGTATCAATTATTTCCCTGTGTTCTCATAGGAATCAATATTAAGAAAGAATTATAGTGTTTTGTTTCCCCACCGATAATAAGTAAGACAGTATATATTGTTATCCACAATGGGACCTCTCCAACAAAGACTGTGAAAAAAATGTGAATCAAAAGGATGAAATAGTGTGGATGAAGCCGATATTAAAATTTAACTAAACACAAAAACTCAGTCTCAGTCATCCTATATTTCCTGTAGGTTAGGCTGATGGTTCTATTATGAAAGAGATGGGCAGGTGGGGATGACTTTATTAATAATTGTTTATAGGCAGTCGTTACACAAACATCCCCACAAACCCACCGCCTCACACACACATCAAATCTGTTACAGGCTGAATGAAGGACCTCTTACTAAGGGTCAGATATTAAATTAACCAAAGGTCAAATGTGTCTATAGTCTAGAACTTGCTACTGGCTGAAATCTTCTCTTTTTTGATATAAAATAGAAATTTTAGCAACACTGTAGTGTTCACTGCTTTCAAATACCTAAAATGTTTTTTGCAAAACCAGACATTTCTATATGTTAGATTTAAATTTCAAAGAAAAATTAAAATATTCTTCTTTAATGAATTAATATGAGAAATTTTGAGTGTAGATTTTCTGATATTTCTATTGAGATTTGTGATAAAACATTTTAAGAAAATAAAATTATACTAAAATACTTGGTTTATTACAATAATATCTTTCATGTTAATTGTGAAGTCCATATCATTTCACTTTATTATTAGCATAATATGGTAATAAGAAAATAATAATTATTAGAATAAAACAATTATAATTAGCATATACTTTATGTTACATACCAAAAATTTTATATATACTATTTTTATTATAACAATTGTTCAAGGCATATATCATTGTTTTCTTAAAATATTGGGGTGCCAAAAAGTTCCTTCAGTTTTAAGTAAAAATAAAACATTTTTTTATTTTCACCAAGAACTTTATTGAAAAATGTATCATGAACCGAACGAACTTTTTGGCCAACCCATAGTAGGGAAATGGAAGTCCGGTAATATTCGATAGTTTTACCAAAATTTACACAAATATATTTAAATCCTGTAATGACATCCTTGGTATGTATAATCACAAGGTCTAGGGTCTCATGCTTCCAGAAAGGACATTAAGATCATTATAAAACAGAAATTTATGTACTAGTTAGACTCAAGTCCAGAGCTGCCTTTTAGTTTCCCTTTGCTTCACATTTTTTTCTAACTTCATAGTAAGTTACCAGCGGTAAATCAATCCTTTGACTTGCCAGCTCTAGGCAAAATGGAATTATCTTCCAAGCTACCTTTGCACTTTACAATCAATGGTTTGCCTCTTACTGACTCTTTTATTTGGTTACTTTTCCTAAAGCCCACACATCTTTTACCTGTAAGATCTAATTAAAAAAAAAAAACTAAATTAATAACATTGTATTACACTGTAAGAAGTGTTCTCTTCCCTCTTAGCAGGTTCATGGCCTTGATCACATTGGCCAGTTTTCAAGTCCCCCATGGGACCACAGTGGACAGTAAGAATCTCATTCTGTTCAGACACAAGTAACATCTTCTCTATGATTCACTATTACAGCAAACTAATTTTGTCATTAAATATTTTAGCTCTGTTATGAAACAAACATCTCATTCTGTCTCCTAACTAGAGAAAGTTTAAAATCTAAACTGTACATTATCCTTATTTTAAATCTGCTAGCAAGCAAGGGTAACAAAAAGAAGAGAAGGTTGGGGGTCCAGCAGACCTCAGTCCCACCTTCTCTTTTTTCTTTGCTTTCCTTGGCTTGGACTTTATTTTCCTTGTTTTATTTTCCTTTCCTTTGTTTCCATTTTCTTTTTCTTTTTTCTAATTTGAAAGGTTGATATAATATTCAATAGCATGCATCATTGCTATGGAGTTTAACTATGAGGATTCAAATGAAGTTTTTAGCAGATGTCCTGATACATATTAGGGGCTTAATAAATGGTAGTCATTAGTACTATTCAAATTAAATAAGCATTTTATTGCTCTGATTATTCTGGGAAATGTCTTTTAACAATTATTCAATTCAGACAAATTGCAAGGAACGTTAGAATGATCAGCTGCTGAAATATTCCCTGGAATATGGCTGAGGGTAAACTGAATAGAACAAGACACCTTTCTGATAATTCATCCACTTACACTCTTTACCACTATAATACAAGTAGCTTAATTTCTAATTGCTCAGTTAATGAGGTGAGCAACACAAAGTGAGCTTTTAGTGGGAAATACTAATTTTCAAGTATTGAGCAATTTGTGCCTTATTAAACATTAATAGAAATATCTATATTCCTAATCAAAAGAGATACCATAAAATATATCAAATTCTTCCACAATTAAGTTGCCACTCTACATTTAAAAGGCAACAGTAATTCCATATTTTGAAATAATACTGATGATCATTCAAAAGGTGGCTTTTTCATACTAAATGCACTTAACTTTTATATATATAAAAAACAGATTTGACTGAAAATGTTATCTACAAACGTACATCAACATTAAGAGCATTCTATTTATAGAATTGGTAAGCCATAGCACATTATTATTGGTTTTAAAACATATATTGTAATTGTGATAAATACCATAAGCTACTAAGAAAATTACTTAAATAATTTAATAATTTGCACAAAAATCCGTGTAGTAAATATATAAATTATGTTCATAAGTCATACATATACATCTGGATCACATTTTTAAGTAGTATTATAAAGAATTTGGTCTAAATATAGCACATCAAATAGGCTAGTATTTTATACAAGCAATAGGATAGTAACATACAAAACTAAATTATTTTCGGAAAGTATTAAACTTGTAATGTGTATTAATTGCACACATGCAGAATATAGCAATTAAAACATTTTCCTCTGATCTTTTTCTTAACATTAGAAAAGTTAAAAACTATTAGACAGTAAATTCTCTACATAGGCTTTCAATGATGAATTGAAAGCAGTTGCACAAAGCAATACTTAGTGCAGCTCTTTATAAATTTTGTTCTCTAAATTTTATTTTCAAAGAACACAGGAAGTTCTAGAGTTTGAGATGATTGTGTCTTTCCATTTTACAGATATGAAAACTCTTTTTGAGAGGTTAAAGAACTTGGCCAAAATCACTCCTTCTGTTAGAAGAGAGGTATCAATAAATTATCATTATTGCTGTTCAGTACTACGATTTTCTTCTCAACTCAAACAGATCATTCTAAAATTTGATAGTGTATAATTCTCTATATTCAGAAATAAGACTGCCTACCTAAACATTAAACATAACTGTTGCTATTAGACATTCCTAAAGGGAACCAGATTGGATAAGGAGACCAATCATGCCTTATTTATTTTCTGTAAAATGCTTATTTCAAACAATAAAAGTAGGGAAGACCTTTGCAAATTGAATGAACTCTGTATATATTTAAGGAATATTATCAATATATTGGAACTTTAACAACAATGGAACATAATAAATTTATATAAAAAATTAATATCTCATTGATTTTCAAGATGTTCAATATTAAACTGAAAATTTGAGTACCTTTTCCTAATGAAAACAAAAATGCCTAATAATTTAGCTTTATGATACCACTTGGAATACCTAAGAGTGCATAACTATTCGTATCTTTCCATGATTCAAAATTAAACATAAAACCCTCAATATGTCAAATTAATAAATTATATAGAAATGATAAACTTGCCCTTTTTCTTGAAATAAGATTTGACTCACAAAGAAGCTTTATGTTATCCATATTACAAGTCATGATGAATTGACATTTCCTAAAGGACCATATCCAATACTGAGAAAATTAAATGCTAATTAGTTAAGAAAATAAAGTAGTTTTTTGAAATAAAAGGTATAGCTTAATGTTGAAAACACTGACCTTGAATCAGCCTGTTATATTATCTAACAGAAACATAAAAGTCTCATTTATTAAGTGAAAATTATATTTCTAGATTACTTTGAGAAGGGAAGAATTTATTTATTTATTTTTTAAATTATTTATTTATTTATTTTATTTATGGCTGTGTTAGGTCTTCGTTTCTGTGCGAGGGCTTTCTCTAGTTGTGGCAAGTGGGGACCACTCTTCATCGAGGTGCGCGGGCCTTTCACTGTCGCGGCCTCTCTTGTTGGGGAGCACAGGCTCCAGACGCGCAGGCTCAGTAATTGTGGCTCACGGGCCTAGTTGCTCCGCGGCATGTGGGATCTTCCCAGACCAGGGCTCGAACCCGTGTCCCCTGCATTGGCAGGCAGATTCTCAACCACTGCGCCACCAGGGAAGCCCAAGAACTTATTTTTATTTCCATTTTATCTTCTTATCTATTCTTTCATGCTATCTACTTTTCTCATTAACCTGCCAATTGTTTGATAACATGCAAATTGGTGAAATTGCTTATTTAACCCCATTATAATTAAATTATTTTAAAATACATTTTAAAATTATCATTTTACATTTATTTTATTCTGTGTTAAATTTTTGAACTTTCTCATACCGTTGATTTTTTCCATTATTACCTTCTACTTTATGTCCCTCACCACAAGCACAATTTCATTCTTGGATTGTGTATCTACTTTTCTATTTCATCAGCAAGAAAATGCTATTTATTAGAAACATTGAAAGTTTGCTGAGTTAGATTTAGAACTTATCAAACATATTATCAACTTTTGCCTTGTATATGAAAGCGAAGTTGTAAAAGATAATGTGGTCCATATTCCCCCTTGGTTTATGGGACAAACAGAATTGTATTTTTAGCAAATACTGTAAGGATGGCCAAATAACATATATGAAGTGTATAATAATAAAATATTAACTGCCTGTGAAAATTAATAATGAGGTAGCAGAGTGATTATATGAAGCTTTAGTCAACCTGCTTATTAAAGTGTGTTATTTTCTTGCGTTGCCCAACAATTGGCATTGCTTTACTTTAATATGTCATTTTATATGGGTAGCCCCAAGCAGAGCTCAAAATTATCATCTTTCTCTCTGTGCATTCCACTTTCTACTGTGTACGTGCAAAGCCTTTTGAGAATGAATTAATTCCAGCCATCAGTTTGTATGTACTATTTAAATTGGATATAAATACCTAATGTGATAAGTTGCTACTGCTTTCCTTTCAAACCTAGATTAGTTATAGAACTTTGCGTCTACTAAATTAGAATTTTGATATCTAAATAAAAAAACACCATTTTCCATAATTAGTTCAGTATGTAAGTATATAGTGTGCTTGTTTGTTTTTCCTCTCATTTAAATCACTTGAGAAACATTCACTTTGTATTTATTAGTTGGGTAGGCAACATCAAGAACCATATGTTAGCATGTATTAAGTTTTAAGAATCTTAATGATAAGTAAAAAATTAGAATAAAACTTTTAAAAGACTGCTTTAAAATTCTACTCCATCCCCCATTCCTACTAGATTTTTTTTAACAGTAGATTATTGGTAATGCCTAGAATGTAGTATCAGTTTTTCTTTTGATTCTTTCATTAGTTTATTTGGTTAAGAATCTTCTGTTAATCTCTAAATTCCACCTTGCATGTAGACCCTTTTTGTGTCCACACTAAAAGTGTAGGGAATCAGAGTCCCCTTATTTGTAAAATTTAAATACGATGAAGCTATCCAAAGTCAGATGGTGTTATTAGCTGTAGAAATTCCCCCATGGGGAGAAAATATTTGGAGTAATTACTCATCATTTAGAAAATGTAGTCTTCTAAGAAAGATGGCCATCTCTTTCTGCTGAGTATGGGGAGAAGGAATTTTAGTAATCAGTGGATACTATAGACTCTCAAAATTTGTATGTTAAAATCTTAACCCCCAATGTGATGGTACTAAGAGGTGGGGCCTTTGGGGGGCAATTAAGTCATGAGGGTGGAGCCCTCACTAATGAGATTAGTGTCCTTGTAACAGAGAAATGATCTTGCTCTCTCTTGTTCTTCACTTTCTCCTCCCCTTCCCCCACTTTCTCTCCTCTCTCTCTCTCCACTGTGCAAGGATATAATGAGAAGATAGCCATCTGCAAACCAGAAAGAGAGCCTTCACCAAGAACCCAACCATACTGGCTCCCTGATCTCAGATTTCCAGCCTCCAGAACTGTGAGAATAAGTGTTTTTTTGTTTAAGCCACTCAGTCTATGGTCATTTGTTATAGCAGCCTGAACTAGGACGATGGATCACAGTAGACACTGCTAATATATATCCCAGTTGTCATATGGACTTTCTCACATACAATTTCAATTTTAAGAGGCACCAAAATTCCAAAGTTACCTTGAATTCCAAGAAGTTGCAGTTGCTGAAAAAAGGGTTCTAGCTGTAACACAAATATCACCATTTTCTAGTTGTAAAAACTCGGACCTTGGTACAAGTCTTTAGTATGCATGACTGGAAACAGGCACAGGCCACATATGACAAGTGACTCTCACTTTTGAATATATCCATAGCAGTTATATCTATAGATGTCTAAGAAAGTGAAAAGTATACTCCCAATTCTTAGATGTTAAGGCAAGTGATTTACATCTATTATTCTTGATTAGAAACCCAGCAGTAAATTCCCTTGTGAGTTTTTTCAGTAAATCTTCCTTCTATTCAAGCCCAAAAAACATGGTAAATTCTTCCTATAGGTTCAATGTAGCTAATTCAGATCTCAGTGAGAGAAACCATAGTGTACAGGTATTACAAAAGAGAAAATAAACATACTTAAATTAACATTTCCAAAAATCATATAAATCTGGTTAGTATAAATATGTCGGTCACTTATTCTATTTTGATTTATTTCTGTGTAAATGATCTCTGAATAAACAAAGAAAATACAAATCTGCAACTGAAAGAACAAATCTACAACTGATTTAGCAGACTGAAAGACTGAATTGCACTTATAAGATTTCAAAAAAAATCTCCTTTTCTACATCTTTATAAATTAAAGTATTCAAACTCAAAATGGATTAATGACCTAAATATAAGACTGGAAGCCATAAAACTCCTAGAGGATAACATAGGCAGGATGCTCTTAGACATAAATCCTAGCAATATTTTTTTTTTCTTTGTCTCCTAAAGCAAAGGAAATAAAAGCAAAAATAAACAAACGGGGCCTAATTAAAATTAAAAGTTTTTGCATAACAAAGGAAATCACTGACAAAAGAAGAAGACAACCTACTGAATAGGAGAAAATAGTTGCAAATGATATGACCCATTAGGGGTTAATATCCAACATATATAAACAGCTTATACAAATCAACGTCAAAAAAAACCCAAACAACACAATTAAAAAGTGGGCAGAAGACCTATAGACATTTTTCCAAAGGTGAAATGTGGATGGCCAACAAGCATGTGGAAAGATGTTCAACTCTGTTAATCACCAGGGAAATGCAAATTAAATCCACAATGAGGTATCACCCCACACCTCTCAGGATGGCTATCATCAAAAAGAACACAAATAACAAATGTTGGCTAGGATTTGGAGAAAAGGGAACTCTTGTGCACTATTGGTGGGAATGTAAATTGGTGCAATCACAGTGGAAAACAGTATGGAGGTTTCTCAAAAAACTACAAAGATGACCCCACAATTCCAATCCTGGGTATATATCTGAAAAAAGCAAAAACACTAATTCAAAAAGATACATGTACCCCAATTTTTGTAACAATGTTGTTTACAATTGCCAAGATATGGAAGCAACCTAAGTATCCATCAGCAGATAAATGGATAAAGAAGATGTGGTATATATATATACAATGGAATACTACTGAACCATAAAAAAGAAGAAAATTTTGCCATTTTCAACAACATGGATAGAGTTGGAGGGTATTATCTAAGTGAAAAGTCAGACAGAGAAAGACAAATACTGTATGATATCACTTATATGTGTAATCTAAAAAACACAACAAACTAGTGAATAAAACAAAAAAGAAGCAGACTCACAGATATACAAAAAAAAAAAAAAAAAAAACTAGTGGTTACCAGTGGGGAGAGGGAAGGGGCGAGAGGCAATATAGGAATAGAGGATTAAGAGGTATAAACTATTAGGTATAAAATAAGCTATAAGGATATATTGTACAACACAGGGAATAAAGCCAGTATTTCATAATAACTACAAATGGAGTATAAACTTTAAAAATTCTGAATCACTATATTGTACACCTGTAACATATAATACTGTACATCAACTATACTTCAATTTAAAAAAGTATCCGCTTGACATTAAGAGTTCCTTTTGCCCTTTTTGTATTGCCTAATTAAATATATCACTGAAGCACACATCATTTCCCTTGTAAACACTCATTCCACCTCAAGAGCACGTGTTTCATTGAGACAGTTTTACTAGACAGTTGGCCAGCCTCAATCTCTCTTGCAATCTTGACTGCACAAAACCTTACACATAGTGCATGTCAATCAGTGACTCACCAGTAAGAAATAAGAAATAGGAATTTTAACAGAATCTGTTCATCATAAGCTTACTTATCTATGCAAAAAGACAGAGACATAAGTAATAATAAAACAGAGGAAAAGATAAAACTAAGGTGTTTTTAACAATTCCATCTGTTTATCTTTCTTAAATATATTTAGAGCTTTTCAGAATATTCTTCTCAAAAATTAAAATAAAATACATATATATATGGGATGCCATGCTTGTCCTAGGTTGTTTATAAATAATGGAAAGCTCAAACGTCAAATCTAAGAACACTAAGGGTGTCTTGTACTTAAAAAACATTTAATTAAAAATATTTTAATACAAACTATTCAATGTAAAAGGCAAATGTAAAATACTTTTACATAGCAGATGACATACATAAAATGCATAGTAAAAAATAAACCCAAACTAGTACTATTCAGGAATAACAAGGTGAGGAAAGATATTTTCCCTTTTTCTTAGGGACATGGATTTTCTTAGTTATAGAATGACAAGAGATAGTTCCTTCAATGCCACCTGTTAGCTGTGTGGGCTTTTATTTTATTTTTCTAAATTTTATTTATTTATTTATTTATGGCTGTGTTGGGTCTTCGTTTCTGTGCGAGGGCTTTCTCTACTTGTGGCAAGTGGGGGCCACTGTTCATCGCGGTGCGCGGGCCTCTCACTATCGCGGCCTCTCTTGTTGCGGACGGAGCACAGGCTCCAGATGCGCAGGCTCAGCAATTGTGGCTCACGGGCCTAGTCGCTCCGTGGCATGTGGGATCTTCCCAGACCAGGGCTTGAACCCGTGTCCCCTGCATTGGCAGGCAGATTCTCAACCACTGCGCCACCAGGGAAGCCCCTGTGTGGGTTTTTAGAATTTATTGAGGCAACTAATAGATAGGATTGTGCTAGGCATTATGCTATGTATTCTACACATATACTGGATTTGATCCTATTAGCTATGCACAATTATTTTACAAATATATATGTGGGTATATACACATATATTTTATATTATATATATATATATATATATATATATATATATATATATATACACACACACACATGTATATTATTTTTCTTTTCTTTCAAGTTAACTGAGGCTGAGAGGAGTTAGGTATTTTTGCCCAGGTCACATAGCTATAAAAAGTCTGAACTGAGATTAGGACCCAGGACTCTCTTACTTCTACATCCAAATTCCTAAACTCTAAGCAGTATTGTCTCTCATGTGGGCCTTGACATCTAAGATTTTGGTTTTTTAATTGAAAAGTTAGAGGAGGAGTTTCTAACAGGAAGAAGTTCTTGGTTGTGGAGAATTAAAGAAGAATTTGGGGGGAAAAGTAGAGTCTAGAATTATATATATATAATAGCTCCAGACATTGAAAATATCCTTTGAAAAGAAAAAATTAGGCAAAGTTCTTGGTGAGTCTTTTAGAAAGGAACAAGATTGAAACCATTGTTATGCATAAAGTAGGAAAACAGCCACATTCAGAGTATTTTAGGTCTGGTAGAATGTCATAAAGGAGATAAAATTACACATGGCAAGTATGAGGTAATAGTGAATTTACAACTTATGATAGGTTGTAGGATTTAAAAACTAATAATTAGGAGATCAGGAAAAAATATTTTCTAGGTACGGGTGAGTATGAACAACTTTTAACATATTTTTCTGGGGAAATGGAATGAAAAGCTTACAAAAGAGTCTGCTTAAACAAGATCCTTTTTCACAACAACTTATATCCGTGGTAGAAAATAAAACAACAGAGTTGATGAAAGAAAATAGGAAACATTGCATTTCCCTATAAGGGAAGTTTATTTCCCAGGATAGTCTATCAGTTAGCAGCTATGTTCATAATGAGTACAATACAGAGTATTTTCATATTCTGTTGAACTCTGCATAGCTTACCCCAGACACAAAACAAATGAACAAGAGCAGAACTCCAGGATTTTACTTAATTCAATATTGCATAAATATTAAATGCAGGCAGGGAATTGTAAATGGCAAATGGAGATTCTGCTGAATCTACATTGTGATGAAAATATCATAGGGAAATTGTGGTCCCAATTTGCTACTTAGGAAGAAAATTTATGTGAATAACAATACCAAGCCACTTCGAAAACCTCCATATCATATTATGCTGTTAAAGAGGTTTTGTTGTTCAATTCCTTTACTTTTCCTAAGATGGTTCATGTAGAGGTAGCTCCTGACATAAGCTTTATTTGATCCCAAAATGAAAACGACACATCCACTCAGTAGACTGGTGTTTTAAAGCCATATTCTGTTCTGTGACTAGCACAATGCCAGGACCCAATAAATGTTAAAATAGTTAATTAACTGACGATAATAATCAACATTCTGGTTTTAAGAGGCTCCCTCAAACACAGGCTCTGTCTAAAGTGAGTTCTGTGTGTCTCATTTATTTCCAAATTCAAAACCGCTTTTACTCAAATCGCTGAACACTGGGTTTGAAGTACCCTCCAGAATTGATTCCTTTGTTCAGAAGAAATCATCCATACCTCACTGTCTCTCTGATTGTTAAATGTTAACGTTCCTTTTCACTCAGGCTGCCATTTTGCTCTGTAAAATAATTTAAATTCAGGTTAAAAGTGTTGCTCTAAAACCTGTATAATCTTGGATATATGTGTGAACTTTAAAATACATCATATATCTTCTTTGCAAAAGATCATTAATGGCAAATGTCTACAAAATGAGCATATTCTGATTACTTGTCCTTAGTTCTCTTTAGAGACGTTTGAACTACAGAATACAATGTGTTGCAGAATACCATAGAGGCAGTCTAGCATGAAGTAGAACGTTACCTTCCCTTCCCTGGCCAAAGTGCCTGCAGTACCTCCCACTACACTTGTAAATTTCTCTTTCTTGCTTGCCATGAACTCTTTTTCTCTTAAGCTCATTTCTGAATAGATTTTTTAGATCTTTTTTTTTTGGTAGAGTGAATGATATACCATCCTCTTCAGCATTAAGAAAATTAAGCTCATATATTAACACGAATGGATCTCTAATAATTATAGATAGAAGAAAGAAATTACCGTTCCTCACTGGAGCAACGTTTCTCAAAATGTGTTCTATACATTATTGGGAAACTGGTTCAACATATAGAGTCTGCATCTCTGGGAGAGGAACAAGAAAATATGCAATTTTTCAAGTTTTCTGGGTTATTCTTTCTGCAACAGTTGAATAAAACCAATACATTTTACCAGCATCCACCTGTGTTCTCTGTCTTCTCCTTATATACTTGGAAACAACTGAAATCAATTTGCTAAAATATAATCATGATCTTCCAGTACAATTCACTGCCCTAACATTAATGTCAGAATAAGGGAACCCATTAATTTCTAATGGGAAAATTATTTTATAGGATGCGTAGAAATGTGGCTGTTTATATAAGCCAGGCAACCCTTTCAATGAAAAAGTCTAAAAGAAATACAATCACTTTAGACGGCATGACAAATCGAATTTCTGCTCTAGACAAAATGTCTTTCCTAATGATGATCTTATTTTTGGCCCTGTTATTGTTTTCTTAAATAAATGATACAGATTTTCTTTGTGTCTTCTACTCTGCAGGTTCCCCTTTCTTTGAAGGGTTGCACTCTTTGAAATCTGACCAGTTTTGGCAAGTCACTCATGCAAGAGATGAAAATCGAAGTAGTTTTGCATGAGTTTAAAGCACAAAGCTGGCCTTCAAAAAATCAATCACTCTTTAGAGTGTAACACGATGTGTAAAACATAAAAGTTGTTACTGCTTTAGCTCTGTTCTTTAGGAGGAGAGAATAGAAATTTAAATAAATTATCTTCACTTGTCTCCATCTAGACCGTATGCTATAATGTTTTGAAATTTAAGATCCTCGAAATAATTCAATAGTGGACCACTAATATAAATTTGGAAGAGTTACGGAAAATACAAAGCAAAATAAAGATAACTCAAAAGAAGCTAAAAAGACTCAAAGCATCTTATATTACTGTGTTATTGTATTTTTAATTACAGTTGAACTAGTCAAATCACATTTAAAGGTTATATGCATATTTCCATGTTTTGATTCTCACCCAAAGGAGAAATACAGTTTCTCAACCAGATTAAATTTCAAAATACCAGGTGTTCTAGTCAGTTTGTGCACTAATATCATTCATGAAGGCTCCACCCTCATGACCTGATAATCACCTCCTAAAGGCCCTGTCTCCTAATATCATCACATCAAGGGTTAGGATTTCAACATACAAATTTTGGAGGATACAAACATTTAGTCCTAGGTGATTCATAGATCGTAATTTCTTATATTTATATTTAAAAATCTATTCTGTTTTAAAAATCTTACAATGCTGGAATACTGTTCAAAGAGAAAGGAAGGCTCTAGTAATTACTTAATAAATCTGAGCATCCAAGAAAATTGTCCGGTATCTCAGGACAAATTTCCAAAGGGATGGCACTCCAGCAATATGATCAGTACTATAAGATCCAATGCCTAACCTGCTTATGATACTTTTCTCTGGCCTTCCTTGATGTATAGCATAAAATGAATTTGTGAAGATTAGTTCCAACTTCTCAAAAACACTCTTTGAATCAGAGACGACAGCAAATTTCTACTGAATCCTCAGAGAACTAAACCTGAAAGAATTCTATGCTGTCAACCATGCTTAGAAGGCTGACCTTGGGCAGATATGCAGTTAAATCAGTGCTCTGCAAAATTACTGAGTTCCTGGTACCATGATAATGCCAGTATTCTACACAGAGAATCGTCTGGAAAATCAATAAGGAAATCCAAAGTTTGCATCAATGGCACAGAAATAAGTGTTTTACCAGTATTCTATTGTTCCAGCAGGAAGTTATCCATGGTGCCTTTTTTGATTAAGAGATAAGAGTCAGGACAAATGAACATTTTAGAAGTCTCACAGTTATCAGCCTGTAGATAAATATCACTATAATTGAAACTGTATTTGCATGTAATTTCCTTTACACATCTGAATCTAGGCCTTCTTCCACAGTGCTCCCAATGATATCCAATCAGACATATGGGGATGTATTAAGTATTGTTACTCTGGGAATGAAAGACAATATGAAAATATGAGTTACCTGTGTTGGGCAACATGTGTGAGAAGGAGTCTGAATTATTGTCATTTTCTCAGCTAATTTTCCAGTACCCAACGGAAGAAGTGAGGCTCTAATTACAGAAGAATAATCTGTAACAGTAAACCATTCAAATTCAAAGTCTCTCAGTTATAAGAATTCTTGGATTTATTACCTAAATGGAAATACAGCCCAGTTTAGGAAGCTAATGTTTCTAACCTAACTGCTTTCAGTAAGAAAAGTGAATATTGTTGTATTAAAACAGGAAAGTTGGGGAGTCACTACACCTGCTTTGATACACATTCTCCTGTATATCAGAAGTTATGATGGTTATACAACATTTTGCAACAGTAATTTATTACAGATGAACTTACTGGACAGGCCAACAAATTTTCAAGGTTATAAAGACCTTGAAGTTCTTGGGTTTTTTTCTTTTTAGTTATGAGTATTTTTCAAATTTAGACTAGTATTGTATTTTCTCTGTAAAACATTAAGCCACAAATAGGAATGCCACCAAAAAATACAAAAAATTCCCTTTGTCAAAAATTCCAGTCCTATTTTTCCCCCCAGAGTAAGTTATTGTTGCTTGTTTGATGTTTAATCCTCTGGTGCCTTCTATATACATTGATTAACACGCATGAGTGCAAGTTCAAGTACAAATACACACTAACTTATATTTTCAAACAGATTCACGTGTTGTCACTAAGATAGGTATGTGTTTTACACAAATGAGATTCTGTTTTAGAGCTATTGTTCTCTTCTTTCTTTGATCAATTGACACTGCATCTTGGAGTTTGTTCTTGTCAGTTAAGGAGAGTCTATCTTATTCTTCTATATTGCTGCAATGCATTCTTTAGTATAGATTTTCAATATTTCATTTAAACACCCATATTGGTCAGCCTACAGGTTGTTCCTATTTTTATAATAGTAAAACAACTCTGATGTAGATATCCTGCATACATATACTTATGTAAGCGTAAGAATATTTCTTCAAGGTGAATTCATAGAAGAAAATGGCCTAGTCAAAGAGGGCATGTTCATTTTCAATCTGAAAGACAACCAAATTTACATCTCAAAAAGCTCTGCCGGTTTATACTCTAGAAATAGTATAAGAGAGTGTTAACCAGAATAATACTTAAGAAGTTTTTTTTGCGTTTTTGTGAAACTGATGACTGAATAAGAACAATATAGCTCTTTATATATTTACAGCCATTATAAATCTACTTGAAAATTTGGGGGGTATTTATAACTTTCATTATTTTCTTATTAAACTAAAATCTTGACTTTTTCTAATTGGTTACTATGGTCTTTATAAACATTCAAAGTAACTATGCACACTCATTTAATTATATTTATATACACATATTTATCTTTGTATATTATATATAAAATAACCTAAATATATTTTATATAGGTATTATATATATATATACATATTCCTACATATCTAATAACAATTTCAGTTTTTCACTTGCAATTAAATATTTCTTATCACAGAGTTTTATTTCTTTTTAGTATTTTAATCAAATCTGTCAGTCTTTTAAAAAAAAGCTTTTGGGTTTTACGTCTGTCTTAGAAATACCTCAATTCAAATATTATAGACCAATTTGCTTATGTTTTCTTCTGAAACTTGTTTTACATTCACCTATTTAATCAATTTGTAATGTATTTTGGGGCATGATATGAAAAAAAAAGGTAAGGTATATGGGATTATAAAGGGATAAATGTCTGATAGACTATAAAGAGATAAATGTCTGATAGACCTGGATAGGAAGATTTATTACTGTGAAAATGTCAATTTTTTCCAAAGTGATCTCTACATTTAATGCAACCCCATTCACAATGTCAACAGTATTATTTAAGGATCCTGACAAATTGCTGCTAAAATTAATATTGATAAAGGAGGGTCTAGTAGAGCCAGGATACATTTCAAGCTACATAATGTGGAATGAGGACAAGTCTTACCTTATGAAAAAAAAAAAAATCTATGTAAAGTAAGACAATGTTGTTTAGAAGTAGACAGATTGTCAAAGAATGAAGTTGGGGGACACAGACCTCCATACACATGGAACTTTATTATAATTGAGGTGATATGATGGATCCCTAGGGAAAGGAATGTTTATCCAACCAATAGAGTTAGGAAATTTTGTTATCTGTATGAAGAAAAAATGAAATAAAATGGACCATCTCCTTACATAATGCCAATAAACTCCAAAAGGATTCAGAATTTATATATCTAAAGTCAAATTTTAAATGCTTAGAAGAAAATATAGATTAATACCATTCTGACCTTGCTGTTGGAATGTATAACTGAAATAAGAGCATGCAAGCACTAAACACAAGGAAAAATACTGTCTATATTAAACTAAAATCTTTTGTTCATTATTTAATACTTTAAGGAAGGACAAGTTGAAAAGAGATATTTGAAATACATAAACCAGCAAAGAATTAATGTAAAACTCAAATCAATAAGAAAAGACACACCACTCCAAGGTTGATAAACAAGAATATGATTACTGTAATATTCAAGGACACTTGAATGGTAACAACAATAAAAACAACAAGTGCAGATGACCAATATTCCCACTGGCAGGAGACTGGAAAAATAAATGAGGTATACGTTTATAATTTAGTTATACACAACAGTGAAAGTGAATGAACTATAGTTACATGTGGTATTGTATGATTTTAAAAAATGTATTGTTGACAAGATGAAAATACCAGATAGTACCCATTTTACAAAGTTCAGAGTTGGGCAAAACCAAGCAAAATTTTGTTTCCTCAAACATATATATGTATTTTTTTGAAAAACAAAAATAGTAGTTATGTTTGGCAGTGGTGAAAAAGCATACAGGGAAGTGTAAGTTACAGTTAATACTGCAGTTCTTAGCCTGGGCAGGGATTTTATGGTGTTCATTATATCATTTTAAGTTATTAAATAAAAAAGTAAAACCAAATAGAAGCAGCCCATGTATGACCAATGATAATAGTGTTCTATAAGCCAAATATTATGATTGATCTAATTCTGTTCTTTTGAAGTCCAAAAAATAATCTCTTTAAGTGGTTATTTTTCTAAAAGAAGAAAAAAAGCAATTGTCAAACAACATCTATAGACCATTCCATCTAGCAGTAATTTTCATATAAATGCAGTATTCTGATTGTTGCATTATTGATGTCCCACTCACAACATTCTGATTCAGTGGTAATTCTGTGTCTAATATTTCCATGTTAAATTTAACCTGAATATATTTTATCTTTGAGGGAAATCATGGAGATATTATTCTATAATTTTATGTATTATATACATGAATACAAGCCAATTAAGGTATTAAATAGAAATGATAGTCAATAAATCATAATTTTTCTAGTTTAATCATAATTTAAGAGAAGTATTGATTGTAAACAGAAGGAAATTCTGGTTTATATTTGTATCTATATTTAATGCTTGAAACAAAAGATTCTGAGCATGATCTCAACAAATCCCTTTCTTCCTTTCTTAGTAATTGACCCTAAGAAACTACTGGTGCATGGATGTGTAAATAGTCTGTTATGATATCTCTAGGGTCTAACAATGAATGTAGATTTTAAAGAAGTTATTTTTCCCTCTTACTCTCAATTCAAGCATAATAATCTTTTTAAAAGATTAATCATATACTTGTAAAGAAATAAATGTAAACATCAAATATCCTAAGAAATTTAAGTAAATTCACACTAGTAATATTCAGCTACATGATGTTTGTTTTTTACGCCTATCAAAAATATCATTAAACTATCAATGTTACAAGTATATAGTGCTCACTAGGCAACATTTCTCTCCCATAGGTTTAAAATTATCTTATTTCTTTTTATTTTATTGAGATAATTGAAGATTCACATGTAGTTGTAAGAAATAATATAGAGATATCCTGCATACCCTTTACCCAGTTTCGTCCAATGATAGAAAATTGTAAAAATTATAGTACAGCATCACAACCAGGTTATTGACATTGATAAAATCCACAGATCTTGTTCAGATTTCCCCAGTTTCACTTGGAAAATTAATGGAATTAAGAATTAATTACAGGTAAATGGGGGAGGGGTGTCTATCTTCCAAGACTTGCCGAAGCAGAGGGAAGTATGCAACTGGTTTTTAAAGATTTCACCCAGAAAAGACCTGACATATTTCTGTTCATATATATTGAGAAAAGCAACAGAAAAGGTATGGAGAAGTTCTTAAGACAATGTTTTTGAATAGTAATAAGTATCATTCATAGGCAAACAGACTTTAGAAAATTATTCAGATTCCTTATTTGTCCAATTTTTTCACTCTATGTTTCTGAAATTATCCACATGATATTTGTTCCAGAAAGAAAGTGTAAATACTTGGTAGCATTTCCTCTCCTGTGATTGGTGAGACTGTTAAAGTAAGTTATCAGTGAAATCCCCAATACATTCAGATCGTGACAGATGTATTTTGTTGGGTAAGCATATTATACCCTACCCAAAAGAAGTGCAAATAAAAAGTAATATTAGAACATCTGAACATTTTTCAGTTCAATAAATCAACACCTGCTGCATCTCTTTGGCCTAAATTTACTCCTATCTTTGAAAGAGAGGGATTGGTTAAAAAAAAAAAAGAAAATGAAATATCCACATACTTCTTTCTCTCTTTTAAAATATTTAATTCTTATTTGCATTAATTTCCCAAAGTTATAAAATATTGGAACTAATAGTAAGACATATATAGTTCTATAACTTTTTCATTAGAATTCTAATAAATTTTTTCTGTAGCTAAGAGCAATTTAATAATTATAATAATTACCAATTCAGAAAAGTAGACATTAATTGGCTATCAAAAGTACCATGAAGGAGTCTAAAATATCACTGAAGTTATAGTAAAACTAAGGGCCAAGGAAGGTAAATAAGAATCTATGGCAATTGAGCATTAAAATTTGAGAGGGAAATTCTTCACTATATCCTCAGAAAGGATAAAACTCATCAAAAAAGAGGAATAATTTAAAGTATATACATACATACATATATTCAAATATACACACACACAACTATATAAATTAGTAAACTATTTCAGGTCATTCACTAAAGAAATCTCTAAAATATATTATAAAACTAGTTAAACTGAATTTACTGAGAAATCAAGAATTCTATACAATGAAGTCAGGAGATCTAATAATATAATTTTCAATAAGTATATATAATCTCAACAGTCAGTGAAATGGGAAAGAAAATTATTAAACTATGGATTTTTGCCAAATCATGCTTAGTTAGAATAGAAAGAGAAGGAGAGGTCTAATGACATTTTATTTAAAAAGTCAGGATTAAAGAATAACTCTTGCAGACCATGATAGCTGTTTAATTTTCAACCATCAGGAAGTTTCAATTATTTGTAGACTCACAGGCTACATCTAAAAATGGGTTATAAATAATTCAACTGAGGGGAGAGAAAGAAACAGAAGGAATCGGGAGAAAAGAGGGTATGGAAATGAGGGTGGAGAGAGAGGGACAGAGAAAGAATTTAATTAGAATTCAACCAAGTCAATTATTTAGTAAAAAGAAATTATTTTCCCCCCAAACAGGTAAACTGGGTAACACCTATCCTGTCTTGCCATTTATCTTAGCTACATATTGACTACCTAAGTCTTGGAATTTGTTCATGCCTATACTTTTCATTTGCATTGAACTACCAACTGCTACCATAGCTTAGTACCTCTTAAGCAAATACAGGAATTGTTGAGATTTACTGAGAATGTAACTTTACCAGTAAAGTATGAGATAACAACGAGGCACTGTGCATTTTAAGGGGAGCACAATATAGTATTTCTTTTGACTAGGAGAGTTTGCAGCTAAATTCCAGAAACATGTAAAGCTATTCTTGTAAACTATATGGCTCATTCAGCACTGCACATAAAACTGAACCACTAAAGTATGCTGATTGATCAATAAAGTTTGTGGCTCCATTTGTAAAATGTGCAGAAATTAAACCATTTCACTATTTGGTTCAGCGAGTTAAGTACATAATGGTTCAAACAGTACCTTATGCATTTGAAGTCAAGCAAATTGCACATTGCAATCTAGTCAACCACGAAAACAGGATATTTTGGTGATTAGCTAAGAATATTAAATTTGAAATAAAATTAGTAATTTGGACAGAAAATTACACAAAATGCTAATTAGTCAGTGAATTTCTTTTATCTCTGTTCCTCTTTTAAACACTTTTAATATCCAAGAATTTATTTAATAGATGGCTTTCCTTTGAAAAGCATCATTCTTGATATTAATAGATGTGTGAAAATGCATTTATTACATTTTAAAATTTTCTAATATACGTGACAGAAATGCATGAATTCAATACATGAGAATGTTTTATTAAATCAAGCTTTAAAAATCTAGTTATTTATAGGTGGCTCCAAGACAAGTAGTTATTTCCCATACCAAAGAAAGAAAGTATGGTGCATTATAGGCTATGTTTTTCCAAGAAGGTTCAACTCTTTCAGTTGATTTTACATGTGGTAATGGTTACAAAATAAATGTCTCTCTTAAGTGAGGGTTTTGGAAGATGCTATTTCCTAGGGACTATGGTTCAGAGAGTTCAGAGCTCCAATTACAGCAGCATCTGGAAGCCTTGATCCACAGCTCCATTTGGAAACATTTGTAATAAGGGCAAGGTATCTCATCTAGTAACAAGCTGTTTGACAGTGGAATGGTAACAGATTTAAGGTAAAGAGGACTCAGTTCAATTGGACGTTTATAATCCTCTGCAACTTGGTCAACACTAGGCATAGAAGAGAAGTAGAAAACAAAATCTCTTTTCTCAAGGAACCTACAACGTTTTGGAGAAACAATCTTATGTACAGAAAATAAAACAATATGAAATAATTGTAATGCCATAACATATGATAAAGATAACAGGTCCTGTGACTTTTCATAAATAGGGAGTACTTGTGAAATTTGCAGGACTTGAAATATTGGTAGGATTGTGCCAAAAGAGATGAACATGACATTTCTAAATCTTAACCTTGCTACATCAAGAACACTGTGAATAAAGTTTCAAAATCAGGTTGGTTTAGAAAGAGTTCACACACCTCATGTCATTGTAATTGACTAGAGTAATTCAGCTAGAGAGCTTGAAGCATTGCAATTCATCATGTCACCTGCAATATGCTGCAGAAAATTAGCAGTTAATTTTGGATATATAAAATATGCCCAGATTTTGGAGTAACTGCAGGATAGGATATCTTGGATTTAATCTGTTTGCAGTCAGAATTTGCTATAGGTTATTAGGAAGAATAGGGGTATGATAATTGCAGTATTTTAGGAAAATGAGATTTGGTTCTAAACAGGCTTTGAGGAAGATGGAGCTTAGGAGAGGAGATTAATGAGTTCATTAGCCAGACATGAGCTTAAGGAGAGCTAGAATCAGATGAGCATAAATAGAAATAAGATAGCTGAGTTTTAACTTACAAGGACTATTGACAGGACTTGATGATGGCAAATAAAGGCTGTAAGAGTGTAGAGAGTATAGAAAGTCTAATATGAGTCTCAGTTTGGGAATATTTAATTTTTGATATGTGTGCAGGGCAGAAAAGAAATGTTTTGAGAAATGCAGGATCAGGGTATAGGAAATGGAGGGTTATGAAACTTACTAGCGGTATCTGTAAAGAGTCAAGGCATATGGCCTTGTTAGTATATGTGAAAGCAAGGGGTAGATGTCTGAGAACTGAAACTCAGGGTGAGTTTTACACCTTTAGGGATGAGTGCAGGAGTGGAATGAATGTAATTAATAAAACTGAAAGACGTTAGGCATAGAGGAAAAGAAGAGCTAGGAGGATAAGAGGTCATAAACACCAAGATAGATAATTTTCCCCCCAAAATCAGTAATTTTGAAATTTACCAAGAAATCAAGAGGAGAAGAATTGGAAAAATTAGGTCACAGGACTTGGAGAGAAAAATCATTGTTACTTTATAACTTCATTATCAGAATTTTTAAATCTTGTATTTTCCTACCCCTATAAATTATCCTCAGTATAAATAAATATATTTGTATCTGTGTGTGTGTGTGTGTGTGTGTGTGTGTGTGTGTGTGAGAGAGAGAGAGAGAGAGAGAGAGAGAGAGAGAGAGAGAGAGAGAGAGAGAGAGGGAGAGGAAATTTAGGAGGGACAAAAGGTAAGGAAAAGGAGATAGCAAATATATCATACCTTGGTCAGTAACATTTGTTATAAAAAGAATGTGAGAGTAGACCTAAATCAATAAGGACCAAAGACAATTTTGTTTAATTATTGGGAAACCTGTAAATGTTTTTAAATGATAGGAAAAGGGCTATTAATAAAATTATGTAACACATATTGATTGAATACCTATTGTGTGTCCTAAATAATTACAGTTGATGAGGAGCATAGTGGTGAGCAAGACAGCCATGGGTACTGCCCTAATGAAGCTTACATTCTAGTAGAGATAATCAGTACATAATTGGGCAAATATATATAATTTCATGTAGAAATAAGAATATGAAGAAAATATATTATTGGATGAGAATGGTATTTTTGATTATATAGTCACAAAGAGTCTCTTGGAGGAAATAATATACCTATAATTTTTTTCAGCAAGTTTGGTGTATAGTGAATGAGGGCAAATATGTTATGAAATGAGGTCAAAGTGGGTAGGTAAAATCCACACTATATGGGATCATTTGGGACTTTGTAAGCAGTCTAGTCTAAATGTTACAGCAGCCATTGTTTGGTTTTACAGATGGAAATAATACAATCTCGTTTTTAATTTGGTTTTTAAAAGCTCACCCTTGCTATTTTACAGACAACTGTTTATGGAGTAGGAATGGAAATAGAGTAAGCTATTAGAATACACTATGTGAGAGATGCTGGTGGCTTGAAATCAAGACTGTTGTATACAATCTGCATGATGGTATGCAATGGCTCTGGTTAAACTTCTATAGTTTAGAAGAGAAAAAATGAACAATGGCCAGATTCAGCATATGTTCAGGAAGGAGACCCCATATGGGACTGGTAGATAAATGCGATGTGGGAACTGAAATAAACAGAAGAATCAAAGATGATTTCTAAGACCTTGGTTTATGATAGAAATGAGTGAATGATGTAGCTATTAGCTTAGGTTGGAAAGGCTTTGTTTGGTGAGGCATGATTTGAGCAGGAAAGGGAAAGCCAAAATAACAGTACAAGTTAAGTTTGATGTAGCTATTGAATAATCAAGAAGAGATATCAACTAAGAAATTCAACATGTGAATCTGAACCTCATGAGACCCGTCAGTATTTGAAATGTGAACTTGGAGGTGATAAACACATAGAGCTATTTAATGCATAGGACAAGTATATATATCATAGCAAGAAATCACAAATAGAAAAGAGAAAGTTCAAGGACTGCATTCTGGGGCTCAGAAGGTGAAAAGAATGGAGACTGCAAAGGTATATCAGAAGCTAAGTAAAAAAAAGTATTTCAGGGAAAGGGACTGGTCAGCCATGCTTAAATATGGTCAGGCAGTGGCGTAAGATGATGACTGAGAAGCAATCGCTTGATTTGGCAATATCAGGGACTTATGCAACCTTAATATCATCAGGTTGTGGAAGGCTGGTTGGAGTGAATTAGGGCTACAAGGAGACTTGAAGACACTGAGGCAGTAAATATACCCTTTTTTTTTTAAAGTTGCTAGGAAGAGGAAAAGAGATGCATAAGCATTAGAGAGGGGTATAATACAATTTTAAGTGATGGTTAATAGTTTAGCTTGTTTCTAGGCCAATGCAAATAATCCAATAGACTGAAAAAAGGATGGTACTGGCAAGCTAAGAAATCTTGGCAGGAGAAAAGTATTCGAATGGGACACCATGGGATCCAATGCATAAATGGAATGGTGTCTGCCCTTAAAGGTAGGAGCAAGGAATGTTTCTCCAGTCTATCTGAAGAGAAGCCAGAGGCTACAATAGTATAAATATTAGGGGAATTGTTTCAATGATGGTAAAATAAAGTAGTTCTGATCTGATTATTTCTGTTTTCTCACTGAGCATGAAAAGCCAATAGACAAGGAAACAAACAGGGAGGAGGAGAGGGGCTAGAAAATGTAGATAGAGATACTGGTAAGGAAAGAAGGGATTGCCTAGTGGATATAGAAATGATTTCCACATTATTTTGGAAAAGAAATAAAATTGAACAATGTTTCTTGACTAAAATAAAACAGAATTTTAACACATTAATTGGTCAGACACACAAAATTTTACTTTCCCTTTTTTAAAATCAACGTTTCTGTGGAGTTGAATGCATTAAGCCAATTTATACAGTCTCTTAAAAAATCAGTTTTACTTGTAGCTGACTTCATTAATATTCTTCATATCCATTTGGAAGGCAAACCTCTAGGTAATATTGCAGGATGTTACAGTCATTTAAATACAAATGACATATGCCATATTTGAATTTAACAAGTTAACTCAGGTCCATGCTACCTGTAGGGCTTTTCAAATGTTACAGAAAGGACAGATAAGCAAAATCTTTTCAAGTATTGGGCTCCAAGTCTCACAATGTAATGTGAAATGTGGAAAGACAAACGCCTCTGCTTTGATCTGTGTAGGAATTTTAGACTGAAATCCACATTTGTACCTCATCTGCAAACTGTACCTTGTCTAATGAACAGATTCATGGTAAAATCCTTTGGGCTTGTTAGTTTCTTTCCAACTTAATAGGAATGACTCTGGGGTAAGTTGATGGCCCACAATCACTATCATTAAAGATTAAACCTTTAGATGGTTAATAAACAAGAAAAAGAACAATGAAATGTATACCTGGTTATGCTATGCCTTTTATGCAACTAATCAAAATTCCTCAGGCTTTAATTAAGCAGCATGAGACAGCCCAATTAATTCAACATATGCCCCAATATGGCTTTGCCAAATTTGTGGTTATGACACATGAAATGCAACTGTTACAAATCGAAATGCCTTCTTTCAATCTTTCTAATAATCCTACTGTTTTAAAGCTAACCTTTCCTCATGATGATATCCTACAGAAGGGTGAAGTTGTAGATGTGAAGATAAATGGGCATAAGAAGTCTGGGCACAGTCTACATGTGTAACCATCCTTGCACTGTTGTTTGTAGGATGTTAAAAGGCCTATCTGTCATGAAAACATTTGATGTCCCAGCTTGATAACTGCTGCTGATACTCCTAGAATCACTCTGTTACACCTATGCTTTGGTAAGGTTTTCCATCTCATTTGCAGAAAGCCACTATTAAAATGTCAGCATGTTCATCAGCAACACAACAGTACTGTACAAATACGCCTATTATACTTAGCTAAGCTTGGAAGAAACAAGACAGTGAGGATCAAGTCTTATCTTAAGAAATCATTATTCCTAGAATGTTCCTGAAATGGCTATTTATAATTTCAGAAGTTTTAACAAGTTTAGAAACATCTGTCCTTGAAAGAATAAATCTGAGATGGATTACAAATTTTTGTAAATTATATTTTAAGATATAAATTCTAGGCTGTTATCCATAAAGTATGTGTGTCTTATCTTACTACTTGCTAGATTTCTGTCTTCTGCTTGGAGTCATAATTAAAGGTCAATTTTTGTTGCATTAGCAACCAAAGAAAATTTCATCTACAGAAAGCCAAAAACAAATGCAGATTGCTTCTGTTTTCTGCATCACCTCCCCCAACAAAATCAATTTCATTGCTGGGATAGATACACAGATAGAGATAGAGATTTCAGCAAGGTTTAAGGTTTTTACTAAAATCCAAACTTTAAAATTAAACAATTCCTTAAGATTGCTAGTATAAAAAGAATAAATCTTCATGATTTGTTTAAGATACTAGAAAAGAATGTATTTCTACCCTGATAAACCTACATATGAATTGCCTTATGCTATTTCCTGGCTACATAGGTCACTCCTTATATATTTCATCCCATCCAGGCCTGATACATCAAACCAAACTGAATAAAGAAGAAAACATTCTTAAAAGCCTAATAACTTTCCACTGTAAATTCCATAAGCACATGACTATATCTTTTTTGTTATTATATTCCCAGTATGTAAGATACGAACTATCACTTACCATATTTGCTATATACGGAACAGTTCTTGAGTGAATATATGAATGAATGACTCATTTGTTTTGCATTTAATCCTCACAACAAAGTCTCAAGAATAGAATGGCAGCTTTTATAATTATATCACTCTACAAACCTACATTCAGAAAAGTTTAAAGCCATGACCAAAGTTATACAATTAGTAATTGACAGATGCTCAATTCCAATTTCAAGTCTAGTATTTGCATCATGCTATAGCTGACTGTGACTCCTAGGTTACTAGAATCCTAAATCCTTACATTAACTGAGAACTTACTCTGTCCCAAGAACTCCTCTAAGGACTTTCCATGTACTGATGTATTTACATATTATTAAAACCTATATGTTCACAGTATTCTGACACCATTTTACTAATGATCAGACGGAATCAGAGAAAACATATAAATTGAAGAAAAGTATGTAGTTTTTTCAGGATTCATGCCCAGACAACATGACATCATCTACTGTCCTTTTAAGCACTATATTATATATCTACATGTCTAGTTCATAAACCAATTCATTAAACAAGTAATCATTGAGTCAGACAGTGGGGAATCACACTATTTACTCTCAAAAAATCCAACAGAGGAGTTCTTTTTGGCAGGTGATGGACAATTAAATAAATAAATAAATAAATAAAATATCAGATGTATGGACAATAAAGCATTTAAAGGGTATGTTTCTACTAATCTGGAAATTTACTTTCATTAGAATCAGGATTTTAGCTTTGTACACTGTGCTAACACTAGCAAATAGATTTGTGCCTGGTTTGTTGTGTACACTCAAAGTTTTACTAATGAATTAATCTATTACTTCTAAATCTTCCAATCCAGTTTCAGAAGGTATTTGCCAGACTGCTGGCAAGTGGAAACAAGTATACTGGAAGCAAGACAGCAAAACCTAGACTTTGGAATCAGAGACCTGGATTAAAATGAAGCCTCTCTCACTTCTCAGTCATGTGGACGCAGACAGGTCTCCTGTCTATGAACTGGGAAAACCAATACTTATTAGACAAGGTAAAATGAGAATCAGATGACATAATGCAAGTAACATTCTCAAACCAATGTCTGGCACCTACTACAGATGACACCAGATGAAACCCATAGTATGCATTTTGTGAATTTGGTTATTATATCCTTTTGTACCTAGTATAAGTGTTTACCTTAATGAACAATGCTGCAATTTTAGTTAATTACATTGGGTTAATTGGCATGTTAACTGAATTAAGAGTTTAATTAGTTCTGGAATTTATGAGTAATATATACTAGCCAAAATAAGAAGTCATCTTTTTTTCCCAGCCGTGTTTTTATAGGAATACATTTATCCTTTTAATCAACCCTCTTTTTTTAATACTACACAAAATTTATGTTAGGAAACTTCGTGGAGAGGTTTCTCACATAAGGTAGAAAGGGATGTTGTCTGGGGTTTTCTACAATAAAATAATCTCTATTAATATCCCTTAATATCTCTATTAATACCTATTTATACATAGAAATATTTTTCTTATTCCAGAAAGTCAAAAATGTTTGTTACAAAATGATTATGACTTCCTGCCTTCTTATTTAGGCAAATAAAATTAAAATAACATCTAAATTCAGGGAGTAGGATTGTGTTATTTAAGACAAGTTGGATGGTGAATATAGGTTTTTTGTTTGTTTTTTTTTAAGCTCAGGAGAAAGAGTTTGAGACATTTTACCACATGGATTGACAACTATAAATAAGTTGAATTGCAAGATGCAGTTGAAATACAGCCATCCAATTGTCATGTGCTATGCTTCCTTTTTAAATTTTTTTGAAGCAAACTTGAATTTTTATCCTTTTCATTTTGTTTGAAATTGATTATGGATGAACTGAATAACTATACGGCTAGCTTGTATATTGTAATGTATTTAAAACATTTTATTTTTATACTTATATTAATGTATCAATTAAGTATCATAAAAGTAACAATAGAGAAGCAGAAGTTGTGCTATTTGTATTTATTAATACTGATTTAATTACTTACATTCTCACAAATATCCTTTGAGTTGTGTACTGTTATAATTTTTAATGCACGTTATATTTTTGAGTAGTTTTAAGTGCACAGCAAAAGTGAGCAGAAAGTATAGAGATTTCCCCTTCCCCCACACACGCCTAGCCTCTCCCATTATCAGCAACCTCCCACCAGAGTGGTACATTTAATTGACCTACAATGACACATCACTATCATTCAGAGTCCATACTTTACATTATAGTTCACTCATGGTGTTGTACATTCTATGGGCTTGGAAAAACATATAATGACATATATCTACCATTATAGTATTATACAGAATATTTTTACGGCCCTAAAAATCTTCCGTGCTCTCCCTATTCATCCCTTCCTCCTCTTCACCCCTGACAACCACTGATCTTTTTAAGGTCCCTAGAGTCCTGCCATTTCCAGAATGTCATATAGTTGATATCATATAGTATGTAGCCTTTTCAGCTTGGTTTCTATCACTTAGTAATATGCGTTTAAGGTTCCTCTGCATCTTTTCATGGCTTGATAGCTCATTTCTTTTTAGTATTGAGTAATATTTCATTGTCTGAATGTACCATGGTTTATTAACCCATTCACCTACTGAAGGACATCTTGGTTGCTCCAATAGTTTTGGCAATTATTCATAAAGCTGCCATAAATATCTACATGCAGGTTTTGGGGTGGATATAGCTTTCAACAGCTTTGAGTAAATTTCACATGGTGAGAGTATGTTTAGTTTTGTAAGAAACCTCCAAAATGTCTTCCAAAGAGACTGTACCATTGTGCGTTCTCACTAGCAATGAATGAGAGTTCCTGTCTGCACATTCTCATCAGCATCTGGCGTTGTCAGTGTCCTTACTATTATCATTTTACTTATAAGTTTGAAGAGAGTGAATGATCTGCTGAAGTTCTAACAGATACCTTTAGAGCTTAATTCATACTCAGTAATGTCCGACTCTTTGCTCTCACCAATCCCGCACATAAACTTACATACATACACACACACACACACGTGCATCACAAAATATAATTACTAAAAAATTAAAAAACATAGATTAATATTATAATATGGATCCATTCTCCTAGTCTCCAAAATGCCCAATAAACTGATATCTTAAATGAACTATTAGGATTTTATTTACTCTTAACACATATTTATAATCACATTATTATACTGTATTATATAGTGCTGGTGAGGGTTCTTGGATCAATAAACTCTCATATACTGGGGAGTATATAGCTTCTTCTCCTCTCATATACTAGGACATGGAAATATAGCTTCAATAAGGCCTTTCTTCTATTTTTCTTAAAAAATAATTTGTACTATATATGAAGATAAAAAATATAGCACAGACTTCCACTTTGTGACAATTTTGAAATATATACAAGAATATTTATTGCAGCATTAATATAGAAATTCCAAGCAAAAATATTTTCAATAAATAGTACAATAAACTATAGACATTTAGAGTTATTTAAAAAATAAGTTTACCTTCCAGTGGTTACTTGGAAAATCATAACATTGCTAATTTTAAAAATTCATTTTCACAGAAAATGCTCATATAACTATTCCATTTAAGTAAAAAATAATGGAGAGGAAAAGTGTTCAGATTATTACATATCAAGTTGTTAATAATTGTAACTTCTAAGGAAATGAGTCTGTATGAGGGACTGCTGATGAAGAGGATGTTCCCATTTTACTGTATGTTTTCTACATTTCTTGAACATTTTACAGTGAAAATATATTTGTGTATTACTTGTGCAAAATAAACATAGAACATAAATTTAAAAAATAAACACTAACAGAAGAGGATTTGTTCTAGCAACAAGATTTGCAATTTATAAGTCACTGAGACAGAATCTAATATGCATTTGGCTTAGAATTTGCAGATTCAAACCTAGTGCTCTCTGCAAATAGACTGACTTACTACTGTAGTAAAAAAATTTCATAATGACTGGTCATTAGGATCTCATTTTTTTTCTAATGTCGGAAGAAAAGTAGAGTCAATAGTAGAAAATAAACCAAAGAAAGTATTTTTAAAAATAATTTCCCCAATTAGATTTTCAGGTATCTTCATGAATTAAATCATTGCTTTTTGTCATGAAGGAAAGAAAAAGATTATCCTTTGATGGCTGAAAAAGGGTACATGCACTTAGAAGTCTGCTTTTCCTTCTAAGTGGAGGAATGTGTTGTTATAAAGAGGAAAGGATTATGAACAGGAACAAGAATAAAGAGAACAAACACTACAAAGGTGTTTTAGAATAATTTTGCCATTTTGCTGTCAGTTACTTTCACATTTAATTAAAAGGAAGACTAATGAACCACATAATTTGCATTTTATAGCTCCAGGCTCTTTCAAGCAAATATGGGGACAACTGGGAAGAAAGTGGGTCCTTTTGATTGTCAGAATCAGACAGGTTGATACAGTGCCCATCCTGTGTATTCATCAGCATAAGCGTTCTCCTGACTTCCCCACACTCTATGGAAATACGTCTCTGTACTTTGGCTCCTGGTCTCTAACTTGAATTGTGCAGAGTTTATGCAAAGCTCAGACCTTCTTGCCTCCATGCAGCTTTCCAAAACTAATTTTTTCTGAATCCTATGAAATATCTGTCCCACAAGAAATACAACTTTTCACTTACTAATTTTGCAAATATGAACTATTTTATATTAAAAATTTCTAAGAGAAAACATCAATAAAAACCTATTATTTCCACCAGATCTGTTTTGACAGGAATGATATGTGAAATTGATTCTACTTTGTATAACTCATGAAGTCTTGTATGCAGTACCATTAACAGAATTACATCTAGCCCCATTATGGGGTAATGGTATCCACTAACTGTTTGAGGAAATCTGACTATGTGCTTTGTCTATATCATTCCTTCTGTAAGAGTAGCGTGTAAGAATAGTAGAGAAATTAATAATTATTTTGAAGCTCATGCCAATTAAAGGACTAATTAAATGATTTTTCTGAATCTCTCAATCTGTTAGTGAAGACAAGAACAAATGGTAAAAGCAAAGCCATTCAGGGATAATTTTCTATAAATGTGGTTAAGTTGAAATGAACATCTTAAAAATTCTTATGCTGGCTTTCATGTTAACTCATTCCACACCTCTTAGGTGGAATATTTTTATTTATGCCTTATTTTCAAATAAGAATTCAAACTAAGAATCAGAAGGCAGAATGAGGTTGGGGGGATAAGTACATTAAGAGAAAAAGAAAGTTTCACTACTTCCCCCACTCCTTTCCTTTATTTGGATGAACTTTCATCCACAGTTCCTCTACACTACAATCTGACTAACACATTATATTTTTCAATATTTAGTTCAGTTATTATTTTCCCAACTCCTAAAACACTCCAAACATATCTTTATGATGTACTTAACAAAACTCTATGAAAATGATCTGTTGTATGTCTGTCCCCCCTACTAGACTATGGAACTGTGAACAATGAAGGCAGAAATATTGTTTATTCATCTTTAAAAGCCTAAGCAGGATATTGCACAGTGCCTGATATTATTTCCAATGTTGAAAGAAAAACTGTCAAATAATGTTCAGACATGTTATATATAGCTTATGTCATATAAGTTCATTTCACTCTAGATTTAGTTATTACCCTCATTTTCCAATTATGAAAATGCTAAAATTAATAAATTTATTTTTGTTTATACAGCTAGCAAGAGGTTGATCAAAGATTTGAATCCTGAGCTACATCATTCCAAAAAAGTGCCATTTTTATTACAACATTATGCTGCATTGCTCAAAAGGAAAAATGAATAAACAACAAGCCCCTTGGACTAGGCTGTGGTCAGGCAAAGGCCATTTATTATTAATATTGGTCCATTTGATTTGACAAGTATCTTAATACAGGAGGTAATTAAGAAGCTATCGTCAATTAAACTACAAAGATGTGAGCTTGGATGACTGGTAGAATTATGGTGAAATCCACAAACTAGAAAGGTGAGGGGTGCGTGTGTGTGTGTGTGTAACAGAACAAATTATTTTAAACCCACAAAGTTATTATCACTGCTGTACTCACTATGGAAATACAGGCTTCCAGTTAGAACTTACCTTGTATCTTGTCACCCAGTTTTCATTTATAGAGAAATGTAGAGAAGTTAACTTATTTTTCTGAAGAGCAGTGTGGGTTCTCATGTATAAAGAAAGAATGAAAAGAATAATTTATATTACCCAATAAGTAAATAGCCTGTTATATTTTTAGAAAATCCACATACAGTTTGAAGCAGGGATTTGGAAGTATAGGAATATAGGTTAGTAATGAATTAGTTAACTGCAAAGATTAATATACCCATACACATGCATACATAGGTATCCATGTAAAGTTAATACACAAAGTGTGTGTGTGTACATGTGCATATCCCGACAGTCTGACTTATGTGAAGCTAATTATCTAAGAATTTTCCTCTTTTTGTCAGAAAACTTCCAAAAATATCTCTTCTACTGGGTATGTGTCCACTGAGCCATAACTTGCACTTGAGACCATCCATGACAGCTGCTAGAATCTCAACTTGCTTAACACATCTGAAAAAGGTCCTCTGCCCCCAATAATGTTGATTTAATAAACCCCTTATAGGATCCACCAACATACACCTCAGATGTTCTTGAAAAACGAAATTGGCAGAAAATCGGGGAATACTGCCTGAAGAGTGCGTCTTCTGTAATTAAAACTAGGTAGAAGGAAGACCTATTCTATATATTTTACACATCATTTAACTCAAGAGAAAATAATATATCTTCTCCCTAGCACACTTGAACTCTGATTTGTGTAAATGTCCTTTTCACTGGGAACTAAGATCAACAGGAAGTGTACAATGTCCCATTCTCCCAGATAATGGTATTGTCTTGTGACTCCAAGATTTTGTTTATTCACCAACTGGCTGGAAAGCTGTTCACTCCTTTCTCTTGTTTCTGCCCAGATAACCTTACTCGTCAATGAAACTAAGAGCGTGCCAGTCACAATTTTCTAAAAGTCAATCCCTTTAAAAAAACATATCGTCTATTTTTCTTCTATTTTTCCATTTTTCTTACCACATTTTTACAATGTTTTTATTGAATTCTTGGTGTTTTACGAGTTGACCCTTAATCATTCTAGTATATTCTGGGTCTTTCCATGATGTGCCTGATAATACATTTTTGTCCAATTTTTCTATTTGGTTATTGGAATTTTTCAAATTGATTGATTTATAGCACATATAATCTGGATGTTACTTTTATTGGTTTTACTTTTTGCTAATATCTTCTCTCTGCTTATGACTTACATTTTCCTTTCATTTTAGTGTCTCCTGACAATTAGAAGTTCTTAAATTTACAACTGTTGGATTTATTAATTATACCATGTATGGTTTGTGCTCTCTTTGCCTTATTGAAGAAAACCTTCCCAATGTCTATGTTACAAATGTATTAATACATTCTCCTGTAGTATCTTCTAGACGCACTATAATTTTATCTTTTCCATTAACATCTCTAATCAAAATAAAAATGATGGTTTTCTGTCCCAGCACTCTCCTTCTTCTCTCATCCATACTCAAGCTCTATTAGTCATCAAGTTTTATAAGAGTTTGGGTTTGTTTCTGCACATGTCATTTTTTCACTAAACTTTTAATTTATATATACAATTCTACTTAGATGTAATTACTATGTTTTTATAGTAAGTCTTGAAATCTGAAATCTTTCTTGTTCTTTTTCAGATGAGTGTTTGTTACAATTAGCTCTATGAATTCCTTTAAACATTTTAAAATCAGCTTGTCAAAATCCATGGAAAGTCTATTGGGATTTAATAGACTGCAGCAATGATAGCTATATGCTACTGATCTTTGATTTTCAGCCCAAAAGTAGGTATATAAATATTTAGCTCTTAAGTGTTTTCAATGAAATTTTATAAATTTTTTCATAAATGGTATTTATTCCTAGGCACATCATAGTATTTTTGCTATGTTAAATGGTACCTGTTTATTTAAATATAAATTCTAACTGTAGCTGGTAAAAAAAAAAAAAATGTTTTTTATGAATTTATTTTGCATCCAGTAACCTAACCAAAAACATTAATTCTAAAGACTTGTCTGAGTCATGTCTTATATTTAAGTCTCTAAGCCATTTTGAGTTTATTTTTGTGTATGATGTGAGGCTGTGTTCTAACTTCACTGATTTACATGCAGTTGTCCAGCTTTCCCAACACCACTTGCTGAACTCTAAATGGCTTAAAGACAAATATAAGACAAGACACCATAAAACTCCTAGTAGGGATCATAGGCAAAACATTCTCTGACATAAATCGTACCAATGTTTTCTTAGGTCAGTCTTCCAAGGCAACAGAAATAAAAGCAACAATAAACAAATGGAACCTAATCAAACTTATAAGATTTGGCACGGCAAAGAAAACCATAAACAAAATGAAAAAACAAACTGACCAACAGGGCTTAATTTCCAAAATATATGAACAGCTCATACAACTCAGTAATAAAAAAATCAAACAACCCAATCAAAAAATGGAGAGAAGACCTAAATAGATATTTCTCCAGAGAAGACATCCAGATGGCCAAGAGGCACATGAAAAGCTCAACATCGTTAATTATTAGAGAAATGCAAATCAAAACTACAGTGAGGTACCACCTCACACTGGTCAGAATGGCCATCATTAAAATGTCCACAAATAACAAATACTGGAAAGGGTGTGGAGAAAAGTGAACCCTCCTACACTGTTGGTGGGAATGTAAATTGGTGTAGCCACTGTGGAAAGCAGTGTAGAAGTTCCTTAAAAAACTAAAAATAGAGTTGTCATATGATCCAGCACCCCACTCCTTGGGCATATATCCAGATAAAACTCTAATTCAAAAAGATACATGCACCCCAATGTTCACAGCAGCACTATTCACAATAGCCAAGACATGGAAACAACCTAAATATCCATCAACAGTTGAATGGATAAAGAAGATGGTGTGTGCATGTGTGTATACACACACACGCACACACACAGTAGAATACTACTCAACCATCAAAAAGAATGAAATAATGCCATTTGCAGCAACATGGGTGGACCTAGAGATTATCATACTAAGTGAAGTAAGTCAGAAAGAGAAAGACAAATACCATACAATATCACTTATATGTGGAATCTAAAATATGACACAAATAAACTTATTTATGAAACAAAAACAAGACTCACAGACATAGAAAACAAACTTACAGTTACCAAAGGGGAAAGGGGGTGGGGAGGGATAAATTAGGAGTTTGGGATTAGCAGACACAAACTACTATATATCAAATAGATAAACAACAAGGTCATACTGTATAGCACAGGGAACAATATTCAACATCCTGTAATAAACCATAATGGAAAAGAATATGAAAAAGCATATATTTTATATATATATAAAACTGAATTATTTTGCTGTGCACCAGAAACTAACACAACACTGTAAATCAACTAACTTCAATAAAACAAACAAATTTGTCTGTGGATTCTTTGGTGCTTTTTGCATAACATGCAAATAATTAAAGTGTAATTTCTTGCTTTACAAAATTTACATTTTTTTCTTACAGACCCTTAAGATTCTCAAATATAGTGTGAAATAGAAGTATTCCTGATTTTTTTCTGAAGAGGAATGTTTTCAACATTTCAACTTTAAATATGGTGCTTACTGAAACGATTTGTGTGTGGGGAATCCATAACATTTATGAATTTTAAAAATATTTATAGTATTTCCAGTTTGCTAATATATTTTTAAAATCATGAATGGGTGTTTAAATTAATCCAAAACATTTAAAAGTTTACTGAGTTTATCATGCTTTCTTCTCCTTTTGTTTAATGCTGTGAATTACTTCAATCAGTTTTCTAATACTACACCAACCTTGCATTCTGGGAATACAAGTACACTTTTTATACCTTCTGAATTCAATGTGTTTATATTTTGATTAGGAATTTGGCAAATAGGCCTATAATTTTCATTTCTTCCAATCTTCATTTTGAAAATTTATCAAATTTACTTTTGCCCCATAAAATCAGTCAGGGAAAATTAATTATTTTATTATTCTCAGGATTATTTGGTATATGATTTGATTATTTCTTAATGATATAATTTGTCTGTAAAGTTTTCTACTCCTAGTATTTTCTTTTAGGGAGACTTAACTACTGTCCTTTGTTATTATAGAATTCAGATTTCTTTTAATTCTGTAGTTATTAGGCAAATTGTATTTTTCTAGGAATCTATATTCCAATAGACTGATAAAATATTTTTCATAATAAACACTCACCTGGCTATAGTCTCATTTTCATTTCTACTAGAATCTGTACCTTCTCTCTTTGGTATAATTCATATTTCTAGATGTTTCCCAAATTTTTAATCACTTGGAACAGCCTTTTGACCTCTTTAATAATCATATTTATTATAATTTTATTTCTACTTCACTAATTTCTTTTTTATAGTTATTATTTATGCTTTCATATTTTTTTCTGCTTTTCTAAGTTTTAAAATTAGATGCTTAGCTCATTAATTGTTAAAGTTTGTTTTCATTTCTAGTCAAAGCTAGATACTTTTTAAGATTTTAAGATTACAAAATACCTTTTTGGTTCTATCTCAAAGCTACAAAATTTTACATTGGATATGTTTATTTTTCAGTTTTGAATATATTCAATTTTTGCCTTATGGCTTTCGGACTATGCATTATTTAGAGTTGTAACCTTAAATAATCAAAATTTTTAATCTTTTTCTTATTCTTCATTGTAACTCAATGTAGTCAGAGAGTGAAATCAGTAGGATACCAAACTTTGGATATCAGTTGAGTCCAGCCTTATAGCCAAGCAAGGGGTTGGATTTCCTAAACATCCTATGATCACTTGAAAACTTTTGGGAAAGAGATATGTAATAAAATTTTCCACAAATTCTTCTTGTAGTTCTTTAAATTAATTGCTTGATATTTTGAGGCTATGTTAATAGTGTATTATATTCATACAAATTCAGAATTGTTATAAAAATGTTATAAACCTGAATAATATTTTGGGCAGACCTAAGTATGTGCCTTTCAACTTTTCAGGGAAAATTATTGGTATTTTAATATTGCCTCCTCCCCATTTTCTCTGTTTCCTAAAGAAACTCTCTTTGGACATAATGATTCTCTTGATCTCTCTTCCATAACTCTTACAGGGAGACATATTTTATTCCCTGTAAACTCTACCGGTCTTTGTATCTATCTGCTGTTTTTCAGCTATGTTCATTTTGCCACTGAATTTTGCATTTTTAGTTATAATTTTTGTAGTTTTAAGAATGTTTTTTAATCTGCTTTATCATTATATTGTCTTGTTCTCTAATATTAGCAAGTTTCTCATTCATGTTTATAAATATTTGTTATTTTTTCATCCTGTATTTTTTGTCTACATTGTCTAATATATTAAACCTATGGGTCTTCTTCATTTTACCTATTATTTCACTCATAGTGCTTCATTTTCAATTTTGTATGGTTTCACTATGAATCACTCAGTTTCAATAGTTTATCTAGAAAAATTTTAATCTTGGGTTAAAGATAAATTTATCCTGAGATAATTTTTTCTATTAGACAAATGAGGACATCATTATCGACTAGCATACATGTGAAATTGTATTCATACCTGGAAGTTTTTTTCAGACCACAAGAGTATTGTGACTGGATCTGCTTGAAAGCTGCCTCTAATTCTAAATTTTCAGGGTAAAGTTATTTTTCCTCCATCAATCCCCATTGTCAAGACTTCTCTATTTCTGTAGACATAGATAAACTTTATTTTTACTCTCACAAGCCTAGGGATCTTTGGTTCCCCAAATTTATTCATGTGCTTCCTGTTAGCTACCCAGATTGGGAAGGCCCTGGGCTCAGTTCTTACTTCCAATAACCCTGAGGCTCCCAAAGCAGAAGTTCAAGATCTGAGGATTTGAAAGAATCCTTCAATAAGACTATTGGCTTCAAAATTCCCTAACTTGAGTGTTCCTGATTCCACTTTATTTGAAGGATCTGCAGAATCCTTTATTTTATGTTAGCCCATAGACTTGTATAAAAAGGTGTGATTTTAAAATATTTTATCCAGATTTTTTTTTTTTTAGTTTGGAGGGTCGTTCAGAGTACTTAATTTGTCATACTGCCCCATATGTATATTTTTCTTGATAGTCTTACTTGATTTTTTGCAGTTTGACTGACAGACATTGTCTTGATCTCAGGTTGACCATCAATGAGCAAGAGATCCAAAAACTCCAATATCAGTTTCTTTGCAACTCAGTGAGTCTTTATTCAGGTAGTTTATAATCTGTTAGTATAAGATACTAGCTGCATTAGAACAATTCCTTTTAAAATAGCCCTGTGACATGTTATTTATTGAAAAAGAGGAACTCTTTCAGAAGGTGGATTTCTATCTATCCACATTTTTCAGTCTGGGCAAGTTAGGCATTTTATATACTAGGTACACCTATATTCTAGTAAATAGTCACACATCTCTTTTTTCCTAGATATTCATTCATTATGAAAAATCTCACAGAAGGGAACCAAGAAATGAAAAAAGAACCTATACACTACTGTGATAATTCGACCAGCTTTGTTGGAAGCATAAAAAGCTAGCATAATGACAGACTGCTAAAAATAGCTAATGATGTTATTTTTTTTTCCCCCAAGATGTGCTACAATGTGGAGCTTGTCACAGTGTATTTCTGAGATGATTTTTTTTTTGCTCCACTCAAGAACCAAAGTAATTACCTCCTGACTCTGCTTGTGCCTATAAGCACTATCTCCATTATGCTGCTACCATTAACAGAGTAATTAGGAAGGCTATCATGGTCTCAAAGTCAGCTAAGTGATGAGACACTATCTCATAAAAATGTTCATTAGAGGACAAATTACCATTTTTTAAATAGAGAAAACATCTTCTCAAAATATGTCTCTTCTGATCTTCTTTGCCAACATCTGAGGTTTGTTTACTACTGTTATTCATTATTACAGCCATTAGGACTAGTTAAGCCTAGAAGTGATCTTGTTCTGAATATGATTTTTTCAGCATTAAATCCACATTCAAAAAATGCCTTTGTGGGATTTGTTTGAATAGAAGGGAAAGGAAACACCATAAACTACCTGTCAAGGCACTCAGTGGATATGGGTAGATCAGTTGATAGGCTGTTGAGATTGCATTTAACAAGCATAGTTATCTATTTCTGTGTAGAGTTTTGCTACTTCTTCACTGGATTGGAACAGAATACATATATTTTTGTCTTTTTTGTTGAGGAGGGTCCCATATCTCTGCATGAATATTAAAAGTATACAAACAAACCAAAAAAAAAATTAAAAACCTAAAGAAATCCAAGTTCTGGCTAGAAACTTTATAAAGTTATGTTTTTGCTATGTTAATTAATAATTACCCTATTCTCTATTATTTTACAGTCTTTCATATCTGATTTTAACTTACAATTTGAGTGAGCCTGATATATTCAGACAGTGATCATTTCGACCTATATCAACAGTTGGATTACCTTCAATAAATAAAGAGCTGAATATCTAATAAGATAATTAGTTTAGCCAGATCAAGGAGAATTTCTAATCTGAATGCTTCTCATTTGAAATATATATTTGCACACTGTTAAAGAATGTTTACTAATAAACTGCCAAGACAAATTAAAAGTACTATTGAATCAGAAGGCTAGGATGTTTTGACGGTTTCAATTCTCACCTGCTCTCTTTCACTTGAAAATTTCTTAGGACTCTGCAATTCCTATCAACATGTGAAGTACTCAAAGTCTGAGCTCTCCTGATAGCATACAGAGCCTGAGGCAAGCCCACGCTCCAAAACAGGCTGCTTCAATTTTATACTCCATTTAACACTTCATTTTTATGCTCAAACTTCATTTTAGTTTGCAGTGTTAAATTTCCAGCGTCTACCTGATTTTGGCCATGGATTCTGATGAAACGGTCAGGTCACAGAAGACAGTTTGGGTAAATCTTGGCTTCACTTCCTAAGAGGGGTGAGAGCTCTTCTGTTTGTAACTGAAAAACTTGAGTTTTAAAACTAAGGACCAGAATACTACACAAAGGGAGACTTACTTCAAAAGGAGTTACAAAATATACTCTGAAAACTGTGGGAGTTTCACAGCAGATGGTCCATAGATCATTTGATTGATATGCAATGCCAGTGGGAGCTATTGGGGAAAAAAATGTACGTAGTAGATATGCATGGAAATTATATAGATATTTAAATTCAGGAAAGCGTAGAAAAGATAAGAATTGTCTACTTCTTTTGGAGAGGACTATGGGTCCTGAGAGATCAATATGGAAGTCTTGTATTAGATTTCCTTTGCAATGGATTTTTAGATCCCGGCTTAGTCTTCTCAGAATTGTTTAGATGCCTTATTATAAGGCTGATGTCATTGGCAACCTGTGCAGTCACACAGGGTCCATACTTAGAAGGGCTCCGTGCTTATTTTAATGTTCTGCTATGGCCACCTTGAAATTCTTTAGAATTTTTGATCAAGAGGTTGCAAACTGTCATTTTGTATCAGGTCCCTGAAATTATGTAACAAGCCTTGCTTCTTCCCTAATACGAATGGATTTTTAAAATAAAGCAATTTGTAAAACATCATCTAGATGAGGCATCTTTTCTCCTAAGTTGTGGATTGACAAACTTAAGAAGGAAATAAGGACAGAGCCTATGAGTAACCATGCCATGAATCTCAAAGGCCATTGAGGTTATCAAAACAAAATGATATGCAGGTAATTTTTAAATTTAAAACCACAGTTTTGGTTTTCTACAATAAACCCACCATTTAGTTAGAGATAGATGACATTATCTGTTAGGTGCTTCTGAGGTTTTGCCTTCTAAATATTAAGCACAATAAACATAAACCAGCATACTGTAGTTCCCTCAGAAAATAAGCAAGACAACTTCCTGCTGGGCATTTATTTTCTCAAAGCAAAGAAAACAAATTGAATCTCTTTGCTATAAAAGTCAAGCAAAGTGAATAGAACTAATAAAAGTAGCCCATTTGACAATGTTGAGATTTCTTGACGTGGGTAGGTCCAGTCAATCCCCTGTATGTATCATCATCTCTCATTTGTATTGATAAACACAGAGGCTAGGATGTGTGCAAAAAAGATAGGATATTGTTGATTCTTCATGAGCCACATTGGTTGAATATATTAAACAGGGAGATGTTGATTATTCTCCCTCACAGTAATAAAGATGTCCTACTTTTAATTAAATATGATTCCTATGTAGATAGAGTCTAGTAAGCCACATTCACCTAGAAGAACTAAAACTAAGATTTATTTTATCATTCCCTGGTTAAATTCACATTTATAAATTGTCCTCTTCATGACCCCCTCAGGGTTCTGCTTCAGTTCAAT
The DNA here is from genome assembly GCF_009873245.2 of Balaenoptera musculus. Taxonomy (NCBI): domain Eukaryota; kingdom Metazoa; phylum Chordata; class Mammalia; order Artiodactyla; family Balaenopteridae; genus Balaenoptera; species Balaenoptera musculus. Next base: position 43,240,835 of record NC_045800.1, read on the forward strand.
ATTAAACCATGTACCATCAAATATTAATGAGAAAAGTCAGATCCATTTATATGTTATGCTGAAATGTAGCCAATTCTTCCATAATGATAATACAATCACAGAACTAATTTTGAAGTGCATAATGGATTTTTAAAAGTTAACTTATCCATAATAGGCTGCAGCCAGCTGTTAAGTAAGATACCAGAAGGGGGGAAAGCCCTGATACTGTAGCATATTAACAATTTAGCATAAGAATACTGGACGTGTATATTCTTATGGTACTAATAAATACATAGTAAATATTAATTATTTTCTCCAACATTTTTGTTTTTTCCAACATCTCCAACATAGTCTCCTTTTTTATCCTAACTAAGAAGTGTTTCATAAATTCAGAGGCTATATTTAGTGAGGGGCACGAAAGTATGGAATAACAGCAACAGAAGGGAAGAATTTAACATACCACTTCTCTCTCTGTCCAAGTCATCCACTTAACTCCACTCTATTCACCATCCCCATAATTCCAGCATAACGATGTTTCCTAAGCTCTTTAATGACCTCCCTACTACTAAATTTAATGGGTTTTTTTCCATCTTACCACTCCTTAGCTTTTAATTTCTGACAACATTTTTCCCCCCCCAAAACTCTTACCTTCTCAGATACTACAGTCTCTTTTTTCGCTTCCTGTGTCTCTGACCATCACTATTCATTTTCCTCAGCAAGTTCATCCTATGCTTTTTATTAAGTAAAAGATTACTCCTGGTCTTTCTTTAACTTGTTCACAGGAAACCTCAACCATGCCCAAAACTTCAATCATCATTGCTATGACAATGACTCACACATGTATATATCCACCACTCAGCGTCTCGGTAGATCAAATACACTGATTAAACTGGTTCCTTGAAACGTAGAAATTTTCAAAGACAGTGAAAACATATGTGAAACAAGACTCATAATCATTGCTCCACTCCCTGTTTCACACAGACAACAAAACAGAAAAAAAGAAAAATCCTGTTCCAGAATTTTCTCTTTCAACCAATGCCATAACTATGTATTCAATTGAACACATTTGAAATCTTAGATTCATTTCTAAACTTTTCTCCCTTGTACTTCCCATTTCTAAAACTGTACCAGTAAGGTTTTGCATCCTAAATATTTATAAAAATTATTCACTTTTCTCCATCTCAGAAATAAACACCTTAGTCCAGATAGTCAGCATTTCTTACATGGACTAATAAAATAGCTTTATAAAAATTATGCCTCTATTGACTTTTACTGACCATGCTCTCTAGTCTTCAGGAAGAGCAATAATTTAGAAGTTCAAACTCAATACTTTAATTCCCCTATTTAAACTCTCAGTAGCTACCCCATACTCCTATCATCAAGACAAAGATCCTTAACATGACTACCCATGAGGTCCTGTACCTCATTTCCTGATCTTCAGCCATGCTGTCTGTTTTCAGAGCCATTTAAATACCAGACTCTTTCTACACTCTGAAGCTTTCCACATGCTCTTTCTCCTATCTGCCATATATGTACTGTTTCCCCATCTGTTTTTCACCTAGTTAACTCCCTCTTAATCTCCAGATCTCAGCTCAAAATCCACGCCTTCATTAAAGACTTTCCTTCCTCATTTCCTATACTCCAGACTACATCAAGCCCAGCTATTCTACACTGTTGTTACACTGCATCCTCAAGATTGCAGAGCTGTTCATTGTTGGACTTTTGCATTGATTTTTAATGATTTTGTAATATTTGCCTACCTATTTTAGTGGAGCAGGCTCCCAGAGAGTAAATTCAGCTATAATCTGCTTATGAAGACTTTATTCAACAGCTGAATAAATCAAAACTTATTTGCAAGAGTAAACTAATTAACTGATAAATTTAAAGGCAATTTACCCAAACTGTTGATAAACATTTCAATAAGGTAAATCAAGAGCTTTAGATAGTTTCAACAGTAGATCAGGCTTCTTTCCTTCCTGTTTTTTCTTCTTTCTTTTTCTTCCTTCCCTCCTTCATTCCTGCCTGTTTTTTGTTTTTTCCAGTCACAGCTGAGTACTTAGCATGGAGCTTTGTGCATATTAGATTCTCAGTAAAATTTGTTGAATGAGTTAATGAATCAGAATATTCAAAACATACAAATCAAAACCAAGCCTTATATAAGAAATGACTTTGAATATCATAATGTTTCAAAATTAAACTAAATCTTGATTTCAATGCCACTTCCATGGAGTTCTCTTCTGAAACCCAGAGAGATAGCAGCAGATGCGCTGGTCATCAGAAAAGTCCATGCAACTCTCACACAATAGAGAATGTCCTCTATGGTTTTCTAATCAAAACACTTGGTTCTTTTATGAGTCATGTGTACTTTTTGTACTTTTAGAGAGCTGCTCAGGGCACTATTGAGGTTAAAGGGCTTAAGAGATTGCTTTCAACCATTCCTAGGGGGCAGTTAACAAAGGCAGCTACCCCAGTAACACAGGATGGACTGCAGACTGACAGTGCACTCAATATCCCTTTGCTCTCCACTACACTGAGAGTAAATTCTCAACAGGAAATAAAGACAAATTTCACAATAAAAAGCCATTCCGCAGTTTTTTCAAAGGGATTTTAAAAATCAGGGAGTTTATCACTCAGAATCTGTGCAGTTTTCCTCAAAAGAGTGAGTTACAGTCATACAGGTAGAGTTTATGCAGAAACTCTAACATAAGACGATTCTATAACTCTGACGCCTGCACTTTTCTCCCACTCTTTTTTTTTTCTATTTCTCATCGGTAATACCGATAATTGACTTCAGCCAGTCAACCAATCTGCTTTTATCATGACAAAAATTTTAAGGCATCTCTCCTGTACTATCCCAGCATTTCAATCCCCAACTTGTCTTTAGATTTTGGGCTTCAATACTTCTATTTTTTCATCCCACATGTAACTTGACTTTTATTTGCCCAGGAAAGCAATACAGACAATTATCATGGGGCAGTTATAACAGCATCAAAATGAATGCCAAAAGTCTCAGTTCTTTAGAGACACTATTTGGTTCGTGTAATGCTAATTTTTGGCTGCTTCTAAATATTCTTTGGAAATTCAAGTTTAGATAAAGAGAAGAAATGGTCAACAGATGGTATAAACAGCAGGAAGATCCTAGATTTGGAGAAAAAAATGAGGAAAATATGATCCCCTCAAATTCTAATACAGAGTAAATTAAATGTTAACTAGAGTTCAATAGTTTTCTTAATCTCTCCAAATATATTGAGCTTCCAATATATATTTTCTACAATTCTCTTGTATTCTAAATATAAATTTATAGTGGGCTATATGTTCTCTGCAGACATGCAATAGATTAAAAAAATAAATTCTCTCATCACCAGAGATAAAATACAGTTAATCCTTTGTTATACATTTAAACAGTACATAAAATATGTTATTATGACTGTACAATACAAATTGTCTTTTAGCATACATTTTTATTTAAGAAGACACCATGGACATATTATTTCACAACATTATCTTCAAGGTATAATGGCATCTAACTTAAAATGTACCTTTTAAGGTTAATTCCCCCTTTTAGATCCATAGAACGTTCAGGTTCTTTCTTTTTTCCCTTATTATATAGACTCCTTGGATTAAATCTTTATTTTTATTCAATATTATTTCCTTTGGATAAATTCCTATAGCAAACATGCCTGGGTTAAGGGAGGTAGAACACAGAACATGTAAGTATCAATAAATATTTGTTGAGTGAATAATTTCAAATAAACAAATAAATGATTGTGAAAGCTGTTAGCTCCTTGGATATCATCCCCTCTCTAAAGAATTAAAAGGTACGAAGAAGCACACAGTGGGAACATTCCAGAAAGGCAGGCTGCAGTGTGGCAGGCTCTCAGTGTATTTTTTTTTCATACAACTTATGAAACACCTAGATATGCCAAGCAGCTTCTCTTATTAAAACTGCTTTAGTGAAGTATACACTGGTATTTAACTCAAAGTTGAGTACAGGTACACTTGGGAGGAAAGATGTTCTTTCTTTTTTTTTCATACATTATGCAAAGATTTAAGCAATAACATCTGTGAGGATAAATTCTGAAATGTTATAAAAAGGAAACTTTAATTTTAAGATTTACATGGCAATGACTAAATAATAAACTCTCATATAACATCTACTGGTGCATCTTTTTTTTCCATTAAAAATATGCAAACTATAAAGAAAGATCTACATTTTGAAACTTCACTGGTGGGCTAACATTTTGCTACAGTTATTTCCCTCATAGAAAATTGTTGCATTAAAACAATATTCTGCAATAATTACAGTTTCCAAAACAGCACACTCTCTAGCTTGTTTTAGCTAATCACTAAGTCATGCAAATTTTATTGTCAGCCCTCCTACTAAAATACTTGAATATGAGAACCTTTGAAAATTATCTGGTATTAATATATATAAAGTTTCTTTGTAATGCAGAATATAACTTTATAATGGAAAACTCCATCAAATTTGGTTATCTCTGTAGCAGTGGTCTAGGAGTTTCTTTGCCTAGATAATGTTTTCATTCATTCAACAAATATTAATTGAATACCACCTAAGTGGGCACGGCTCTATGCACTAGGAATGCAACAATGAATAAAACAGATAAAATCACAAACTTGTCTTTCACAAAGTTCTCTGTTAAAACTGGGCCTATGGGGGTTGGAGAGAAGATGGCGGAAGAGTAAGACGCGGAGATCACCTTCCTTCCCACAGATACAGTAGAAATACATCTACACGTGGAACTGCTCCTACAGAACACCCACTGAACGCTGGCAGAAGACGTCAGACCTCCCAAAAGGCAAGAAACTCCCCCCGTACCTGGGTAGGGCAAAAGAAAAAAGAAATAACAGAGACAAAAGAAGAGGGACGGCACCTGCACCAGTGGGAGGGAGCTGTGAAGGAGGAAAGGTTTCCACACACTAGGAAGCCCCTTCGCGGGCAGAGACTGCGGGTGGCAGAGGGGGGAAGCTTCGGAGCCACGGAGGAGAGCACAGCCACAGGGGTGCGGAGGGCAAAGCGGAGAGATTCCCGCACGGAGGATCGGTGCCGACCAGCACTCACCAGCCCGAGAGGCTTGTCTGCTCACCTGCCGGGGCGGGCGGGGCTGGGAGCTGAAGCTCAGCTTCCGTGGGATCGAAGGGAGAGGACTGGGGTTGGCGGCGTGAACACAGCCTGAAGGGGTTAGTGCACCACAGCTGGCTGGGAGGGAGACCGGGAAAAAGTCTGCAGCTGCCGAAGAGGCAAGAGACTTTTTCTTGCCTCTTTGTTTCGCTGCGCGCAAGGAGAGGGGATTCAGAGCGCCGCCTAAACGAACTCCAGAGACGGGCGTGGGACGCTGGGGCTGCTGCTGCCGCCTCCAAAAATCCTGTGTGTGAGCACAGGTCACTCTCCACACCGCCCCTCCCGAGAGCCTGTGCAGCCCGCCACTGCCAGGGTCCCGTGACCCAGGGACAACTTCCCCGGGAGAACGCACTGCGCGCCTCAGGCTGCTGCAACGTCACGCCGGCCTCCGACGCCGCAGGCTCGCCCCGCCTCCTCTGTACCCTCCCTCCCCGCGGCCTGGGTGAGCCAGAGCCCCCGAAGCAGCTGCTCCTTTAACTCCGTCCTGTCTGGGCGGGGAATAGACGCCCTCAGGCGACCTACACGCAGAGGCGGGTCCAAATCCAAAGCTGAACCCCAGGAGCTGTGCGAACAGAGAAGAGAAGGGGAAATCTCTCCCAGCAGCCTCAGGAGCAGCGGATTAAAACTCCACAAACAACTTGATGTGCCTGCATCTGTTGAATACCTGAATAGACAACGAATCATCCCAAATTCAGGAGGTGGACTTTGGGAGCAGGATATATTAATTTTTCCCCTTTTCCTTTTTTTTTGTGAGTGTATACGTATATGCTTCTGGGGGAGATTTTGTCTGTATAGCTTTGCTTTATAATAGCTTTATTTTACTTCACTATATTATAGCCTCTTTCTTTCTTTCTTTCTATTTTTTCTCCCTTTTACTCTGAGCCATGTGGACGAAAGGCTCTTGGTGCTCCAGCCAGGCATCAGGGCCGTACCTCTGAGGTGGGAGAGCCAACTTCAGGACACTGGTCCACAAGAGACCTCCCAGCTCCACGTAATACCAAATGGCAAAAATGTCTCAGAGATCTCCATCTCAGCAACAAGACCCAGCATCACTCAACGACCAGCAAGCTACAGTGCTGGACACCCTATGCCAAACAACTAGCAAGACAGGAACACAGCCCCATCCATTAGCAGAGAGGCGGCCTAAAATCATAATAAGGCCACAGACGCCCCAAAATACACCACCAGACGTGGACGTGCCCACCAGAAAGACAAGATCCAGCCTCAGCCACCAGAACTCAGGCACTAGTTCCCTCCACCAGGAAGCCTACACAACCCACTGAACCAACCTTAGCCACTGGGGACAGATACCAAAAACAACGGGAACTACGAACCTGCAGCCTGTGAAAAGGAGACCCCAAACACACTAAGATAAGCAAAATGAGACGACAGAAAAACATACAGCAGATGAAGGAGCAGGGTCAAAACACACCAGACTTAACAAATGAAGAGGAAATAGGTAGTCTACCTGAAAAAGAATTCAGAATAATGATAGTAAGGATGATCCAAAATCTGGGAAATAGAATAGACAAAATGAAAGAAACATTTAACAAGGACGTAGAAGAACTAAAGAGGAACCAAGCAACGATGAAAAACACAATAAATGAAATTAAAAATACTCTAGATGGGATCAGTAGCAGAATAACTGAGGCAGAAGAAAGGATAAGTGACCTGGAAGATAAAATGGTGGAAATAACTACTGCAGAGCAGGATAAAGAAAAAAGAATGAAAAGAACTGAGGACAGTCTCAGAGACCTCTGGGACAACATTAAACGCACCAACATTCGAATTATAGGGGTCCCAGAAGAAGAAGAGAAAAAGAAAGGGACTGAGAAAATATTTGAAGAGATTATAGTTGAAAACTTCCCTAATATGGGAAAGGAAATAGTTAATCAAGTCCTGGAAGCACAGAGAGTCCCATACAGGATAAACCCAAGGAGAAACACGCCAAGACACATATTAATCAAACTGTCAAAAATTAAATATAAGGAAAACATACTAAAGGCAGCAAGGGAAAAACAACAAATAACACACAAGGGAATCCCCATAAGGTTAACATCTGATCTTTCAGCAGAAACTCTGCAAGCCAGAAGGGAGTGGCAGGATATACTTAAAGTGATGAAGGAGAAAAACCTACAACAAAGATTACTCTACCCAGCAAGGATCTCATTCAGATGTGATGGAGAAATTAAAACCTTTACAGACAAGCAAAAGCTGAGAGAGTTCAGCACCACCAAACCAGCTTTACAACAAAGGCTAAAGGAACTTCTCTAGGCAAGAAACACAAGAGAAGGAAAACACCTACAATAACAAACCCAAAACATTTAAGAAAATGGGAATAGGAACATACATATCGATAATTACCTTGAATGTAAATGGATTAAATGCTCCCACCAAAAGACACAGGCTGGCTGAATGGATACAAAAACAAGACCCATATATATGCTGTCTACAAGAGACCCACTTCAGACCTAGAGACACATACAGACTGAAAGTGAGGGGATGGAAAAAGATATTCCATGCAAATGGAAATCAAAAGAAAGCTGGAGTAGCAATTCTCATGTCAGACAAAATAGACTTTAAAATAAAGACTATTACAAGAGACAAAGAAGGACACTATATAATGATCAAGGGATCGATCCAAGAGGAAGGTATAACAATTGTAAATATTTATGCACCCAACATAGGAGCACCTCAATACATAAGGCAAATACTAACAGCCATAAAAGGGGAAATCGACAGCAACACAATCATAGTAGGGGACTTCAACGCCCCACTTTCACCAATGGACAGATCATCCAAAATGAAAATAAATAAGGAAACACAAGCTTTAAATGGTACATTAAACAAGATGGACTTAATTGATATTTATAGGACATTCCACCCAAAAACAACAGAATACACATTTTTCTCAAGTGCTCATGGAACATTCTCCAGGATAGATCATATCTTGGGTCACAAATCAAGCCTTGGTAAATTTAAGAAAATTGAAATCGTATCAAGTATCTTTTCTGACCACAACGCTATGAGACTAGATATCAATTACAGGAAAAGATCTGTAAAAAATACAAACACATGGAGGCTACACAATACACTACTTAATAACGAAGTGATCACTGAAGAAATCAAAGGGGAAATCAAAAAATACCTAGAAACAAATGACAATGGAGATACGACGACCCAAAACCTATGGGACGCAGCAAAAGCAGTGCTAAGAGGGAAGTTTATAGCAATACAAGCCTACCTCAAGAAACAGGAAACATCTCGAATGAACAACTTAACCTTGCACCTGAAGCAATTAGAGAAAGAAGAACAAAAACCCTCAAAGCTAGCAGAAGAAAAGAAATCATAAAGATCAGATCAGAAATAAATGAAAAAGAAATGAAGGAGACAATAGCGAAGATCAATAGAACTAAAAGCTGGTTCTTCGAGAAGATAAACAAAATTGATAAACCATTAGCCAGACTCATCAAGAGAAAAAGGGAGAAGACTCAAATCAATAGAATTAGAAATGAAAAAGGAGAAGTAACCACTGACACTGCAGAAATACAAACAATCATGAGAGATTACTACAAGCAACTCTATGCCAATAAAATGGACAACCTGGAAGAAATGGACAGATTCTTAGAAATGCACAAACTGCCGAGACTGAACCAGGAAGAAATAGGAAATATGAACAGACCAATCACAAGCACTGAAATTGAAACTGTGATTAAAAACCTTCCAACAAACAAAAGCCCAGGACCAGTTGGCTTCACAGGCGAATTCTATCAAACATTTAGAGAAGAGCTAACACCTATCCTTCTCAAACTCTTCCAAAATATTGCAGAGGGAGGAACACTCCCAAACTCATTCTACGAGGCCACCATCACCCTGATACCAAAACAAGACAATGATGTCACAAAGAAAGAAAACTACAGGCCAATATCACTGATGAACATAGATGCAAAAATCCTCAACAAAATACTAGCAAACAGAATCCAACAGCACATTAAAAGGGTCATACACCATGATCAAGTGGGGTTTATCCCAGGAATGCAAGGATTCTTCAATATACGCAAATCAATCAATGTGATACACCATATTAACAAATTGAAGGAGAAAAACCATATGATCATCTCAATAGATGCAGAGAAAGCTTTCAACAAAATTCAACACCCATTTATGATAAAAAGCCCTGCAGAAAGTAGGCATAGAGGGAACTTTCCTCAACATAATAAAGGCCATATATGACAAACCCACAGCCAACATTGTCCTCAATGGTGAAAAACTGAAACCATTTCCACTAAGATCAGGAACAAGACAAGGTTGCCCACTCTCACCACTATTATTCAACATAGTTTTGGAAGTGTTAGCGACAGCAATCAGAGAAGACAAAGAGATAAAAGGAATCCAAATCGGAAAAGAAGAAGTAAAGCTGTCACTATTTGCAGATGACATGATACTATACATAGAGAATCCTAAAGATGCTACCAGAAAACTCCTAGAGCTAATCAATGAATTTGGTAAAGTAGCAGGATACAAAATTAATGCACAGAAATCTCTTGCATTTCTATACACTAATGACGAAAAATCTGAAAGTGAAATTAAGAAAACACTCCCATTTACCATTGCAACAAAAAGAATAAAATATCTAGGAATAAACCTACCTAAGGAGACAAAAGACCTGTATGCAGAAAATTATGACATACTGATGAAAGAAATTAAAGATGATACAAATAGATGGAGAGATATACCATGTTCCTGGATTGGAAGAATCAACATTGTGAAAATGACTCTACTACCCAAAGCAATCTATAGATTCAATGCAATCCCTATCAAACTACCATTGGCATTTTTCACAGAACTAGAACAAAAAATTTCACAATTTGTATGGAAACACAAAAGACCCCGAATAGCCAAAGCAATCTTGAGAACGAAAAATGGAGCTGGGGGAATCAGGCTCCCTGACTTCAGACTATATTACAAAGCTTCAGTAATCAAGACAGTTTGGTACTGGCACAAAAACAGAAATATAGATCAATGGAACAGGATAGAAAGCCCAGAGATAAACCCACACACATATGGTCACCTTATCTTTGATAAAGGAGGCAAGCATATACAGTGGAGAAAAGACAGCCTCTTCAATAAGTGGTGCTGGGAAAATTGGACAGGTACATGTAAAAGTATGAAATTAGAACACTCCCTGACACCATGCACAAAAATAAACTCAAAATGGATTAAAGACCTAAGTGTAAGGGCAGACACTATCAAACTCTTAGAGGAAAACATAGGCAGAACACTCTATGACATACATCACAGCAAGATTCTTTTTGACCCAGCTCCCAGAGAAATGGAAGTAAGAACACAAATAAACAAATGGGACCTAATGAAACTTAAAAGCTTTTGCACAGCAAAGGAAACCATAAACAAGACCAAAAGACAACCCTCAGAATGGGAGAAAATATTTGCAAATGAAGCAACTGACAAAGGATTAATCTCCAAGATTTACAAGCAGCTCATGCAGCTCAATAACAAAAAAACGAACAACCCAATCCAAAAATGGGCAGAAGACCTAAATAGACATTTCTCCAAAGAAGATATACAGATGGCCTACAGACACATGAAAGAATGCTCAACATCATTAATCATTAGAGAAATGCAAATCAAAACTACAATGAGATATCATCTCACACCGGTCAGAATGGCCATCATCAAAAAATCTACAAACAATAAATGCTGGAGAGGGTGTGGAGGAAAGGGAACACTCTTGCACTGTTGGTGGGAATGTAAATTGATACAGCCACTATGGAGAACAGTATGGAGGTTCCTTAAAAAACTACAAATAGAACTACCATACGACCCAGCAATCCCACTACTGGGCATATACCCTGAGAAAACCATAGGTCAAAAAGAGTCATGTACCAAAATGTTCATTGCAGCTCTATTTACAATAGACAGGATATGGAAGCAACCTAAGTGTCCATCATCGGATGAATGGATAAAGAAGATGTGGCACATATATACAATGGAATATTACTCAGCCATAAAAAGAAATGAAATGGAGGTATTTGTAATGAGGTGGATGGAGTTAGAGTCTGTCATACACAGTGAAGTAAGTCAGAAAGAGAAAAACGAATACAGTATGCTAACACATATATACGGAATCTAAGGAAAAAAAAAAAAAAGGCCATGAAGAACCTAGTGGCAAGACGGGAATAAAGACACAGACCTACTAGAGAATGGACTTGAGGATATGGGGAGGGGGTGGGGTGAGATGTGACAGGGTGAGAGAGTGTCATGGACATATATACACTACCTAATGTAAAATAGATAGCTAGTGGGAAGCAGCCGCATAGCACAGGGAGATCAGCTTGGTGCTTTGTGACCACCTAGAGGGGTGGGATGGGGAGGGTGGGAGGGAGGGAGATGCAAGAGGGAAGAGAAATGGGTACATATTTTATATGTATAACTGATTCACTTTGTTATAAAGCAGAAGCTAACACACCATTGTAAGGCAATTATACTTCAATAAAGATGTTTAAAAAAAAAAAAAAAAAAAAAAACTGGGCCTACACTGATACCAAAATGAGCTTCTAATTCGTCCCCACTGAATTGAATTTATCCGGTTGCAAACTGCCTATATTTTGCATAATCATTTTTTATATTGAGATGTCAGACTTATACCATTTCCAATGCTCATGATGAAGGATATTTCCCATTGCATCCTTACACTTTTCTTAAGTTTTATTACATGTTTCTTTCCATTCATTTGTATGACCAAGTACTGCTTTAATGGACTTGCTATTTTAGGATCCATTTGTTAAACCTTCAATTTTAAAGTCTCAAATCAGTCCCATGATTTAAAACTAGCACATCATTACTCCCCTATTTTTGCCTAGAAAGGGCATTTTATTATTTTATATTTAGAACTCAAAAGTCTTCTGTAATACAGATGCATGGTACTAATATATAAGAGCTATTGATTAAAATATCTTAACATTCACAACAAGAAAAAAGAACAGCAATTTGGAGTTGTCACAGAATGACATATAAAAGGGAATCTTGTACTGAGAAGGGGGTTCTACTCAAAAGTCTGTTCCAAGTTTAAGATTTGATGAAGCGGGCTTCCCTGGTGGCGCAGTGGTTGAGAATCTGCCTGCTAATGCAGGGGACACGGGTTCAAGCCCTGGTCTGGGAAGATCCCACATGCCACGGAGCAGCTGGGCCCGTGAGCCACAATTACTGAGCCTGCGTGTCTGGAGCCTGTGCTCCGCAACAAGAGAGGCCGCAATAGTGAGAGGCCCGCGCACAGCGATGAAGAGTGGCCCCCACTTGCCACAACTAGAGAAAGCCCTCGCACAGAAACGAAGACCCCCAACACAGCCATAAATTAAAATAAATAAATAAATAAATAAATAAATAAAATTAAAAAAAAAAAAAGATTTGATGAAGCTGTGAGCAATTTGCTTAAAAGTCAACCAGTTTAAAATGCACATGCAAATTTTATAATGGGATTGAGTTATACCCACCTCTATAACACTTTCTCCTATTATGCCTAATAAACATTAAATTTTTGATTAATGAATGAATAAACCTATAACTAATTGAAATAATCCTATAGTGGTTGGTAACCTAGCTGATATTATTTATCATGTAATGACTCAAAATCACTGTAGAGTCTAACCATTACCAAAAAGAAAGGAGGTCATTTTGGCAAATAGGTGGACTACAGGGACTCCTTCAGTCGGCTTCAGAATAAGCTAAGGCAGAGATCATGAACATGGAACACCAAGCAAGAAGCTGCTCTGTGACTAGGTCAAAAGGCAAGCATGGTCCGACTATATAACTCAGCTTAGTTACTCTGGGCTTGTGTATTTTGTTCTTTGTTCTTTTTCTTTTCTTTTTTTTGTTTTTTTTTTTTTGAGGGGTGAGTTGGTCAGGGGAAAACAGCAGGGAAAATTTATTATAAAAAGTGATTAACTTTAGGATATGCAAGAGAAATACTGAAATGTGAACTCAGACACTATAAGTTTTGCCTTCCAATCCCCTCATGTTTCAGCCACACCAAGTTATCAATCTTTAAATGATACTCATTAAAAAACAGTCTAGCATCCTGTTCAGAAGCATGGAAACTAGAATAAGACTGAGTTCACTCAGCTATGTCATTTACTAATTGAGGTATTGAGGCAAGAAACTTAATTGTGCTACAATATTCCCATCTGTAAAGTTGGGGTGACAGCTGTACATATCTCACAGGGTTGTACTGAAGCTTAAATGAATTTATATTTACCAAGCTCTTAGACTAGTGCCTGGCATATAATAGGTCCAATATATGCCTTCAATTTATTATTGGATGGATGAATAAATACATATACATATAAAATGTTTTTCTCTGTTTAGAAATATTTTTCTGTTTCTCACATTGTAAAGTGCTAGTGATAATATCTCTTCTGATTTGATATCTCAATGTGCTGAGTATCTGGCCTATACAGACTTACTTGAAAAAAAGAAAGCCAAAAACAATGCTTGAAAGCATAAATTTGCCTAAAGCCAAGAGCAAATGTCCACGTTCAAAATGAATAATAGCATAGAAAGTAAGCCTTTTGGTTTTGACCACACTTCTCAGCTAAGCAAGGTAAATCAAAGAAAACCCACATCTAAGCCCATCAGAATAAAACCAAAGAACTCAAAAAGAAAAAGCATAAAGGCAACCAAATGGAAGAGACAGGTGACTTAAAAAGAGGCAACCGTTACTCCAGGGCTTCTCACCCTGACATCTTATGGGCCTCTAAAATTCTGTGCATGTTACATGAGTCAAAAAATTTCTTAAAATTCTATACAAACTATATTAATCTATTTACCCCCCCAAAGTATCTATCAATAAATTAACAGATATATATGTAAATTTTAGACAAGCTACATATGCATATGTACACACACTCCAAATGTCAGTTGATAGGTGAATGTACAAAGAAAACGTGAGGGGTGTGTACCTGTGTGTATGTATACATACACACCCACACCCACATGAAATGTTCCTCAACTATAAAAGAGAAGGAAATGTTGTCATTTTGACAACAGGGATGAAACTGCAGGATATTATGCTAAGTGAAATAAGCCAGACAAAGACCAATACTATGTGCTCTCACGCACATATGGAGTCTAAAAAACACCAACTCAAAGAAGCAGAACTTAAAATGGTGGTTGCCAGGGACTGAAGGGTGGGGGAAATAGGGAGACGTTGGTCAAAAGGTACAAACTTTCATTTAGAAGATGAATGAGCTCTGGGGATTAATGTACGACATGGTGACTATAGTTAATGCTATATTGCATACTCGGAATTTGCTAAAAGAGTAAATCTTAAGTGTTCACGCTACACACACAAGAAAATGGTGACTATGTGAGGTAATTGATCTGTCAATTAGCTCGACTGTGGTAATCATTCCACAGTGTATGTGTGTAACAAATCACCATGTTGTACACCTTAAATATGTACAAATTTTATTTGTTATTTATATCTCAATAAAGCTGGGGGGGGCGGGAAACAGAAAGTGAAAATTCTGGGTCAGAAGTGAAGCTGAATCAGGGAAAATAATTAACCTTTATGGAAAACACTTTCTGTTCATGAATCAGTAATACCTTCCTTATATAATTGTGACACGTTTTTGCTCTATGTTCTGTTCATTATGTCCTGCTCATATCAATCTGTTACCAAATTTCTGTGATCATGATTTGAAATGCGTCTGTAGTTCCACAATAAGCCTCTGAATATACTGAAGTCAGTTATGTAAGTACTTGAACTCAGGGATAGCTAACTTTAAGATATGATGTGTATTCTAGACCATGGTTGATGACCCTTGCACTAGTCAAGATGTTTGAAATTTTTCTGAAATAAAAATAGCTTAGAGCTTTAAGTGGCAGACAGATCACATCAAGATTTTTTTTTTCTGTATTACATAGGATGTTTTTCTGGTCTTGCTAAAAGGTAATATGGCACTTTTCCTAAACTTTTTTTATTAAAATATTAGTGTCAAACGTTTCACCTCTTTTTAAATAATGCTTTCTCTAAAAGATTTTTTTTTAATATCAGCTACTGTTTTAAGGGCAGAAGACATTATAAGACCCTTCTCTCTAGTAACGTTCATTAGATAAACATGAGAATGATTTTTTGTCAACACCTATCATAAGAAAAAATTTCTAATTTCCAACATACCAGTCCTTTATACATATACAAAACTCTAGTCTTAATTATACTTTATCCTTTTATTTCTACTCTTGCGTCCCTTCAATCTCTAAAACTATTTTAAATTTAAAAATACATCAAAAGCAAAGCTAGTTTAATACTACAATTTCAGCATTAACCTTCACATAGCACAGCAAGGATTCCTCCTTTTTCATGCTTTCAGCATTGTACACTTCTGTGAACCCAGGAACACAAAGTCAGACCCAGGCTAAGGATTTCTTTCAATGTTGAAAGAAGCCAGAAATATAATTAATAAGAATTATTTATAAAATAAAGCAAAGTTAGGTGTCCAAAAACATAGTGTTACAAAATGCGCACTGTTCTCACATCCTTTATAGAAAGGGGAGAAAGAAAGGATCAGGTAATGAAAATTGCTTTACCTAAGCATGATTTTAGATGTACACATTCTCTCTAGCATCGTGGGACTACGAGTAAAATTCATGTAACTCTTTTGTTTTATATTTCCACAGGATATTAGAGGCATTTACACATTGATTTACAGACTGTTTTTTGTAAATATGGACCTGCTTTTTATTTTTAAAAATTTACATATAGTAAAATTCACTTATTGTGTATACTTCCATGAGTTTGACATATAGTCATGTAACTATCATCTCAATCAAGATACAGAATAATTTCACCACTCCTACAAAATCACCTTATGCTGTTCCCTTTAACTTTTTGAATTCTAAAATCAAATCTTCACTTGATTTACAATGTTGTGTTAGTTTCTGGTATACAGCAAAGTGATTCAGGTTTTATACACATACACACACACACACACATATATATATATACACACATATTCTTTTTTATATTCTTTTTCATTATGGTTTATTAGAGGGTACTGAGTATAGTTCCCTGTGCTATACAATAGGATCTTGTTGTTTATCTATCTTATATAGAGTAGTTTGTTTCTGTTATTCCCAAACTCCCAATTTATCCCTCCCCCACCCCCTATCCCCTTTGGTAACCATGTTTTCTATATCTGTGAATCTGTTTCTGTTTATATTTCATATTTGTATGTGATTAATGTACTTTTTAAAAAGATTTATAGAAATAATCCATTTATATTTTTCAACAAATATAAAGTAACAATTACATATCAGGCATTATATCAGGCATTTGACACATGAGTAAACCAAAAAGATCTTTGCCTTGTAGTGTTTATATATTTCAATGGGGGTGGGGTAGGGGATTGAGTAGTAAACAATAAGCATAATAAATAAGAACATATTATATTATGTTAGGGAAAAATGCCCTTATAGAAACAAAAATGGAAAGAGAGAGATTGCATGCGATGAGCTGCAGATGGATGATTGCAAATTTAAATAGAGTGATCATTAAGCAACTCACTCCATGGTTAGGAAGATTGTTCAAAATTCAAAACCCTTATGTAACACATAATCTGAAATTTTCATCTATTTTAGTGAATTTACATAAAAATGTGTTAACTTTAATGTCCTAATTGAGTTTATAGAACCATATCTTTGATTCTAGTTTTCTCTATATTGCATTGCTTTTATTACTAATTAAGTTCATTTCTTCCATAGATTTGAAAATTATACAGGCAGGAAATGCCTTAATATAAATTTATGTAACTAAAGCTTTTTTTTTTAAATTTGGGAATATGTTGAATAGCAATTTAAACATGTGAAATTATCATCCCAACACCCAATTAACATGGCTTTAAATGATTTAGAAAGTTATTAACCTATGTGCATGAGTGATGCCAACACACCAAGCTAGAAAAATGAATACTAAGGCAGATGCCCAAATGAAACCAAAACTAGTCAATCTGAGCTCCAATATCCTTGATGTACAATCACCAGGTCCCAAGAAACAAACAAAACAGACAATCTGAAATAGGAAATCATAAAGAGCACAACATATCACAAACACACACACACACATAAGTGTACACTCTGCAGGTCTTTTGTTATGTGGAAAAATTAAAGAGATTTGGGACTCAGGGACACAAAGTATAGACAAAAATGAAATTGAGTAAGGGTATAGGACATGACTAAAAAAAGAACAAATGCAAATGTATAAACTAAATAATTGGACAAATAAATTTATGCTATTATCTAACTTCCACCGAAACTCCCCATCCATTGGCAACCATAGATATTAAATCTCCAAGCAAGAGACTGAAGGATTCTCTCCTGGGGAGCCTGACTGGTCTAGGAGTAAAGACCTCCAAAATACTAACATTTAGGGTTTCCCAAGAAAGTGAACAAATTTGCTCTTGATTGCTCTAAAACCCATCTGCCCCAAGCACTGCTCATCCACATAGAACTTCCCAACAGATTTTAATGTTTTAGTCTTAAATGTGAAATGATGGCCAGGAATCACCAGAATTGAGGAAGAAACCAAAACGCATGCATAAAGGAAAGGAGAAAATAGGACAAAGTAGATTTAAGCCCTCTCTGTTATGCACTAAAGATTAAAAAAAATGTTTTACTTTATTCCCAGAAACTTAGCATCAAACGTAATACATAATACTTGGTCAGTAAATTTTTGTGGGAGGTTATAATAAATTTGAGTGCACACATTAAATACATATGCGTGTATGTGTGTTTGTGTGTCTCTCTATATTCACATATTCATAAATATGCATCTATGTTTTAAATACTGGTATATAAAATATAGTATACTAGTATAGAAATCTATCTTTGTATTATGCATTTTATGTAATAATTTAAATTAGAACAAAAATGCATTTTGAAAAAAATGTACATATATGCTCAATAAGAAGTAATAGCTAATAATTATTAAGGTTCACAAAATGCTGGATACAGTTCTATATTCTTCATATAAATTAAATTACACAATCATTAGAGCAAATCATTTTCAAACTGACATAGAGAGAGGTTAAGTGATTTATCCACATACAGAGAATAGGAAATAATAGAGCCAGTATTTAAACCCAGGATTTCTATTTCTAACAAAGCACAAAAAATTTTAAAGGCAAAAGAATAAGAAAACTATTCTGAGAACCCCTTGGGTTCATATTTAAAGATTATAAGTTTAGGGTCATTTAATCACACGTTCCTGTAATCTCCAGGTGCAAGAATACTTCTTAACCAACATATTGATCCTAAAGGTTCTCCTTTGGTAAACTCTGGAGTAGCTAGTTTCACACATTCTAGGCATATAGGTGAAAAGATCTGAATTAGAGACAACTGAACTCTGAAAACGTAAAAAATAAACAATTCAATCTGGGGAACAATTAATGGGAGGGGAGAAAATAGCATTCAAGCACTGCATTGTAGGATACCAATTAGATAGTGTTGATTTTTATTTGAAATGCAGGTCCAATGTCCTGAGCAGCTTCTATAAGCTTCTCATAAATGTTAGACTAAATGCCACGTGTCTAGAAGGACCTCCCCCAAAATCTCCTTGTGATAAAAATGAGATAGCCATTTATGAGATAGTATGCTTGGTTAAGAGCTGATTTTTAAAGCATTATTACTTCACTGTACATCTGATCTAAAATCTGGCTTTAATTGATTTACATGAATAATCTATGTTCAGTCCTGCATTGGTCCCTTGTTATGATTTACTCCTGACTCTATAAAAGATAGCTCCTCCTTCCTGATGACCTGAGACCTATGGTAAAACTCTCACCCCAGGTAGTAATAGAAATAAGATGTAAACCGTAAACCCCCAAAGTGATCATTAAAATGACAGTTTAAAGCACAGAAAAGTCTCTGTGTTATGGCTCTCTTAATTAAAGGTGTTACTTATCAACCCATAGATAAGTGATGCTATGACACTACTCCCCTCGCAGATTAAAGAAAACTCAGGTCCTATTTTATGACCCTACTTCCATAAATTACATGAGTCAGAAAATGATGTCCTTAATGCACAGCAAAATGTTGAACTGCCTAGCAAGACAATGAATAAACACGTAACTAGGGAAGGATCTGAAATCAGAGGGCTCACTCCTGTTGCCAAGCTTTGGCAAAATCTTTATCTGGCTATAAGTTGGTCTTTAATTAGTAGATTCATACTCCTTACAGTTTAATGTCTTTAAGATTCCCTTACTATTCTCGGTGAAAAGTTTCCAACCATGAGGGTTGACCTCCACCCTCATGCTAATACTCAGAATTGTGCTGAATTCAATCAGGAGATAATAATCATGTGCCTGGGCTACTCAGCACTGATGCAACCTTCAATTATGATTGAACCAGTTGGCACCCGGTGAGGAAGTTTTAGAGTTCTTCACAAGGCAGAATTCTCTCCAAGAAACCCATTAGCTACACTGGGTATATAATAAGTAGTTAGGCTCACACTGAATGATTAAGGAGGAGATGAATACAGCATGTCACTTGAGAAATATAGAAGTACATAATTACATTCCTGCTCTATCAATCTCATATTAATAAATACAATAGCATATATTGCTAGCAAGTTTGATTAGACAACTATACAAGTCTTACACTATTTTATTTTTACTGAAGTATGATTGACATACAGTGTTAGTTATATTAGTTTCAGGTGTATACATTAAACATACTTCTTTATAGTCTCTTTCTATAGAGACCTGAGATTATATTTTAACCACTTCCAATTGGAAGCCAGAGTTTAATCTCCATTAGCCTCTTAAATATCTACTGTTGTCCACAGAAATTGCAACCCAAATTTAACCTACTTTCAACACTGACATTTTCTTTTGAGGTCACTGCTAAAGAGAAGGTACTTCTTTTCAGCAGATACTAACACCATCTAAACCGCCTTCAAGATAATTTTAGCCTTCACCAGCAGTGACATGTTGACATGCATGTCAAGCAAAGATACATTATGCAAGATGCACTCACCAAAGAGATACAGCCTGTAAGCACAGTAGAAATCCTAGACACGGGAGAAGAAAGATTCTGAAAATCCTGCGTCATGTTTTCTGTCAGGCAATATACCTCTCTGAGTATCCTATTGACAGGGTTACTTATACAAGCACATCTCCATAAACAAAAATTACATATATTCAAAAAATGGAAATTTAAATCAGGACCTGCATGTTTTTATCTAACATGGATTTCCTTAGGTTTTTTAAAAAATTGAACTCAAGTATTGTATTTAAACTTGATTCAATTTAGAAAAAATATTGTTTATAGGAAGTTGAGGCGTTTTCATATCACATACCATGTTACAGTCACAGTAGTGATTTGTGCCAACCTAATTTTTTCAATGTGTTAAGGTATATTTTTAAATTAACTTTTTGAGATAATTGTAGCTTTACATGTTGTTTTAAAAAAATACGGAAAGGTCTTGTGTGCCTTTTACCTAGTTACTAGCAATGTTAACATCTTGGCAAATTATAGAACAATATCACAACTAGGATACTGACATTAATACAGTCAAGATTCAGAATATTTCCAACAGCACTAAGATCTCTCATGTTGCCCTTTTATAGTCACACCCACTTCCCTCCCACTCCTACCCCTTCCTTCACTCTTGGCCACCATTAATCTGTTTTCCATTTTACAATTTTGTCATTTCAAGACTGTTCTATCAATGGCATCATACCATGTGTTGTCTTTGGGGTTTGCTTTCTTTCTCTCAGTATCATCCTCTGGAGGTGGATCCAGGTTGTTGCATACACCAATAGTTCTTTCCTTTTCATTGCTGAGTAAGTAGTATTCCATGGTATGAATGTACTATCACTTGTGTAACCATTCACTCATTAAAGGGCATCTAGATGGTTTCCAGTTTTGGGCTATTATATATAAAGGTGATGTGAAGATTTGTGAACAGGTTTTTATGTGAACATAAATTTTCATTTCTCTGGGATAAATTCCAAAAGTACAATTGTGAATATTATAGTTGCATGCTTAGCTTTGTGAGAAACAATGGAAATGTTTTCCAGAGTGGCGCAGAATTTTATATTCCCACCAGCAATGTATGAGTTATCCAGTTTCTCTATTTCCTCACCAATAGTTGGTGTTATAACTTAATTATATTAGCCATCCTAATAGGTGTGCAGTGATACCTTATTTTGGTTTAAATTTGCATTTATTTAATGGCTAACATTGTTGAAAATCTTTCACATGTCTGTCAATGTCTTTGGTAAAATATCTATTCCTGCCTTTTGTCCATGTTCTACTAGATTTGTTTTTACTGTTGTGTATTGAACATTCTTTTTATACTCTCGATACTAGCCCTTTTTTAGGTATGTAGTTTGCAAATACTTTCTCCCAGTCTATAGCTTCTCTTTTATTCTCTTAACAGGATCTTTTGCAGAGCAAAAATTTTCATTTTGATGAAGTCCAATTATCAATTTTCCTTTAAGAGACCATACATTTTGATGTCAAGTCTAAGAAATCTTTGCCTCACTCTAGAGTGGGAAGAATTTTCCTCAGTTTTGTTCTAAAAGTTTTATGACTTTGTCTTTTACATTTTACTCCATGATCCAGTTTAAGTTTTTTTATAAGGTGTGAGACTTAAGTTGAGACTAGTCTTTTTGAGTGTATGG
This sequence comes from Balaenoptera musculus, assembly GCF_009873245.2. NCBI lineage: Eukaryota > Metazoa > Chordata > Mammalia > Artiodactyla > Balaenopteridae > Balaenoptera > Balaenoptera musculus. The sequence goes on from NC_045800.1 coordinate 43,262,654, forward strand.
ATGTTCAATTGCTCCAGCGTGATTTGTTGAAAAGTCTACCTCACTACACTTAATTTCTTTTGCACCTCTGTCAAACAGCAATAGGGAGTTATCCTTGTAGGGCTATTTCCGAGTTCTCTGTACAGTTCAATTGATCTTTACATCTGTCCCTCTGCCAAAACTACACTGACTTGACTATTGTAGCTGTATAATTATCCTTGAAGTCAGGTTAACAGCTTTCTCCCACTTTATTCTTCTCAAAATTTCTTTTCAAAATTGTTTAGCTCCTCCAGTTCCATTGCCTTCCTATATAAATTTTAGAAAATTATCTAAAATTTTATGGAATTTCATTGAACCTGTATATCAGTTTTTAATAGGAATTGTGTTAATCTATATATCAATTTTGACATGATAACTATTCTAATTTTCCAAACCATGAACAGAGTTCATCTCTCCATTGATGTAGGTTTTCTTTCATTTCTTTCATCAATACCTTGAAGTTTTACTGTACAAGTCCTGTACATGTTTCATTAGTTTTAAGTATTTCATTTATTTCGAGAGATTATAAATAGTAATGTAATTTTGGTTTGATATTCATGCATTTATTTTTAATATACAGAAACAAAATTGATTTATGTGTGTTTATGTTATATTCTGTGATGTTGATGAACTCACTTATTAGTTCTAGGGGGTTCTTTTTCTGTAGATTCCTCAGGATTTTTTATATACACAATCATGTCATCTGTTTGTAGGAAGAGTTTTATTTCTTCCTTTCTGATATTTAGGTCTTTTACTTTCTTTTCTTGACTTTTTTCACTTCCATCAGAGTTGAATACAAATGGTGAAAACAGACATCCTTGTCTTGTTCATAAACTTAGGAGAAAAGTATTCAGCCTTTGAACATTAATTAAGGTGTTAGCTGTAGTGTTTTTTTTAGATGCTCCTTGTCAAGTTGACTAAGTTCCCTCTTGCATTAGTCAAGGTTCTCCAGAGATAGATAGATAGATAGATAGATAGATAGATAGATAGATAGATAGATAGATAGATAGATAGATAGATAGATAGATAGATATTGAGAGATATCTATTTTAAGAAATTGACTCATGCCATTGTGGAGGCTGGCAAGTTTAAAATCTGCAGGGTAGCCAGGGAAAAGCTGAAGGAGTTGATAGCCCAAAGGCAGACTGCAGGCAGAATTCTCTCTCCTTCAAGGTAGTCAATCTTTTATCTCTTTAGGTCTTTAACAGATTGGATGAGGCACACCCACATTATGGAAGGTAATCTACTTTACTCAAAGTCCACTGATTTAAATGTTAATCTCATCTAAAAATACCTTCACAGCAACATCCAGACCAGTATTTGAACGAATATCTGGTAATCATGACCTAGCCAAGGTAGCCATCAGAAGTCCATCACTTCTGAACATGGCATTCATACACATCTCATTAAACCAACTGATCTCTAAATAAAGATGATAATAAAGTCATACTTTCACCAAAAATGACACAAATATCCTGTATGTAACCAAAAATGTACACACCCTTTCCCCAGAAGAGGATTTAAAGTCCTTAGGTGATATTTACTCTTGAGATCCCGTAACTTAAATGTTATGATGTAAAGTTAACAATACTTAGATATTATGATATAAAGTCAATTCATCTTAAATTATATGATAAATGTACAAGAGAGTGAAGAAAAAGATATTTGCTATACATACACACACATATTTATAACAAAATAAGGAAGAAATACTCATGACCATTACATTCCCCTCGCGTCTGTAACTGGTCATGTGGTCATAGTTTGTATTTATAACTACCTCCTTCTATGAATTTTCCATATTCCCTTTGCCCTCAAGCAAACACCTCAGGTGGTCATGGTTCTTTCCATGGTGGAGAGATCAAAACCTTCATTCCTGAAGGGTCTGGGCTATCAGTAGTGCTATCTGGATTAGTTTGTTTTAGTTGTCCATTAACTTTAATCACAGGAAATAGTGGCACTAAGACACACCCTAAGAGATCCTCTGTATTTCAGACATACTCTTTCTTATATCTGTCCACTGTGGAATAGCAGTCTATTTTTCTCATGGTAGGATGAATCACCACAGGGGCATGGTAATTCCCTTCTTTGTCTGTTGATTCAGGCAAAGAATGTTTGCCTGTTGAGTCCAAAGTGGCCATGTGGTAGTTTTAATTTCCTGTTCAACACGTCTACCAGTTACGGAGCTATGCAAATGCTCTATTTCATATTGGGCGAACTTTAATAGTTGGTGTTTTTTGAGAAATTGGTCCATTTTGTCTAAGTTGTCTAAGTTATTGTACAAAGTTGTTTGTAGTATTCCATTATCCTCCTGATGTCTGTAGAGTCTTCAGTGATATCTCTGAATTGTGTCCATCTGTTTTTTTGTCAGTCTGCCTAGAGGTTTGTCAATTTTACTGATATTTTCAAAGAACCAGCACCTTGTTGCATTGATTTTTTTCTCAATGGATTTCTTTTTGTTCTCCATTTCATTGATTTCTGATCCTATCTTTATTATTTCCTCCCTTTCTTACTTCAGGTGTATTTTGCCCTTCATTTTCTATGTTCTTGAAGAAGGAGCTTACATTATTAGAGAATTTTCCTCTTTTCTGGTACATGCATTTAATGAGATAAATTTTCCTCTCAGCATTGCTTTATCCATGTCTCACCAATGTTGGTGTGTTTGATGTATCTTGTTGGAGAGTGTGGCATTTGGCCTTTGCTGGCCTCAGTGGGTGGGACCACATTTTTTTTTTTTTCCTGTGGTGTTTGGCTGCAACAGAGCAATTAGTGTCTAAGAGTTTTCTGCCTTTCTAGGCTGCCTCTATCTTAGTATTCTGGCTAGAGAGAGCAGACTTTTGGGGAGTTTTTTTTTTTCCCCCTCTTATCTGAACCCATTAGGTGTTTCCAGTTTGTCATTTTCTCCAGCCTATAATTTAGGACACATAAGGCAAAAAGAAAACACAGGGAAATCATCACAGTGTCATTCTTCAGGTTCCAAGGTCCCTAGCCAATCTGTCTTCTTTTCTCCATCTCTCAGAACCTTCTCATGTGGGTCTACAAATCATTATTTTAAATTGTATAGGTTTGCTTTTGGGGGGATGCAAACTCAGAGATAACCAGAAAAATCAATTGCAGGCTAAAATTGTTCCTAAATTTTAAAATAAATATTACTTTTTTATATCTCGCGTGGGATTACTGCAAGTTAATTTACTAAATATAGAATAATGGATGTGATTTTTTGTCACTGGGTCATGTTCATATCTGGTATGTTGTAGGAGGAGAATATGGACATAGTTGATAAATTATATTCTCCTTAAGGTGTCACAGCACTTTAAAATTGACAAAATATATTTATAAGCATTGTCAAAGTTTATCCTTATACAAATTCTGTTAGTTTTATTTCCATCCTTATTTTGCAAAGGTGAAAATTGATGTTTCTGTTGATATAGTGCCTTCCCCAGTGTTGGACAGCAAGGGAAAGAATTTGAAATCAGGTTAGTTCATTCCCATTGAATGGTTTTGCATTGTCTATTTGTACCAGACACGATAATATGTCCTGAGGAAACAAATAAATCACATGCAGTCCTTCCACTTTCCCTTCATTGTGTTTCATTCCCTATAACGAGAAGGGTAGCTCTTGCCATGAAGGATTATAATGCCAGGAGACCCCAGCTGCCTGCCTGGGAGCACGGTGTGCCATACTGCCCCTCTCAGCCTCTGCCCTAGCAGATGTTCCTGCCTGGCAGGAATATATCAATATTAGTTGGTAGTAAGTGATTCTAAAACATTTCATCATCTCTGCCTCTGGGTGACATCCCGCTCCAATTCATATGCTTTGTTTGAGGCAAAAGTTGCAATTTAAATTAAATTATGAAGCCAGGCAGACTTAGTTCAACTGATGGGTCATAAGCTAGTCATCTAGCCACGAGTCTGGGCTCATTCTTCCACTTCTGGCAATTCCTAACACAATCACTTTTATGCAGTTGCACTCATTGAATGAGCAAAGGGACAGCTCAGAGTGGCCATTTGAGAGATTGGCCAATTTAACAATTAGTTACCTCTTTGTTCCAGATGGAATAGTGAAGCAGTGGCCTGTTATAGCTACCATTTTCACAGGCAGCTTTACTTATTTCTGAAATACTGTGGGCTCAAACCCTCTGGTTTTATGAGTCTTCAAAACAACCTGTATATGAGATATTATGAACACTGTCTACGTGAGGGAAATAGTTCAATGTCTGTGTCACACTGTATAATAGAACTTGATATTACTTTTCTGTATTCATCAAGTAAGATGTAAGAACCTTCCAATGCATAAATACAAAGAAATGTTACATATTGCCAAGCAGGTTAGTACATGGGGCTACAGCATGTATCTGTAATTAACCCTATTTTATAGGTGAACACTAAAGCCACGCCACTTAAAATAATGAAAACTAGCTCAAACAACTGAGTAGCTGAGTGCAGGTCAGAACTCCAATCTTTTACTAACTAGTTCAGAATCCTTATGCCATTATAAACATAAAGTATATACATAATTATATATAATATATAATATATATAAGCCAGGTTAGCTTAATATATAATATGTATGTGTGTGTATATATATATATATATATATATATATATATATATATATATATATATATATATATAATAGAATGCATATAGACTTGAACGCAATACTTTTTTATTTTGGTCTGGAAGATTTGTGGAAGAAGGTTTGGAGTCAGTCAAAACCAGATTGGAAGGAAAGTATATGAGATTAGATGAAAAGTATCAAATCTGGATGGCTTAATCCATTACTATTGAGCTTGCTCAACTGAAAGTTTAGATAAAGATCACTAACTCAAGTTTTATTTATTTTATTTTTTCTTGTATGCCAATTTCCTATAATAGAAATATAAGTTTTGTACCAAGCAAAATATTTTACCACCCTACTAGGTTTTGAGGTAAAATAATTTTTTCCCACTATACAGTTCCTATGAGTACCTAACTTTTAAACTTTATTCTGAATCTAAAACTTCTAAGTACTCTTGAAGAGTATAATCCTCAGGAAATATGTTTTGAATATGAAGGCAGTGGCAGTAAAAACTATGATAATAGAGCATTCTCTGGATGCCAGAGTTTTGGGTATTCTACAAATTCTAAGTGTCAAGAGAGCCTGGAAGTGAGTAAGGAAATAAGTAAGTAAGGGTAAGAGAAGTTGCCATTTAATTTAATAGAGACATCATAGATTTAATAAAATCTCAAGATACTCAGTATTGGAACTCTTGTAGGAGATGATTGTACTGATGGCCTAATTAATCTGACAGAATTAAAAAAGAAATAAGCAGTGAGAATCTCTCATGGCCCTTGAGTTTGATATGAGTGTCCTTATAACAAGTGACCCTCCTGCACAAGACAGGAGTCAGGAGTGGAAAGACCAAATTAAATAGTGCTTAAGATGGGTGTACCAAAGGAGAAAGGGGGAGGGAGGGAGGAATAAATTGGGGATTTGGGATTGATGGATACATACTACTATATATAAATTAGAAAAACAATAAGGACCTACTCTATAGCATAGAGAGCTATATTCAATATCTTGTAATAACCTATAATGGAAAAGAATCTGAAAAAGAATATATCTATGTATAACTGAATTACTTTGCTGTACACCTGAAATATTGTAAATCAACTATACTTCAATTTAAAAAGAAGGATGGGTATACTGCAGTAAGCATTAAATTCCCTTCTCTTAAGATGATACCCTGAAACCATTTCCACTCCTCTGTCTTCTGGATTGGAAATGGTCAGGGGAATAACAGCTGTTGGACAGAGAACACCAGGAAGAGTCACTGAACTTTATATCTACTGTGAATTCCACTATTCTAAGTGAGAAAGTGCCTTACCTATAAAATATGATATCTGGGGTGGGGGGTGGGGGAGTGTATTTCCTAGTCTGGAGATCAGAACATCAAACTGAGGCCAGGAAAAGAATTTTTTAAAGAATATATATGGAAGCAACCTAAATGTCCATCAACAGAGGAATGGATAAAGATGTGGTACATGTATACAGTGGAATATTATTCAGCCATAAAAAGGAACGAAATTGGGTCATTTGTACAGACATGGATGGACCTAGAGACTGTCATACAGAGTGAAGTAAGTCAAAGAGAAAAATAAATATCATATATTAACACATATATGTGAAATCTGAAAAAAATTGGTATAGGCAATCTTAGTTACAAAGCAGAAATAGAGACACAGAGGTAGAGAACAAACATATGGACACAAAGGGGGAAAGGGGGGGGTGGTTAATTGGGAGATTGGGATTGACATATACACACTATTGATACTATGTATAAAATAGATAACTAATGAGAACCTACTGTATAGCACAGGGAACTCTACTCAATACTTTATAATGACCTATATGGGAAAAGAATCTCAAAAAGAGTGGATATATGTATATGTATAACTGATTTACTTTGCTATACACCTGAAACTAACACAACATTATAAATCAACTATACTCCAATACACTTTTTTTAAAAATCTGCCATAGGGGAAAAATAAATAAAAATTAAAATCAAAAAAAACAAAACAAAACAGAAGACTGAGATGTAATTCTAATTTTCTATTAAACAGTAATCCTCCATTTCAGTTTTAGCAAAGCAAAGCTACACTGCTAAAGACTCCTATGTATATTTATATCGGATTATAAGACAAAGTTAAGTAAAATATGAAAATATCAGTTCCAGCTATTTTGAACTTATGGTCATGCTTTATTTGGAAGTCACTTTATGTGAAAAGCAATACATTTACTCTTTTTTATCCCAACTTGAATGTGAGTCACAAAGCAATACTGATGTGACCATAAACGATAGCCTAGAACAAAATCTGCTTAGCTTGAAGAAAGAAGCTAAAAGAGCCAATATATTTTAATGTCATAAGAGTACTACAACTCAGGCATACTTCAACTTTCTGTGTAAAATCCAGTAGTCATAATTTCACATCTCTTAAAATGGCTGCTTTTAGCTATTTCTTTGCAAATCTCAATTTTAATGTGTTTAAGATACATAATGGTTTCTGTCCATGACGATAAAGTTAAAAGACATATCATTTGACACAGTGCTTGTACTAAACTCCCTATATTTCAGGACCCAGAAAAAAAAAAATCACTAAACAATGATAAAGTCATACAGAGTAAAGTAAGTCAGAAAGAGAAAAACAAATACCGTATGCTAACACATATATATGGAATCTAAAAAAAAAAATGGTCATGAAGAACCTAGGGGCAGGATGGGAATAAAGACGCAGACCTACTAGAGAATGGACTTGAGGACATGGGGAGGGGGAAGGGTAAGATGGGACAAAGTGAGAGAGTGGCATGGACATATATACACTACCAAATGTAAAACCGGTAGCTAGTGGGAAGCAGCTGCATAGCACAGGGAGATCAGCTCACTAGGTGCTTTGTGACCACCTAGAGGGGTGGGATAGGGAGGGTGGGAGGGAGGGAGACACAAGAAGGAAGAGATATGGTGATATATGTATATGTATAGCTGATTCACTTTGTTATAAAGCAGAAACTAACACACCGTTGTAAAGCAATTATACTCCAATAAAGGTGTTAAAAAAAGAAAAAGAAAAAGAATTGATCCTGGAACCTGGGTATCTGAGAGGAGAAGCAGGGGAGAGTGAGCCACAAAAAAAAAAAAAAAAAAAAAAGATAAAGATATAACAAATGACTCAGGGACAATTACAATAGAAGAAAACTCAAAGTATTCTATTTAACATGTAGTAGCAAGTCTATGAAGTACAAAATTCAGATTATGACAAGATTCCCAGCAAGCCTCTTTTCCTTTTTACTTCCACTCCATTTTCTTCATAGTAAAGTGATCTTGTGAAAGAGGTACATTGGGCCATGTCTCACTTTAGTTTCAAATCCTATAATTGCTTCCCTTACATGAGATAATCCTAACCCATTCCCTTGGCTAGAAAGGCCCCATTGATCTTTGCATTGCCTGCCTCTTCAGCCCACTTGTGACTCTCTTGCTATTTCTCCTTGTCTATCATTCACTCCACTTCCTGTGTCCTTTGCTACCTCAAATATTTGCTCACATTTCTTTCCATGCTTGAAATGTGTTTTCTTACTACCCTGCCCCTGCCGTGGGTACATCAATTTTCCCTCTCAGGGCTTAGATTAAATACCTTCTAAGAGACCTTAGCCCCCTATAAAATACACCTCTCATTTTACTTTAAAATCCCTTTTTATTATCACATTAACAATCTGTAATTATTTCATTTATGTATTTCTTGTAAGTCAGCCTCCTTCCTCAGCATGTAAACACCTCAAAAGCAGGAAACATATCTATCTTGTTCACTGTTATGTCCCCAGCATGTGTCTGACACATAACAGGTTCTGATAAATATTTGTAGTTGTTCCATTCATTTAGGAGTATTTTTGAATAAAGATTATACACAGCGAACATGAAATGAAATGAATTTGATCACCTAGAAAAAAACTATTGAATCATTTTTTCTTCTTATAAAATGTCATTGTTAATTTTAACCTATTTGTAATCCAACCCAGGTTAGCTTGATATCTAAGAATTTTGACTGAACTGGTTAAATTACCAATAAAGAAAATACGTGTTTTTGTCATACAAAGAAAGGAATCAAAAACATACATGCACAGCCATATATACACACACAGTTTATTACACTTGTTCCTCACAGCATGTACTGGAAAGTTGGAAATTAATCAGTAAATCTGAAGTGGGTAGACCATTAGTTTACATAATTCCACTTAAATAGAGCCAGAGGTTTGTGATCTGTGCAATTCAAATGCAATATATTGTAAAAGTATCACTTCATGGTGTGTTATATAAGTTGCCTTCCAGAGAAGGTGGCTTTAGGAGATCATTAGCACATTTTTGAATAAAAATCAGTTCTGTTAGGTTTCACAATATGTTCCTTAGTAGCATAAAATTCATTAATCCATGTTGAAGTCTATTTCCCTTTTAAAATTTCCTGACGGGACAGCTTCTCTAATTTTTTTTTTCCATCTGAAGAATGGAAGAGTGTTAAAATAAGTTATTCAGTCTGAATCCATCAGCTTGAAAATAAGGGATGCCCTTAATGCAGGGAGTTCTATAGATGTGCATTCAGAGTTCTTATATAGTGGTAACTACAAAACCCTGAGTATCTTCAGCACAGTAATTATATTTATTTTTCTATCCTTCCTGTCTATCACAGGACTTGACATTTATTAGTACTCCATAATGTTTACTGCATTCATTTAACCAAATGCATTGGTCAGAATCTATCCAGCATTTTTTAAAATGTATGAAAAGGATCACAATCTCACTTTATTAGAATGTTCATGAAATAGAACTTCCTGGAAATATTGGGAGATTGAGTAGATTTTGAAGATTAATTATTAGGTAGCCTGATAAATTATAGGGTCTCAAAGAAAGGCTCAGTAGAAGTGTGCTCTGGATCATCATCTGGGATCCTCTCTTCTTCTATGCAGCAAAAGGATGCCACAGAGCATGACTCAAATCTAGGCTCCAGCTCAAACCAGGACTAACTCACTGTGAGCCCCTGAAATGAGAAACGGGGACTAGATGGCTGCCAATACTGTTCTGACAGCAAAAAAAGGTATGATTCTAAAATGCTCACACTTATGTGTGAGAAGTCGGTTTTAATATTTATGTACTCAATATATTAGGTGACATTTGATGATATACCAATAAATCATTCTACTCTACTAAAGCAGGTCTCTGCACAAACACAAAGTGCTCCTGATTTTACATGCTGTGAGTCAAGGGAGCAACACGCTATTAAAAGAGGTTGTAATATGGGGATGGTGAATTTCATCTGCTGTGAGTCACTATTATGGTAAACTTTTGTATTAATTGTGTTTTCACGTTGCTCCAGGGCAAGCTGATAGGAGATTACTGTAAATAAGCCTGTAATATAAAAACCCATTTGTGCTATATCAAAGAAAAAAAAAATCAAAGGAAGCTATTAACTTTGCTTTGCCAGCTTGCTGTTTAATTCATGCATCCTAGTGTTTTTCTGTTGTAGTTAAAGGTAAGAAATGCCACATGAATCCAGTGTAAAAGGGTACCAGTTATAAAAATAAGCAAAAATATTTTATTAAAAAAGAAGTAAATATTTTGCATTGCCTAAGACATGAGAAAACCTTAAGAAATGTGAGAGGCAGAGATCTATCTGTAATTGTATAGATAATGAGACAATTTCTCAGGGTGTAGATGGCAACTAACATGATGGTATGCACTTATAACAGGTGTAGCCTACTGTGGGTCTCAGTTTTTTAAGAAGGCAAGAATGTGAGTTTCCCATGATGCTTTTAGTCTGATTCTCTATCATGGATTTTGACTGTTCTAATAAATGTAGAGTGGAAATATTTAAAAGTTTTATTATGGGCCCCTATGCTGTATCTAATACAGAACGATAGTCCAACATCTAGGAACTAGATTTCTTAAATTCATTATCACTATTTTGGGCATAAGAATAATAGCAGAATAATAGAAAGATGGAAGTATATCTGGGTCCACAAAAAAGCAAGGACAATTAAAAACTATTCATACAAATAATAAAATAATTCAACAGATGTTTACTGAATACTGGCTAGTGGCAGGGGCTGCATCAGAGAACAAAAGAGATAAAAGTCCTGCCTTCATAGAACTTAATCTCAAACCATTAAAAATCATTAATTTTGAATACCATGAAAAAAGCCCTTCTTCCACTACAGAGGTTCCCTTAGCTCTGGGTTGAGAGGCTTGATAAGTGCGAAATTAACAAAAAGAATAGGGTTATTCTTAGCTTTTTTTTAGAAATCCAAAATTTTAATTCAACCTCTGCTTAGAGAACTATTTAAAAATGAAACTGTGGAGACCTGACATCTTAATAGATGATTTTGTCTAAAGGTTTCCCCTTGGGGTGACAGAATAGATGTTTAAAACACAGAACAGTGAAAATATAAGCTTCTAGTTTTTCAGAGATTTGAAGTTGACCTCATTGCTCTCCAGCATGTGCAGCAATTAGTGTTTGAATTAATAGGTAGATAGAAACTTCCAAGTGGTTTTGACTAAGTTACAAACGGATTTCTCTTCAAATATTTCTTTAGGTTATTTACTATATGTTGATTTATTACACTGTACGTTCTGCTATAAAATGTTATATGTGAGACTATTATGGTAATATAGGAAAGTTATATGGGCTCATTTACACTGGCTAATTAAATTTAAGGGGCTTGGATAAAATTACGGACCAATTATGTTGAAAAATAAGTCATATAATTGAATTTGAGTAAAATAAAATACACATACCCATAAAAATGCACCACTTGTTTTCTATATACAAAGAAATGACTTTCAATGTGGGAGGTAGACAGTGTAGGGGAACAGGGTAAGGGGAGATCAGAATCACTAGTAGAATTTTTTTTACAATACACCCAAACTGTTGGTAATTACATTTACCCTTGCCTAAATATTCAGTTTCCAGCCACAGGTATTAAACACTCTGTGTCATGTATAGTGCTAAGTAAATAGTACATAATCATCTCATGTTATCCTTACATCATTTTCATAAATTAGGAATATCATCTTCCAGTTAGAGTAGAAGAAGTTGAGGTTTACTGAAATTAAATTATTGAATTAATGATGTACAACCAGTTCATGGCAGATATAGATGTAAATTCAGGTTTATTCTGTCTCCAAATCAAATTCTGTGTTCTTAACCACCTGGCTGTATATAGAAATCGATATTTTGATATTGTAATAGACAGCATGTTCCATCCATGCTCACCCCAGGAATCTCCTCTTTCTGAAATGTTATATATTATAGTTTCCTTTCATACATTTTTCTCTAATATAGAACTAATTCAGCATTTATTGTGGGACAGAAGACATCAAACTGTTGGGGAAGAAGAAAATAACAATTGGCAAGAGAAGATAATTGATATAAAGACAGAATTCTCCTAAAACTCTGGCCCTCACCATGATGGGAGAAAATTCCAGGTAACTAATTTTTGGGTTAATGGAGTATATAGTTTTTTCTTCCTTTCTTTCATTCCCTGGCTTTGCCATTATGACTTCAGTCATTTTATATATTCCAGTGTTCCCAAAGGAAGGAGAAAATCCCAAATAGATATAATTTTAAAAAAATTTCACTTCAGTATAGACAGTCACTACCAATAGATTAAAAACTCAATGTTACATTTATTAAAAATTGTTTAGTTTTTAAAAAAAGCACAGCAAATATAACCTAATTGTCCCCTCATGGAGTCTTCTTATCATTACCAGCTCAGTTATGTTTTTCCACACTCAAGTCTATTGAGTTTCCATAATGTGTCTCTTGAAAATTATTTACAGAAAATTTGGAAGAGAAGGTCTATATTAAAATGATACTTTTTAGTATTTTGCACAATGATGACATTCAGAGTAAAATTATTGTGCTGCTAAATATTGTTTTTTCAATGACTTAAAGTAATTGGATAAAATATCAAGAATCAAGAAACTTCCACTATGAATACCTGGTGAATCATAAAATTGATGCACCTATATATTTTGTTCATTTATAACCACATCAGATATAATATGCCTTCTATTTAAAGACCAGAAAGAAACAGTAGTCTAACTTTTAGACTAATAATACACTTTGTTAGAATGTACAGGTGCATCATTATTTGTCAAATACATATTATTTTTCCTATAATAGCAGATAATAATGTATGATAATATATGATTATACCTGAATTTCTAAAGAAAGCCTAGCCAGAACTAGGAATTGCCATTTTCTTAGATTACATTATAAAACTATTCTATGTATGGAGAATTTCAGGAGCTTTGTAAAATTTTTACAAATACATATGTACAAAATGAAATAATCAGGAAAAAAGTAAAATTTATTAGATATGATGTAAAAGCTATTAAATATTAATTCATGTGCTATTAAAAATATTTTATTTAAAATAAAATAAAAAATATTTTCAAAACCTTATTAAAAAATATTTTCAAACCTGTTAAGTGACAGGCCAAAGTTACATATATGAGTAGTAGTCTAGCCTGTGCTCTATTTCTAGTCTCCTTCCTCTCAGATTAGCCCTCCCATCCCCTAGCCGCAATTATTGATACAGTTAAGTTGCTTCTATGGCTTGGTATTATTTTCTATTCTGCCCCCATCACAGTCTCTGCATTTACATATTTATTAAGAAGCTATGCTTGTGATTATATTGATTTGTGCCAAGGTAAAAAGTCTACATTTGCACATTCAGTACTTCTCAGTAGTAATGAACTCTGCAGTATTTCTACAGAAATACCAAATGATTCTAATGAACAGGAGTCACACAAAAGTTTGATCTAAAAATGTTCTCTGTAAATAGTATATACTCCACAGAGTGTTCCACTCTCCATATATTTAAAATTTAAAAAGTAGAGCAGATACACAAATGAATATGCGGCTATAAATTAATAACATTGGCTCAGGTGATTAGCAAAACCTTAAAATTAAATACCAACTACATAATCTATTCTCAGACCCACTGGAATTACTTGTTGGAGTGAACTTATATCTTGACATGATTAAGAAAGAGACTGATAACCTTAACATATTATTTTAAATATAGAAATTACACAGAAATGATTTTCAGAACACTGTAAAAGGCACAATTCTTAACATTTATAAATAAAACCTCTAGAATTACCAAATCCCAGTTCCTAACATTTTCTGAGAAAGCATGTTGAATTTTAAATCAGTTGCAGATTATTAAGAACATTCATCAAAATTCTTACCGCTTCCTATTAACCCTTTAAAAAGTCTATCATGTATGAACTTTCTACAACCTTCACAGAGCCTACTTGTAGTTTGAGTCTATATTTGTTTTGGGATCTATATAAATGGAGGCAGATTACATGAAGGGACTAAAAGTATGCTTTGAAATCAGATACAGATGATTATAACCCCCTTTTCTAATTCTTGGCACTGCTCTTTGAGCAAATTACTTCTTTCTAAGGCTCAGTTTCCTTTTCTCTAATATAGGGACAATAATATGTTCTTCGTAATGTTATTTTTAAATTGAAAATGAGAACACATATGCATTAAATTTCCTAGCATAGTACCTGCAATATAGTTAATAGTCAATAAATTAGTGGCTAATATTGTTCTGATTATTATTCATATAATTATAGTTTTCACGCTGAGCTTGTCCCCAAGCACTGGATTCAAACTTATAAATCCTATTAGCTTCTAAGTCTCTGTTTCTAAACATAATTGATCCTCTTTACCTATGTAAACCAGCTCTTGCTCAAAACCAGCCTAGTTTTGCTCATGGCACTAATACCTACTCACAAACATAGTTATCAAGAACTTAACTGGCTCCACTGCCTGCTAGTTGGGAACCTGGGCAGATGGGAGGGATGAAGGGAACTGAGCCTTAATTTCATCATCTGTAAAGTAGGAACATTTTTAAGGTTTGCCTAATAAAGTTATGATTAAATACATTAATATACATAAAGCACTTAACCTTACCAGACACAAAGCAATGATTCAAAAATCTTAATTATTGTCATATTATTACATTACTATTGTCTTTTATAAATGTTCTTTTCTCCTCTTCCCCATTTAACTCTCCAAGAAATGTTCTCCCTCAGGCTATTCTGCTCTACATACTCAGTCCTATATCTATAACCAAATCCCATGGCAATACATATTCGAAAAGATTATTTTGGTGTTAGAGAGTCTAATTTTCAAGTAAGTCTTTGGAATAGAAATTTGTCACATTAACTTTACATTTTAGTTCAGCTAATTTTTCCCTTTAACCACAGATGTATTTCCGGTATCAAAGAAACTGAGAGTCTTACAGGGTCTTATAGGCATTTTTTTCCCTATAGTAGCAGTTTTCTTTCTTATCTCTATTAAAACCTTACCCTTTTAATTATTTTAACAGATCCAGGATATAAAAGATCCAATAGTGTTTGTTTCTCTGCTCTCCTTAAGATTATTCCTTATCAATGGGACTTTAATCAATAATGCATTTTTTAAAGGTTTTAAATAACTGTAGCTTGAAGCTCTTCAAAATTTAAAACTGGAGTGCTCCAACATGAAAAGCTGAGCAAGCTGTTTGGACAGACCTCTCTTTTAGTACAATCACCCAGAAAAGGTTGTTAAAACATAGCAATAAGAAGTATTTTTGTATGCAATGCCCAGCTTAAAAGGGAAAAAAAGAAGAGAACAGAAAATTCTCAAGTGATGAAAGTGAAAAGGGTAATCAAAGAAAGATGAGAAGGGGTAGAGAAACTTTTATACTTGGGTGAAGGCACATGGAGTTGATCTCCAGAATCCATGAAAAAACTGTAGACATATTTTCTGGCTTATAAAAAGCAAGGTCACTAGAATTAGGCTTGAGACTTCTAAAAACTACTCTTTCTATTAAAATAAGAGGGGGTGGCGATCTGACAAACAAAAGCCCAGGACCAGATGGCTTCACAGGTGAATTCTATCAAACATTTAGAGAAGAGCTAACACCTATCCTTCTCAAACTCTTCCAAAATGTAGCAGATGGAGGAACACTCCCAAACTCATTCTATGAGGCCACCATCACCCTGATACCAACACCAGACAAAAATGTCACAAAGAAAGAATACTACAGGCCAATATCACTGATGAACAGAGATGCAAAAATACTCAACAAAATACTAGCAAACAGAATCCAACAGCACATTAAAAGGATCATACACTATGATCAAGTGGGGTTTATCCCAGGAATGCAAGGATTCTTCAATATATGCAAATCAATCAAAGTGATAAACCATATTAACAAACTGAAGGAGAAAAACCATATGATCATCTCAATAGACACAGAAGAAGCTTTCGACAAAATTCAACACCTGTTTATGAAAAAAACCCTTCAGAAAGTAGGCATAGAGGGATATACCTCAACATAACAAAGGCCATATATGACAAACCCACAGCCAACATCATTCTCAATGGTGAAAAACTGAAACCATTTTCTCTAAGATCAGGAAAAAGACAAGGTTGTCCACTCTCACCACTATTACTCAATATAGTTTTGGAAGTTTTAGCCACAGCAATCAGAGAAGAAAAACAAATAAAAGGAATCCAAATCAGAAAAGAAATAAAGCTGTCACTGTTTGCAGTTGACATAATACTATGCATAGAGAATCCTAAAGATGCTACAATAAAAATACTAGAGCTAATTAATGAATTTGGTAAAGTAGCAGGATACAAAATTAATGCTCAGGAATCTCTTGCATTCCTATACACTAATGATGAAAAATCTGAAAGAAAAATTAAGGAAACACTCCCATTTACCACTGCAACATAAAGAATAAAATACCTAAGAATAAACCTACCTAAGGAGACAAAAAACCTACATGCAGAAAACTATAAGACACTGATGAAAGAAATTAAAGATGATACCAACAGATGGAGAGATATTCCATGTTCTTGGACTGGAAGAATCAACATTGCAATAATGACTATACTACCCAAAGCAATCTACAGATTCAGTGCAATCCCCATCAAACTACCAATGGCATTTTTCACAGAACTAGAACAAAAATTTCACAATTTGTATGGAAACACAAATACCCTGAATAGCCAAAGCAATCTTGAGAAAGAAAAACGGAGCTGGAGGAATCAGGCTCCTGAACTTCAGACTACACTACAAAGCTACAGTAATAAGACAGTATGGTACTGGCAGAAAAACAGAAATATAGATAAATGGAACAGGATAGAAAGCCCAGAGGTAAACCCACACACATATGGTCACCTTGATTTTGATAAAGGAGGCAAGAATACACAATGGAGAAAAGCTAGCCTCTTCAATAAGTGGTGCTGGGAAAACTTGACAGCTATATGTAAAAGAATGAAATTAGAACACTCCCTAACACCATACACAAAAATAAACTCAAAATGGATTAAAGACCTAAAAGTAAGGCCAGACGTTATAAATCTCTTAGAGGAAAACATAGGCAGAACACTTTATGACATAAATCACAACAAGATCCTTTTTGACCCACCTTCTAGAGAAATGGAACTAAAAACAAAAATAAACAAATGGGACCGAATGCAACTTAAAAGCTTTTGCACAGCAAAGGAAACCATAAACAAGACAACCCTCAGAATGGGAGAAAATATTTGCAAATGAAGCAACTGACAAAGGATTAATCTCCAAACTTTACAAGCAGCTCATGAAGCTCAATATCAAAAAAACAAACAACCCAATCTAAAAATGGGCAGAAGACCTAAATAGACATTTCTCCAAAATATACAGATTGCCAAAAAACACATGAAAGGATGCTCAACATCACTAATCATTAGAGAAATGCAAATGAAAGCTACAATAAAGTATCACCTCACACCAGTCAGAATGGCCATCATCAAAAAATCTCCAAACAATAAATGCTGGAGAGGGTGTGGAGAAAAGGGAACCCTCTTGCACTGTTGGTGGGAATGTAAATTGATACAGCCACTATGGAGAACAGTATGAAGGTTCCTTAAAAAACTAAAAATAGAACTACCATATGACCCAGCAATTACACTACTGGGCATATACCCTGAGAAAACCATAGTTCAAAAAGAGTCATGTATTACATACAGCTCTATTTACAATAGCCAGGACATGGAGGCAACCTAAGTGTCCATCAACAGATGAATGGATAAAGAAGATGTGGCACATATATACAATGGAATATTACTCAGCCATAAAAAGGAACGAAATTGGGTTATTTGTAGTGAGGTGGATGGACCTAGAGACTGTCATACAGAGTGAAGTAAGTCAGAAAGAGAAAAATAAATATCATATGCTAACACATATATAAAAAAAAAAAAGGTTCTGAAGAACCTAGGGGGAGGACAGCAATAAAGACGCAGACATAGAGAATGGACTTGAGGACACAGGGAGGGTAAATGGTAGGCTGGGATGAAGTGAGAGAGTAGCATGGACATATATGCACTACCAAATGAAAAATAGATAGCTAGTGGGAAGCAGCCACATAGCACAGGGAGATCAGCTTGGTGCTTTGTGACCACCTAGAAGGGTGGGATAGGGAAGGTGGGAGGGAGGGAGAGGCAAGAGGGAAGAGATATGGGGATATATGTATATGTATAGATGATTCACTTTGTTATAAAGCAGAAACTAACACACCATTGTAAAGCAATTATACTCCAATAAAGACGTTTAAAAAAAAAGCAAGGTCACTAGAATTAGGCTTGAGACTTCTAAAAAGTACTCTTTCTGTTAAAGTAAGAGGGGGTGGGGATCTGACTCATTAGCTGTGGGCAATGTAGGAACTAATTGTCATCTATATGAAGTCTTAGGTGAAGAATCAGAAGCACTGACCTGTAGCATGTACACATATAGGGTAGTAACAAGATTTTCAAACTGAGAACATAAAATAACTATTGGACAAGGACAATTGAATTCCCTTGGCACTGGTAAAGCAAAATAAAAACTCCTCTGTTGGACATTTTTACAATGTAGTCATTCACCTAGTGCAGGAAAAATTTGCCCCTTGAAGAAATGCAGGTTCACAGTGGAAACCCATATAGAGGAATAACAATGAGCCCAAACTGCAAAAGAAATAACATCCTAGTAACTCGACACAGTAAAATAATCTGAAAAAGACAACAAAGTAAATATGTTAAAATTAGAAATAAAAAAGGCATAGAAGAGTCAATGAAAATATAGTTCATTTTGGAAACAGAAAAAATAAGATTTTTTAAAAAAAGAATGCTTAGAAATCTGGAAACAGTGATAAAAATCGAAATCTCAATGGATAAGCCAAAGAACAGATTAGACAAAACCAAAGAGAAGAAAATTACCTGGGAGGTAGAAATGAGGAAACCACCCAGAATTCAATGCAGAAAAATATAGGAAATATGAAAAAAGAGGCACAGCAAAAGAAAAAAAAAGGCAAAATTAGAAGACCTAAGTAAAAAAATACAAAAATAAAAAAAAAAAATAGAATGAGGAGAGGAAATATTTGAAAGTATAATATCTGATAAAGTTGCTTAAGTAAATACGTGAGTTTCCAGACTCAAGACACTGAGTCCTGGTGAAGAGACATAAAAGCAAAATCTGCAACTAGATGCATTTTGGTGAAACTACAGAATAACAAGTATAAAGAAAACTTAGAGCTGCCTTTCTCAAACTGACCCCATGTTAGAGGAGCAAAAGAGTTCTGCTGAGAAACTATAATTGTATCCTGACAGTCACGTAGGTTTCCGGGTGAATTTCTCATTTTCAGTATTGTCTGAACATTTTTAAAAAGAGAATCTAAGTTCTAGGGTTAGGAGTCATTATGTCCATGTGCACCTTGCAAAAAGAATCACAGTTCCTCTCTTCAGTGGTACAATTTCAATCCTTGTGAAGGATTTAAGTGGAGTTCTAATAAAAATAAGTAGTTCAGAGTAAACAATCTCTAAGGACCCAAGGACCAAAGACACAATAGTGAGATGCAGAACAAAAAACATAAAAACTCAGACCTCAAGAGACATCAAATACTAGAATTATGAAACGTATAATTTAGAAAATAATGTTTGATATTATATGTATATACACACACATATATATGTGTGTGTATATATGTAAAATTGCAATAACATAAACAGAAAGTAAGAGATTACAAAGGAATTCCATTTGAAAATTAAATGAACTTCTAGAAATAAAAAGTAATAAATTTAAATTCAATACATGTTTTCAATTCAATAGAGATTTTAATTAAAGAAATAGTTAACTGGAGAATGAATCTGGAGATATCATTCAGAATGCAACTGAAAGAAACAAAATGTACAAAATATGCCAGACAGATTTAAAGGCTTTGCCAATAAAATGAGAAAACTTACCATGTTTCTAACAGAGATTGAGAGAGAGATACTATAAAATTTAGGAAAGAAATTTTAAGAGAGAATGGCAAAATAAACCTTTGGCTGGACTCATTAAGGAAAAGAAAAAAAAAAAGAACAACATTTATATCATGATTGAAAGTGAGCATATCACTACAGAGATAACAGGCATAAAAGATAAGAACTTATGAGGAAATTTTTCCAATGAATTTGGAATTTTAAATGAAAGACAAATTCCTAGAAATATAATCTCGAATTGACGAACAAAAATACTTGAGTAGTTGTTTAACTACTGAAAAATTGACTAAGTAATTAGAAATCTTCTCCCCTCAAAGTAATTTGAAGCCTATATACTAATATGGATGAATTACAGCAAACACTTAAAGAAAAAATAACACTAATCTTATACAATGCTTTCAGCATACTTTAAAAGGGAATACTCCCAGTTTTATTAGGTCAGTATAACTTTGATACCTAAAGTTAGTAGAAATCAGGTTATATGCAGGCCCGTTTTTCTCATGAATATAGATGCAAGAATTATAAACAAAATGTATCAAACCAGTTCCACTGAGATAGACATATATGCATAATGTATCTCAACCAAGGTGGATGTATTCAGGAGTGCAAGTCTGATTTAGTATTTTAATATCAATTGACATTTTCACCATAATGAAAAAAATGGAAATTATTCATATGACCATTTAGAAAAAAGACTTGATACAATTCATTATCCGTCACTAATTGAATTTTTAAAATCTTACAAACTAGATTTAGGAGGGAAGAGTTTTAATCTTACACAGGTATTTATAAAATTACCAGCATACATAAGAAAATATTGAACATTCTCCCTTTTGCATTTGGGAATGAGAAAAATCCCTGTTATCATTACTTTTAGTCAACATTGATTGGGGATCCTACTTTGTACAGGAAGGAAGGAAAATAATTTAGGAATGTAAGACTGGTGGAAAAAGAAAATTATTAGTTGTATGTAGTCTGTTGGTACATACAGAAAACCCAAAATAATCTATTGAAAGTAAATTTAGAAAGTTTGTTGTAGCAATATACAAAAAATAATTGTGGTCCTATATATCAGGGCAACAGTTATAAACAAAACTATTAAAAGATATTGCTTACTACAGTATAATATATGTCAAATATGTGGGAACAGTTCTAACAAGAGATGATCATGGTCCACGACCCAGTTTTCCATTTAGAAAATTAAGAATCCTTGGGCTTCCCTGGTGGCGCAGCGGTTGAGAATCTGCCTGCTAATGCAGGGGACATGGGTTTGAGCCCTGGTGTGGGAAGATCCCACATGCCGCGGAGCAACTAGGCCCGTGAGCCACAACTACTAAGCCTGCGGTCTGGAGCCTGTGCTCCGCAACAAGAGAGGCCGCGATAGTGAGAGGCCCGTGCACCGCGATGAAGAGTGGCCCCCGCTTGCCACAGCTAGAGAAAGCCCTCGCACAGAAACGAAGACCCAACACAGCCAAAAATAAATTAATTAATTAATTAAAAAAAAGAAAAAGAAAATTAAGAATCCTTATGGAAGGAAACTAAAGACCTAACTAAATGCAAAGATCTATCATGCTCATGGATTTGGAACATGCAGTATTATAGTGATGTCATATATAATGATATATAGATTCAATAAAATCTCAATAATATTTCCAACCCAATAATTTGTGGAAATAGACAAACTAATACTACAGTTTACATGAAAATCCAATGGGATGAGAATAGTCAAGAAACTCTTTAAAAAGAAAAATAATGTAGAATGATTTGCTTTATCAAATATGTAGTTATTATGCACAATATATAATAATTAAATGCTAATAATACTTATATAAATGCTAATAATACTTATATAAATATAAATACTTATATAAATAATACTTCTATAAATTATATAGAAATATATAATTGAAAAGATAGAACAGAATAGAAGTCTCAGAATCAGAGCCACATCACAAAAAGGCATTTGATATAGGGACAGTTTGTCCTACAGACAAATGAAGAAATTACAATTGTGAAAAATTGTGTTAGGGCAATTGCATATCCAAATGGCAAAAATTGAAATGACCCCTATCTAAAACTATGCACATAATTCCAGATAGATTTGAGATCTGAATGTGAAGTACAAAGCAACAAAGCTTTTAGAAGTTATACTAAGGTACTGTATTTTTGACCTTAGGGCAGGAAAAGAATTTTTAAACGGTTAAAACAAAAATACTAACCATAAAGTATTCTGTTAAATGTAAGAATCAATCCTATTCTTTTAAAGACACCATTAAGAGTTAAAAAGCAAGCCACAAAGTTCAAGAAGATCTGTAACACATGTAACTGGCAAATATCTTGTTTCAAGAAAATAAAATTCTTAAAGTCAGTAAGAAAAATAGAAAATATGCAAGACAACTGAAAAAGCACAATACAGTTATAATATCTGAATGTTCAATAACTATATGAAAAATGCTCTAACTTATTAACCAACAAATTTAACTTTTAACCTGTTATTAACTTAATAACAAGTTACTAACTTAATAACCAACAAAATAAAAACCATTATTAAATGTCACTATACACACACACTAGAAGATCTAAAATTGTTGTTTTAGTACCAAGTGTGACAGTTACATGGAGCAACTATAAGTTTCATTTGCTGCCTATGGGTGTTTTAAATTATTACAACCACTTCAGAAAACAGTCAGTCATTACCCAGGAAAGTTGGATATACTCATTGTCTATGACTCAGTAATTTTACTCCAAAGTATATATATCCAACATGGTGTGTTCATGGACACCAAGAAAACTACACAAGAATGGCCATGACAGTATAATTCATAATAACCACAAACTGAAACAACCCAACTGATCACTGAAAGTAGAATGGATATAATTGAAAGATATATAGCAATACAAATTTTTTTTAAAACTATAATTATTCACAACAAGGATAACTGTCACAAATATGTGGTCTTTAAAGAAAAATCAGACACAAAAGAATATTTTCTATATGTTTATATTTATGGAAAGTTAAAAACAAAAAGGCAAAAATAAACCATACTCTATAGGATTGCATATTTAGCTTGTAAATGGAAAAACAACTGATTTCCATGGAAATCAGGAAAGTAGTTTGTTTTATGGGGAAAAAAGGGAGTACTGAGAGGCAGACATTAAGATGGTTCCTAGTGTGTCGAACATCACGTTGTTACAGGGGTGCTCTCTCAGTGAAAAATCACTAAATTGTAAATATTGAACTTGTGCACTTTTTATATGCATGGTGTATGTTAAAAAGTGAAAAAGGATAGAAATGAAATGTACTATTTTACTAATGTAGCTATTACTTCATGTAGCAAGCAATGTTATCTTAATTTTAAGTTAAACTTAATTGTATCCACTGGATTAAAGCAGGCTTTCGAGCGTCAACTTTCCTCACTTCAAGATTTTCTACCCCATAACAAATTTTAGGGATTGCTAAAAAACTAAGGTGGCAAATAAGGTGGCAACTGCAATTTTACTTGACACTTTGTGTCAAGATTGAAACAAAGCAATGATTGGTAAATATTTCCTAAGAGGAAACTTTACCACGTTTATTAAATTTCTGTCAAATTTGTTTTATGCTCAGACATCACCGTGATATGGGATTGCATAGAGCATGTCTAAATCTCACAGATCAACTGTTTTTCTTTGGAGTTATTCAAGATAATAGCTAAGAATAGTTTACATTGAAGGACTACTAAAGAAAATCTCAGGGAGAGAAGAAATGGGCAATAAATACACGGGTTAAAGTAGAGGAGGAGACAGAGTTAATGGAGAGCTTTCCCATTCTTCATGGTATTGGTAAAAGACTAGTGTTTACAGGACACGACTGCAACATAAGCTGGTGGGAGTAGGCCTGTAAGAAGCTGGGATCAAAGCCTCTAAAAAAAAAAAAATCGTGTTCCACAGCATTGCAGAGAAACAGCTGTCATGCTGTATACAAAGGAGCTCTGCCTATTGAGATGATGATAATCAGGGATCTCCAAAAACCGCCTGAACTGAGGCAACCTGAGATCTGTGTGTATAAAACTACATCTATCTATATATGCATATACACACAACTATACACAACTATACATATATATAGTATAAAACTATATATTATTCCCATATATATACAGAAAATATTATTAAAATTTAGCTAAATATGTAATTATTTTAAGAAATAATCTGTGGAATTATTTTCTGATACACTAATGTGGATAACATGCTTATTCATCCAACAAACATCGACCAAGCATTTACCATGAATAAGTCCTTTCACTAGGTTCTGTACATGTAAAGTTAAATAATACATGCTCCATGGAAACAAGAATCACTGAGCAGAGGAGAGACATGCAAAACAATTATGGCAAAAGAATAGTTCTTAAAATGTGGTATAGGGACCTCTGAGGTCCCCAAGATGTTTCTTGGGATCCAAGAGTTCAACTCTATTCCATTTAATCCTAGTACATTCTTTGTCCTTTTCACTTTCATTTTTCTCATGCATACCATGAGGTTTTCTAGAGGCTACACGCCTAATGATGACATTGTTGCTCTGATGTCTAGTGGAATGTGTATTTGTGTATTCTCGTGTTTAAAAATTTTCAGTTTTAGTTTCTAAATAGGGTGATATCAATAGATACAATCCACATAAACAAAGGCTCTTTGGGATCCTCAATAATTGCATGAGTGTAAAGGGGTCTTGCAACCAAGAAAGTTTGAGAACCACTTGTACACATAGAGCATTAATTCTATGAAAAAATGACAAGGTGTTTGAAGAAATAAGGAATAATTACTGAGAAAAATTCAGGCTGTTAAGGGATCAAACTGAGAGACTACTACATTAGACTTGGGTTATCCCTGAAAATGTACTCTGGTTTATTCAACCTTATCATCTCCCAATGACACAGAAGCCTTACAGAGAATGTAAAGGTCTCAAAAGAAGAGACGGATTTATAAACAATAATGGGATACCACCATAATGTAATTCTCTTAAATACAAAATTAAATGGAAAATATGGAATACTCATAAAGAGTTTTAGTTACAACAAGGCCACCCAAGAATTATACTTTTTTCCATACAAAAGGTAGATACATACATGGTTATCTTAAAATATCTTCTCAAGACCTATTATTGTGGCAAATATGTTTTATTATGGCAACATGGACTCTGATGTGGGCACTTCATAATGCAATTACCATATTACAAAGTGCTGTTTCACTGATTCACATTGCTTTTCTTTTTTTATTGCAGATGAGATACATCAAATGTCCTAAAATATAATTTAAAACTCTTGATAAACAACATCAAGTTTTCTTAGAAACTTATATATACTATTTCAGTGATTAAGCATCTGTTAATAGTAGTGTTCAAAATATTTAATTTCATATGTTTAGTACCTAGTTATTTGAGGCTTTCATACATGATTCTAGGTTTTCCAGATCTCTAAAGAGCTAAAAATAAGCTTTATTTACTTGAGAAACAATTATTTGTCTGCCTCACATTTGACAACATTATAAAAGGTAGCACTGATAAAACCTACACATACACATAGAGCCAATTTAACAAATGAAAAGAACATTGTTGATAAAAAGATTACCATCATTAGGCATTATATTTATAAGGTATTTCAGATTCAGTGGCAGTGGAGATCGATTTTTTTCCTTTTCCTAAAGAATTAAATTTTTTTTTAATTGCCTTCTATGGTTTTTACATGCATTTCCACTAGAGAGTATAAATGTATAGGGTTGTCAAGTCCTAATACATTATTTGTCAATTATAACTGTTATTTTAAACACAAATTAAGCAATTCCATGTATTTTACATGACAGGGTTACAGTTGTTCACTGAGGATAATCACACAGGCCCTTTATAAAAAACTGTCCATGTGTGACTCATCATATTATTACAGTGTTCATGTGAAAGGAACACCAGAAAAGCTTAGCATTCTGTTTCCAATGCCAAAAGATTCTATATTATGAATGAAAATAAGTGAGGCAGATTGATTTTTCTACATATAAAGTGGGAGTGAATACTCAGCTTTAGTCTCGCTTAAGTGTTAATTTTGAACTCTCAAAACTGCTATGTGGACTCATGAAATTTTAAAGGATGAAGCATTTCCACTGTCCTGTCCAATGTCAAGTGTAATTATTCTTGACATTATGTCCATCATACTTAGTATTTCTTAAGAAATCCTCTTTTCTAGAGGAAAATGATGCTTAAAAACAATGTCTTTTCTTTTTCATCTCTTAATTTTTCCCACAAATATTTTTAAAACTTCCCTTGCCAGAAACAACAGATAATGGGTGTCACTATTTGAATAATGTGTATTCTACTAAAATATAGGTTACACAGTAGTCTAATTTTGGCATTTCCTACTGATATTTTTAAGAACCATTAGTACCCCTGTAGGTGACATGCACCATACATGAGACTATTTCATCAACCATAATTTGTATATGTACTTTAGATCTACTTTTATCCTCTCCTAACCATTATTAGTATATCTAATGTTTCAGAAGTTACTGTAATTTTTACTTTGGGAATGATACATAGAATTTATTCAGGGAAGGGAAGTGATATGTATCCATTCCAAGAAGTTAAATACTTTCTACTGAGAATCTCTTGAAAACCTGAAGCAAGGAGCTCTGAGAATCCTTCTGAGAATTTCCCCAAAGTGGTTAGAGGAGAGAGTCCACAAATGTACACAAGGATCCACTTTGATATAAAACACAGTCATGCAGCTTTCACTGAGGAAACTACCTAGGTAGGTCTCTAGAAAGAAACTGGGGCTTTATAGCTACCACTCCTATGCTACTCACATAAGACCTGAAAGCATGGCCTCTTTCAAGAACAAGGTAACCTTATAATAAACATCTTGAAACTCTTGATTTGAAAGATTGTAAAAACAATACTGACAGGAAATGGGATTTAAGAGATGGCAAAACACATCCAATACAGTCAATTGCACTTAACAGAGTACAATTTACACATTCAATATCAAAGCATTCTATGACAATGGAAGAGGAATGCAAGAAGAAGAAAGTGATGATGACATAGAAAATAAACAATCATGAGCATTCACAACATGGGAGGTTTACATCAAAACTGGCTGCCATTCACAGTCACTAAAAGTAAACTTAACTTTCAAAAAACTGACCTGCAAGAATAAATAGAATCAAGTAACATGATACTTCTTTCTCCACACGATTGTCAATTATTTTTGAAGAAAAATATGTTTCATAGATTATTTATGAGACTTGATTCTTTTACTCTCACTAACATTAGACAATAAGGATAGCAAAAAGTGGTGGAGATATATATCTTTTATTTAAAAATTAAATATGACACTTTTGCTGTTCATTAAATAATGTTTCCTAGGCCTCACATATTATGGCAGATAATGGGCAGTTGATACTATTTAAGATTAAAGCCAAAAGCCAGATATCAAAGGAAATTACCTGATTCAAGTGGGAAGAGGAAGAGGCCCCTCCATTGGCCAAAGATGGAGCAATTTGTGCATCAATAATAACAACAGCAATAGATTAAACTAATTGAAGTCCATGACTTCAAACTGACACTAAAAACATATCTTAATGTTCATATATGGAGGATACTAGGAAACCAAATCATTAATCACAAAAAGAGTAAATATAGGGAAAGAATAAAATATATCTTGTTTGTTTATGTAAAATGCATCGAGATAACTGAGGAGGGAAATTCATTTCTTGAAAAATGTATTCTCACTAATTAATAAAGAAATAAGATAGTTACACTCACACACCAATGGTCAACTAATCTATGACAAAGGAGGCAAGGATATACAATGAAGAAAAGACAGTCTCTTCAATAAGTGGTGCTGGGAAAACTGGACAGCTACATGTAAAAGAATGAAATTAGAACACTTCCTAACACCATACACTAAAATAAACTCAAAATGGATTAAAGACCTAAATGTAAGACTGGACACTATAAAACTCTTAGAGGAAAACATAGGAAGAACACTCTTTGACAGAAATCACAGCAAGGTCTTTTTTGATCCACCTCCTAGAGTAATGGAAATAAAAACAAAAATAAACAAATGGGACCTAATGAAACTTAAAAGCTTTTGCACAGCAAAGGAAACCATAAACAAGACGAAAAGACAACCCTCAGAATGGGAGAAAATATTTGCAAATGAATCAACAGACAAAGGATTAATCTCCAAAATATATAAACAGCTCATGCAACTCAACATTAAAAAACAAACAACCCAATCCAAAAATGGGCAAAATGGGCAGAAGACCTAAATAGACATTTCTCCAAAGAAGACATACAGATGGCCAAGAAGCACATGAAAACCAGCTCAACATCACTAATTATTAGAGAAATGCAAATCAAAACTACAATGAGGTATCACCTCACACCAGTTAGAATGGGCATCATCAGAAAATCTACAAACAACACATGCTGGAGAGGGTGTGGAGAAAAGGGAACCCTCTTGCACTGTTGGTGGGAATGTAAATTGATACAGCCACTATGGAAAACAGTATGGAAGTTCCTTAAAAAGCTAAAAATAGAATTACCATATGACCCAGCAATCCCATTACTGGGCATATACCCAGAGAAAGCCATAATTCAAAAAGACACATGCACCCCAATGTTCATTGCAGCACTATTTACAATAGCCAGGACATGGAAGCAACCTAAATGCCCATCAACAGAGGAATGGATAAAGAAGATGTGGTACATATATAGAATGGAATATTACTCAGCCATAAAAAGGAATGAAATTGGGTCATTTGTAGAGACGTGGATGGATCTAGAGATTGTCATACAGAGTGAAGTAAGTTATAAAGAGAAAAAAAAATATCGTATATTAACGCATATATGTGGAACCTAGAAAAATGGTATAGATGAAACAGTTTTCAGGGAATAAATAGAGACACAGATGTAGAGAACAAACGTATGGACACCAAGGGGGGAAAGTGGTGGGGGGATGGTGGTGGTGGGATGAATTGGGAGATTTTGATTGACATACATACACTAATATGTATAAACAGATAACTAATAAGAACCTGCTGTATAAAAAATAAATAAAATTCAAATCAAAGAAATGAGTTAGAATATCACCAATTTTATCTATAATAAAATAAAAGAGCTAAAAAATATAATGTAAAAATGTGGAACTTCATAATGTATTAGAACACGCTAATAGCAACTGTACGCAGTGATAATTTTAACATCCCAATGAGCGGCCACCCAGAATTTAAGTGACTCCGAGTGCAAGTAACCTATACCACAGAAGAAAGATTCCTGCAAACAAACAAAAATCCAATAACTGAATCAGAATAATATTTTACTAATTTAGATGAAATACAGGGGTGTGGAGGTATAATCAGCAAAACTCAAAATGCAGGAAAGGACAAGTAACTCAGTTGTTGTTGTTTTTTTTTTTTTTTCCAACAAATAAATTTCCAGAAAAAAGGAGGGCATCATTATATGGCAGGGAAAGACAACCAAGTAAAATGTGTGGACTACTTTTAAACAAACACGCCAACCAATGAAAATCAAAAGACACTGAGGGAAATTGAGCACTGGTTAGTTTGTTTGATACTTCATGCTATTAAGAAAGGCTTCAGAGGTTCTATCACAGAAGCACGGACACTGCTTTGAGCTATTTATTCCTCTTAAGTGTTCAGAGAACTGTCCCTATTTGTTAATTAACACTTTTAAAGATAGAAAGCCATGTATTTAAAAAAAAACATAATATTTTTAATGTGATGTAAGCATGGTTATTCTTTAAAGTGTTCTTATCTTTTAGCTATTTACAGAAGATATGATGTCTGGAATATGCTTGAAAATAGCATAGTTGGGTAGATAACAATAAAACAAGATTTGCCATGAGGTGATAATTGTTAAATTTTTGAGGTGGAGGACAGGTACATGGGGGTTCTTTATGCTACTCTATTTGTGTGTATGTAAAGTAGTTTTCACCATAAAAATTTCAAGAAACAAAACTAAAGGAAACCGTAAAAGGTAACTTAATGGCATTTTTTTCTAGCTTTTTTTTTTTTTTTTTTTTTACTGAATCATTCCTAAATGTAAAGGAATGTAAACCTTGGGAATCCTATGTGTGGAGCAGGGAGATGATAAACAGTCGGTGTAAACTGGAAAATTTTACCATCCTCTATTTATTCTAAAATAAATCATGAAAATTTTTATGTTCCTTTCATTTTTCATCCTTTAAAAATAATGATTTTATTCCCACCCAGTTGGCATTTATATTTGTGGCTCATACGGCGTGCTAACCTCAAGCCCCTGGCTGTACACATATTTAGTGTGTACACATTAGTAGCTGAATTGACAGATGTGTGACTTTGAAAACTGCATTCAGTTTCCTGTTTCCTTGATGTGCAAAATTAGGGTTAACTTCATGCTTACTCTACCTGTATTATATTTCACTGGTTCCATTTCTGCAAGGAGTTTTGATTCTCAACCTGAGATTCTGAATGTCTAGTTTTCCCAAAATATTGGAAAAATCAGACACTCAAATACCAAAAAGAACCTAAATTATTTATTTTGCAATAATTTCAATTTGGTATGAGGTATATTTAAAACAGGTTCTACGGAGACGATAATATCTTTGGTGCTAAAATTGTAGAGGTAACTTATGCACAATATCCTGAATACTTTAAAATTAAATATTATTAGATTACACATCATATATTATCAGTGTATCATAATATTATCCACATTTTTATGAATTGTTTTTAATAAAAACCTTAAATAGCTGATTGAAAAAAGTTAATTTCTATTTAGGCCATCTAAACCTTCAAAGGTAATGAATTTCAATCCATTACTAGGTCTCAGAGTTAGTTGCTCTTGCTAAGGATCTTTAGCCCTTTTTTCACCATTTGCTTTGATTCCCAAGAAGAGGGACAAAATCCAAAAGTACTGCTCACTCTATTTCTTTTCCTTTCAACTTATATATATTGTAATCAGTGACCTCCCACTGGATCTGCCCCCTGGTGAGGTCTGGGATCTAGTACTGCTGTCTTACTAAAAACTGGAGAAATAGAGAGAGAGGGAAATTGTGTGAAGTGCGTGAGAGTGCCAGAGAGTGAAAGGGCACGAGTGACTTTAAAGTAAACAGAAAACTGTTAGTTAAGTATTCACTGATTAGGAGATTAGCAAGGGATGGAAAGGGAAGAAAATTATATGGTACCTTAAAAACCTTTAAAAGATTTTCTCTTTACTGGGTGACTCACTGATGGCTATTAGAGGTTGGCGTTGCATAGTGATAATTAATAGTAATTTGCTTGTGGTAATCAAGCAGTTTAAAAAAGATATTTCTACATAAATCAAGAGCAAAGCATTAATAGCTGTTCTGAAAGACTGGTGAGATCAAACAGGAAATACACAGTTTATTATTATAGTTATCCAGTCCAATTAACAAAGGCACTTATGAAGTATCAACATATTTTTTTCTCTAAACCTAAAAAAACCTTAGAAAATGGCTTATGCTCCGAATTCAACCTCTCTCATATGATAAAGGGAGTTGTTCCTACTACTTCATAGTGGGCTCATCTTTGTTGATTTGTGCACCAAAATTTTAGAAGTACTTTTATAATTTACAGAACAGGGTTTCTCAAACTCAGCACTACTGGTATTTTGGTCCACATTACTCTTTGCTGTGAGGAACTGGTCTGTGTCTTGGTAGGATATTTAACAGCATCACTGAATTCCACCTACTAGATGCTAGTGGCAACCCCCACCCACCACCTCACTCCCACCAGTTATAACAGCTAAAACATCTCTCCACATATTGCCAAATATCCCTTATCCCTTGGGGGGAATTACCTCCACTTTAGAATTTCAAAAAATATCAGAAGTTTTAAAACAGAATGTGTTATTATAGACCAAATAAGGAACACAGAGAGTCTCAAAGATGAAAAATAAAATTAGAATTTCAGAAGATAAAAGGAAAAATAAAATGGTCCTAAGAGTGGAGTGGACTGGGGGGAAGAAAATTGTGGCTCCACTAGAACCAGATGGCAAATGTGAATCTTTTCACAGAGAAAATTATTTAGACATGAAGAGGTGTCTGCGACCCCACAGAACTGTGATGAGCTCAGAGGAATCAAACCCAGGGTCATGAACACAAAACTGCTTTTCTGGTCTCAAACTTCATAGCAGGCCTGCTGTGTTCTCCCTTCTTGCTGCTTGTAAAACCCAGTTTGATAAAACTAGGGTGGTCCTTTCACCCACACCAGATGGATCAGTGACTTTCACATTTTCTCTGTCTTCCCCCCTCCCTCCCTCCCCTCCTTCCTTGCTTCCCTCCCTCTCCCACATAGGTAGAAAAGAAAAAAAGGTCCCTCTCCTGTGGTTGGACCTGTAGGATATAAAATTAACAAGTGGAAGTGGTAGGCACTCATCTCTCTCATTGTCTGGAAAAAGGCATTTTCCAATGAAAGAGAATAAAGCCCACAAGAACATAAAAGAAGCCAATACGGGATTTAGAGAGGCAGAGCCCGTATATCATTAAAGTCTTGGCACCAGTTGATTCGGAGGTCAAGCTATAAGCCTACTCATCCTGAGATTTTGGTCTTTAGTAGTCTATGATCCAATTATTCCATTTTACCCACTCTAATTCAATATGCAATGATTCCAATAAAGAAGAGATGAAACACAGCACTTCCGAAGACGTATAACAAACATCATACAATGTTCATTTTCAAGAGCAGATGCTATATCTTATTAAAGAAGAAAACAAAAGTTCCCTACAATAGAATCTGGTACTTATGCAAGGAGAAAGGAGTGAGTTTTGATACTTAGTGACTTGTTATTTGGCAATACAAAAACATTACTATGGAAATAATGACATCTTGAGCACAGAACCAAAGAATACTGGAGTACTTATGGTCCATTCCTTCCTTCTTCCAATTTATAATGTGGGAAACAATGGTATAAGAGGATTGGGTATTCAATATTGCAATATAGAATGGCTGGTCTTCAGCAAGAGATACATTTATATGTCTTGTATTAGTCTTTCTAATTTGACAGAGCATACTTTAAATAGGGTGAAATACATATCAAAAGGTACTTATTAATAGTTTGACATCTGCCCAGGTGTAGGTTTCTAGTAATACGTTAGAAGCCTCTGTCTTAGGGTTTTATTTTATTTGTTTACCATTTATCAGTGACTTTGATAAACAGACATGTAGAGGGTGCATTAATTCATATTTTCTAGAACATGAAGTTGAAGAGATAATGATGACAGTAAAAATACTCAAAGAAGCTAGAGGAAAGAATGTTAACGAGGATTTCGCATTACCTGCATTTGGGCCAAGGAGCCAGACACAGAAATGCTGGATGGTGAATTCTAGTTCTATACACTGGAACATGTATAAACAAGATTCAAGGGTTTACTTGACTTGAAACAATGTATTTCATCAGCATAATGGGAACACCAAAATGTTAATGCAATTTTTAGTTGTATTAATCAATGAATAAACAAAGGTGGTGAAAGTTCCTTCTATGCTGCATTAATCAGATCACATCAAGAGTTTTATAAATAGTTCCAGGTCACAATGAAAAATAATATTTATGAGGTAGAACTCATCTAGAACACTATAAACAAGATCACAAACTGTTCTGAAGCCATTTTATATAAAGGATGGTTGATAGTCGGGACCAGAAAGTAGAAATTTGGGACTTATCAGCTTCTAGTTTATAAAGTGATTTTTCCATTTGTATTGATTTTACCTAGAGATATATGGAAGAAACTTTAGTATATAAAATAGAGTATAAAGAGAAACAAGTAATGAGTATAATATAATTGCTTTCCCCCCGCAGTTTGGCTATGGAGGGAGTTCTTTCTACCTGTGAAACCTTACCTAGAAACATAAATAAGAAAACAGATATAGTTTTATTCGTAAAAGGGAAAGAAAAAAATTGCCGCTCTCCACCCAATTCAATAGAATATTGTAAAAGCAACACATAGCTTGAATTATAGAGTATTTTTTCTTCCATTCAGTATTAAATGAACATTGAAATAGTAAAAAATATATGCAGTATATATATACACACACACGTATTATAATATACATTTTATATATATATATTTATGTATACTACATAATATATATTTACCAGTATGTATGTGTGTGTGTATGTATATTAACATAATACAGAGTATGCCTATTTTTATGTACTTTATTTTATATATAGTATTTTTTTTTACATTTAATGCATAAGACTCTACAACCCTGTTTAATGGGGCAATATCGGTTTATACACGTAGTACTGTTGTAACTGTTTTTACATCACCTACACTCTGAAAATTATCCCGGTTTAGATGATAAAGTATATGGTTACTTATGATGGGAAGTTAATTAACTCATATTAGTCTCTTCTCACTTAGCATTTATTATGTTCCAGGGTATATGCTATGATTATATGAAACTTCATATATCTGTATGCTACTAGTGTCTTACAGAATAATTTGTAATAAAAATCATCATGAAAATCAACAATATAATACATCTGTATACAATAAACCTCATATCAGTTATTTTTCTTCCCAAGAAACAAGAATGTTATTTAATCAATAAATAGTTAAACAAATCAGAATATCAAGAATCTTACTCCTCCCCAAGTAGGAAGATAAAAGTGGGGAGATTTTTATATTTTATGGATAACATGAAATGTGATGATGAATCCATGGAATTTTGTTATGTTTCAGGCAGATGTTAACAAACACCTGTATTTCTCAGGATTAAAAAAATTAAAGGATTTTTCTGTGCCTAATAATTAGGGGCTGATTTGGTAAGTTCAGTGAATCAATCATTTCAAATACAAGACTGCAGTTTATCAAATTACCTCAGTATCCCAAAATTTATGCAATTTGTGATCTCATTTTCTTCTTTGTTTTGTTCTCCTCTATTGCAAAGCCTTATTGCCCTTATATTCATCTTTAATTCCTTTTATTATGCCAAAGCTTTTAGTAGTAAATTTGATTAGCCAAATAATGGAGATTTATTGCTTTAATAATACACACTGAGATATCACACCCTTGGTACAAAATCAAGTTCTTATATTTTTAAGGGTCTTCCATGTTTAAAGGCTACTATAATTCTCTACCGCTCCTATGATCTACAGTATCTATCTAATGTATGTATTTACCCTATAAAAAATAATTTTTTAAAAACCCACTATGAAAAAATTGGCTACACCTACAATATTTATGAAAGTACATCACTGTTACACTGTGACAAATTAGAATGATGTGAAATGGAGAACTTAATGAGAATGTGTTTGTCAAACTAATAAGAAAAGCATTTATTGACTATTTGCCATTTTAATAAATAACTATTGTAAGTGCTTTACCTGTATCAAGTTGTATAATTTTCACAACCATCTTATGAGATTGGTACTATTATTATTCACATTTTATAAATGAGCAAACTGTTTTGTATTGACTAAAGTATGTATCATAATTTAGGTCTGAATAGGATTAGAAGGTTAGTAACATCGATATTAACATCAACCGGGTCAGAAAATAAATACATCAAGGAAGTCCAACTTGCCCCTTTACTTGAATATAGATCTGGTTAATAGCAAAGGTAAAATGTTTTATATGCGTCAATTTCATTTATTTATTTTTTTCAGTGGCTTGTTTCAACTATATTCTTTTGTTTTGTGAATGTCCTGCAAGACTATATCCATCTCTTCACATTTGTTTAGGGTATTTATAACATTAATAAAATTGGTAAATAATTACTTAAATTATCTTACTAAAGTGTACAGTATGTAAGAGAACATAAAAATAAAGTGTTATAAAGCGTTTTGTTTTAAAAATAGTTTGTCTTTTATCTGTTTTTTTCCCCAAATTCTAGGAATCGGAGAAATTGTTTGACCATAGAATCTACCAAAAAATACGTCACTATGACAAAGCCCACAGACTCCATAAGTCAGACTCACTTGCATAATAATATTAATTTGTGTGTGTTTTAAACAGATAGCCAGGCTTTGCGATTTCTTTCTATAGTGATTTTGGCAGGATTGAAAGCAGAAGCAGCCTCTCTCCTTGTCTTGCAATTTGATGTGCCCAGTAGAGAGATTATCCCAGTGTCCAACACCTTCTTCTTCACAGGACATGAAAAGAGACTCTGAGAAGAAATAAGCTAAGGAGAACAAATTTCTGAAGATCAGAAAGAGGAAAGGTAGCTTTCTGTCCTAGAAGCGGCAGGAACTTGGGTTCTGTCTCCTCCCCAGGGAAGTGATAGGAACTCAGAGCTTACAAAGGCCTGTGAGCTGCTTCTAGGAAGGAAGGCTGAGCTCTTACAGAATGCTGGCTTTCTCACTCAAAGTTCGTACACTCCAAATGCAGAATGGGAAAACCAAATACACAGAAGTGTAAAGGACCATGCAGGATGGAACTGCTTTTCAACAGCAAACTCTAAGCAGGCAAAGCTGAGTAAGAGTGAAGGAGAAAAATAAATAACTAAATTTGAGTTTACGGCCAGCTTGGAAGGAGAAATTCTTGAAGGCAAAATCAAGGTAATTTACTAAAATTAAGAAGTAAAAGATGTCTTTAGCTGAGTCAGACTGAAATGAATGTCTTCCACAATTGTGAGAAAGATGTGTCTACAAGAAGTTTTACTCTAAAGTTAATTGGGTGTCAACTACAAACTGGCACTTGCCATCTA
This sequence comes from Balaenoptera musculus, assembly GCF_009873245.2. Lineage (NCBI taxonomy): Eukaryota > Metazoa > Chordata > Mammalia > Artiodactyla > Balaenopteridae > Balaenoptera > Balaenoptera musculus. Next base: position 43,299,251 of record NC_045800.1, read on the forward strand.
CCTCTACAAGGATTAAAACATGTGCTGCTGCAGTTGCTGACTTTCAACACCGCCTGAAAGGAGCTCAGGGTGGAGAGCGGAAATGAGGCACTCTGTGCTCTGGGGGAAAAAACCGGCAGAAGGGGTCTTCAGATAGTTAGATATTTTTCAGGAGCCGATTTTATGAGCTCAATTCTTGTACCTCCTCATATCTAGAAAAGCACTAAATTCCTTCATGGTGATGACTGCTCCTCGTGACTAGCAAAAACCTTCTGCAAAAATTATGTGCTTGATTGCATGTACTCCATCTTCAACAAAATCACATATATACTGACCTTCTCCCCTACCCCTTTGGAGCAGTTTCTCAGAGCTATCTGAAATTCTATGTCCTGGACTATAGTCCTCATTTTGCCCCAAATAAAACTTAACTCACAACTCTCACATTGTGTGTTTTTTTTTTTTTTAGGTCGACAGGGGATAGAAATTGGAATTAAAATGGCAACATCTTTAGTGAATAGCCTTTCTCTCGTGTTTTACTCCTTTTGTTTCATTCTCCTCCCTTCTCCAAGTATCTTTTGCCCTTTTCTTAAGGCTTCCTTTCTCTATTGATCCATTATCCCTTCCCACGTCACTTCTTGCTCTTTTTTAGAAAATGACCTTTGTATTTTTGTTCTCAAGTATAACTGGCATGATTCCTGCAGTTTTCAGTTCAAATTGCTGAAAAATAGGTTTTGCCTGATTCAGCTCATCTTCTTCAGAATAATCATGTGCCTAAGGTTTTTGGTCACTAAACAGTATGTGAATTGGCTGGTATTGCAGCATATGCCTAACCCTCATCAATTTGCATTGGCAGAAGATAGAAGTAGAGGATTTACATGGTTCAAATATTCATTCATTCACTCAAGCAAGCAAGCAAGCAAGCAAACAAACAATTGTTGAACATGTATTAAGAGCCATGCACGTTCTAAGCACAGTCAATAAAACAGTTAGCAAAACAGATAAAATTTCTTGTGCTCACAAAGCTTATATGGGAAACAATATATAACCATATTTAATAAGTCAAATATATTGAATGTTATATGGTATGGGTTACAGAGAAAAATAAAGCACAAACAGGTAATAAAGAGAAGGTATCCCAGTTTTACATAGGGTGGACAAGGAGACATTTATTGGAAAGGTAACATGAGTAAACACTGGAAGGAAGTGAGCAAATAAGCCATAAAGAAAGCAGGTGGAAAAGCTCTCCAAGAAGAGGGAATATTAAGTATATGAGGGCTCGATGAAGTATGCTTGAAAATGTTCAAGGAATAGCAAGACCATTGTGTCTGGAATGTAATGATCCTGAGAGAGATCACAGAAGATAAGGATTCTGTAGATCACTGTGATTATTTTGGCTTTTAATCAGAGTGATGTGGCTAGACATTGGAGGGTTTTGATCTAAGAAGTGACACAATTTTATTTTTGTTTTTACAGGTTACCACTCTAGATACTGTTGTGTTGTGTATAAAATGTAGCAGTTTGGGGGGAAAGCAGAGCAATGAATTAGGAGTTTTTTTAATAATTTAAGTGAGGACCAGAGCAATGAGAAAAGGTGAAACATATTTTTCAGATAGAATTGATGAGATTTTCTGGTGGGTGGTACATGATATGTGGAAGAAAAAGTAGTCAAGGATTGCCTCAAGGGGGTTTTTGACCCATGCATTAGGTAGGAGATAGTAGCTAAAAACTGAGGTGGAAAGACTTGAGAAAAGCAGCTTTAAAGAAAAAGTCACTAGAAGCTCACTTTTGGCCAGATTTTGCTTGAGATACCCAGGCAGGGATGTCTTATAGGCAATTGGATGTAGACTTCAAGTCATAGTTCTGTGCAGAAAAAATAAATTACTGTGATAAATACTGTATAGATTGGGTTTCAAATTATGTGACTGAAAGAGATTATCAAGAAAATGCATATACAGTAAAGAAAAACTGTCCAAGAACTACACTCTGGAGCTTTCTGAGCAGAGAGGATAGGATGGTGAAGTTTCACTTAGGAAGTAATGAGGGCATGGTAATGTCACATGGGTGACATCAGGCATGACATTAGAGAAGTATTCTATTGACCTTTTTTCTATCTTTTAAGGATTTTGCATAAATAGTTTCTGGATTACCATTTACCTCAAGAAAATAATCTGGGAATAGAGTTTATTAAGAATTCATCTAATATATCTGTCCAGTGTCTTATTCAGCTAATTTGTAATGTTTCAATATCTTTTTACCCAAATGACTCATCTCCAGCCATCTTTCACTGACTCATTAATATCTACGGAAATTTCACCTACCAGTTCTCATTCTTTCTTTCTATTCTCCCTGAAAAGTTATTGACAAGTCACCTCTCTGAGTCTATTGTATCTTTCATCCCCACTATACTCATCATTACTAAAGCATCCTTTCTAATTAACCCCAATTATTTTATAATCAGGACTTGCTGATTTGCCCTTATCTTCGTGACTAGTAATCCATTCAAAGTAACTACACTTCCTTTCATCATCCTTCTTTTATCAGTGTCCTTTCTCCTTTTTCATTCTCAAGAAATGAGAAAGCAGTCATGATTTCCTGTGACACTTCCCCGCTTCTCAGCTCCCTTCTATTTCTTCCCTTCTATTAGCAGATTCCTCCACACTCTCTTCTCGTATCTTCATGTCTGTTGTTCTTCACACCTGTACTTGGCAGTCACTTGTGTAAACAGCTGAAGAAACTGTTCACCTGCAGGTTATGTGTTGCACCATGCTGCTTTTATTCTATTCCAATCTCTATCCTCTCTCAAAACAGAAAATGTTCCCAATAGTAGCTGCATTTGCTACAACTCTTTCAGGCTGTAACTTCCATTAGCTCACAACGGTGTGTAAGTCTTGACTTTTATACACGAATTGACTAAATGTTATTTTAATTTATTTCTGAAATATTTGAACCATTTTGAAAGGTAAATAAGAAATCTTACGAAACAGACTGAAAATGCATATCCTAAATCTCTTTGCCATAGACAAATTTGAATTTGTTTGCTTTTAGATAATGCTTTGATTCCATCTAATTACTTAATATTTCCAACATAGACTAGAGAGACTATCATAAATATTTCCTGAATATTTTTCCAGGAAGCAGAGCATATTATATTCTAGAATACAGAGATAAACATTTGTGATACTAGCTTTAATAATATACCAAACAAGCTTAATATACGACTTCTTTCACATAAAGAGATTTTTTTTTTTGCATCTGCTTAGCTGAATATTAAACTATAAATGGAAATTTCAAAGCAGTATTTTCCAGGTTGTGTTTTTGAGACAACAGCTTTGCAAAATATCCTTGCAGCAAATGTGAGCAGATAACATGGTCAAATAAGCTTGGGAAACACATTTTCTTTTTGGAAAATCAAATTGTCCATTGCACATCAGCAATATAAGGACTCTGAAGGGTTCTGCTTAAAGAAACCTAGTTAACACAGTTTACTCCATGTTCCAAGCCTATGTGACTACAGAATGTAATTTAAAAAAAATATCATTACTTATCAGCATCCTCTAGGACCTGCAGAACCATCTCCACCACTTACTAGTTAAAGTAAGGTAGCAAATAGCTATCTAAACTGTGCTTTACGCATATGAATTTTGTGAATTTTGAAGTATGACAGCACAATGCCTGGCACATACTATGTATTCAATATAGTTTAGTTATTATCATCATTAACAAATTCTCTGTTTAAGGTAAAAATGCCTTTTAGAATCTATAAAACTAAGAAATTACCTAAATGATAAAAAGCCTCAGTTCTGATTTTAATTCTTATCTATTAAAAAAATATATTCACTTATTATATACTTTATTTATAACAGTGTATAGTCTATTAACTGGCCAATTAATTTTTAACAAATAAACAGTGTAAATGTAAATTACATCATGTTCATTATTACACTTGAGAATTTAGCTTTGAATTCAGACATTCAGATTTAACTGTTTTTCACTAAAAAGTGGCAAGCGTGAGTATACAAAGTCACAACATTTTAAATCCCAATTTCTTTAGTAAATGTTTTGATAAATCATAATAATATAATTTTAAAATTAAAATCCTTGCCTACATGCATCAGGATGACCCATCCATGCCCTCAAGAAACTTATAAATATGTTGGGGGGGGTCCAACATATAGCTAGATTATCGTTGAACTTCAGATGTGCAAGTATGATCTCCCACAGGAGAAAGTACATGAAAAAGGATGTTACAATAAGTCTAGATTATTTAGGTGAATAAGAAGAGAAAGACATTTCAGACATAGGAAACATCATGTGCAAAGCTACTGAGGCATGAAACTGAACAGAAAGTCTGTTCGGGGAACCAAGTTTAATTTCATATTACTGACATAGGGAGCGTCCTCGTACCGGCCTCATTTTCAGTGCCTAAGTTGACATTTGTGGGCAGCCGCCAGATGATGAAGTTACGTGGGTCTTGTTAAAGATCACACTACGTTGTCGGTGTGAGAGGACCATTAAAGGATTTGAGTGGGGTTCAGGCATGCGAATGAAGTTGTCTTTAAGATCTAGCAATCTACCTTTTGTGCCATGGTCAAGAGACAGGAAGACAAGTTAAAAGCTAATACTGCAATAGTTTACATTAAGGCTGTGTATGTAGGTTCAGAGGCGATAGAATGAATTATAAGTACATAAATGAGATAAAATATGTAGGATTTAATTGTTGCTTGGATATAAGAGGTTACAACAATGTAAGATTCTTAAACAAGATTCCAGGTTTCCAGCTTACTCACTTTGATGGTAGTTTTAACTTAGATGGTAGTTTTGTTTACTGGAAGTGAGGTGAGAGTTGGCCAAAATGGAAGGGACATAACTAAATTCAGCGGTGGATCCTTGGCAAATCGTTCTGTGCATGGGTGCTGGAGCTTGAATGGAAATTGTTGCTGGAAAATCAGGAGTGTATACTGAAATCTGTATCAATGAAAGTGAATAAAATTACCCACAGAGGTGGAAAAAAAATAAAAGGGAAGAGGGTCAAGGACAGAAACTTATAGAAAAACAGCCTTTAAGGCTCAGATAATTTGAAAACGGATCAAGAGAAAAACCAGAAAAGGATAATGGAACAGAATCAATATAGAGATGATTTTGCACATATTATCTCATTTGTATTTACCAACAAATAATGGTAACAAATAAGGCAGGTGATTCTGTCCTTATTTTCGAGAAAAATCAGCCTCATAGTGGTTAAATTATTTAAAGTTATCTGTTGAAGGCAACATAGGTAAGGACTTAAGCACAATATAATTCTTTTTCACAGTGCCAGCAATATAATTTCTTCCTATTTCTTTTATTAAACAATCTCTCCTCTATTCTATGCCACAATATTAAAATGTGATAAGGGACTAGATATTGCTAGATAAATTTACTTTTGATAAAGTCAGTTAATCTTTTCAGGAAAATTTCATTTGCTGCCCATGGCATAATTAAATCAGACCAAAAGCCAGCATATTCATCTGTGGTGCCCAGTGGTAGATTGCTCTTTAAACACTGGAAGTATATCTGACTGTTTGGGGATGCCACATATCATTTCAACGCTCCCAAAGTGCCATCCATCATCATGCTCTATAAAATGAAAAGTGAACCATTTTACTGGAAGAAAAACTATATAACACCACTTCAAAGCCCTAAGCCAGAGTTGAACTATGGCAATTCCTACACACTCTTGTCAGTTCTGCACTCTATAAATCAGACTTATTTCAGAAACCATCAAGCTATAATTTACACTATCTTTAAAACTTGTAGGTAGAAAATCAAATTTTTTTCTAATTCTTATTTTATTTGCAATAGTGAATTGTGTATGACCGTCCTGTTTTCTTGTTTCATGATGCTCTTTTTTATGTTGAAGATACTGATATTTCCTATAATAGCTTAGTTTGCCTTTATAAGGTATTTTATTTTCTTACAATTTTCTTATATAGCCTGGTGGAAAAACATCCAAAATTTAGAGTAGATGCTTGTTTGTTTGTTTTCAAATTATACATAAATACACGTCAAAATAATTGTATTTTTGTTACATTGTCTTTTGCTGTATTAACAAAAATAGCTTATAATGCTGTTTGTTCTGTCTATTGTGGATGATATTAATGGGCATTAGAGGGCTTACTGTGATTAACTCATGAATAAATGCTCATAAGTAAGCAGGTACTATGAAATAAGACCTAAGACTATTTCAAAAAGAAGTCTTACAGAAAAGAACTGTGAGGCCAGATTAACAAACCTTGGCTAAAATAACAACCTGCTCTTGTTTCACACTTAATGCTACACTACAGCTCATTTGTCATTTCTAACCCACACAAGTGAAACATAAATACTTATGTGAAAGAGGTAAATAATAGCCACAATCAAAGAGCTAAACAGTTGTGGACATGAAAAAGTATCAAAGACAAATGAGCAGACGTGGTGGCTTCAAATAGAGAAATGTTATACTTCTGTGCATAAAGTTACAATGAAGAATAAACTCATTTTACCACTAAGTTGTGTCTGAATCATTCTCTTATAGCAAGGTGGTCTGCTGAGGTCAGGAATACAGGAGGAAGGAATCTAGCCCTGTAGTTGTTTTTGTTGTTCTTCCTAGGACAAACTTTTCTTTCCACCTGTCTAACAGACTCCAGTTTTAATGTGAGGTTTATGTGGATCCAGAAAAGATCCCACCCCTTACTCTAAAGTTAAAACAGGTTGATAGATTTTAACCACACACATCCCACTCAATGATTCAATGTTGGGCACGTGATCAAGATGAAAGGATTGAATCCCAGGACCTTTACAGTGAATGCAAAAAGAAGAAAAAAGGAACATATACTTTGGAGTCATGTGGTATGCATTAAACCAAGCCCAGTTATCCCCATCTTTGGACTTTTGAATTCTGGAATCAGTAAATTCATATTAAAATACAAGTCAATACAAGTAGTACAATTTTAAGTCAATACAAGTAGTACATTATCTTTCTTGCAAACAAGAGCATCTTAACTGACATAGGTCTACCCTGGCTAATTATGGTTCCTCTGAGCTAAAGATGCATGTGATAGAGAACAAACTGAAGGAGAAGTTGGTAAATTAGAGAGATACACTGAACAGGCAATTAGAATCTAAGAGGAGGATGAAGAGCGTATAGTGGAATTTTTTTAGGTTAGCTGAAAGAGCTTTACGTAAGAAAATGCAAAGCTATGTAATATGCTTACTTAGAAGGCCAAGGACTAAAACACTGTTAGTTTTTACTTCAAACAGCGATAATTATTAACCTTAGCCAGTTCAGTTATTGCCATTAGTCTCCTGAAACATATAAATTAATAAATAAAAAGTACTTATTGATGGCTTATGCAATCAAATTATACACATATTAACACATAAACAACATATATTGCATTATATGTTATTCTCTTTTTTAGGACAAAATTAGTGGCTTAGTCCCACATATGTACTTCAACAATAGGATGTAGTACATTTCTAGTTCATGTAAATCCATTGTCCTTGGATGTTAAAGATATGGTTGCATAGTTATCAATAATAGCTTCATTGAAAACTATCATACACCAAATACACTTAACCTGTATCTGATTATTTCATTGGTACATTTGTATATAGTCATCCCTCAGTATCCACAGGGGATTGGTTCCAGGATCCCCAAAGATGCTCAAAACAGTCAGCTCTCCATGTCCGCAGGTTCTACGTCTGTGGATAGGGAGGGCCAACAAACGTGAAATTGAATGGAGAAAGTCTTTAACTGTAAATCCTTTGCATAAATCCATCCAAATCTTTGCCAACACTAGCAAAAACTGTTTAGTAGATGTTTTAAAAATTTGAAAATCAAAATTCTCATATTTCTTTTTATTTTCATTTTATTCTCAATAGTTAAAAAAAGAATTTTCACTTATAAGCTTATATGTTCCGATATCACATAATTGAACTACAAGGCTAAGTCAAATGAGGTTTTTGGAGGCAAAATTGAAATTTTTAATAATGTAATAACACCAGGGCAGTCATTTCAAATGATATAAAAATTTCAGTGGGACAATTTTGAAAATGTTAATTGCACAATAAATATTTTGGTCAATATGCTATGTAATAGGCCTAGTTATTCTATTCACCTGCCTCTGTTATTGTCCCATGCTGTCCTTTCCAATACGATAGAAACATGGCTATTCAAATTTAATTAAAGAAAATAAATGCAACTTCTTAGTTTTACTAGCCACATTTTAGATGCTTAATAGACTCATTTTTTTTCTAGTGACTACTGTATTAGACAGGACAAATATAGAATATTTCCACAATTACAGAAAGATATATTGAGAGTACTGTTCCAGTTATCTGTGCTTGAAAAGCACTTAGTTCTCCATTCTTTTCATTTCCCATTCATTCTTTCATTCATTCAAGAAAAAAAATTGAGACCCTATTCTTTCTGGAACATAGGGTTTGGTAATGAACCAAACAAACTTCTGCATTCATATAGTTTAAATCTAATGGATGAGAAAATAAACACACAATGTTTTATAGTGATAAGTGCTTTGAAGAAACTAAAACAGATGATAATAAGTGACTCAGAAAGGTATATTAGATAAGCTGGGCAGTGAAGTATGAGATGATTGTCTTGAGTGGAAATCTGAATGAAGGGATGGGGAAAACTAAGACTATTTAGACAGAATATTTCATGTGGAGAGAATAACCACAAAGGTGCTGAGGCAGGTTATTCCTTAATGTGGGTCAAGGAATAGCAATAAGCCCATAGAGTAAGTGATATTTACTTTTTAACAGTATCACTTTGACTGCTGTGTGGAGAATAGAACATGGTGAGTATAGGCAGCAATGGACAGGGGAGCTCGAGAGCTGACCAGGCGGGAGTCTAGAAGGGAGATGGTAGTGACTTGGATCAATAGCAATGAAAGGCAACAGAAATACTGGATCTGTTACGATTGATGCACTTTTTTTAACTGACTTTTTTTGTATTGATTGTATCTCCTATGTGTCTACTCTAGTTTCGAACAACCAAGACAGTATCTGGAGGCATATTATGCTAGATTATTATTTCTGTTGAGCTATAAAGCCCCAGTATTCCCGAACCTGACTAACAGCCAGTACTAGTAGACCTTGCCAACTCTCTAAGGTACTGGGTTATTTAAAAGCAATTTCAAAACCTATGTTCACAAGCTTACAGTCATTAACAGTTTCAAGAAAAGTATTCCATGATAGTATCCTTGTAGCCACATTGATATAAGTCTCTTCACACCCTTTATCTTAATGAAAACTTTTCTTTTGCTAATTACAAAATGACTGCCTCCTGGTGCTCTTATGTTTCAGATAATGGTTACCTCAGATACGTCAATACATATTATATATTCTACTCCTCAGTTTTCTTCTAATTTCTTCTTTTCATAATGCATCACATATTGTTTTGTAACAATGAATTCAATGAGAAATCAAACAATAAAAAAGATACAGTGAAATGTTTCATTAACAGAAAATTTCAGTAAATATGCAGATTTAAATTAAATGATCAAAGGATCTTAATTCTTTTTTAGTAATACTGGAAGATGACCTAACTCAATTAGCTGGATTTTATCAATGAGCTGTTTACCAATTATTTAAAAATAAATCATAAAATTCATGATTTCATCTGTTTTTAAGTTGTGTGCACTGTATGGTATTTATTTTTTCTTACTTTTCTATCATGTATCAGACAAACGTAAGTCTACCAAGAGAGTGGCTTTTCTTGATGAATTTCCTCTTAATGGTCTTTCTGTACTCCTCCAAACTGTTCCTTCATTTTTAGCTCCTATTTTTAATTTGTATTCGTCTTCCTTTATGTATGACTCCTATATGCATCCTTTTCAATGACAAATTTTATTTGAGATTGGCTTCAGAGGAAAAAGAAAAAAAAAAAGTGGTCTATTACCTCATAATTCTCAACAGTATTCAGTACTAAACTGATGCCTTTTATCTATGGATTCTATTCCTACTAACCTTGTAAGCGGGACGTAAACTATATTTTATACAATGCCCATTACATTGTTGTTGCTCAAGTAATCCGGAACATAAGACAACAATAAATAAGCCTTCTCCAGGGGTTCAACATTATCCTCTTTCTTCTTCATTCTGTTAAAAATTTTTCTGTAAAATCTTCCTTTGTCTCAAATTCAAACCCAGCCACTTCAAGTCTTTATACTGTCACCACTTACTTTCTCCATTTAACACCAGCTGTTTATCTTTATGTCTGAGAAACTTTTATATCCTCTTGCTTTCTGTAGGTTCTTTTCACACTGACCATCCTATCTGGCATACACTGCTCCCAAATCTGTGCTACTTACATTTGTCTTTTAAGGAATAAACATTCTCACTTTCAAAGAACATTGAAGTTGCTCTCCTGAATAGTTTAAACTTCCCCTATGAAGTCTCCACCATTCAAATAGATGTTCCTGAATGCTGAATCTCATTGCTCTCTCTTCAAAATGGTCCATTATTTTATAAATATTGTCCTAATTACAAGTAAAATAATAGTTATAAATTTGGGAGAGGCCCCTATGTGCCAGACATGGTGCTAATAAGTATTTTACATATATTAATTCTGCTCATTTACCCAAAAAATCTTTGGTTCCTCTCTTTACTGTTAGGAGGAAAGAGATGCTGAAAAATTTAATTGCTGAAGCTTAGAGAGCTACAAAGTAGCTGAATTGGATTTGAACCTAACTAGTAGATGGTACTGGAAAAAGGAGGTTTGCATTATTCAGTAATAAAGATCCTGGCTCTAAACCAGACTTTTGAGCCTACAGAACAATAAAACCAAAATTGATACTTTTACATTACAGGCAGGTGTGAAAGAGTAGGTCAGTATATCAGGTATCTACCTCTTTAGCAACTTTAGATCTTCTGGGCCTCACCTGTCCCTTGTTCCAGTTGTTATGACACCCAGTCCTGCATAGGCACTAATCACGTTCATGTGCCACCTGACTGAGTCTTGTTTCATAACCTTGTCCCTCTTCACATACATGGCACTTCCTACAACAAGGGCTTCTCCACTGATCACAAATCATCAAACACTACAAAACCCTCCTTGGTGCCCAGATACATAGAAAAGCAAGTTACTGCTCTGTGGGTTGAATGTTTGCCCAAAGGGATGTGAAATCAGTGGTTAAAATCTTCCCCTTGTCCCTTATAAGAAGAGTATTCTAAGATGGTTATTTGACTTGTTTTCCTGTAGGACTATCCTGAAAAACTGAGGTATTGCTTGTATTCTACATTTGCCAGCTCAGTAATACCTCCTTAAATTTGATCTCTATATTCCCCTGCTTAACAACCCCTTTCTCCCTCACTCCAACTGCCTGGGTGCACACTTCCCAGTATAACTTTTGAGCTAAGCTCTACTTTCTGGGGCCATCAAGAAACAGTTGAAGCCACATGGTGATAGTTTATCACAGAGTAGAGTAAAACAGTGGGAAACACAATGGTAGTTATATTTTGCAGCAAGCTAGAGGTTACATCCAGGGCTTGACCTCACTATTTTTATTTACATAGTAATCATTTTCCAGTAAGTTTGGATAATTGTAACCAGGCTTCCACCTCTGATTCCTAAAAACAACCATTTTATAAATACTGAATGAGGACCAAGAGTCAAGGGTCCAGTCTGTGCCACACACAGAGCTCAGTGGAATGGAAAATGGAATGGGTCACAGTCTGAATCAAGGCAGTTCAGAGTGGGATAGAGAAATGGACACATGTGTGAATAAACACTGTGGCATGATACATGCAGATGTAGTGGTCGCTGATGACCTCATGATTTCTCAGATCAGTATTTTCCCTATATTCATCTTCTACAATTCTACCAGTTGGACTTCAAGGGGATAATTATTTTTCTTTACATAAACCATAGAACAGTTCTTGGAAATATATATTAATGATATAAATATCTGAGCTATATCCCTGACTCACTGATTTAGAATTGTCAGGGAAATTGGGACCTTTCAAAGCACTGGTTCCAAATCCTTGTTGTCCTTCAGAACCACCTAGGGAATTTTTGTTGCTGTTGATGTCATTTTAGTATTTAAATTAACATGAAATAAAACCTTTTTTGTGAAATACACAATTCTATAAATTTTAACATATATATAGATTTGTGAATTCAACACCAAAATTAAGATACAGAACAATTTCATCACCCCAAACAATCTTTCATGCTTACACTTTGTAATCACAACTTCCTCCTATCCTTAAACTCTGGCAGTCACTGGTCTCTTCTCTGTCACAATAGATGTAACATTTTGACAATGTAACCTAAATAGAATCATACAGTAGTTAACTTTTTGAGACTGCCTTATTTCACTTAGCATACTGCCTTTGAGATTTATCCAATATGTTGTGTTTATCAACATTTCATTTTGGTTTTAAATAGTATTCTATTATATGGATGTATTGCACACTGTTTATCCATTCTGCTACAGGACATTTGGGTTGTGTTCAGTTTTTGGTGATTCTGACTAGAGCTGTTAGAAACATTCGCATATAGGTTTTTGTGTGAACGTGTGTTCATTACTCTAGGTAAGGCCAATACTTGGGATTGACTTACTGGATCATATGTAAAGTGTGTGTTTAATTTTATAAGAAAATGACCATGTTTTCCAGAGTCCCAACAGCAATATACAGTGCTCCTGTTGCTATACATCCTCAACAGCATTAGGTATTGTTAGATATTTTTAAAAAGGCATTTTTCTAAGTATGTATACTGGTATCACAACATGGTTTTAATGAATTCTCTAATGGCTAATGATACTGAACATCTTTTCATGGGATTGTTTATCATGCTTATATTCACTTCGATTCAGAGTCTGAAGTTTTTTGCCTATTTGTTAAAAATTGGATTTTTACTTTATTATTGTTTGTTTCCTACTATTGAATGCTGGGAGTTCTTTATACATTCTGTTTTTTGTTAGATATGTGATTTGTAAATATTTTCCCCCAGCTTGTACTTAGTTTTCCATTTCCCTTAACATTGTCATTTACAGAGCAAATTTTTTAGCTTTTTTTTTTTAATTTTATGACCAGAAGGCATTTAAGCTATTCAGATTCTAACCTCTATTCTCATTTCCCACTTTGACTTATTAAATCACAATTTCTAGATGTGACGCCCAGGAATCTTTATTTTAAAAAATAAAACTCTTCATGTAATTCTCAACCTGTTTTAACATGCTCTGTTCTAGAGTAAGGTCAGCAAACAGTGAGCCAAGGGATTTTTGTAATAGCCCCTATCTAATCAACCACAACAGATATAGCAATAAACTGTCTGCTGATAACTGAAATAGTTACCATCACTCTTCATCTGTCTTAAACCAATTACATGTTAGTTACATTGTTTCAACTATACTCTTAATGCTGACACAACAAATTCAGTGTTCAACCCTCTGAATTCATTACCACCTTCCAAACCGCTGCTCCTTCTGCATCCCTTATTTTTGTTAAATTCTTACAATTCATATTAAGAGGAAAAGGAAGAAAAAAACAAGAGGTTTGAGGGGTAGAGAGAGGGAGAGAGAGAAAGAGAGAGAGAGAGAGAAAGAGAGGGAGAGAGGGAGAGGGAAAGGAAAAGGATTGAGAGAGGGAAGGAAGGAAGAAAAGGAAAAATGGGGAAAGAGGAATAATAAAGGAAAATGTAGTTTATGATCCTCTTTGATCCTTTCATATGTTTGTACTTCATACAGTTGTTATATCATGGCACTGAGAGGGTGAAATCTGGAGTACAATAGACACGAAAAACATGGCCTGGTCAGTTTTTTTGCTAATTTAACCAGCCTGAATCAGAAGGCTAATAAAGTACTAAGTGTTCTGTTTATAATAGAGGATAAACTGAGCAAAGGGGACATAAATTTCGTTTATTCATGTATTCCGTCATTAAAAAAAATCAGTTCTGTGAAATTTCATTTTATAATAATAGCTAATGTCATTCATATGTTATTTGATTTAGCTTTTACAACTACCCTTTAACGTACTCGGTGTTACTATATTCAGTTTTAAGACAGGTAAACTGAGATACAGACAAGTAACTTCCCAAGATCACCTCATTAGTACTAGAACACTGAGAAATGAAGCCAGTGTTCTCTTTACATCCAAGGCAGTGTATTTAACCATCCACATTTTTTTTTGCCTTAGTTATATATTTGTTTTGTATTCAGGGTAAACATATACTTCTGTTCTTAATACTCTGCAACTTTAAGGAACCCTCTACAGGTAATTTAAAATAAGGAAACAGTGTTCTCTAACAACAACATGTAAAAATTCAGAAAAAAAGTTGTGAAGAAAAAAACAAACACTTGAACATTTTACACGTCAACAGGAATGGACAGTAAATAGACTAAACTTAGGGACACATCGAAATTTAAAATTATGTTGATCAGAAATGTAACTGGATGATCATAGAATAACAGAAAAAAAAAAGTGTCTTATATAACTTTCCTATCACCACATGGAATGACTAATAAACACTAAAGAAAATAGGAAAAATTCAGAGGAAAACCTCTAACTGTAAACTAAAGAATACATATATATGGCGATTTTCAAAATAGATTTCTCAATTCTGAAGAAAATTATTTTATTTGCAAGATACTTAATCTGCAGCACACTGATTGAAAAAAAATCATTGCTATGTTTCGCATTGTGCCAGACAGTAATCTCGCTAAATGCCTACGTTATCATTATTTAATGGTATCAAATGAAAATACTTTTAATTTATATGAGTACTTTCTTATATAAGATTCTAAGAAAAGATGTCTAAAAACCTTGAAAGATGTCTTAAAATGTGAATTTTCACATGCAAATAAAAAGGAACTTTATGTTGACCATTCAGACAAAAATGTGTTTTGCTTCCCAAATCCTTGAATTTCTCCATTACTGAGTTAAATAGGATTAATTCAACAGATGAAGAGGAAATGAGTAATGTAATAGTTTTTATGTTTATTTTTTGGTCGGGGAGATGGGCTGAGATTTGTAAAAAGGCATTAGAATCAACAGGTGAAAAAATAATTATATTGGATAAACTTGTCTATTAAGATGTAAATCACTAAATCAATAAATATTCTAAAATATCTACTAAAGTCTTGTTTTAGAAATGACAGAAAATATTTGCAGATAATGAACTAACGAAGGATTAGTCTAGGTAGGTACAAAGAAATAAGACAAGAATGAGGCAGACACTTAATTTTCTGTGTCATAGAGTAAAAGCATGAACAAATAATGAAATTGCCTCATCTGAGAGCCACTTAAATTCTTGATCCAAAAAAGATAGCAGTACAAGTAGGTGCACAAATGTGTAAGAACAAAGAATGTCTAGGAAATGTAACCAGAAAGTGGTGTAAACAAATCAAAAGTATAATACTTTAAAAAATAAAACTATTTTCGAAAAGTTCAAAATTGTATGAATAAACCTGTTTTCTTAATTTTATCTAGGAAATGTAAAAATATAACAAATGTATTTAGCAATATTTTTTACATTAATGCATTCAAAAATCAAATTCTAGAATAAAACCCAGATTTGCCAAACATTTATAACATAATTAAATTACTATTTTTCCTTTGTTTTTAGTATACAACAAAGAATGCATCATTATTAAGTCTCCAAGGTAGAAACTTCCAATAGAATGCAGTTAAAAGTGGCCTCTGAGGGTCAGTTTTGATTCTACCATCTGTTAGTATGCAAACTGGTTACTTAATTTCTCATTTTACTCAAGTTAAAAAAAAAAAAATGAGGGGTAACAGTACCTACTTTTTAGGGGAAGGATTTAATGAGATAATATCTATAAATCCTTTATAATTGTCTGGCACATAGTTCTAATAAGTAGTAGTATTATTCATTGATTCTCTTTACACACTTATGTCAGATGGAGCAATCATGCATTGATATATAGCTCATGCTGGGCTGTAAGGATTGTGAACAAACATACTTTGATCGTATTTGTCTGAGTTTCATTAACCCTAAGTAAAAAAGTGCTTCAACTCACCAAAACTCCAGCTTCTATGTCTCTCTGCCCCACACATCCCAGTGTTTACCCAAAGATAAATATAATGAATATTATTATAACCATTTAGAAGCCAATAATTATTGTTTGTAAAGCCCACAGAGACAGGAAGCATTTGGTGCCAGGACAATTGCCCTTGTTGGGTGGATTTCCATTTCGGGAGATTGAGCAGAACATTAGCACTTAGCAGACCAACCAAGAATAAGTAATATTTTCACTCTTTCAAGTGGAGGTGAAGGCTTCTCAAATCCAGTATTGGCTTTGTTAAGAATCGTTGTTATTGGTCCTACAGATTGTGAAGCAAGCAAGGAATATATCTGAAGTCCTAATGTTTTATTTTTTCACTCCTGAAAGGGCACTTTGAAGATACTGTGAAAGTGCAATTAAGACAAAAAATTTTGCAAGTCAGGCAGTATGCTGATTTGCCATTAGCAGGCTTAGGAAAAATGTTGGGTATGCAAGGATAATCAGACAAAAAAGATATATAAGTTAATTCAGCAGAGAATATAAATGACCTTCAGACATTCTTCTCCTGCAAGTAATCTGCCAGTCCACTTCATTTTATTCTTCCTCTGGATGGTGCTTCTCATTCTTCCTTGGTATCAGATGGTACATTATGCAAAAGACTTAATTATACGTAATTCTGTCCTACTACACTGAATTTTGAGAGCATATGTAACATCTCCCTCTGAAAGTAGTTTTGATAATAATACTAACAGCTACGACCTAAGTCAAAAGAAACCTATTCACCATATTTAACCATTATCTTGGTTAATCATAGTAAAATTTAAATGCAGTAGAGGAAGTCATGGCTCACAGAAGTTGCATTCTAGTAGAAATGTAGTAGTTCTCATGATTTTGGATTTAAATCTGAATTGCTGTTTTGACTGAAAAATTACTCATACCTAAACTGCATACCCATGTATGTACAGATTATGCTAACCAGCACAGTTCTGAGAGAAGAGAACTCCTACATAATATTTTAAAGAGTTATCCTAGTTCAAAGTCTGTTTAATAGGGCTTATTCCCACTGGTAGGTGAGTTTTGAAAGGTAAATCCTTCCTGCTAACCTCAGTAAAACTTGTGAATCAAGGAATGCTTAAATTGAAATTTTATATCAGTAGTAACTGCTAAGAATTACTGTCCTTAGAAGAGACAAGTAATATGACTGATAAGGGGTTAATATCTAAAAAATATAAATAACTCATACAACTCAACATCAAAAAAAAAACCAATGAAGAAATAAGAAGATCTGAATAGACATTTTCTCAAAGAAGATATACAGACGGCCAACAGGTACATGAAAAGATGTTCAACATTGCTAATGAGAGAAATGTAAATCAAAACCACAATAACACTTCACACCTTTCAGAATATCTATCATCAAAAGTCTACAAATAACAAACATTGTTGAAGGTGTGGAGAAAAGGGAACGTTAGTACATTGTTGGTGGGAATGTAAATTGGCACAATCACTGTGGAAAACAGTATGGAGGTTCTGCAAAAAACTGAAAATAGAACTACCAGAACACCTAGCAATTCCACTCCTGGGTATATCGCCAAAGAAAATGAAAACACTAATTTGAAAAGAAACACTCAATCCAATGTCCATAGCAGCATTACTTACAATAGTCAAGATATGAAAGCAACCTAAGTGTCCACCAACAGATGAATGGATAAAGAAGATGTGGTATGTATATACAATGGAATTATACTCAGCCATAAAAAAGAGTTAAATTCTGCCATTTGCAACAGCGTGGATGGACCTAGAGGGTATTATGGTTAGTGAAATAAGTCGGACAGGGAAAGACAAATACAGTATGTTAACACTTATATGTGGAATCTAGAAAATTAAACAAGTGAATGAATATAACAAAACAGAAAGAGACTCACAGATATAGAGAACAAACTAGTGGTTACCAGTGGGGAAAATGAAAGAAGAGGGGCAAGATAGGGGTAGGGAATCAAGAGATACAAACTGCTATGTATAAAATAAACAACAAGAGTATGTTGTACAACACAGGGAAATAAAGGCATTATTTTGTAATAACTTTAAATGGAGTATAATCTATAAAAATACTGAATCACTATGTTGTATGCCTGAAACTAATATTGTAAATCGACTATACGTCAATATATAAAGAGAGAAACGGCAATGCCTCAGTAACTAAAACATTTTTAAAAAATCTTAGAGCCATTGCAATTTTTTTTGCACTGATGCATACTTGTCTGTTTTAATAGTTTCTGATATTCTTAGTACAACAAAACAAAATCTGAGCCAGTAATAAATAAATACAAACACTAGAGCAAGCAACATTCAAATAAGTGGCACAAATAGAATTTTTAAACCCATTATATGAACTTCATTAGTCTAAACTTTATGAATAATACCCACACCCTGTGCCAATGGGCAAGTCATTTACTTTTTGTAAGGATTCACCTTACTGTGAAATCAGGAAACCAAACATTTCTTTTATAGATCAAAACAGAGAGTACATGGTAAAAAAAAATTAAAAGTTATTTTTATCTATAAAAAACGAGTAATAAACAAATTTAAAAATCCACTTATAAATAGCATAAAACACAGACTATTTAGGAATAAATTCAACAAAAAATATGTAAGACTTCCACACTAAAACCCACTAAATATTGTGAAAGAAATTAAAGAACTAAATAAAGAGAGAAATACACCAAGTTCATAGATTGGAAAAATTAATATTAAGATGGATATTCTACCCAAATTGATCTAAAGATTTAATGTAATCCCAATCACAATTTGAATGGGATTTTTTAAAAGAAATTGACATGTTGATTCTAAAATTTATATGAAAATGAAAAAGACCTAAAATAGACAAAACAGTATTTTAAACAACCAAAAAAAAAAAAGGTGTAGGACATATATGGCTAATTGTTTTTGTGATAACAGTACTCAGGAGTCTTTTCAATAAATGGTGTTGCAAATGTATGGGTTGGGCTGCAGGGCAAAAACTGACTTAACATGTCTCAGGGGTGAACATAAAACCTAAATGTTTTGAGATTCTAAAAGATAATATCGTAGAATTTCTTCATGACCTAGGATTAGGCATACAATTCTGAAAAGTGACACACAAAGAACCATAAAAGGAAAAAAAAAATTTGACTTTTAGGGTGAACAACCATCCTAGGACTAGCCTGATTTAACACTGAAATTACTATGTTCCGGGAAACCTCTTAGTCCTGTAGAAACCCAGAAAGTTACACACCCACATCCACCCAGCAGATAACATTAGAAATTGGAAAATAAAATCAGAAGATGCCTTATATACAGAATAGTAAACAAATTTCAGAAATCAATAATAAGCATAGAAACAACTCAATTAAAAATGGGCAATATACTTGGAAAGACATTTTAGAAATAGATATACATATGTGCTCAATGGCCTTGTTCATCAGGGAAATGAGACACCCTTGTACACATTAGAATGACTGAGCTTTATAGTATTAATACGAAATTTGGGAGGATGATGTGAAGTAACAAGTAGTTTTGAAATTGTTGATGGGAATATAAAATGCTACAACCACTTTGGAAAACTGTTAATCAGTTTCTTATAAAATTAAACCTGCTCTGTGACAAAGCAATTCTACTCCTAGATATGTAACCAAAAAAAAGGAAGAAAACTTATCTGCCCCTCCAAAACCTTTCCAAGAATCAAGAAATTTTATTTATAATAAACAAACAATAAAAATAATGTAAATGTCCATCAGTAGGAGAACAAGAAAACAAATCACAGTATGTTCATATAATAAAATACTTTTCAGCAGTAAGAATTACTGATACACACAAAAGCGTAGGGAATTTCAAAAACTCCACGGTGAATGAAAGAAGTCAGAAACAAAGAATATAAATTTTAATGTTCCATTTATGTGAATTTCAATAAAAGTCTGATTTATGGTGACAGAGATCGGAACAGAGGTTATTGAATGCTGGAGGGAGGGATGATCAGAAAGAGATAGGAGACAACTTTCTGAGATGATGAAAATGCTATATATCTTGATTCCTGGCAGTAACATGGGTGTATAAGTTAACATAAATGTATTAATTGCAAAATTAAAATCTGTGCATTTCGCAGTATTTTAGTTTTACTTAATAAGAAATATTAGACGTATTATTTTATTCACTTAAAAATCCAATTGACCTTTGTAGTACTTAGGATTGATTTTAAAAATAATTATTCTAGTTAGACCATAACTCTAACAATAATTAGGATAAATAAGCATGACATTACTGAACATATGTTATCAAAGAACATAAATGTTTCCTACCTAAAGTTGTATGTACTTCAAGTTGAAGAAAGAGTAAGTGGAAATCAAAATACATTCTTTAGTCTTAGTATTTCTGTGGCATATTTTTGTAACAGTGTTAGTTTGTGGGTTTGTGTTTATCTTTGTTTATTTACCAGAAAATCATTAAACTTGCAAAAAAACTGCAGGAAACCAATTTGACATTCCAAAAAGTGTCTTGTTATCTATCCACTTTTATAACATTGGTGGTTAATTTGTGCTAGAGTTAAGTAAATATTTTCATTAATAATGAGCATTTCTTCCAAAGCTCATTTCTAATGAGTTGAAAGCATCTGATTCTCCCTTCAAAATATCTTTCAAGCAGAAGTTTCATAGTAGAAAATTAAAGAACAAATTTGAATAAAATTCTACTGGTACATAATGCTAGAAAGATAAACTTAAGCTTGTGATAATCTACAAGCAACATCCCAAATTTTATATTTTAATATGTGACTATTTATTAAATGTAAATATAACCAATAAATTCAATTATATTTTAATATTTTTACAATATAAATATTTTTATAATATGTAAACACAGAGAAAGCATAATGAATCAATATTATGACAAACTGTCTCAGTTTAATTCTCTTACATTATTCAAATAAATCCCACAAACAGTAAAATTCTAACACAAATGTCTAAAATAATGGAATCAATTCACATCTCTGCTTTCTTCATCAATATCTATTTGACTTTTGTACATTTCAACTTTAGTGACTTTCAGTGGATTCTATAGTCTGAAGCATATTAAACTTTGAATTTCAGCACTTCTTACTTTTAAATGTAGAGTACACATTTCGATGGAATGATTCAATAAGCTGAATGTCATTTTCTTGATTTGTGTATTTCTCTGAAAATAATTACATGGCCTCATATCTGTTCTCCTCTAAACAGATTGTAGCTTCCTAATATCAGTCAGCGTACTGACCTCTATTTTTATAATATTTGATGCAAAAACAACACCATTTCTGAGTCAGGGTAAATCTATGTATACAGTTATTCTTGTTTCCTATTATTTAGCCATAAATTACACAAGATTATGCAACCACGATGTGAATAAAGTGTAATTCCAAAGCTTGTAACTCAGATTTCCATTACAATAAAAATTACTGAGGCTGAGAACAGAAGGAGAAAAGACTGGAAAAGAGTGAACAGAGCCTAAAAGACCTGTGGAACACCATCAATAAGACCAACATATGCATTGTGGGAGTGTCCAAAGGAAAAGAGGAAAACGGAACATAGAATATTTGAAGAAATCACTAAAAAATTCCCAAGTTTGATGAAATACATGAATATAAATATCCAAGAAGTTCAATCAACTCTAAGTAAGATGAACTCAGAGACCCACTCTGAGACACATTATACTTAAAGTTTCAAAAGCCAAGGAAAAAGATGGAATCTTGAAAGCAACAAGACAGACGTGATCACATAGAAATGACCCTCAACAGTATTACCATAGATTTCTCATCAGAGTGTTTGGAGGCCAGAAGGCAGTGGGCAAGTATATTCAAAGCGCTAAACAAAAACAAAGACAAAAAACTGTCAACAAAGAATCCTATTTCTAGCAAAACTGTCCTCCAAAAGTGAGGGAGAATTAAGACATTCCCAGATAAACAAAAGCTGAGGGAAGAATTGCCCAGTAAGAATTACCCAAGGGAGTCCTGAAGGTTGAAATAAAAGGCCATTAGCAGTAACTCAAAGCCATATGAAAAAAGAAAGATTTCTGTAAAAGTGAATACATTGGCAAATATAAAAGCTGGTAACAGTTTCTAACTCTACTTTTTGTTCTCTACATGATTTAAGAGACTAACACATTTAAAAACAGTATTATTCTAAAACCTAATATTATTGTAACATTGATTTGTAACTCCAAACTGTGTTTTCTACACAATTTCAGAGTCTAAAAAGAATTCTTCATCCCTGTTTGGGGGCATTAAGTGTATAAAATGTAGTTTTGTGATATCGTCACTAAAAGGGGGTAGTGATGGACCCATAAAGGAACAAAGCTTTATATGTTGTTGAAGTTAAGCTGGTATAAATTCAAATGTTATAACTATAGGATACTGAATGTAATCTCCATTGTAACCATAAAAAACTGATCTATAGGATTTACAAAAAAGGAAATTAGGAATTTAAATATTTCACTAAAAAAATCAATTAAACACAAAAAAAGGCAGGAATTCAGGAAATAAGGGACAAAAAACTATAAAACACGTAGAATACAAAGAGCAAAACAACAGGAGTGGCTCTTTATCAGTAACTGCATTAAATGCAAATATATTTAACTCCTGGATCAAAATACAGAGACTGGCAGATGGGAGAAAAATGATACAACTATATGCTGTCTACAAAGCACTCAAATTAGGTCTAGACACAAACAGGTCAAAAGTGAAAGTATATGCATAAATACAAAGGATCATGAGAGATTACTACAAGCAACTCTATGCCAATAAAATGGACAACCTGGAAGAAATGGACAAATACTTAGAAATTCACAACCTTCCGAGACTGAACCAGGAAGAAATAGATAATATGAACAGACCAATCACAAGCACTGAAATTGAAACTGTGATTAAAAATCTTCCAACAAACAAAAGCCCAGGACGAGATGGCTTCACAGGCGAATTCTATCAAACATTTAGAGAAAAGCTAACACCTATCCTTCTCAAACTCTTCCAAAATATAGCAGAGGGAGGAACACTCCCAAACTCATTCTACGAGGTCACCATCCCCCTGATACCAAAACCAGACAAAGATGTCAAAAAGAAAGAAAACTACAGGCCAATATCACTGATGAACATAGATGCAAAAATCCTCAACAAAATACTAGCAAACAGAATCCAACAGCATATTAAAAGGATCATACACCATGATCAAGTGGGGTTTCCCAGGAATGCAAGGATTCTTCAATATAAGCAAATCAATCAATGTGACACATCATGTTAACAAATTGAAGGAGAAAAACCATGTGATCATCTCAACAGATGCAGAGAAAGCTTTTGACAAAATTCAAAACCCATTTATGATACAAACCCTCCAGAAAGTAGGCATAGAGGGAACTAACCTCAACATAACAAAGGCCATATATGACAAACCCACAGCCAACATCGTCCTCAATGGTGAAAAACTAAAACCAAAAAAAAAAAAAAAAAACCCAAAAAACTGAAACCATTTCCACTAATATCAGGAAAAACACAAGGTTGCCCACTCTTACCACTATTATTCAACATAGTTTTGGAAGCTTTAGCCACAGCAATCAGAGAAGAAAAAGAAATAAAAGGAATCCAAATCAGAAAAGAAGAAGTAAAGCTGTTGCTGTTTGCAGATGACATGATAATATATACAGAGAATACTAAGGATGTAACTAGAAAACTAGTAGAGCTAATTAATGAATTTGGTAAAGTAGCAGGATACAAAATTAATGCACAGAAAGCTCTTACATTCCTATACACTAATGATGAAAAATCTGAAAATGAAATTAAGAAAACACTCCCATTTACCATTGCAACAAAAAGAATAAAATATCTAGGAATAAACCTACCTAAGGAGGCAAAAGACCTGTATGCAGAAAACTATAAGACACTGATGAAAGAAATTAAAGATGATACAAACAGATGGAGAGAAATACCATGTTCTTGGATTGGAAGAATCAACATTGTGAAAATGACTGTACTACCCAAAGCAATCTACAGATTCAGTGCAATCCCTATCAAACTACCACTGGCATTTTTCACAGAACTAGAACAAAAAATTTCACAATTTATAGGGAAACACAAAAGACCCCGAATAGCCAAAGCAATCTTGAGAAAGAAAAACGGAGCTGGAGGAATCGGGCTCCCTGACTTCAGACTATACTCCGAAGCTACAGGAATCAAGACAGATTGTATTGGCACAAAAATAGAAATATAGATCAATGGAACAGGATAGAAAGCCCAGAGATAAACCCACACACATATGGTCACCTTATCTTTGATAAAGGAGGCAAGAATATACAGTGGAGAAAAGACAGCCTCTTCAATGAGTGGTGCTGGGAAAACTGGACAGCTACATGTAAAAGAATGAAATTAGAACACTCCCTAACACCATATACAAAAATAAACTCAAAATGGATTAAAGACCTAAATGTAAAGTCAGACACTATCAAACTCTTAGAGGAAAACACAGGCAGAACACTCTATGACATAAATCACAGCAAGATCCTTTTTGACCCAGCTCCAAGAGAAATGGAAATAAAAACAAAAATGAACAAATGGGACCTAATGAAATTTCAAAGCTTTTGCATAGCATAGGAAACCATAAACAAGATGAAAAGACAACCCTCAGAATGGGAGAAAAAATTTGCAAATGAAGCAACTGACAAAGGATTAATCTCCAAAATATACAAGCAGTTCATGCAGCTAAATATCAAAAAACAAACAACCCAATCCAAAAATGGGCAGAAGACCTAAATAGACATTTTTCCAAAGAAGATATACAGACTGCCAACAAACACATGAAAGAATTCTCAACATCACTAATCATTAGAAAAATGCAAATCAAAACTACAATGAGATATCATCTCACACCAGTCAGAATGGCCATCATCAAAAAATCTACAAACAATAAATGCTGGAGAGGGTGTGGAGAAAAGAGAACCCTCTTGCACTGTTGGTGGGAATGTAAATTGATACAGCCACTATGGAGAACGGTATGGAGCTTCCTTAAAAAACTAAAAATAGAACTACCATACGACCCAGCAATCCCACTACTGGGCATATACCCTGAGAAAACCATAGTTCAAAAAGAGTCATGTACCACAGTGTTCACTGCAGCTCTATTTACAAAAGCCAGGACATGGAACCAACCTAAGTGTCTATCAACAGATGAATGGATAAAGAAGATGTGCCACAAATATACAATGGAATATTACTCAGCCATAAAAAGAAATGAAATTGATTTATTTGTAGTGAGGTAGATGGACCTAGAGTCTGTCATACAGAGTGAAGTAAGTCAGAAAGAGAAAAACAAATACAGTATGCTAACACATATATATGGAATCCAAGGGAAAAAAAAAAAAAGGTCATGAAGAACCTAGTGGCAAGACGGGAATAAAGACACAGACCTACTAGAGAATCGACTTGAGGATACGAGGAGGGGGAAGGGTAAGCTAGGACAAAGTGAGAGAGTGGCATGGACATATATACACTACCAAATGTAAAATAGATAGCTAGTGGGAAGCAGCCGTATAGCACAGGGAGATCAGCTCGGTGCTTTGTGACCACATAGAGGGGTGGGATAGGGAGGGTGGGAGGGAGGGAGACACAAGAGGGAAGAGATATGGGGATATATGTATATGTATAACTGATTCACTTTGTTATAAAGCAGAAACTAACACAGCATTGTAAAGCAATTATACTCCAATAAAGATGCTAAAAAAAAAAGTGAAAGTATAGAGGTATTCCACACCAACAGTAACAAAAAGAGAACAGAGGTAGCTATACTAATATCAGTCAAAATATACTTTAGAAAGGTTATAGGAGATGAAGAAGGAAATTATAAACTAATCTGTTATTACTAACTTAATAACAGACCATCAAAATATATGAAGCAAAAATTGACAGAATTGAAGAGTGAAATAGATAGTTCTACAATAACAGTTGGAGACTTTAATACCCCACTTTCAATAACGGGTAGAACAACCAGATAAAAGAGAAATAAGGAAATAAAGGATTTGAATAATGCAGTAAACCAATTAAATCTAACAGACATATACAGAACACTCTACACCAAAACAAAATACAAATTTCTAAAGTGCACATGGGACGTTTCCCAGGTTAGATTATACGTTAGGCCAAAATTAAGTCTCAATTGAGTGAAAAGATAGAAATAATACAAAATATCAGGAAAATTACAACATGGATCAACCTTGAGGACATTATGCTAAATGAAATAAGCTAATCACAAAAAGAAAAAACACTTTATGGTTCCACTTACATGAGGTACTTAGAGTAATCAAAATCACAGAAACTGAAAGTAGAATGGTGGCTGCCAGGGCTTGGGGGGAGGGGAGAATGGGAGTTATTGTTTAATAGGTATAGAGTTGCAGTTTTACAAGTTGAAGAGTTCTGGAGATGGACAATGATAGCATGATAATAGTAGTATATTATGAATATATTTGTACCACTGAACTGTATGCTTAAAAATGGTTAAGATGGCATATTTTGTGCTTATGTATTTTACCACAATAAATTTTTTTGAAAAAAATCCAATTATTACAATGTAATTTTGAAAATAATTGGAGTTGGCTTTCATCCTTGGTTGAACTATTATGTGGACTCCATTTTAAATTGGAAAAATGTTATTTTTCCACTTAATGCATGGTGACTTTTCAGTAGTTAAGGTGGCTCAATGAGAGTGATACAGATTCTAATTTTCTATTCTTCTCTATAAAACCTATGTCTAATGAGCTTCATAAACCCTTGTGAGAGTTGCTTCAGTATAGGGGTTAAGAGTGTGGTCACTATAATGTACAAAATCTTAATATGAACCCCATTTCCAGTACTTACTGAGTAATGTTAAGCAAGTTAGTTAACTTTTCAGGTTGCTCAGTTACCTCAATTTTAAAATGAGGAGAAATCAGCACAATGCGTGGGACAGACAGAGCTCCTAAAATGTATTCATAATAATAGTGAGAATTTTCTTAGGTTTTATCACTTCTCTTTCCACATGCATGATGATAGAACTCAAAAAATGATTTTTGTATGAACTTGAGAAAAAAGGGTGGTTTGTTCATTTTATCAAGAGTTGATTAAAGAAGGTAATGCCTATTAAACTCTGAAAAGATGACACAAACTTCAGATGTTCTTCCCTCCCCTCCTTGTCTATGCCCTTGACTGATGAATGCCTGTTTCAATGTCCTCCCAACAGATTCCACACTATTTCCACAATCTTATACACTTTTTTTTTTCCCCTCACACCTCACTCTGCTATACATGCTGTATATATAGACATATACACATATATACGTATATAGTAAAAAGTAGTATCTAATATAAATATTTCATATATAATAATATAAAATTTATAAATATAGTCATATATAAAACATATTTGTATATATAATGCATAAAATATTTACGTATAATAAAAATGTTTTTAAAATATAACAGTAACTTCATGACCCATGACCTCAGGATGGACAAATATTTCTTAAAACACAAAAAGGGCTAACTAACAAAGAGGAAGATTAATTGTATTTCACTATAGTTAAGATACCATTAAGACAGCGAAAAGATAAGCCACAGAATGGGAGAAGATACTTGAAACATCCAGAAAATATATGCAATAACAAAAACAGAAAGACAGATAATAGAAAAAGAGGAATTTGAACCAGCACTTTATAAAAGGATATTCAAATGGCTAATAAACATATGTAATGTTGCTCAATTTGATTAATCATCATAGCAATGCAAATTAAAACTATAATAGGTTATCTCTATGTGCTCACCTCAAAGGCTCAAACAAAGAAGCAGGAATATTTGATGACTAGATGTCTCACCACGGAGTACAGATTGGTACAGTCGCTCTCGGTAACATTTTGGCAGTTTACTAATACAGTAGTTCCCCCTTATACACGAGAGATATGTTCAAAGACCCCCTGTGGATGCTGCAACTGTTGGTAGTACCAAACCCTATATATACTATGTTTTTTCCTATACATATCTATGATAAGGTTTAATTTATAATTAGGCACAATAAGAGATTAACAACAATAATAACATAGAACAATTATAACAATATACTGTAATGAAAGTTATAGGAACGTTGTCTCTCTCCTTAATCAACCTCAACTCTGTCAGAAATGTGGCAGCAACTTCTTCATTGGCAGACACAGCCTCCTCAGTAATTTTTATATTTTTCAATCCAAACCTATTCTTGAATCTGTGTAACCATCTCTGACTGTCAGTAAATGGCTTGGTGTCACTCATTTCAGGGGACCCTTTGCTGGAGTCCTTGAACAGGCTCAGTGTTTTATGGCACAACAGGTTGCCATCAACTTGGAACACGTTTTCTGTTCATGTCTTCCACACATAATTTTAATGCCTTTTTCATCTTAACTAAGTACTTATCATGCACTGTGGCAGTAACTTTGCAGTTTGAGTTGCGACAGCAAAATAGCATGAATTTCTTTTTCCTCCTTGACAATTTCACAGATAGAAAATTTGTTCTTACTGTAAATCTTAGCACCCTCAGTATATGATTTTTTTTCCCTTTCCTTATTAAGTCAAGCACTTTCACCTTTTTACTTAAAGGAGGCATTTTATGGCTTCTCTTTGCCATATCTGAATTGCCAGCACCATTACACTCTCACTTTGGGGCCATTATTAAGCAAGGTAAGGATTACTTGCACACAAGCACTGTGATCCTGCAACAGTCAATCTGATAACGAAGAAGTCTACTAAGGGACTAATGGGTGGGTAGCGAGTGTATACGGCCTGGATAAGCTGGACAATGGGATGATTCATGTCCCTAGAGGGATGGAGCAGGATAACATGAGATTCTATCGCACAACACGGAACAGTTAGCAATTTAAAACTTATGAGTTGTTTATTTCTGCAATTTTCCATTTAATATTTCCGGACTGTCGTTGACCATGAGTAAAACCACAGAAAGTGAAACCCTGGATAAGAGAGAACTATTGCATCAAACATAAAACATACAGGTTCCCTATGATCCCACAATTCCATTCCTAGTATGTACCATACACAAATGCAGAGATACGTTCATGAAAAGACATGCATAATGATGTTCTCTCCAAAATTCTCTCAAACTGGAAACAACCCAAATGAGTATGCATCGTACATGGATGAATATGTTGGGGAACTCATAGACGATAACTCTACATAGCGATAAAATGAATGAACTACAATTAAAACAAAAATCACAAATGAATTCCAAAACCATGTTGAGCAAAATAAGCCATTCACAAAATAGAACACATTGTATGATTCCATTAATATAAATTTCAAAAGTAGACACAGTTATTCTAAAGTGTTAGAAGTCAGAATAGTAGTTACCCTTGGTGTGGTAAAATGAACTGAGACTAGATATGGCCTGAGGGTGTTCTTGGGTAATTTTCTGTTTCTTTTATCTGCTGCTGGTTACAGATATTTACTCTATAAAATTTAATTGGAGTATACCTTTATTAATTCTGTTTTTTTAAAATTAAACAAAAAGTATAGTCAAACATTCAGTTCGCCATGATTCTGCTCTAGAGTTTCATACAAATTCATAATCTATAATATTCACATTCTAAGTAGAATGTTCAGAAATTTGCTAAGCCTTTTCTAACACCATTTTTCATTATGCACAATCTTACAGTTTACTGTGCTATAATTTAACAAAAAAATTCCTAGTAACTTAAGAGAAAGGGATATTTGATAGTTGCCAATCACAGAAAAGAGTTTCAAATATATGAGCAATAATGTCTCTGTAAATGAAATGATATAAGAGATAAAACATGAAATATGTATACTTCATCAATATAATATTATTTGAACTATCGAATGTAAAGGGTATTTTTAATTTTTTTCCTTTTAACTATCAAGCCTTAGAACTGGACCAACAGGATTAGGAAGAAGTGATACTTTATCACAAATGTACAGTGTTATATTGAATACATGCATCTTTTTATTATTCTTGAAATGAATACATAAGACCATGTAATATAATTCTCTTTTAAAGTGGGAATGATCTTCTTAATTCATATATTATATTCACCAGACATTTTCTAGTCTGTCTCTGAAAGCAAATCTCTTCTCTTGGCTGAGAAGTTATGTTGGGAATATTTAAACAGCAGCACAGCAAGAGCCATGTGCCTGATTTAACTCTGCACACCTTAATAGAAATTAGATGGTCATACTGGCTATGGCTATTGACGATATAGTACTATCCATTTTTCCTCTGGGCATAATTCCTATTATTACAGAGAAATAGACTCGACATAATAAAAGAGAATAAACTATATTGCCTCTAAGATTCTAACCTATAAAAATTAGTACTTCTCATTAAAATAATTTATTTTCAGAAATCTAAATCTCTGTAGGCCTAAGAAATTCCTCAGATTACAGTTTCATTTAGTGGAATTTTTTTCTTTCATGTATACATTCACTGAAGAAATATTTATCAAGCACCCACAATGCGCCAGGTACGATACTAGGTTCTGTGAATACAAAATGGATAGGACACTATACTTCGATAAAAGAGTGGAAAATCATACCAGCAAGGGAGAATTAGTTTGGTGTCTTCTGTGCATGATCTAGGTAAGCCTGAATGGAGAAAAGGGTGTTTGAGCTGATTCGAATGTTTTTCTGTCCAGTTCCCCCCAAGGGGGATATCTTGCATAAACATAGCACAATATCACAACCAGAAAATTGACAGATATAATACACTGACCTTACTCAAAATTCATCAGTTTGCGTATATGTGTGTGTTTGTGTATTTAGGTCTATGCAATTTTCCCACGCCTGTAGATTCATGTGGTCACTACAACAGTCAAGATACAGAAGAATTTCATCACAGGGACCCCTCACAATACCCGTTTATAGGCACAATTATTTCCCTGCTCCAACTTCCCCTCTTCCTAATACCTGGAACCACTGTTTGCTATCTGTTCCTAAACCGTTCTCTTTAATTTTGTCATTATCAAAAAGACAACCTACTGAATGAGAGAAAATATTTGCAAATGATATGACCCATAAGGGGTTAATATCCAAAATATATGAACAGCTCATACAACTCAACATCAAAAAAAAAAGAAAAACTCGATTAAAAAATGGGCAGAAGACCTGAATAGATATTTTTCCAAAGAAGACATACAGATGACCAGTAAGCACATAAAAAGATGCTCAACATCATTAATCATCAGAAAAATGCAAATTAAAACAATAATGAGATATCACCGCATACCTGTCATAAGGGATATCATCAAAAGACAACAAATAACAAATGTTGGTGAGCATTTGTTACTTGGGAGCAAAGGGAGCAAAGAGAACCCTTGTGTACATTGTTGGTGGAAAGGTAAATTGGTGCAGCCACTGTGGAAAAGAATATGGAGATTCCTCAAAAAACTAAAACTACCATATGATCCAGGAATTCCACTCTTGGACAAATATGGGAAGAAAACAAAAATGTTAATTTGAAAAGATACATGCACCTCAAAGTTCATAGCAGCATTATTTACAATAGCCAAGATATGAAAGTAACTTAAGTGTCCATCAACAGGTGAATGTATAAAGAAGAGGTGAGATATATATATATATGTGTATATATATACACACACACACACACACACACACACACACACATACATCATGCAGACACATATACATACATATATCTATATCTCTATCTATCTATATATGGATTACTACTGCTCAGTCACAAAAAAGAATGAAATTTTGCCACTTGTAACAACATGGATGGACTTGGAGGTTTTGATGCTTAGTGATATGTCACATACAGAAAGATAAATACTGTATGTTATCACTTATATATGGGAATATGAAAAATAAAACAAATGAATGTGCATTACAAAACAGAAACAGACTCACAGATACAGAGAACAAACTAGTGTTTACCAGTGGGGAGAGGGAAGGGGAGAGAGGCAAGATAGGGGTAGGGTCTTAAGAGGTACAAACTACTATGTATAAAATGAATAAGCTATAAGGATATATTGTACAGCACAGGGAATATAAGCAAATACTGTATAATAACTTTAAATGGTTTATAATATATAAAATTTTGAATCACTACGTTGTACACCTGAAACTAATATATCATTGCAAATCAACTATAACTCAAAAGAAATCTTTGCCATTCTGGTATACATACATTGTTCTTGACAGATAAAGATTAAATCTACTTAATATATTTGATTGTGTATGTTAGTTATGACTTATAATTGGATATTCTAGATAATAATCGTTATTTGATATAGTGCAAAATACCTTAGAAATCATATCATGAAGCAATACATAAGAGAGTATAAAACATTCCTCCTCTCTTTTTTGTTGAATGGACATCAATTTTGTCAATAATGCTACAAAATCAACAATGGAAAGGAATACATTTTAAGAGTTCAAATCACATCATTTTAAGTTTTTAAAAAATTAACTTCCCTAGCACTGTCATAACATATGTATGTACGTGCGTCCACATAAGCCAGAAAACACACAGCCCCTCAAGTAGGTATATTTGCAAACTAAAAATTACCACATTTAAGAAGCTATGTTCTGGATTTCCTTAGAAGCCACTTTTAATGTCTCTGGAAGCCTAAGAATCTCTGAAACCCTGGGTGATCATAAAATATGTTTACATTTAGTACTGATTGCTTTACCTGCAGAAATCTCTTAGAAGCACTCAGAAATGTCTATGTCTGATACAGCATACAGTCTGAATTCTAAAAGGTATTTTCCATTATTTATAATTTGTGAAATGGATAGCTAATAATATCTATAATCTTGGTAGTTCTGAGAATAATACTATAGTCTACACAGTATGACTTAATGAGTATTGGCTGAAAGCCCTGTAAGTAAGTATAATGTGCCCTTTCCATTGCTATGAATAACTCCCAAGAAAATGTCACTATTTCACATTTGAATCAGTTATAGTTCTCACTGAAGGCTTTACTGAAACCATGTCAATGTATTATTTATACGTAGGCAACTACAGGTTTCTTAAGGAGGATGTGTGTTGAGATCATTAAGTGAGAAAGCAGACAGATGTTTTTATCCTGGTAATTTATAAAAGTACCATTTATTACTTATGATACTGCTTGGATAGGTCCAAATCTCATCTTTGAGAGGAAAGAAACACAGCAGGAACATTAGAAACATGCCTGTGGTTAGAAGACCAATCCCTTTTTTTATTCCCAGTGTCATTTTCTATTCATATATCTCATAGTGCCAGATCTTTTTGTATCCACAATGTTGTTAGATGAGAGTTATTGATGTAACCTTATCAACTAATGCAAGTATAGAATATTGACACAGAGGCTTCTTGCTCCTTGGAATACTCCCCAGTAGGAAATCCAGCATTTCAACCAACACACAAAATTGTTCATTATTCTAGGTAAACAGTTCTGTACTCACTTGTAAGGGTAATTTCACTTTTATCAAGCACCTGACCCTCTACACTAACTGATTCAAATGAAACTAAAAGATGCCCTGAATCTCTGTCTGTTAGAGTCACATAACAAATGGAAATCAATAGAGTATATATTGAATATAGTGGACAAGACTAGATGATATTAATAAGTACAATGGGGATAAAAGTACACTTGATGATGCTGGTGAAAAGAGCATTTCTCCAAGAGTGACAATGGTACAGATTAAATAGTGTTCCACTTTGCACTATACCAAATAACCTAAACTAGACCAGATGATACATAAACTAGAAGTACAAAATATGCCAGAAATATGCTATAATTTATAGCATTTCAAAAAGCAGATTAATTCCAAAACTTTTAGTTTTGATTCCTACAAATTTAAAAGTGAGTAGGCACTTTTTACTAAGACTTCTTCCATAGCAGTTGGAAATGATATTATCTAATCTCTCACTTTACTGATTCAACAGTTACACCTCATTATCTAGGGTGACATATGTTTGTTCATCCAATTGTGTCCAATTTTGAGAGAAGGAATATCAATAATTACATAAAGACAAGGGGTATAAACAGGGACTGTCCCTGGACTGGGACATACGATTATCCCAATGAATCAGGTTTACCATTGGATAACAAGCACGATGGTCAAGCACTGGCAGCAGCTTGAAAAATATCAGGGACCATCCATCAATGTATATGAGCTAAATTAGTATGACCAGAGAAAATAATTTAAACAGATTCTAAATGTTTAACAGTTTGTAAAGATTTGACACTGACTTGTAAGGAAAGACTGCAAATAACCAAAGAAATCTCAGAAATCAAGACTTTTCCTTAAATCTCACGAAAATGAAGCTTCCCATAGTCCTTTTAAAATAAACAAGGAGGACACAGAGACCTCACATAATCACTAAATTACAAAGAACAGATGTGAACCATCTTCAGGTAAATGTGCGTGCCAGCAAAGAGAAAATACTATAAAACAGCATGCACAGAACCAGCCAGATTGGCTTTTCAATGACTCATACATGTGTGATTACTAAAGACAGCAACAAAAATACACCTGTTCACTTGACTAGGGCTAATACACTTTAGTTACTCTAAATTAGCTGCTAATTATGCCATTTTCTTTATTGACAGCCAAATATAATGAGCTTTTTCCGAATTTATAAGAACAGAGACAACTACTGATTTGTTTATGTCAGGTCGTTATTGATTTGGGGAGTAATTGTTCCTCTGGATAAATGTATTCTTTCTTAAATTATAAAATTTCTATTCAGAATCATTTCTGAAGTTCAGATTCACAAGTAATGTTATATTTAGTTACCTTTACAAATCTCTTATGTTAGTATTCATTTTATATTTTGAAATAAAGCAGGGATTTTACGTCTAAAGTATGTCAGAAATACAACTTTAACCTAGAGTTGCTGACCAGGCCAACTCTGTTTTCCCTCATTATCTTCCATATCCACCCCTACGCCAGTTCACACTATCCCTGTCATACAATGCAACTGACCTCACTCTTAAGTATCCTATTACGTCTCATCATGCCAAATTTGAAAAATGGGTCGATCTCTAATTATGTTATCACTTCTTGAAAGTAAAAACAGGTACTGACCAATAGCATGTAGCTAAAATTTGAGGGTGCATCTACATTTGGGTGTGTGTCAACAGAGAGAAGCTAGTAGTTCAATTATTTGGCTGGGGGTGGGAGGAGAGGCTAATTACTTCAGGAGTATCTACCTTTTATGGCATCATGGTTTTAACACTGATTTAAATTTCACATCATAATAGGGCCAAATGTGACTCTGAAAGTAATTTGGAGGAATAATAATTTTTAAAGATAGGATAGCAATAGGTAAGGCACAGATTGAAAGGATGGGGAATTAAACTCAACCTAAAATGAATTATAGGTTGACTCAGGGAGAAAACTATAGATCAATGGTTCACAAAATGTGGTCCTAAGACCAGTACTTACCAGCATTACTTGAGAATTTGTTAGAATTAAATTCTTGGACGTCACCCTAGACCTACTGAATGAGAAATTCTGGAGGAGGGACACTGCGATTGCTTTTAAAAACGTGCCAGGTGATTCTGATGCATGGTAAAATGTTTAAGAACCACTGTTATACAGTTTCCACTCCAAATACATGGAGAAAAAAGTTTTTACTAAGTCAGATGGAGAAAGATAAATACTGTATGATTTCACTTATATGTGGAATATAAAAGCCAAACAAACCAAAAACATAATAAATTAACAAACAAAACCAAAAGAAAACAAATTTGTAGATACAGAGAACAGAGTAGGGGTTACCAGCAGGGAAAGGGCAGGGGGGAGGGCAAAGTGGGTAAAGGGGATCAGTTGTATGGTGACAGATGGAAACTAAATTTTTGATGGTAAGGTCACTGTAGGGTATGCAGAAGTAGAAATATAATGTTGTATACATGAAATGCACATAATGTTATAAACCACTGTTATCTCAATAAAAATACATTTTTAAAAAGTTTTAAAAGTAATTTCACTTACTGAGTTTTTAAAATATTTTCTTAAGGGGATATGTAGGTAAAGGTGGCCAAAAAAGAAATTTGTATCTGCATAAAAATTTAAGAAAGTCTAAAGTAACATCCCTAAATAGAAAGTTGCATCATTTAGCTTCAAAGATTTCAGGCAAGCTGGCGGGAGGAATAGTAATTTAGTCCCTTGGGAAAATGATGATAATTAAACCAATCCTTGAAAATTATTGAAAGTAAATAAACTCACAATAATTGAGTGCTTAATATAATCATACCATCCATGCTCCCATTTGATCCTTATAATAAAGGTGAAAAATATATAGGCCCATATTCATAATCTTTTACATTTATAGAGAAATGCATGGATTTATGCTGGATTACACAGCTCTTAAATGACAGAGCTCGCAAACCACACATTTCTCATTTTAATGCAAATGTTCTACCTCTCCCTGTTACCCTGACTCCAACCCTAATGGCAGGCACCAACCCAAGAATTTGAGCTTCTGAATATGTGAAACTGGGGAAATGATGTCTTCACCATTTTGTAGAAAGTGTTAAATTTTAAAAACTATTCAAGTACAAATGTCCTTACCACAACAAAACAAAACAACAACAACAACCACAAAAACCAGAGAGGCACAAGGAATCATTTGGAGGTGATGAATGTGTCTATTACCCTGATTATAGTGACGGTTTCACAGGTGTACTTGTAAGTCAAAACTCAAATTGTATACACTGAATATGTGCAAATTTTCTGTATATCAATTATACCTCAATACAGTGTTTTTAAAAACTGCTTTATGATCACTTAAGAACCAAACAACCATTGGATACCCTCAGGTAATTAAAATTCAGTTAGGTAAACAATACTCAGACTCAAACATATATGTGAAGTGACTATGAGGGATACTAGTTAAAACTGTACATATTAAAAAGAATAAATGCTATGTGAATTCAGAGCAAGGATAGGGCTTTGAAATGTTTCATTCAAATTTCAAACTCCTCACATTGGTGACAAAGTCAAACTTAAGCCAGAATGATGACATGTCATTACACTTGTGCTCCCAGCAAACAAATATCCAGGACCAGATGTCTTCACAGGTGAATTCTACCAAACATTTAGAAAAAGAGTTAACACCTATCCTTCTCAAACTATTCCAAAAAATTGAAGAGGAAGAAATGCTTCTAAATGTTTTTCATTCTACAAAGCCAGTTTCATCCTGATACCAAAATCAGACAGTCACCACACACAAAATGATTACAGGCCAATATCCCTGATGAACCTAGTGCAAAAATCCTCAACAAAATATTATGAACCATATTTAACAATATATAAAAATAATCATATACCATGATCAAGTGGGATCTATTCCAGGGATGCAAGGTAGTTCTATATCTGCAAAATCAATGTGATACACCACATTAACAAAATGAAGGATAAATATCACACAATCATCTCAATAGATGTATAAAAAAGCTTTTAACAAAATTCAAAATCCATTTATGATAAAAACCCTCCAAAAGTAGGTTCAAAGGGAGCATACCTAATATGATAAAGGTCATATATGACAAGTCCACAGCTAACATACTCAAAGGTGAAAAGCTGAAAGCATTTTCTCTAAGATCAGGAACAAGACAAGGATGTTCATTCTCATCACTTTTATTCAACATAGTATTGGAAGTCCTAGCTACAGCAACTAGGCAAGAAAAAGAAATAAGAGGCATCCAAATTGGAAAAGAAGAAGGAAAACTGTCACTGTTTGCAAATGACATGATACTATATATAGAAAACTCTAAAGACGCCACTGGAAAACTGTATGAACTCATAAAGGAATTCAGTAAAGTCATTTTGTATATACTTTTGCAGGATACAAAATTATACAAAAATCTGTTGTGATTCTATACACTAACAATAATCTATCAGAATGACAAATTAGGAAAGCAATCCCATGTACAATTGCATCACAAAAGAATAAAATATCTAGGAATGAATTTAACCAAGGAGGTAAAAGACCTGTACTCTGCAAATTATAAGATATAATGATATAATGAAAGAAATTTAAGACAACACAAATGTAAAGATATCCTGTGCTCATGGACTAGAAGTATTAATATTGTTAGAATGTCCATACTACCCAAAGTAATCTATAGATTCAATGTAATACTTATCAAAATACCAATAGAATTTTTCACAAAACTAGAACAAAGCATCTTAAAATTTGTATGGAACCACAAAAGCCCCCAAATTACCAAAACAATCTTGAAAAAGAAGAATAAAGCTAGAGCTATCATGCTCCCTGATTTCAAACTATACTACAAAGCTAGAGTAATGAGAACAGTATGGTACTGGCACAAAAACAGACATGAAGATCAACAGAACAGAACAGTGAGCTCAGAAATAAACCCATGTTTACATGTTCAATTAATCTATGACAAAGTAAGCAAGACTATACAATGGGAAAAAGACAGCCTCTGCAATAAATGGTGTTAGAAAACTGGACAGTTACATGCAAAAAATGAAATGACCACTTTCTTACACCATATACAAAAAATTTCAAAATGGATTAAAGACTTAAATATAACAACAAACTATAAAACTCCTAGAAGAAAACATTGGCAGTAAACTCTTTTACATTGGTCTTAGTAATATTTTTTGGATCTGTCTTCTCAGGCAAGGACAACAAAAGCTAAAATAAACCAATAAGACTATATCAAATGAAAAAGCTTTTGCACAACAAAGAAAAACATCAAGAAAATGAAACAGCATCCTACTGAATGGGAGAAGATATTTGGAAATGATATGTCCAGTAGCCGTTAATATCCAAAACATATAAACAGCTCATACAGCTCAATAGCAAAAGAACAATCTAATTAAAAAAAATGGGCAGGGGACCTGAATAGACATTTTTCCAAAGAAAACATACTGATGACCAACAGGTATGTGAAAAGATTATCAACATAACTTAATC
Organism: Balaenoptera musculus; assembly: GCF_009873245.2. NCBI lineage: Eukaryota > Metazoa > Chordata > Mammalia > Artiodactyla > Balaenopteridae > Balaenoptera > Balaenoptera musculus. Next base: position 43,338,219 of record NC_045800.1, read on the forward strand.
ATCAACTTAACTTAATTAACTTAATTACAACTTATTAACTTAATTATCAACATAATCTTTAGAGAAATGCAAATCAAAACCACAATGAGATATTACCTCACACCTATCAGAATGACTGTCATCAAGAAGACAACAAACAACAAGTGCTGGTGAGGATGTGAAGCAAAGGGAACTCTCGTGCACTGTTGGTAGAAATGTAAATTGGTACAGCCACTATGGAAGTTCTTCAAAAAACTAAAAGTAGAACTCCCTTCCAATTCACCAATTCCACTTCTGATTATTTAGCTGAAGGAATCAAAAACACTAATTTGTAAAGATATATGTACACCCCTTTGTTCAGTGCAGCATTATTTATAATAGCCAAGGTATGAAAGCAACCTAAGTATCAATTCACATATGAATGGATAAAGAAGAAGTGGTATATACATACAATAGAATATTACTCAGCCATCAATCAGAATGATATCTTGCCATTTGTGACACCATTGATGGACCTAGAGGGTATTTTACTATGTGAAATAAGTCAGACGGAGAAAGAAAAATATTATATGATTTAACTTACATTGGAATTTAAAAAACAAACTAAATGAATTTTAAAAAACAAAACAGAAACAGACTCATAAATACAGAGAACAAACTGGTGTTTGCCAGAGGGGAAAGAATGAGGGGTAAGGAGTTGAGTGAAATAGGTGAAGGGGATTAAGAGGTACAAAATTCCAGTTACAAAATAAGTTACAGGTCTGTATTATGCAGTATAAGGTCAACAATACTGTAATAACTTTGTATGGTGACAGATGGCTACTAGACTTATTGTGGTGATCATTTCATAATGTATTTAAATGTTGAACCACTATGTTATACACCTGAAAGTAATATAATATTGTACATCAACTATACTTCAATAATAAAAAAGAATTGCTTGTAATTGTGATTGTAAATGAATAAACTGACTTTTCAATTAGAAAAGTAAAATTTACTAGAGCAAAGATATACAGTAAATATAGTCTCATTACCTTTCTACTTGCTATCTATATATATACATATAGAGAGAGAGAGAGAGAGAGAGAGAGAGAGAATTAGATGATAGATCACTACAGCTATGTTGTCTAGTGAAATGCTCTTGTTGAATGAGCACAATTCCACAATTCATTACTGTCTCCTACTGGCACTGGACAAACTCCAAGACTTAAGTCAGACCAAAGTCAGGATTTATATCGACCTTCCAATGTTAATGGGTCTAAAGTTCTCTCAGGCATGGTGCCTATGAAATTGAGTTTCTGAACATTTAATTTAAATTAAAATTTAATTTAAATTAAAATTTAATTTAAATTAAATTTAGTAAGCAAGCAATTTCTGAGTACATTCCATATGCAAAGCATGATGTCAGGCATTGCCAGAAATACAGAGATAAAAATTCTCTGAGTTAGGTCTTAAAAAATACCAAAAATGCATTGTTAAAATATCAAAGCCATATTAATACAAAACACTAGTAATATTTTTTCTATAATATTTATTATTGTTTTTCTATAATATTTATTAATTGCAATATAACAAAAGATCATTTATTTTAAAGACAATCTAGTATAGCTATAGGAAATGTCATTAGTTACCCAATCTTCATTCGACTTTATGTAATTTTTGTGGCCTCCTTTTTGATATTTCTTGATTCATTTTCCTTTCACTGTATTTGGGTGACACCAGAATGATCTATCTAAACTTTCAACAAATACTTATTCACTACTGAAGTCAGAAAGGTATGAAAGATTCCATTTGTTCATTAATTGATCCATTCCTTCCACAATGTTTTACTAAGGAAATATGAGAGGGCATTATGCTACACATCAGGATGCAAGGGTGAATAAGACAGGGTCTTGTCTTTATAGATCTTATTAGAGTATGGAAATATAAACAATCTGCCACATTAAAATATGATAAATGCTATTCAAAATTTTATGGCATTTATGGAAATCTTTTAGCCCAGGATTCTGTGTTTTATGGGGGTTTAGCAATAAAAATTGCACCTACCTTGAGACCCAAGAAGAAATTAGCCAAGCAAAGAAGATGTATAAAAAATGGTCCAGGAATGGGCCATTACTAGAATGTTGGGTAGGGTGACTCTTCTTGGTATGCACCCGTAGTCCCTGACTACTTAAACTCAAAACTTCCTTTAATTATGTTAACGATTAAAATATAAAAACAAAGAAACAAATCTTCCCCTCACATTTCCAAATGTTCTCTAGAGGGAATGAACTACACCATAGTAACCAGCAACAGCAAATGCTCAAAGATGTGTGAACACGACTTACTGGGGAAACAAAAAAGAATCTGTACACAATTTGTGTGCCCTCAGTAATCATCAAAATCTTAAAAAATGCTACAATGTTATATTACTCTACTGTTATTGTAGTAGTCCTCTTGTCTTCAAAGTATTTTAAAAAATCTCAGATAGCTTTCCTCCACTACAGAACACTTCATACACATTCACTTCATTTACATTCACTCCTGGCAGTTAATAAACACAAAAAACGTGCAATTCTCCATTCAAGAGCTTTGAAATATTATGCACATATGAGGGAAAATGTTCTAGAGAACAGTTTGTCTACATGGTATTAGTTTTGATATACAGTATTTATTAACAACATTTATAAAGGCTAATGTAAGTTAAGTTGAAACAACCTGAGAGAGGGCTGTAACTCTACAAGGAGACGTTCTGTGAATCTGCAAAATGGGAGGTTCTCTAGGAACTTACCAATGTTTCAGCAAAAACCAGAGACACAGAGACAGCAGCACCTACCAGGCAAGTGTGTCAAGACCTCAACAAGTGCTTTGAGAATTCAGAAGAGGAAAACATTACTTTGTGCTTTCAGAAAAGAAAGTGCCATGCCTGAGGTGTGGTGGGCTGGACCTTTAATGATTTGTGTAGACAGACAGAAAGATCATTCCAGACAAGCGCAATGCCTTTCACAGTAGTAAGAATACCATGATTTCTTTGACCACAATGAGGCTAAATAGTTAGCTGGAACAGGTTCTTTATATAGGGGGAACATGTATCAACTAAGGAGTTCTGTGCTAGAATGAGGAGATGATGACTCCTTTTGTAAAATCATATGTATGAAACTAGCAGTATGGACTGAAAATGATAGCATGTACTGTTTTTAATTGTAGTTAAGTAAAAGAAAGCTGAGTGTTATCACATCCACAACTCATTAACATACAGGTAACATCATGCAAAAACCAAATGCTCAAGAAAATAAGAATTCAAAAGTAGAGAATCATATGTGGTAACCACGTTGATGAGAGTTCAGAGAGGATTTTATATGTATAGCATGGAATGGTTGCGGTGATGACAAATAAGATAGCTTCCCATGATATACTCAAAAGTGGCAAACTTAATAAAAGGAACCCCAGTTTCAAATTAATATGGCTTTTATCTCAAACTTATAATTAAATAAATATAGAGTACTTGTTTGTATATGCAAGAATAAAAAGATTCTAATCAGTCACTACTATAAATACAAAAATAAATGAAGTGACTCCAATATTTTAATTTCAAACATCAAGTTATTTTTGAGATGCCTGCAGAATGGCATCGTCACTGATTAAATGGAGTGAGGCTGGTACATGGCACCTAACTGGCATTCCATATGTATGTGTAAGTTTAATTAACAAAAACAAAGTGATAACTAATCTGACCAACAATATAAAAATACCGTAGAAGGGAAACTCTATTAAGTTTTACTAAATCATTTACTATGATGAACCATGTTAAATTTTATAGGAAATATCAACTTCAATTACTAGGAAACTACTTTTCATCTTTTCATCCATAACTTGTTAGACAATTTTTTTTTTTCAAATCATCACCACGTATACGTTGTGATGGTTATATAGATGTCATTTGAGGCAGACAAATGATTTCTTCTGTTATTGACTTTGGTGTCAATGCCATTTCTGAGCTTGCCATGAGAAATAAGAACTAATGTTTTTGATTTTCCTCTGCCAAAAGCATTGACTATGTGGCTGCTTTTTCAGTGAGCATGCTTGAAAGGTGCCAAATCTTATTAAGAATAAAAAATAGATGGAATGGAGGTAATATTTAAATAGATTTTAAAGTGACATATTCCATGATCAAATTTAGTCAAAATCAGTGACACCTGTTATACAGTATATTCTTATAATGAGTTGTGACTCCACAGCCAGAATAAAAAAGACAAACCTTTTTGTTAGCCCCTCCAATCCCTTGTGATGCTAGCTTGCTTAATCAGCATGGTGATTTTTTTCTTCCCACCTAATTAACACATTTGGCTTTACAAGTCCCTCTTGGAAATCACAGAAAAATTAGTGGAATAGAAATTTAACAAACATCAGTAAAATAGGATTAGAAACCATTTTTTTCTTTTACTACAGCCCTCTACACTGAGACTTAGAAAAATAGGTAACTTTCAAAATTTATGTGGAAATAAATATAATAGTTTTTAAAAGAGAAGCTTACAGTCATTTATCTGAAAGGGGCTATAAAAAGTCAGTATAACATTTCAGGTCCATATGTATTCAAACTGAGATCATGGCTTTTGCATGTACTTATATTCCTCCAATGGTTATTAAAACTGACAAATAACAACAGTATATATTAGATGATAGGTATTTCCCAGTACTTGAAATTTCATCTTTTCTGCCCGTTACCTGGATGTTTAGCTCAAGATTAAATCTGATATTGCACAGAATTCTGCGGACAATCAAATTATCATGTAAAAAAATGACCTTTTATTCTCTATTTTTTTATAGGTCAATCAAGTTTTTAATTAATTTAGAGTTATAGCTATGCTATCCCACAAGATTTGCATTACTTTAAGCCATGATACAATGAGAAAATTAGACCTCAAAAGAATTCTTGCCCTTGGCTTCTCAGATTTCATCTTAAAGAGGCACTGTTTATGGAAGATGATTCTTTTTTGCTTTTATTTAAGCTTATTCTCTTTGTCCTTGGCTTTTAAAGAAATGTTTTCTTTCTACAAGGGGCAGAAGCGTTATGTATGCTTTTTGACTTATAGTATCTGAATCACGTTCTGTTTTTGATTGCCAGAGATTCTCCCAATTTTAGCTTTGATTACTCAGAGAAGGTGTGTAATATTCCTGCATGACCTTTTAGTAATTAATATTTTGATTTTATTTTATTTTGATGTTTTTTCAACTAAACTTTTCTACAGGCTCATGATTACAAACTAAGTCAAGACGTAAAGATTTTACTCTTGTTCTTAGGCAGGCGATAACTTCATTAATGAATTCTTCAAATAAAATTTGAAATAACACTGAAAAATATAGGTCCTGTTTAAAAATGGGTTAAATATTTCAAATATGTTAATAATCAAAAATAGTGGCTTCAGATTAGTAAGCAGGACAAAATGCAGTATTAATGTTTTATTTGATAGAATATAAATAGTAGAATCTTCAAAGCAATGAAGTTAAGTATTTGGTTCTTGGCCTAAAATTATTTGCCTATTTATTAAAACAAAGCTAAGTATATAGTCATATTTTAAAAGAACAAATTTTCTCAATGGTAAGCAAGGTATTTAAGTGTTTAAATTTAAATGGTGAGGAGGCACCACTGGTAAGAACATTTGGTTCATATGTGAGCAATTGTGTCAGAGCTTTAAAGCGTTTCTTGGCTATTAACCTCACAGTAACTTTTCCTTCTTTTCAAAAAAATAGATTGGAAGTACTATCACCAATTGTACCCCAGGCTTGGGATGTTACATTCCCAAAGCAAATGTTATTTGTTATAACAAAGAGAGGGAAGTTTTTACTATTCTACAACCATTTTATCTTGCTGTACATCATAAAGATGTTATTTTCTACATCGTATTGCCTCTATATAAGAATAGAGGAGAACTAATGATATCTTTCAAATTCTACCTTATTAAGATAAATTATTCATTAATCTGTCATCTAGAAAAGATAAGAGGTTTCCCTGATGTTTATCTTTAAAACAAGGATCATTTTGGTTTGCATAAAGTTTTCTATGCAAAATAGCTTACTATTGCTATATGTTTCAAGTTTTCCATAAAAACAATTGCATAGAGCTAGGCATTCCTTATGTTTACTTTAGATCTTTACATTGAGCTCTCCTTGGTCAGTACAACTTGGTGTACCTTGTACTAACCATTTTTTAGTACTATCAACCAATATGATTTTCATTTTACATATACTCTGAGCTACTATTATATAACCTACTATGTTACATAGCTATTATTGTAGCTATGGGCAGAGGTTTCCAAGATGAAGTAAACATAAAACCTGTCTTTAAAACTAGCTTATAGGATGTACTTGGATTTGAAACACATAAGTAACCATCACAGAAGGGAGAAAGATTAGTCATAATACACAGATAAATTGCCCTGGGAATTCAAAAGACAAAGATCATTGTTGGGAATTACACATTTGAAACATAACTTCACACAGCAAAAGCATTAAAGGGACATGCTTAACTTTCCATGAATTTATTTTTCCCTATTTTTGATAAAGGCTGAAAGGCTGAAATACAAATATCAAAAAGGGAACTGATTTATAACAATGAAGTCTAGCACACATGTAACTTTTACATATACTTTATGTAGCTAATAATTTTAAAATAAAAAGTCCTCCAAACCTAATCATGTCTTCACTAGTGAAATGTTTACATATTTTTTATTTGCCGTCTTTTAAGATTTTGTTAACAAGTACTGACATTATGACAAAATTATTGACTTATGAAGTATATTTATACATACTACTTCTTATGTTAAAGTTTTACTTAGGGAAAACCAATAATATTAATGATCATGATAATTAAAAGCTAAACCAGAATATTATAAAAATCAACACAACAACAATTACAAATATTTTGGAAAAGGATCCAAAGAAAATCTGTAACCATTTGTTTTCAGAACAAATAAACCCAGGAATTAATCAACTGAACCATTCTGGACAACATTTTAAATGAATAAATGAATGTACCAATGAAAGAATAACATTCCATAAACTTGACCAAATGAGGCATGACCACAAAGTAAATTTTCAACTTATGTTAATCTATTCCATCTCTATCTATAGTCCATCTATCATCTACTTATCTGTGCCTTCGGGCTGGGGTCATAATTTCTTATGAAGAGAATCAAAAGCCTAGCATATCTCTAGGTCAGAAACACAAGAGAAGGAAAACACCTACAATAACAAACCCAAAACATTTAAGAAAATGGGAATAGGAACATACATATCAATAATTACCTTAAATGTAAATGGATTACATGCTTCCACCAAAAGACACAGACTGGCTGAATGGATACAAAAACAAGACCCATATATATGCTGTCTACAAGAGACCCACTTCACACCTAGAGACACATACAGACTGAAAGTGAGGGGATGGAAAAAAATATTCCATGCAAATGGAAATCAAAAGAAAGCTGGAGTAGCAATTCTCATATCAGACAAAATAGACTTTAAAATAAAGACTATTACAAGAGACAAAGAAGGACACTATATAATGATCAAGGGATCGATCCAAGAGGAAGGTATAACAATTGTAAATATTTATGCACCCAACATAGGAGCACCTCAATACATAAGGCAAATACTAACAACCATAAAAGGGGAAATCGACAGCAACACAATCATAGTAGGGGACTTTAACACCCCACTTTCGCCAATGCACAGATCATCCAAAATGAAAATAAATAAGGAAACACAAGCTTTAAATGATACATTAAACAACATGGACTTAATTGATATTTATAGGACATTCCACCCAAAAACAACAGAATACACATTTTTCTCAAGTGCTCATGGAACATTCTCCAGGATAGATCATATCTTGGGTCACAAATCAAGCCTTGGTAAATTTAAGAAAATTGAAATCGTATCAAGTATCTTTTCTAAACACAATGCTATGAGACTAGATATCAATTACAGGAAAAGATCTGTAAAATATACAAACACATGGAGGCTACACAATACACTACTTAATAACGAAGTGATCACTGAAGAAATCAAAGAGGAAATCAAAAAATACCAAGAAACAAATGACAATGGAGACACGACAACCCAAAACCTATGGGATGCAGCAAAAGCAGTGGTAAGAGGGAAGTATATAGCAATACAAGCCTACCTCAAGAAACAGGAAACATCTCGAATAAACAACCTAACCTTGCACCTGAAGCAATTAGAGAAAGAAGAACAAAAAAACCCTAAAGCTAGCAGAAGGAAAGAAATCATAAAGATCAGATCAGAAATAAATGAAAAAGAAATGAAGGAGACAATAGCAAAGATCAATAAAACTAAAAGCTGGTTTTTGAGAAGATAAACAAAATTGATAAACCATTAGCCAGACTCATCAAGAGAAAAAGGGAGAAGACTCAAATCAATAGAATTAGAAATGAAAAAGGAGAAGTAACCAGTGACACTGCAGAAATACAAACGATCATGAGAGATTACTACAAGCAACTCTATGCCAATAAAATGGACAACCTGGAAGAAATGGACAGATTATTAGGAATGCACAACCTGCGGAGACTGAACCAGGAAGAAATAGAAAATATGAACAGACCAATCACAAGCCCTGAAATTGAAACTGTGATTAAAAATCTTCCAACAAACAAAAGCCCAGGACCAGATGGCTTCACAGGCGAATTCTATCAAACATTTAGAGAAGAGCTAACACCTATCCTTCTCAAACTCTTCCAAAATATTGCAGAGGGAGGAACACTCCCAAACTCATTCTACAAGGCCACCATCACCCTGATACCAAAACCAGACAAAGATGTCAAAAAGAAAGAAAACTACAGGCCAATATCACTGATGAACATAGATGCAAAAATCCTCAACAAAATACTAGCAAACAGAATCCAACAGCACATTAAAAGGATCATACACCATGATCAAGTGGGGTTTATTCCAGGAATGCAAGGATTCTTCAATATACACAAATCAATCAACGTGATACATCATATTAACAAACTGAAGGAGAAAAACCATATGATCATCTCAATAGATGCAGAGAAAGCTTTCAACAAAATTCAACACCCATTTATGATAAAAGCCCTGCAGAAAGTAGGCATAGAGGGAACTTTCCTCAACATAATAAAGGCCATATATGACAAACCCACAGCCAACATTGTCCTCCATGGTGAAAAACTGAAACCATTTCCACTAAGATCAGGAACAAGACAAGGTTGCCCACTCTCATCACTATTATTCAACATAGTTTTGGAAGTGTTAGCCACAGCAATCAGAGAAGACAAAGAAATAAAAGGTATCCAAATCAGAAAAGAAGAAGTAAAGCTGTCACTGTTTGCAGATGACATGATACTATACATACAGAATCCTAAAGATGCTACCAGAAAACTATTAGAGCTAATCAATGAATTTGGTAAAGTAGCAGGATACAAAATTAATGCACAGAAATCTCTTGCATTTCTATACACTAATGACGAAAAATCTGAAAGTGAAATTAAGAAAACACTCCTGTTTACCATTGCAACAAAAAGAATAAAATATCTAGGAATAAACCTACCTAAGGAGACAAAAGACCTGTATGCAGAAAATTATAAGACACTGATGAAAGAAATTAAAGATGATACAAATAGATGGAGAGATATACCATGTTCCTGGATTGGAAGAATCAACATTGTGAAAATGACTCTACTACCCAAAGCAATCTACAGATTCAATGCAATCCCTATCAAACTACCACTGGCATTTTTCACAGAACTAGAACAAAAAATTTCACAATTTGTATGGAAACACAAAAGACCCCGAATAGCCAAAGCAATCTTGAGAACGAAAAATGGAGCTGGAGGAATCAGGCTCCCTAACTTCAGACTATATTACAAAGCTACAGTAATCAAGACAGTTTGATACTGGCACAAAAACAGAAATATAGATCAATGGAACAGGATAGAAAGCCCAGAGATAAACCCACACACATATGGTCACCTTATCTTTGATAAAGGAGGCAAGCATATACAGTGGAGAAAAGACAGCCTCTTCAATAAGTGGTGCTGGGAAAATTGGACAGATACATGTAAAAGTATGAAATTAGAACACTCCCTGACACCATACACAAAAATAAACTCAAAATGGATTAAAGACCTAAGTGTAAGGCCAGACACTATCAAACTCTTAGAGGAAAACATAGGCAGAACACTCTATGACATACATCACAGCAAGATCCTTTTTGACCCAGCTCCTAGAGAAATGGAAATAAAAACAAAAATAAACAAATGAGACCTAATGAAACTTAAAAGCTTTTGCACAGCAAAGGAAACCATAAACAAGACCAAAAGACAACCATCAGAATGGGAGAAAATATTTACAAATGAAGCAACTGACAAAGGATTAATCTCCAAGATTTACAAGCAGCTCATGCAGCTCAATAACAAAAAAACAAACATCCCAATCCAAAAATGGGCAGAAGACCTAAATAGACATTTCTCCAAAGACGATATACAGATTGCCAACAGACACATGAACGAATGCTCAACATCATTAATCCTTAGAGAAATGCAAATCAAAACTACAATGAGATATCATCTCACACCAGTCAGAATGGCCATCATCAAAAAATCTAGAAACAATAAATGCTGGAGAGGGTGTGGAGAAAAGGGAACACTCTTGCACTGTTGGTGGGAATGTAAATTGATACAGCCACTATGGAGAACAGTATGGAGGTTCCTTAAAAAACTACAAATAGAACTACCATACGACCCAGCAATCCCACTACTGGGCATATACCCTGAGAAAACCATAATTCAAAAAGAGTCATGTACCAAAATGTTCATTGCAGCTCTATTTACAATAGCCAGGACATGGAAGCAACCTAAGTGTCCATCATCGGATGAATGGATAAAGAAGATGTGGCACATATATACAATGAAATATTACTCATCCATAAAAAGAAATGAAATGGAGGTATTTGTAATGAGGTGGATGGAGTTAGAGTCTGTCATACACAGTGAAGTAAGTCAGAAAGAGAAAAACAAATACAGTATGCTAACACATATATATGGACTCTAAGGGAAAATAAAGGTCATGAAGAACCTAGTGGCAAGACGGGAATAAAGACACAGATCTACTAGAGAATGGACTTGAGGGTATGGGGAGGGGGAGGGGTGAGATGTGACAGGGTGAGAGAGTGGCATAGACATATATACACTACCAAATGTAAAATAGCTAGCTAGTGGGAAGCAGCCGCATAGCACAGGGAGATCAGCTCAGTGCTTTGTGACCACCTAGAGGGGTGGGATGGGGAGGGTGGGAGGGAGGGAGATGCAAGAGGGAAGAGATATGGGAACATATGTATATGTATAACTGATTCACTTTGTTATAAAGCAGAAACTAACACACCATTGTAAAGCAATTATACTCCAATAAAGATGTTTAAAAAAAAAAAAAAAAAGCCTAGCACAGTATTTATGGTGGACTATGTAATCCACCCATCCATGCTGTCTCCCTGGTATGACTTATAATGTTGCTGTTAAGATTCTCTTCTTGTTAAACACAATACTGTGCATTATGAGACTTCCCTAATTGTATTAGGGATGACTTTTTTCCTAACTTCATCCTTCTTAGATGGATTGGTTTTGGTCTCTTCTACAGAACCCTTGATGTGACCCTTACTGTTTTCTAAAACCTGTTTCTTATATTCAGTTTCCTTTTCCTGTTACTTGATTTTTGTTTCTGGATGAAGTATGCATTAAATACAATATATTGAATGTTATAAAAATGTGCCCTCTCACCTACATTTCTCTCGCTTTCTTAAGCCTTTCAGGATATTTCTTCCAATAACAGATGAATAATCTTGTTCATAAAACTGCATCATTTTTGGTCTTTGCCTGGTAACATGAGCACTGAACTATGGACGCTGTACTTGTCTCCCTAGTGAATTATTCACTGCTTAGAGCAGCTGGAAGTATTAAGCACAAGCGAATCATAAGTCTCCCCACCTTTGTCTCTCTTTCTCTATTTTCCTCTCTTCCTTTGTCAGTCTCTCCCTGCCTCTCTCCTCAATCTGCTTGAAAATGAGCACAGAAAAAAAAAATTAATTGCTTATCTGTCCTATATTGCACTCATAAAAAATTTTAACTTATTTTTTCATTGTCCTAACCAGTTGTTTTCACATTCTGGAAAGAGAGTCACTTCAATCTGTTTTTTAAAAACAAAATTTTAATGAACATCAGCGTGCCAGGTACATGTATCGTATATGAGAAGAAGGGACAATGTCTATTAATGTGTTTTTTGTTTTTAAGTGTTTTTTTTTTTACTGTGGTAAAAGTCACATAATACATAATATAAATCATACTATTTTAATCATATTTAACTGTACAGTTCAGTTTATCAGGAAGACAAATCTTCATTTGCTGATTGGACTTTTTTTGGTCTCTTCAGATCAAGAACCTACCTTTTCTCTATAAATTCAACTGTGAAGAATCATTTGCTTGGTACCTTACTGTCTAAGCCCTTTGGTAATCACAAATGCTTTCTTCAACGTGATTATTCTCCTCATGTCCCCTTGTCAATGTACTAACAATCCAGAGGTCTAGAACCAAGTGTAAGAAAATAATTATTTAAAAAGTAAAAAAGAAAAGGTGAATAAAAAGGTGAATATATGTGTGAAAAAGCATGAAGAAACTTACTGATTCAATTTGGTAAATAGGTGGGCATTTATTTCATATTTTGTCAACTCTTGTTAAATAATAACTTTTTTAGTACATAGACATTTGTGAAGTACAGTATACAATTCATTTAATCCTTTCAAAAATACTACTCGACATATGAGCAAACTGAGACAAAGAGAAGTAATTTACCCAAGGCTGTACAGCTAAGTATTAGAGCTAATATTCAAATTGAGGCAGTCTGGCTCCAGAATCTACACCCTTCAATACTTTATCTACCTGTACATAGCTTTTTACTGTTTAAAATCAGGGTGTGTGGCTCTGGTTTACTGAAAAGCCAGTCCACGTGTGTAAAGGGTTTCAATGTACATTAGCACTACCTTGAGTTTAGTATAGAAAAAAATGGGAACATGACAGTAGAAAACATAGCCCTAACTTTGTCTCCTTTGGCTGCTGAACATCAGATTTCCCAAACTGTTTCTACCAGAGAAGTCAGTCATTCTAGAAGTGCTAAGGGTATTAGACAACAAAGAGAAATAAAGCAATAATTATATAAGAATAAAGCACTCTAAATGTAGGCCAAGGAACCAATGAAAGCCAATAACTTACTGTCAAAAGAGAAGGATTTTAAAAAAGTGAGACAGGCCAGTACAAACTTTTAGAGAAAAATGACTATGATCAGAGCTTATCCTTACATGAGAAAAATAAATGCAGGTCCATTACCCTAAATTTATAAACTTCTCATGAAATGACAGGTATGGTATGGAGGCAGGAAGAATTATAGAGAAAGTAATTGGCGCTACAGGTATCCAAAGAACATTCAGTGCCAATAATAGATAAAAATAACACTAAAAAGCCTTAGGGGGAAAATTAAGAAATATGTAAACAAATTGGTTTTAGGATACAGTTTGAAGACTAAGAATTATCTGATACTATAAACCAGATGATTAATGATAAAAGAGGTACTTATGATAGAGTATTTTCTGTGGGTCTCTCCAGTTTCTGTAAATCTTGTGAGCAAAGGCAGTGACAGCTATTGTTCTGGACTTCTTTTCAAGAATGGTGGTATTGCAAACAGCTTTGGAGAGGAGACAGCACTGCCCTTGGGGTGAAAAGCAAAAAAAAAAAAAAAAAAAAAGGGCAAAAAATGAAGCTTCTCTTCTCCTTCAGCCACTTGCCAGAAACTAGCTCAGCACCATGATATGCCTTGTTTTTTCTATTGTTTCGAACTCCCCTACCGTGGTAGGCAGAATAATGGTTTCCAAAGATGCCCCCATTCTAATCCCTGGAACCTGCAAATGTGTTATGTTACATGAAGAAAGAGAATTAAGGGCTGCTAATCAGCTGACTTTAAAATAGGAAGATTGTCCTTGTGGGCCCATTGTAATTGCAGAAGCCATAAAAAGTATAAGGGGGGGTCAGAGAAGAGGTCAGAGTATTGCAATGTGAGAAGGACTTAACTCACCATTGCTGGCTTTTAAGATTAAGGAACGAATGACAAATTAAGGAATGGGAAAAGGCAGGGATACGGATTCTTGGCTAGTCTCTCCAGAAAGGTACACAGCCCAGCTGACATCTTGATTTTAGCCCAATGGGGCTTACATTGGATTCTTTCCCATAAATCTGTTGTTTAAGTTGCTAAGTTTCTGGAAATTTGTAGAAAACTAATACACCTACCTAAATTCAGTCTTAGTGGCCATGAATCTCTTTGAAGGAGCTTCATCTTAGCACTGTTAATAACATTCATTATGGAATGACAGTTCCATGGCACAATGACTTAGGTTTGTTTCAGAGTAAAAGATGAGCTCCTTTGCAGCTGTTCATACTTTGTCTTTGGGCTCTGAAGTAGCTGATTAAATCTTCATTCTCTCAATGATGTTTACAAACACATTCGTTTTGACACCCATCTCTGGTTGGCCTGAACTACTTCTTATCCTTTGGAAACACACCTGATTGGCTGAAGGGGACTAGAGCCCATGCTATTCCCTCTGAAGGTCTAGAAAATTTACCTCTTATATCTGGAGAAACCAGTTATTTGTGTTGATAGAGAACTATAGAACGAATATGCCTAAATTATCATACAAAAGCATATATAAAAATATGTCACTAGGTTTTAACCACATGAAATAATAGCAAATGTAATACTTAGAATATACCTATTATGCAAAAAAGCATATTACAGTACAGAGTCTTTCACATAATTTGCACAATTCAATAAATTGCATACCTAAAATTAACTTAATAGTATCAAATAATAATTCAAATAATAATCCACTGACTTGTTCATATTCCCTGCAATTAAGTGCATCTGGAAGGGAATTCCAGGCCAGTCTCAGACTATTTGCGTTATTTACCAACTAGGAAATACCTGAGAATCCTTCCAGAATATTCTTTGTGAGTTGCAGGAAGATTTAGAGGAGATCTGAAACTTTTTCCAGGTAAATCCCCCAAATTAAAACTTGGATACATAAGATTCCATACTACCAGTGTATAATTTGATAAATTAATGCTTGTGTTTCACTTTTCTTGAATTATTTTTATTTTTTTTAATTAAATTTCAAAGGAAGTTTATGAAATATTCAACATGGGACTATCTCAAACAAAAACACTCCTAATTTGTGTTTGATAAGAAGAAATGAAACCTTAAATACCAACATTCTGATGGAGAAATGAAACATCATAAACACTAATGAAATTGACTTTACTCATTTTTTTTGGTAGTATGTAAAAAGAAAAACTCTTCCCCTCTTTTCTTTCCTTGATCTTTTCTTTTCTGTCTGTTTAACTAACCAAGCTGTGTAAGAAACTATTATTCCGATTTTTAAGAGTAAAACTATTTGTGATATTATGTTAAAAGATAAATGGAATTAAGATTTAGAACAGAGCAGAGCTGGAAATTCCCTATTCAGTTGGTAATTCCGTATACCAACTGTGGATCAAAGACATTTGTAAAGGATACACATTAACAGACTTAATAAACAACTATCTTAAATCTAGAGTAAAAATAATCTTTACTGTAGGAAATTTGCAACACTTGCTATTATGATAAAGTCCAAATGAGTCAAAGAATTTCATGATAGGAAAAATTCTATACATTTAAGTAAAGCAAATATATGTGTTTAGTCAATTCAATGTCATATATGTAAAATACAGATACTTGAGAAAAGTTGTATGTTATAATCTTGAGATCTTTTTTTTTTATAGCATTACACTTTCTTATACCCAAAGGGCCTTATTTTTTAAAGATAATTACTTTCCACTCAATTATTTAAAGTTCCATATTCACAACTATGTAATGATTTAAATTCAAAATGATTTCTTGAATTACAGTGTCTACCAGTTATTCCCCATTATGTCTATAACTTTAAGCCTTAAAAATCCTTCAGATTAATTTTATTGACAGCTCTTAACAAATATCTTATTTCCACTTTATTGTCAGAGAATTAAGGTGTTGATATCATAATTAGATTATAAACCCAGAATAACTGAAATGATATATTTAACCATTTAATAGAACAAGGAGAGTTGATGGAAAAGAAAATGTTCCTATCTTCTTGCCAAAGAACTAGATCCTATACTTTAGAGGGAAAGAGTCTTCAGTCTCTATGCTAATTCAATCTACAGGCACAGAAAATGGAACTATGGGTGCTCTATTTTATCTGTCTTTAAGAGAGTTTGAACTGATTAACTGAAGCTGAGATGGCCACTTATTCACAAATCCAGTCTATTTCTAATTCTTGCCCAAATCAGTTCTCAGAAATATGATTTTTTTTTTTTTTATTATCTTAGCACCCATATATATGACAAAGGTATTTTGGCTTGTGAAGAATGAATATAGCTTCCATTCTGGTAAGACTTTTAAAAAGATGAAAATCAGCATCATCCTTACAGGAAATAATTCCTAATATTCTCTGTCCTATTTGAAGAACAGTCGTAAATCATTTTAAAGTCATTGCTCCCAGTGGTGAATTCTTGCACTGTCCTAGGCTTTTCACCTTGCAGGATTTGAGAAATCAATCAGGTAATTCAATTCAGAATAAAAATGTGAGCACCTTGAACTTGGGAAGGAGCAAAGGACACTATTGCACATTGATATTTAATATTTGGTAGCAGTGTGCATGGTGGTTAAAAAAAATGGGGGGAGAGAGAGAGATGGAGATTGGGATTTATATATAGACAGTACATAAGCAACTCTAAACATGCTCAGTCCTTTAATCTTAGTGCAATAATAGTTTTAGTAAACTGCTAGAAGTACTAGAAATGAGTGTCCACATAACGTACTGAGAAAGGTTAAAAAGTAGGAAGGAAAGATCATTTATCATAGATGCAGACAAACTTGGCTTTAATTGCCCATTCTTAAAGCCTTTTAACTTTAATCTCACCACCTGAAAAATGAGGCTAATAACATTTACTTTACAGGGTTCTTGTGAAGATTTTATGAAGTCACAGATTATAAGTGTCAACCTATAGAGGTTGATGTTATGGGAAAAGAACCAATGGATTGTAAGTCAGAACACCCAGATTCCAATTTTAGTTCAGCAACATACTAGCAGCATGACTTGTATATGTGATATAAATTCTCTGAATGTCATCAATTCTATCTGAAAAATGCAGATAATTATATCTGTTCTACCTTCCCCATAGCTCTATTTTCTTTTTTTTTAACATCTTTATTGGAGTATATAATTGCTTTACAATGGTGTGTTAGTTTCTGCTTTATAACAAAGTGAATCAGCTATACATATACATACATCTCCATATCTCCTCCCTCTTGCGTCTCCCTCCACCCTCCCTATCCCACCCCTCTAGATGGTCACAAAGCACCGAGCAGATCTCCCTGTGCTATTTTACATTCGGTAGTGTATATATGTCCATGCCACTCTCTCACTTCATCCCAGCTTACCCTTCCCCTCCCCATGTCCTCAAGTCCATTCTCTACATCTGCGTCTTTATTCCTGTCCTGCCCCTGGGTTCTTCATATCAAGTGAGATAAATATTTATAAATTGGAAAAAAGAAAAAACTATCTTTACTGCAATATTAATCATGGACAAAAGAAGTTACCTGATGACTCCAGGCTCTGCTGCCACCTAACTGAAACTCTATGAGGGACCCCAAATGACAAGCACCTAGTTCAGCCCATCAGTCCTGAATATCATAAAAGATAATGTATTTTTTAAGCCATTATGATTTTTAAGTTTGTGGAAGTTTATTATGTAGAAATAGAAAACCAGAATGTACGTGGCTCCAATTGCAAAAAAGAGAATTTTGGAAATTTCTTATCTAGGTTAACAACTTTATGGCCACTTAGAACAGATTCTGTCTGTCTCTTTTTACAAATACACATCCCTATATACATATCTAAATTAACACACACACCTACACTTACACACACATAAAAATATTGTTTGCAGATTGCCCAATAAAATATGGATGTAAAGTGAAAAGCAGATTGCAAAATGGAGGATAAAGTATACTAAAAATGACAGCAAATACAAATTTGACTTAGTATCAAACCTGACTGTGAACTTTCCAGAAAGCATGAATCAAAAAGGAAAAATAAAATACTATATATTTCCCATAACTAAAATGGAACACACTGACTACTCAAGATATGTATCATTTTCCAAGAAATGAAGGGAAATTCTGTTTTAATGTTGCATTTTATACACACCACTAAAGAATATCAAAAAGAAGATTCTCTGACCCTAATAACTACTCACAATTAGATTTTACATCAAATCCAGAAGCCATAAAAGAAAATAACATTAAATGTAATTCATAGGTAAAATTTAAAAATAGAAAAATTTGACTATTTTTTCCAAAACGTATGAAAAGAGGTAGTTTCCTTAATATTAGAAGGGTTCTTTTTTTTTTTTTTTTTAACAACTTTACTGGTGTATAATTGATTTACAATGGTGTGTTAGTTTCTGCTGTGTAACAAAGTGAATCAGCTATATGTGTACATATATTCCCATATCTCCTCCCTCTTGAGTCTGCCTCCCACCCTCCCTATCCCACCCCTCTAGGTGGACAGAAAGCACCGAGCTGATCTCACTGTGCTATGCGGCTGCTTCCCACTAGCTCTCTATTTTATATTTGGTAGTGCAACCTAAGTGTCCATCGACAGATGAATGGATAAAGAAGATGTGGCACATATATACAATAGAATATTACTCAGCCATAAAAATAGAAGGGTTCTTATAAATTAGAAAATGATATAAACAGTTTATAGAAAAATAAATGAAATGGCTTTGAACAATATGAAAATATGCCCAATCTACTAGCTAGTAAAGAAAGCAAATTAAAATTTAAAATGACAGTGTTTTCAAATCTCTAGCAAAGATAAAATAGATTTGATGACATACCACGTGGTGGAAGATGTAAACATATCTTTAATATCATTGCTGACGTGAGTCTCCATGGCTCACTGGAGAGCTATTTTGCAGTAACTCTCTATCATTTTCACCTCTAGGGCTCCAACCTACATAAATGTTTGCACACATTTGCAAATATTTTTATATAAAGATGGCCATTAAATAACTAATTAATAAAACACTTTAATATTGGTAGTCTATTAATAATAATTGGTAAAATGCTGGCTTAGACAAACACTGAAATTCTATGCAGCGTTTAATAATATACAAGTATACACTCAAATATGGAGAGGCTAATATTTTTTAAGTGCATATACCAAAGTACAAAACAGTGACCTTTTAATTTTCTCATTTGTATAAAAAAGGAACATGTTGAGGGTTGCATATGTACATACATGTGTAGGCACAGGCATGTGCATGGGCTATTTTTGCAAGGATTCATAAGAAACTATTAACAAAAATATTCCTGGAAAACACAATAGGGAAATAAGAATTGGAAGCTGATTCATTTTTTTTAATTTCTTATTTTAAAAAATTTATTTTTTGGCCACCCTGCGCAGCACGTGGGATCTTACCCCGAGACCAGGGATCGAACCTGTGCCCCCTACTGTGGAAGTGTGGAGTCTTAACCACTGGACCGCCAGGGAAGTCTCGCTGATTCACTTTTATATAACTAGTTTTTCATTATTTAAATTTATTTTTACCATGTGCCATTATTTTCTCACTAAAATTAGTGGGATTGGGGGAAGCAAAATGATTTCTCAATGGCCTACCAATGACTTGCAAGAAACTAACTAATGTGATCCAAGAGTATTACATTTTAGTCGCTGAAGTCTATGTGGTTGACAGCTGTAGTTTTAAACTACATTCCAGGGAGCCCTAGAATTCCCCAGAAATACCTGGTGCCACTGTGGAGACTGATGGGGAGACATAGTGGTCCAAATTATGCTGGATACCCCTCACCCTCACCAGCTGTGTCCAAATCATTCTTTTATTTACTTTACACATTGAGGCTACACAAAATACTTTGTTTGAATGGAAAAATTGTACTGTTAGAAAAGCTTGAAAAATCCTGATATATAGGAATCCATTAATAACACATCCGCTAGCTGTCAACTGCGATACATGAGACAGCTGGAGAGTCCGATTTTAACATACAACATTCCATAATAGTTGAAAGACCTTTTGTGTTATGTGGCAATTGCATATGTAAGTAAAGCCGCCCAAACCTTTCTTACTGGAATGTATTCAGACTATGGGACAATATCTAGGAAAAACATTGGCAATTTATGAGCCAAATTTCCAAACTGAAAAAACAAAAACAACCTAATGTTTTCTATTTAGTGCTGTAAGTTTTCTTGGGTTTTATACAACAGGAGTAATTAAACATCAGCCTTCAGAACTTTGTCACATTTATTGAAGAACCAATTGTCAGCATGTATAACTTCATAGAACACAACTTGATATTTTCTTTAATAAGGAGGGGTTTCAGATTTCAAGTTTTGGCTTGGTTTCTAATGGCTGTGCTTAGATTATTAAATTCCTTTTCTAACTGCAACTAAATATGTCTTCTATCTTATTTCAGTTCTGGCTATTATTTAAAATGCATTTGGCTCTGATATTTTATGGCAGAATGAACAATCTGCTTATATGTGTCAGAGACTGTGTCTTCTTTCCATCATCAGAAAAAGAGTGCAGTGTGCAGTAGAGAACGTTACTGACACTTGGGCAGGAGTTTTTTCTCCTGATGCTCTTATTAGATACAACTTAAACATGTCTTTCCTGCCAGGCATAATTCCTATAAATTGTGACTGCTTCCCCATATGTTTAATCTCTATTTTTATCTCGGTTTCTCTACTGGATTTTCCACTGGATTCCACCCAGATCTCTAATAACTCATAGGAAATGACCCTTTTCAAAGGACTCATCTTCATTTCTGTACTTAATTTTCATCAATGTTACTCTCTCTGATCCCTTCCACTTTACCACCCCCCTTCATGCCATTTCCTTGGACATTCCCATCTCTAAGCTAACTGTTGACTTCCTTTGTTCTATGCTCCACTGAGATCCCAGATAGGACTTGACCCTTCATCTACATAGGATTTTCAAACAAAATTAAAGAGATTTTGAGGCTCTGTCAAGTTTAACAATAGGAAATGTTTTAAATCCAGAAAGCTATTCTATATGGACAATCACAGAGGCTCTATTAGAAAGTGAATAGGTATGAATAAGGAACTTAACATTGGTTATCCAAAGCCCATACCCACAGAAACCAACTTTCACTGAAAAACAAAAATAAAGAAATGGGAAGGAGTTTTCTCCACCATAAACTATGGCACACCAGAGTTTTACTGTAATATCGACCTGTTCCTAAACTTAACCAATATATTGGGTAGAGCAATGACAAACAGTTTGTAGGAATGTATTAAACTTTAATGTCTCCCCCCATCACTGGAAACTGAGCCACTGGAAATTTGTAAGCCATACTGGTTTAGAGGATTTTTTTGGAAAATAAAAAAAAAAATCACCAGAAATAATCAGTTCCCTTTCTGAATGATCATTGTGAGAGATCACTTAACTGGATTATGAAAGAAGGCAACTTAAGAATGATTTCATTCCTTTCCTATGATTGTTTTAATATAATTGTAT
Source organism: Balaenoptera musculus (assembly GCF_009873245.2). NCBI lineage: Eukaryota > Metazoa > Chordata > Mammalia > Artiodactyla > Balaenopteridae > Balaenoptera > Balaenoptera musculus. Next base: position 43,359,890 of record NC_045800.1, read on the forward strand.
ATGTACATCCAAACAATATAGTGAAGAATGGAACGAAGGCAAAAAGAACTTCCGATGATGAATCAATCTTTTTCAGAGTCAAAAGCTGACGTTTCAGTTTCCCTGCGGGAGAGTTTAGAGAAAGTGAATGGGGTGGGGAGACTCAGACATGTCAGCATGCTGTCTGAGAAGAGGGAAGGTGAAGTGAAGAGCTGTCAATTGAGATGGGAAAAGAGAGGGGATGTAGAAAATATTCTGGCAAACCAACTGTGCTCTTACTACTTTAGACAAGCCAGAAAACTTAGTATTTTTTCCTCTTAAGAGATAGTTCATCCTCAGAACCCAGTGGTTTTACTTAATTCTCAACGACCTTTGTTACTGTCAGTTTTACTATCTAATCTTTGCAGTTGCTAATTTGCAACAATGTCACTCCTCTGAGGCAAAAAAAAAAAAAAAAAAAGGTTAATAAAATAAAATCCAGATGGAATGATAAGGAAGACAGTTATAAGTGAAGTTAACAATACAAGTACATGATGTCCTTACACAAAGTCTACAAAATCCATACATATCTCTTATTAAACCACATTTTCCCAATGTCTCTGCAACCCTAGAGGGACAATCTTGTCACTTATTTTTCTTATCTTCCTGAGAGGAAGATCAAGACACCTACAAAAGCCTCTTGAATATTGAACTCTAATTTTCAGCCACTCCCATTCATATCATCAAGCTAACATATGAAATATTAAAGTTCTATTTTGAAGTCTAGGGAGAAAACTTAAAACCCAAAAAATATTGTCTTTCTGGAAAATTTAAAAAATAAACATCCAATAAATCTTTGAAACTATCTTGCAAAATGCTAAATAAATTGTAAATTCTGATTTAGAAGCCAAATTTAAAGTATTAAATTATTTTAATAAAACTTTACTTTTAGAATATTTTTAGATTCAAAGAAAAACTGAGGACAGATTACAGGGAGTTTTCATATACCCTGCACCCAGTTTCCCCTATTGTTAATATCCTACATTATTATGGTACATTTTTCACAATTAATGAGCCAATATTGACATACTATTTTCGACATCACTTTGTTCAAATTTTCTTAGTTGATACTTAGTGTCCTTCTTCTCTTTTACCATTTCGGCATGCCACCCAGAACATCTTATTGTTGATGTTGACCTTGATCACTGGCTGAGGTAGTGTTTTTCAGGTTTAGTGACTGTACCTTTATTACCCACTCCCCTTTCCACAGAGAGCTCTTTGGAAGGAAGTATACAGCCCACACTTAAGGAGTGGGGAATTACTTCCCGTCCTGAGGATTGAGTATCTAAATATATTATTTGTAATTCTTCTAGTAATGTTTGTCTCTTCTCTGCCAATTAGTTACTCAATCATTTATTTATATCAGCATGGGCTCAAAGGTGTCTATTTTATATTCTGTGTTATAATCCAATATTACTTTATTTTGTTGCTCAAATTGTTCTACCTTTGGCCATCAGGGGTTCTTTCAGGTAGCTCGAGTCCCTTTAACCTAACTGCATGACTGTGGGTTTTGTTTGTTTTTAGAACTTCCTTACTTTCTGACCAAATAAGATGTTCCAGGCCCATCTTATATGTTCCTTGCCCGAGTTTTAGAACTGGCCAATTCTCCAAGGGAACCTATTGCTTTTATTGGAGAACGGTATGAGAAACCAAGATCTGGCCACCAGATGTGTTCACTGCTACTAGAGTCTTGTTGTTTCTAGGCCCTCTTAGCTGACTGAACAAATTAATATATATGCATACCAATGTATATACATATATTTGTAAGTATTTCTATATGTATCTGTCTCTATATCAAGCTAAACGTGAGTTAATACAAACATCATTCTAGACTTCTCTCTGTATCTGAAACCTCCTACTCCAGCGATGAGAAACTTGGCTCCCTTAAACTATCATCCATTGTCTAATTTTTATAAATATGATATTTTGTAAGTTACTCTGAAAATCTATTTCCTAGGTAGAGATACATATAGTTACACACAGACACACAGACCACAATCTCTCTCTCCCCCCCCCACCACACACACAGAGTCTAAAAAGATATCAGATGATGTAGTCCATCTTTTTTTTAAGTAATTAATCTTTTTAAAACATCTTTATTGGAGTATAATTGCTTTACATTGTTGTGTTAGTTTCTGCTGCATAACAAAGTGAATCAGCTATATGTGTACATATATCCCCATATCCCCTCCCTCTTGTATCTCCCTCCCACCCTCCCTATCCCACCCTTCTAGGTAGTCACAAAGCACCGAGCTGATCTCCCTGTGCTAGGCGGCTGCTTCCCACTAGCTATCTATTTTACATTTGGTAGTGTATATATGTCCATGACACTCTCTCACTTCGTCCCAGCTTACCCTTCCCCCTCCCCGTGTCAAGTCCATTCTCTACATCTGCGTCTTCATTCCTGTCTTGCCCCTCATCCTCTCTTTTATATATGTGGGAATTGAGACTTATCAGATTAAATGACTTATCCAAGGGAATAAAACTAGTAATTGACATATTTAGAACAAAAGCCTAGGTGTCTTCTCTATTATAATTGATTTTAGAATGACTCATCCAAACCCTCACATTACAGATGAAGAAACTAACATCCATAGAGTTTAACATTTTATAGCTGGTTAATGACAGAACTGGAAGACCACCTAAAATAAGACCATCTAAAATTAGAAATAACAACAAATCCCTATATTTTACCTGCAAAAATCATCAAAACTTTATGAAAATGTAGTCTTCGGCTAAACTATAAGTTCATATAACTTATGTTAAAGACATGATTTAAATAAATTTGCGGATTATAGGCAAAATATTTTGGAATAGATAATGGTCCTTGCACTCAGTACTAAAGAAAATTGGGTCCATTTAGACCATTACAGAATTGTTCATTGAGACAATGAAGTTTGCTTATATTCTGCTCTTTTCTACCCAGCAGCAAACAATGTTCCAATGGTCTTGACACTCTTCCCAATCAATTATGGAGGAAATAAATGTTGATTTATGTCAGCCAAAATAATTTGATCAAGGAAATAGTGCTATTTGATTTATGTAGGAGTTAATACTCATGACAAATACTAACATTTCACTACAGGTAAAAAGAAATTTTTTGGTTATTGATATAATATAAAAGAAAACATATTAGAGAATATGTAAAATAAAATTTAACAAAAAAGTCATTTTTACAGTTTTTTCATGGGAAAATCTGTAAAGACATTTTCAGAGTAATATATATGACCAACAGAAACTAAAACAACAAAAATTGAAATAATATTTAGCTCTTCTTATATGTCAGGTACTATTTTAATGTTTTATATGTTTTAGCTTATTTAATCTTCTCAACAATAAAGGGTATTATTTTAGTTTTTTAAGGAACCTTCATACCATTCTCCATAATGGTTGTAGCAATTTGCATTCTCACCAACAGTTTAAGAGGGTTCCCTTTGATCCAACAATCCTACTCCTGGGCATATATACTCAGAAAAAACCATAATTCAAAAAAGATACATGCACCCCAATGTTTATTGCAGCACTGTTTACAATAGCCAGGACATGGAAGCAACCTAAATGTCCATCGACGGAGGAACAGATAAAGAAGATGTGGTACATATATATATAATGGAATATTACTCAGCCATAAAATAAAATGAAATAATGCCATTTGCAGACAAGGATGGACCTAGAGATTGTCATACTCAGTGAAGTAAGTCAGACAGAGAAAGACAAATATTGCATGATATCACTTATATGTGGAATCTAAAAAATGGTACAAATGAACTTATTTATAAAACAGAAAGAGAGTCACAGATGTAGAAAACAAACTTATGGTTACCAAGGGAGAAAGCGGGGGGGAGGGATAAAATGGGAGACTGGGATTGACACATACACACTACTATATATAAAATAGATAACTAATAAGAACCTACTGTATAGCACAGGGAACTCTATTCAATACTCTGTAATGACCTATATGGGAAAAGAATCTAAAAAAGAGTGGGTATATGTATAACTGTTTCACTTTGCTGTACAGCAGAAAGTAACACAACATTGTAAATCAACTATACTCCAATAAAAATTAATTAAAAAGAAAGAAAGATGAAGGGACAGAGAGTGATAAATTGCTTCACAATAACCTTCACTTTAGAACCAAAAAGCAACAACTGCACTGTTTAGTATCTGTGACTTGTGAATTTTCAGTCTACAAGTTACAGCTCTGTTTAACTTGGAGGACTCAGTTTTCAAAATTAATAATTACTTTTTACACAGATGTGTAAAAAATTGTGTAAAAATAAAATCTTTGACTTTCATTTTATATTAAAAATAGAGTATTACTTTACTTATTTTTATTTAAGGAATCTGTACCACATAGCAAAACAAATCCAGAAGGTAAACTGTATGTGTGTTCTTGTTTTTTTTAATTGAATTTTAGCTTTTTTAAAAAAATAAAACTTTAGAGGACTTCATGAGCTCAGAGATCATTTTATCCAGGGGTTCTTAGTGTTACCTCATATTAGAATAACACAGAGAACTAAATATAACATAAATATACAACCTTGCTCAGGCATGCTTATTATTTTTTTTAAATCAATATCACAGGGATTTCTTTTAAGAACACTGATTACTGACCTGTACCCTCAGGATTTCTGATTAAGTAGTTCACGGGTGGATCTCAATAATCTGTATTTTAGGGGGGGAGGAGAGAAGATGGTGGAAGAGTAAGACGCGGAGATCACCTTCCTTCCCACAGATAAAGTAGAAATACATCTACACGTGGAACTGCTCCCACAGAACACCCACTGAACGCTGGCAGAAAACGTCAGACCTCCCAAAAAGCAAGAAACTCCCCACGTACTTGGGTAGGGCAAAAGAAAAAAGAAATAACAGAGACAAAAGAATAGGGACGGGACCTGCAGCAGTGGGAGGGAGCTGTGAAGCACGAAAGGTTTCCACGCACTAGGAAGCCCCTTCGCGGGCAGAGACTGCGGGTGGCAGAGGGGGGAAGCTTCGGAGCCACGGAGGAGAGCGCAGCCACAGGGGGGCGGAGGGCAAAGCGGAGAGATTCCCGCACAGAGGCTCGGCGCCGAGCAGCGCTCACCAGCCCGAGAGGCTTGTCTGCTCACCCAACGGGGCGGGCGGGGCTGGGAGCTGAGGCTCAGCTTCAGTCGAATCCCAGGGAGAGGACTGGGGTTGGCGGCGTGAACACAGCCTAAAGGGGTTAGCGCACCACAGCTGGCTGGGAGGGAGTCCGGGAAAAAGTCTGCAGCTGCCAAAGAGGCAAGAAACTTTTTCTTGCCTCTTTGTTTCGCGGCGCGCAAGGAGAGGGGATTCAGAGCGCCACCTAAACGAACTCCACAGACGGGTGCGAGCCACGGCGATCAGCGCAGGAGCCTGTGCAGCCCGCCACTGCCAGGGTCCCGTGATCTGGGGACAACTTTCCCGGGAGAACGCACTGTGCGCCTCAGGCTGGTGCAACGTCACGCCGGCCTCTGCCGCCACAAGCTCGCCCCGCCTCCTCCGTACCGCTCCCTCCCCCCGCCTGAGTGAGCCAGAGCCCCCGAAGCAGCTGCTCCTTTAACCCCGTTCTGTCTGGGTGGGGAACAGACGCCCTCAGTCGACCTATATGCAGACGCGGGGCCAAATCCAAAGCTGAACCCCGGGAGCTGTGCGAACAAAGAAGAGAAAGGGAAATCTCTCCCAGCAGCCTCAGAAGCAGCGGATTAAAACTCCACAAACAACTTGATGTGCCTGCATCTGTTGAATACCTGAATAGACAACAAATCATCCCAAATTCAGGAGGTGGACTTTGGGAGCAGGATATATTAATTTTTCCCCTTTTCCTTTTTTTGTGAGTGTATATGTATATGCTTCTGGGTGAGATTTTGTCTGTATAGCTTTGCTTTATAATAGCTTTATTTTACTTCACTATATTATAGCCTCTTTCTTTCTTTCTTTCTTTCTATTTTTTCTCCCTTTTACTCTGAGCCGTGTGGACGAAAGGCTCTTGGTGCTCCAGCCAGGCATCAGGGCCGTGCCTCTGAGGTGGGAGAGCCAACTTCAGGACACTGGTCCACAAGAGACCTCCCAGCTCCACGTAATACCAAACGGCAAAAATCTCTCAGAGATCTCCATCTCAACATCAAGACCCAGCTTCACTCAACGACCAGCAAGCTACAGTGCTGGACACCCTATGCCAAACAACTAGCAAGACAGGAACACAGCCCCATCCATTAGCAGAGAGGCTGCCTAAAATCATAATAAGGCCACAGACACCCCAAAATACACCACCAGACGTGGTCGTGCCCACCAGAAAGACAAGATCCAGCCTCATCCACCAGAACTCAGGCACTAGTTCCCTCCACCAGGAAGCCTACACAACCCAATGAACCAACCTTACCCACTGGGGACAGATACCAAAAACAATGGGAACTACGAACCTGCAGCCTGTGAAAAGGAGACCCCAAACACAGTAAGATAAGCAAAATGAGACGACAGAAAAACACACAGCAGGTGAAGGAGCAGGGTCAAAACACACCAGACTTAACAAATGAAGAGGAAATAGGTAGTCTACCTGAAAAAGAATTCAGAATAATGATAGTAGGGATGATCCAAAATCTTGGAAATAGAGTAGACAAAATGCAAGAAACATTTAACAAGGACGTAGAAGAACTAAAGAGGAACCAAGCAACGATGAAAAACACAATAAATGAAATTAAAAATACTCTAGATGGGATCAATAGCAGAATAACTGAGGCAGAAGAAAGGATAAGTGACCTGGAAGATAAAATGGTGGAAATAACTACTGCAGAGCAGGATAAAGAAAAAAGAATGAAAAGAACTGAGGACAGTCTCAGAGACCTCTGGAACAACATTAAACGCACCAACATTCGAATTATAGGGGTCCCAGAAGAAGAAGAGAAAAAGAAAGGGACTGAGAAAATATTTGAAGAGATTATAGTTGAAAACTTCCCTAATATGGGAAAGGAAATAGTTAATCAAGTCCTGGAAGCACAGAGAGTCCCATACAGGATAAACCCAAGGAGAAACACGCCAAGACACATATTAATCAAATGTCAAAAATTAAATATAAAGAAAACATATTAAAAGCAGCAAGGGAAAAACAACAATTAACACACAAGGGAAACCCCATAAGGTTAACATATGATCTTTCAGCAGAAACTCTGCAAGCCAGAAGGGAGTGGAAGGATATACTTAAAGTGATGAAGGAGAAAAACCGACAACCAAGATTACTCTACCCAGCAAGGTTCTCATTCAGATGTGATGGAGAAATTAAAACCTTTACAGACAAGCAAAAGCTGAGAGAGTTCAGCACCACCAAACCAGCTTTACAACAAATGCTATAGGAACTTCTCTAGGCAAGAAACACGAGAGAAGGAAAACACCTACAATAACAAACCCAAAACATTTCAGAAAATGGGAATAGGAACATACATATCGATAATTACCTTGAATGTAAATGGATTAAATGCTCCCACCAAAAGACACAGGCTGGCTGAATGGATACAAAAACAAGACCCATATATATGCTGTCTACAAGAGACCCACTTCAGACCTAGAGACACATACAGACTGAAAGTGAGGGGATGGAAAAAGATATTCCATGCAAATGGAAATCAAAAGAAAGCAGGAGTAGCAATTCTCATATCAGACAAAATAGACTTTAAAATAAAGACTATTACAAGAGACAAAGAAGGACACTATATAATGATCAAGGGATCGATCCAAGAGGAAGGTATAACAATTGTAAATATTTATGCACCCAACATAGGAGCACCTCAATACATAAGGCAAATACTAACAACCATAAAAGGGGAAATCGACAGCAACACAATCATAGTAGGGGACTTTAACACCCCACTTTCACCAATGGACAGATCATCCAAAATGAAAATAAATAAGGAAACACAAGCTTTAAATGATACATTAAACAAGATGGACTTAATTGATATTTATAGGACATTCCACCCAAAAACAACAGAATACACATTTTTCTCAAGTGCTCATGGAACATTCTCCAGGATAGATCATATCTTGGGTCACAAATCAAGCCTTGGTAAATTTAAGAAACCTGACATCGTATCAAGTATCTTTTCCGACCACAACGCTATGAGACTAGATATCAATTACAGGAAAAGATCTGTAAAAAATACAAACACATGGAGGCTACACAAAACACTACTTAATAACGAAGTGATCACTGAAGAAATCAAAGGGGAAATCAAAAAATACCTAGAAACAAATGACAATGGAGATACGACGACCCAAAACCTATGGGACGCAGCAAAAGCAGTGCTAAGAGGGAAGTTTATAGCAATACAAGCCTACCTCAAGAAACAGGAAACATCTCGAATAAACAACCTAACCTTGCACCTAAAGCAATTAGAGAAAGAAAAACAAAAAAACCCCAAAGCTAGCAGAAGGAAAGAAATCATAAAGATTAGGTCAGAAATAAATGAAAAAGAAGTGAAGGAAACAATAGCAAAAATCAATGAAACTAAAAGCTGGTTTTTGAGAAGATAAACAAAATTGATAAACCATTAGCCAGACTCATCAAGAGAAAAAGGGAGAAGACTCAAATCAATAGAATTAGAAATGAAAAAGGAGAAGTAACCAGTGACACTGCAGAAATACAAAAGATCATGAGAGATTACTACAAGCAACTCTACGCCAATAAAATGGACAACCTGGAAGAAATGGACAGATTCTTAGAAATGCACAACCTGCCAAGACTGAACCAGGAAGAAATAGAAAATATGAACAGACCAATCACAAGCACTGAAATTGAAACTGTGATTAAAAACCTTCCAACAAACAAAAGCCCAGGACCAGATGGCTTCACAGGTGAATTCTATCAAACATTTAGAGAAGAGCTAACACCTATCCTTCTCAAACTCTTCCAAAATATTGCAGAGGGAGGAACACTCCCAAACTCATTCTACGAGGCCACCATCACCCTGATACCAAAACCAGACAAAGATGTCAAAAAGAAAGAAAACTACAGGCCAATATCACTGATGAACGTAGATGCAAAAATCCTCAACAAAATACTAGCAAACAGAATCCAACAGCACATTAAAAGGATCATACACCATGATCAAGTGGGGTTTATCCCAGGAATGCAAGGATTCTTCAATATACACAAATCAATCAATGTGATACACCATATTAACAAATTGAAGGAGAAAAACCATATGATCATCTCAACAGATGCAGAGAAAGCTTTCGACAAAATTCAACACCCATTTATGATAAAAGCCCTGCAGAAAGTAGGCATAGAGGGAACTTTCCTCAACATAATAAAGGCCATATATGACAAACCCACAGCCAACATTGTCCTCAATGGTGAAAAACTGAAACCATTTCCACTAAGATCAGGAACAAGACAAGGTTGCCCGCTCTCACCACTATTATTCAACATAGTTTTGGAAGTGTTAGCCACAGCAATCAGAGAAGACAAAGAAATAAAAGGAATCCAAATCGGAAAAGAAGAAGTATAGCTGTCACTATTTGCAGATGGCATGATACTATACATAGAGAATCCTAAAGATGCTACCAGAAAACTCCTAGAGCTAATCAATGAATTTGGTAAAGTAGCAGGATACAAAATTAATGCACAGAAATCGCTTGCATTTCTATACACTAATGACGAAAAATCTGAAAGTGAAATTAAGAAAACACTCCCGTTTACCATTGCAACAAAAAGAATAAGATATCTAGGAATAAACCTACCTAAGGAGACCAAAGACCTGTATGCAGAAAATTATAAGACACTGATGAAAGAAATTAAAGATGATACAAATAGATGGAGAGATATACCATGTTCCTGGATTGGAAGAATCAACATTGTGAAAATGACTCTACTACCCAAAGCAATCTACAGATTCAGTGCAATCCCTATCAAACTACCACTGGCATTTTTCACAGAACTAGAACAAAAAATTTCACAATTTGTATGGAAACACAAAAGACCCCGAATAGCCAAAGCAATCTTGAGAACGAAAAATGGAGCTGGGGGAATCAGGCTCCCTGACTTCAGACTATACTACAAAGCTTCAGTAATCAAGACAGTTTGATACTGGCACAAAAACAGAAATATAGATCAATGGAACAGGATAGAAAGCCCAGAGATAAACCCACACACATATGGTCACCTTATCTTTGATAAAGGAGGCAAGCATATACAGTGGAGAAAAGACAGCCTCTTCAATAAGTGGTGCTGGGAAAATTGGACAGGTACATGTAAAAGTATGAAATTAGAACACTCCCTGACACCATGCACAAAAATAAACTCCAAATGGATTAAAGACCTAAGTGTAAGGCCAGACACTATCAAACTCTTAGAGGAAAACATAGGCAGAACACTCTATGACATACATCACAGCAAGATTCTTTTTGACCCAGCTCCCAGAGAAATGGAAATAAGAACACAAATAAACAAATGGGACCTAATGAAACTTAAAAGCTTTTGCACAGCAAAGGAAACCATAAACAAGACCAAAAGACAACCCTCAGAATGGGAGAAAATATTTGCAAATGAAGCAACTGACAAAGGATTAATCTCCAAGATTTACAAGCAGCTCATGCAGCTCAATAACAAAAAAACGAACAACCCAATCCAAAAATGGGCAGAAGACCTAAATAGACATTTCTCCAAAGAAATTATACAGATTGCCAACAGACACATGAACGAATGCTCAACATCATTAATCATTAGAGAAATGCAAATCAAAACTACAATGAGATATCATCTCACACCGGTCAGAATAGCCATCATCAAAAAATCTAGAAACAATAAATGCTGGAGAGGGTGTGGAGGAAAGGGAACACTCTTGCACTCTTGGTGGGAATGTAAATTGATACAGCCACTATGGAGAACAGTATGGAGGTTCCTTAAAAAACTACAAATAGAACTACCATACGACCCAGCAATCCCACTACTGGGCATATACCCTGAGAAAACCATAGGTCAAAAAGAGTCATGTACCAAAATGTTCATTGCAGCTCTATTTACAATAGACAGGATATGGAAGCAACCTAAGTGTCCATCATCGGATGAATGGATAAAGAAGATGTGGCACATATATACAATGGAATATTACTCAGCCATAAAAAGAAATGAAATGGAGGTATTTGTAATGAGGTGGATGGAGTTAGAGTCTGTCATACAGAGTGAAGTAAGTCAGAAAGAGAAAAACAAATACAGTATGCTAACACATATATACGGAATCTAAGGAAAAAAAAAAAAAAAAAAGGTCATGAAGAACCTAGTGGCAAGACGGGAATAAAGACACAGACCTACTAGAGAATGGACTTGAGGATATGGGGAGGGGGTGGGGTGAGATGTGACAGGGTGAGAGAGTGTCATGGACATATATACACTACCAAATGTAAAATAGATAGCTAGTGGGAAGCAGCCGCATAGCACAGGGAGATCAGCTCGGTGCTTTGTGACCACCTAGAGGGGTGGGATGGGGAGGGTGGGAGGGAGGGAGATGCAAGAGGGAAGAGATATGGGAACATATGTATATGTATAACTGATTCACTTTGTTATAAAGCAGAAGCTAACACACCATTGTAAGGCAATTATACTTCAATAAAGATATTTAAAAAAAATAATAATAATAATCCGTATTTTAAACAAATGCCCAGGTAATGACATTGTTCTGGGCACTGCACTCTGGGAACCACTGATTCACAGAATTAAATTACAATCTTTAGAACTGGTGGAACTAGAACCTGAGCAAAACCTTTTTTGTTGTTGTTGTTGTTGTTTGTTTTCATAAAACTTTGCAACCACACAGAAATGAAGGGAGAATGAAGCCCTTTGCATCAGCCAACCAACCTCAACAATTATAGACCATCTTGTTTTACCTATTACCCAAAGTTCCATTTTCTTTTTCTTTTGTTGTTCCATTTTTCCTGTATTCCCTTTACTTTTCTTTCCCCTTCCACTTTCCTTCATTGTTGTTTGTTTCTTTCTGTTCTTTTTTCTTTCTGAAATCTATTTGAAAGCAAATTCCACATGTAATTTCCCTGATAAAGAATTCACATGCACTTCTAAGTGATAAAACTTTTAAACAATAACAACCATGCCATTATTACATAGGTAGCTTTTAAAGTGCCCTCTGCCCCAGATTTCAATACATAGCCAGGATTGGGCTCCTCTAATTCCTTGCTTTTGAGGCCATAAAGAATATAGGTTGGAGGGTTGGAATTAGATGTCTTATCTCTTAACCCCCAATCTTTTCAATACATTTTTTTGGGTAATAAACACAACACTTTAAAGAGTAGGAAAACATAAATTGTGTAATATGATTAAAGTAGTAATGGTAAGTAAAGTGCTTACTGTATTATGTTTGAATTGAATTAAAACATATTTAAAAAAACAAATAAGTGCCTCCATAGATGTGTTCATTTATCACCATCAATATCTGTGGAGTACTGGAAAGTATATTTAAAGTCTGAACACGTGGCTTTAATTTCTAGTTCAACCATATATTTGTTGTCAGTCCTAAGTCTTAGGACAAATTATTTCTCTACATTTTAGTTTCTTAACCTTGTGCAACGTGAATAGTAGTAATAATAACAATAATAATAATAATCAACTGAAGCATGCACAAGATCTTTATAAAACAACAACAGCAATAACAAATTAAATGGACAAATTTTTAACAATTACTTATTTGGCCATGTCTTTGGGAGACTACAAATGATTGTACTTCCATTTAAGTGTGTGTATCTATGTGATTTTAATGTACAGACTATGGACTCTAACTTTCAAGTATTCTAAATCTGTTTTAAGGACTTAGTTGTTATGTCTGATTTAAGCTATTCTATTAAAATTACCAGTTACTAGATAGTTAAATCTGATCTTCATACCCCCATGTAATTTTCTAATATTGTTTCTTCCTCGTTTATAAATCATTAAATATTGTATGAAAATCAGATAATCCCCTTCCTAGTGTGCTTAAAAGTATTGATTATAGTTATAAAATTTCACATTAAAAATGAAAGAGAGCTGTATTAATGGCCCCTCAAATGATGAATGGAATAAATTTAATGTGTTTGATCTCAATTTTCTTAAATTTGGCAGAGTTGAATTTTATGTTTTTTAATGTATACTCCTTGAGTATTCTCTAGCTTGTAAAATTTATAGGAGAAATTTCAAATAAGTAAGCAAGCTTGAAAAAATTTCAGTTTAAAGTTAACCTAAGAAATCCAAATTCCTTGTATTATTGAATATTGTTTAATAAAAGCAAGTATGAATCTGTACCAGCACAAAGTATGTAGAAACTATCCTTTCTCAGGTTTTCTTTACACTTCAAACTAAAGTTTAACATCCTGTTATAACACAAAAAAACTCCACAATGCATTGCAACACATAATTGTAAAATTTGAGAAATGTTTAAATTTAGTATAAATTCTATCAGAACAACACATGCCTGCCACAACTAATCTTACAAATACTCCATTAGCTAGCATGGTGAATTCATGAGATTTAAAAATAATTCTCTGAGGAAATCCATATCAATGTTTTTGGTACTTAGGATTATTGATTTACTGCTTTCTGGAAAGCTGCTTTCTCAGGTGAAATATGTAACACCATCAGTAGAATTAAATGCAGTATCAAAGTATCTCTCTATCCTCATTCAAACACTTTAGAGACACTTCCCCATTGCCTGATTAACCTTGTCCAGGAGAGATAAATGTTGGCTTAGGTTATTCTGGGGAAATAAAACATTGAATGGCATTTTGCTGTTGGAAGTCTATTATCTGCATAAACCAAGTTTCATTCCAGTTTGTCAATACACCAGCCAAAATATATCTGGATGGATTTTCATCAATGGTCAAAGTTATGTTGTAATAGCTTGACCTCAAATATAGCATAAGTGGTGTCTTCAAGATTTATATTAAGGTGGTATCCTTCACAGGTGCTGAAATTGAGGTCTAATCTGAGACTTATAGGATTACAGGAAGAAGAGACATGCCAGAAATAATAGAATGACATAGGCAGACAAATCAGACTTTGGTTTCAAATGTGAGCTGCTATTCAAAATCACAAGGGCATACACTGATTTGCAGGTTCAGATTTCTAATGAAGATGCTTTTTAGTTGGGCAACTCTGCACCCAGGATGAAAATCATCAGGGATTTATTTGTCTAATGATGGTAAGTCAAAGAGGAATATTACAATAACTTTTTTTTTAACATCTTTATTGGAGTATAATTGCTTTACAATGGTGTGTTATTTTCTGCTGTATGACAAAGTGAATCAGTTATATGTATACATATATCCCCATATCCCCTCCCTCTTGCACCTCCCTCCCACCCTCCCTATCCCACCCCTCTAGGTGGTCACAAAGCACCGAGCTGATCTCCCTGTGCTATGCTGCTGCTTCCCACTAGCTACCTATTTTACATTTGGTAGTGTATGTATGTCAATGCTACTCTCACTTCATCCCAGCTTACCCTTCCCCCTCCCTGTGTCCTCAAGTCCATTCTCTACATCTGTGTCTTTATTCCTGTCCTGCCCCTAGGTTCATCAGAACAATATTTTTTTTAGATTTTATATATATATATATATATATATATATATATATGTGTGTGTGTGTGTGTGTGTGTGTGTGTGTGTGCTAGCATATGGTATTTGTTTTTCTCTTTCTGACTTACTTCACTCTGTAAGACAGACTCCAGGTCCATCCACCTCACTACAAATAACTCAATTTCATTTCTTTTTATGACTGAGTAATATTCCATTGTATATATGTACCACATCTTCTTTATCCATTCATCTGTCAATGGACAGTTAGGTGGCTTCCATGTCTTGGCTATTGTAAATAGTACTGCAGTGAACATTGTGGTACATGACTCTTTTTGAGTTATGGTTTTCTCAGGGTATATGCCCAGTAGTGGGACTGCTGAATCATGTGGAAGTTCTATTTTTAGTTTTTTTTAAGTAACCTCCATACTGTTCTCCATAGTGGCTGTATCAATTTACGTTCCCACCAACAGTGCAAGAGGGTTCCCCTTTCTCCACACCCTCTCCAGCATTTATTGTTTGTAGATTTCTTGATGATGGCCATTCTGACCGGTGTGAGGTGATACCGCATTGTGGTTTTGATTTGCATTTCTCTAATGATTAGTGATGTTGAGCATTCTTTCATGTGTTTGTTGGCAATCTGTATATCTTCTTTGGACAAATGTCTGTTTAGGTCTTCTACCCATTTTTGACTGGGTTGTTTGTTCTTTCGATACTGAGTTGCATGAGCTGCTTGTATATTTTAGAGATTAATCCTTTGTCAGTTGCTTCATTTGCAAATATTTTCTCCCATCCTGAGGGTCGTCTTTTCATCTTGTTTATGGTTTCCTTTGCTGTGCAAAAGCTTTTAAGTTTCATTAAGTCCCATTTGTTTATTTTTGTTTTTAATCTCCATTTTTCTAGGAGTTACCATGTCCTTGGATTGGAAGAATCAACACTGTGAAAATGACTATACTACCTAAAGCAATCTACAGATTCAATGCAATCCCTATCAAACTACCAATAGCATTTTCCACAGAACTATAACAAAAAATTTCACAATTTGTATGGAAACACAAAAGACCCCGAACAGCCAAAACAATCTTGAGAAAGAAAAACGGAGCTGGAGGAGTCAGGTTCTCTGTCTTCAGACTATACTGCAAAGCTACAATAATCAAGACAGTATATGTTACTGGCACAAAAACAGAAATATAGATCAATGGAACAAGACAGAAAGCCCAAAGATAAACCCACGCACATATGGTCACCTTATCTTTGCAAAGGAGGCAAGAATATACAATGGAGAAAAGACAGCCTCTTCAATAAGTGGTGCTGGGAAAACTGGACAGCTACATGTAGAAGAATGAAATTAGAACACTTCCTAACACCATACACAAACATAAACTCAAAATGGAATAAAGACCTAAATGTAAGGCCAGACACTATAAAACTCTTAGAAGAAAACATAGGCAGAACACTCTATGACATAAATCACAACAATAACCTTCTTGAAGGCTACAAAACCCTTTGTAAGACCACTTTTGACCAGTAACCAATGGAACTTTGCATAACGTTTTATTATAAAGAGATTAGGGAAGTCAGTCTCCCAGAGGAAAACAAAACGAAAAGAATGAAATTAAAAGAAATGAAAAATTCCTTTCCTGTAAGTAACTGAATTCATACAGAAGCATTCTGGCTCTGGCAATATATCACACACCATGGGTATCCTTAGAACAGGAATGTCCCAGTATTAGGGGGATTAAGTTCAGCCCATGTGAGACTATTTCATACTTTGAACCAGTTACTTTCAGAATGAGACTGATATGTATACATAAATTGCCTAACAATGACTGTGGGAGAACTAGGCTCATTAGTGAAAACAATTTTGTATAAATGATCAAACATCAGTTTTTGACACATGTGCTTGGTTATCATTCATAATATTCATTCATTCATTCATTCATAATATTCAAGCTTGAGGACAATTGAATTACTGTCAAAATTTAGTAAACAAAATAATCAACATGTATATTCCCACATTTATTCTACACTGAGAACTGTCATCATTTTTATCATTTTAGTTAAGAATCTGAAATGAATACACTTGTGTTTAATTGGACATGTTGAAAAATAATTTCAGCTCTTAACATGGAATTACTCTCACTTTTCAAATATAATTAGTCAATGGATGTTACTCTTCTGTGAAACATTTTAGTAGTAAGTACAAGCCATTCCTTTATTATTATGTATCATACTGTATGTGGTTTTCACTTTTTTTGCTACTTCTGCAGCAATCTACCTCCTTTTTCATAGAAAGTTATTTAAGAAATAGAGACAACTATTTATTATCTTCATTTTATTAATTTGTGCTTTAGTGTTTCATTGTGACTGGCTCTCCTCTACACTGCCTTTCAAATTTGCATAGGCCCAGTGATGGCAGTGAGGGTAGATGCTAATGAGGTAACTAATCTCTCAAAAGGATTGAGGAGAAGGACTGATTTTTATTTCTATTTCTAATGCTCCCAATAGTAAAATTATTTTTATTTGTTGATATATAATGTAGTAAGTCTATATGCTAGAAGAAACACACTATGAAATGGTCCTCTAATTCACACCCTAACCCAAGTGATCTTTTTATTATTTTGGATGTCAAGAATTTCATCTGTTTCAAACCTATTCAGTTAAAAAAAAAAAAAAAAAGTCCCTTCAAGTTTCACTTTTGTGTTGTAACACTTGAAAAATGAGTGACTGGAGCTCAGCACAGAAACCCTTTAGCTTGCTAGATGAACCCAAGAGAGGTGAGAAAACAAATAGAAGTGAGAAAGATTTAAAGTATTCAATTTTATCACTTCTCTAGAGGAGGGGCCCACAGATGCTGGATTAGGTCAACAAAGAAGTGCTTTGGTGCTTTCTGGTCAGTTATACATGATACATGTTCTACAAAAAATGTTAAGTTCTATGTGGATGAGGCATTTGTTGTATCATGTTGTTAAGTGTAAGGTATCTTTCTTGAAAATTCTCTCTTCTGTGCTTCCCTCTCAATCTGTTTTAAACAATAAAATTATTCTAAACAAGTTTACAATTTTGTAAGTATAATTTACCAATACAAATATACAGACTGAGTCATAAAATTGGGAAGGGGAATGGTCCTGTTATTTCCCTTCATTGCCCTCCTCACCATCTGGTATATTACATATATGCTTGCCTCATTTAATTGTTTACTGTTTGTCTCACCACACTAAAATGAACCCTCGCTGAGTTTAGGGTTTTTATATCTCTCATATATGGCAGTTACATAGCAGGTATTTAATACACATTTGTTCAGTGACTAAACAAAGAGATAAATTAATCAGATAAAAGAAACAATGTTACTGAATGAGAAGGAAGGAAAATACACTCATGTTCTATGTGGCACAATTATTCATCCTGTAAAAAAATCTGATTGATGTAATAAAACAATTTTAAGTTTTAATGTATATGGAATCGAGTATTTTTTGAAATATTTGATTTGCAAAATACCATTTATAATAGTAAAAAGGTAAATCCAATACTGTGTATATTTTATTTATTGATGGATTTTTGTCTTTACCTACTGTTAAATCCTTGGGATTTTAAACTGTCAACAAATACAAAAAAAGATTTGAAATGATCTGAAGCCAAATTTTAAGTATTTATTTTTATTTCAATGTTAGAAAAATTGTCCTCTAATTGAATATTAAAATTTACACTGAGAAATATAAACTCAGCACATTGAATTTTTCAAGTAAAAATTTATGAGTATTTTCCACACACTAAATTGAAATATTTTCTTTTAAAATGAACAGAAAATACAACTTTTTAGGAAAAGATCATAAATTAAATTATGTCACTAATAAGCATCCGTTTTGCATGATGAATTTTACTTCAAGCCCTAGAATGTATAAGAATCAAAGGAATAGGAGATTTTGAACCCACTGACTATAATAAATCTCAGGTTACTCACTTCTCAATGCACGCTTGATTTAGTGGAATAAGGGAAATGAATTGAGGGTGCCTGAAGAAGATCCTGATATATGCGAGTGGGTCTCTTGTGTTATTCAAGGAAAAAAGCAAAATCGCAAAATTAATCCTCCGTAATATTGGCAGGAGAAGAAGACATCAAGTAAAATCCTTCAGTTCAAGTATATTTTTTGTATGAGAAAATTCC
Source organism: Balaenoptera musculus (assembly GCF_009873245.2). NCBI lineage: Eukaryota > Metazoa > Chordata > Mammalia > Artiodactyla > Balaenopteridae > Balaenoptera > Balaenoptera musculus. The sequence continues at coordinate 43,378,620 of NC_045800.1, forward strand.
ATTGTTTCTATGAAATCTGTAAATATTATTTTATAATTAGGTGAAAATAGCCTATAAAAACACATTCAGAATCAAACCTCAATAATTGCTATTTACGCATTTGAGTTTCCAATCCTTGCTTAGTATCATTCTTCTAGCACTAATCTTACCTGAGATCTTCAAAATTGGCAGTGGGAATTTGCAAGATGATTAATTAATACTGCTTGGGTATAGCTTGTTAATCTATGTGTGGCCATCTTAAATTTTCAACAAATGTTTCTGGTTTTCTACCTACACACGCACCTCACCCTGCTTCCAGATACCTTGTAAAATCATACCCCACATCCTCTCGTGTTTGGATGAACATATGTGATTATTCTGGCTAATGAGTTAAGATACAGGCCACTTCCAGGTCTTTTAATTGCTGAAATGGTATCCTCCTGAGGTTCTTTTCTTATTTTGCATGATGAAAAAGTATCGTGATGTTGGTTGTGCTGTTGCCAAGGGTTTCTGGGTGATTACACTGACCCCGAACTTAAACCCCAGCCACCAAAATGTAACGGATATGTAATATGAGTGAGAAATAAAACTGTTATTTTAAGCCATTAAAGTTTAGGTGGTTGTCTGTTACACAACATATCTTAGATTTTCCTAAGTATAAAATTTTCCAGAATCAATACTTGGGTGCTCCCGTGGTCATTCCCAGGCATGCGTAGAGCAGCTAACAATTTGAATCACCTGATGCACACTTCCAGCTGAGGTCAAGCAAAGGGTTTCGTATCATAACAAATGTCCTTTACACAGTCTATTTAGTACTGTGTTTTTTGTTTTGTTTTTTATTTCTCTGCTTTTTGTTGGCGATTCTGCACCAATCTCTCTCTAAGCTTTCATATTTAGAGTTTCCTAACTCTGCATCTTCCCAACATCTCACCCCAGATGAAGCCCAGACTAACTAGTTCAGTGAGACCACAGCCAGATGCACTGAGATGGCCTATTTCTTCACTCTCAAGATCCAGATATTGAGAAATTGGGACATGCTTCCATGTGTACATGGACGTTGGGGTGGGAGATAAGGAGGTAGAACTCCAACTTTGGTAAAAATATATTCCTGTTGAAACTAACAAATCAAGTCCATTTTATACAGCTTGGTTAGGTTCTAGAATTAATGTTTATTGCCAATTAAGTAGGCATGATAGAGGTTGTCCTAACCTATCATTTTTAATATTGTCTCTATGGGAAAATGTATTTCAAGTTCCAAGCCATTGATTCACAAATTAACTTCTGGAGAACTACTAGCTTTTAAAATGTGGCTCCCTGTATGGTAAAATGAGTAAGGCATAGAAACAAAGAGATAATACCCAGGTTTCCTATCTTCTGTGTACAAGGATGGTAGCTTAATAGTGATAAGACTATCTGCCTGAGCAGCCTATAAAATATGTATTTACTGAGCATTCACTATTGAGGTTAAAATTTCTGTCAATTTCTGCTACGTAATTCACAACCATGTGGGAGGAATTTAGCCCTAGAAATGAAGAAAAAGTGACAATACATGGTGTCACGATCCTGTCCACAGTACATCAGCGTATTTGTAATCCAAAGGTCTGTGCCCTGACAATTATTTCCAGTAGATTGGTACTGTAGCAGATGGGGAATCACTGATAGACTGAACTCACTACCTCTTTAGTGTACTTTTTTCTCACACTGACATCTGATAGTTTTATGTTATAGTGAATATCCATTATTTTGCATAAATCTGCCTGATTGTGCTACTGTGTCAACATGATAATCCTAAATTACAAAAAGGGAGGAATACCAAGGGTGAGGTTGGGCTTTCTACTAAAAGACCAAGTGAACATTTGATATGCACTATACATTTAGGCAGAAGAGTTTAATATTTGGCTATTCATCTTCCTTGGTATGAAGTTTCTGCCACTGTGCAGGACTTCCAGAAATGAGAGGAATTAGGAGCTACAGTTCTCATTAAAATATACTTAGTTTAAGCCAGGCAATACTGGCATATTTACAGAATAGAAGCAACCCTGAAAAATAATTGTGTCTATTACAGGTTGTAAAGAAAAGCCAGGACTCCACTGTCCACTGAACATGCTAATTGAATCCGACCTTACAAAAAGATGAAGCAAACAATGTTTTCTCTAATTGCAAAGGTCTCTGGCTGGGTACATATTCCTATTTATCACTTCACACTTGGATAATTCGTGGTGTTTCAAACAGATCCTCTTTCTTAGGAAAAGATTCTTAATTTGCAAAATAAGCCCATTGCTTTTTTTACTGATGCCTCAGAGCGTTTTGGCATGAACCCTTGGGGAACAAAGCTCCAATTTATTTCAAGGGGATTTTTAAAACTTCTAAGTTATGGATAACCTCCTCAAATAAGTTTCAGAGCCAGTGATTACTAGGCAAGTACTTTCCCAGATTAAACACCAGTTGGAAGAAGTATATCCCTTTTATGCTGACAGTCACTTTCTATGAGTTGTCTCTGGTAACAGAAGTTTAGATGAATAAATTCCTACTATTAAGAGTTAAAGTTGGAGGATGGGCATCCCACACTAGAAGTTATACAGACTGTAAGCAAATAATTACTAAGTTATGAATATAGCTAAAATGTACTGTATTTTTTATTAGACCAATAAAAATATTCTCAATTTCCATTTTGGTGTATTGGAGTATCTAGGAAGAAATATAGGAGTTCTGAGTCACTGGGAGGGGCAGAGCTTAGAGAAAATACCAGTAAGCCCACCGCAGAAGACTTACGAGCAAAACCAGTAAAGTAGTCCATGTTGATGAGGATCAAGAACATCCTACATCAAGAGAGTGACCACAGTTATTGGGACTCATGAGACAGACATGCTCGATTAATTCCATGACTGGCTCCCTGGGACAGCAAATAAGGTAGTACAGTGGTGCTTCTGGGGATTTTGAGAGTGTGAATATCATTCTGGCAATTTTACTTATCATTATCTGATGATTAAAAGACATGCTATCAGTTACCTTTCTTTTTTCTCAATTAAACTTCCACCTAAAAGGCCATGATCAGAATATGAGTGAAGAGGAATGGCTCTAATATAACATGAATTTCTTAGATATATGAATAAGAGTATGAACCAAAGGAGTATAATACATCTCCAAAGAAGATAACTGGGTATCTTGTTTGTATCTTATTTCTAATAGTAAACATCTGGGAAATGTCATAATTAGGTCTTTATTAGGAATGTATAAGGATTAATACATTTTAAAATTGAGATTAAAAAGATAATGAGTGCTTCTGTTTTGCATATTTTAGCCCTGGAAGATAATTTTATACCAGTGGCATCTAGAACATAAAATAATATCAGACTTACATAGATTTAAAAGCCTGGAAGTAGTTTTTCATGCTTATATTCAGGAAGCATGCTGGTGCACCCAGGCATGTAAGTGAAGTTAATTATATAGCATGTAACTTAAACTTATAACACAGATATAAGTAATATAAAATTTCTCTAGAGTCATATGAAGTCAGTTATAAGCTACAACATTTTTTCCAGCTAATCAACTTGCTGGTTGACCTTTAGAAAGTTGTGATATGTTCAGAACTTGAGTTTAGCATATGTGAAAAAACAGCCAAATAAGCTTTATATTGTTACATTATTTTGCTAACCAGGACCTACAATATAAATCATAAGGATAGGAAAATGATGTTTGGGAAGTACTGAGTAAATTCTGTGGATGAATCAATAGTTTCCTTTAGATTCATATCTCAGTTATATGTAAACACGTATCTATACAACAGAAACACATTCTGATATGTACATACAGGTACGAATATTTCATGCCTTGTACTATAATTCTAAATGGCATATAATTAAAGATGACATGTCATGTTCTATCATAATATGGTAGAGGAGTCATTATCCAGAAAAGACTCTGCTTTGGTTCAGATACCTCTCTTTTGTCAACATTGTTATACGCATCACCTTTGGAGCCTTAGCTTTTTCTAACTTACAACACTTACCAGTTTTCCTCTAGTTTAAATAGCTTTCCTTTGTGTCATTTTCTGCAATTACTCAAAGATCACTAAAATATAGTGACTTCGGGGATTAACATGCAACAAATTAGGAAAAAAAATCATTTTTAAATGGAATTTATATTTCTATTCCAATACACACAAAGCAAGAGTGCCACTTCAGAATGTAGAAACTTCAATAAAATGTCTTAACTCTTTAATAGATATTTATTGTGCACCTACTATAAGCCATGCACTGTTCTACACTATTGGGATATATTGGTGGAAACAAACACAATCCCTGCCTTTACAGTTTATGATCCTAGCAACGGGACCTAGACAATACAAATACATATAATAAGTAAAATATTTAGTATGTTAGAAGCTTATAAATGTTATGAGAAAAACTTACCCAGGTAAGTGGAATAGGGAATATAAGTGGTAGAAGGAAGATGTGATTTTAAATAGGGAGATTAGTGTCAGCCTGAATAAGAAAGTAACATCTAAGCCTAAACATGAGGGAATTGATGGTGTTAGCTACATGGCCATCTGCAAGAGGCACATTCCAGTGCAAAGCTCTACAGTATTAGAGTGCTAGTGTGTTCAACTAATGGAAAGGAGGTCAGGGCACCTGTAACACCCGGGCTAGAGAAAAAGTTGGAGATGATGTCAGCAAGCAAAAGTAAAAGGGGCCTAAATTACATAAAATCCTATAGGGATGAGAGGACTTTAGCCTGTGCTAAGAGGGAAATGGAGACACATACTGGATTTTGAACAGACAAACAATGACACAAACACTCACTTCTATAAAGGATAACTCTGGTTATTGTGTTGAGGAGAGTAAAATGAGGGAAACCACTTGAAAGCCTATTGCAATAATCCAACAGAAAGGTGATTATTATTTGGACCTTGCTGATAACAATGAAAATAGTAAAAATTGGTCAGAATCTGGATATATTTTCAGAAATTTTACAATGGATTAATCATGAGATGAGAGAGAATGACAGGAGTTAAATATGACCCCAAGGTTTGGAGACTGAGCATACAAAAGGATGGAATTGTCATCAAATGAAATGGAGACAATTGTACATGTAGCAGGTTTGGTGGGAATACTGAGAGTGCAGGTTGGGCATGTTAAGTTTGAGGCATTTATTAGATATAAACATAGACATGCTGAGTACTCAGTTGTTCAAGAGTGGAAGTCAGGAAAGAGGTATGAGCTGGAGATAGAAATTCTGGAGTCTCCTGAAGTAGATGATAACACCAGGAGCAGGAGACATTTTAAATAACTCAAGAGTACAAAGACTGACAATCCTGGGGCATTTTAACATTAAGAAGTGGTAGAAAACAAGAGGCATCAGAAAACCAGAGTGACAAGTGAAATAGTATACACACATAAATGCCAAGTAAAGAAAAATTTTAAAGTTGTGATTAATTCTGCCAAATGTTTCTTGTAGAGCTGAAAATTGACCACGGATGTGTGAAAAACAAGATGGACTTAGTGGAGTGATAGGGATGAAAGCCTGATTGTTCAGGGTGTAAAAGAGAACAAAAGGTGAAAACTAAGAACAGTTGATTGGTTTTGCGGAAAATGTGAACAGAGACATGGGAAGCCAATTGATGGGCAAAGTTTGTTCAAGAGAAGATTTTACAGTTGACTCGTGAACAACACAGAGGTTAGTGGGCACTGACCCCCATGCAGTCGAAAATCCATGTATAACTTTACAGTCATCCCTCTGTATCCAATGTTCCACATTCCTGGATTCAAATAACTGTGGATCATGTGGTATTGTAGTATGTGTTTATTGAAAAACATCTGCGTGTAAGTGGACCCACAGAGTTAAAACCCATGTTGTCCAAGTGTCAACTGTACTTTCTATTTTTTATTTAGGAAAAATAACTGCATACTTGTACACTGTTCCGATGATTTGATGGCAGGGAAATACTGATGACGTACAAGAGACTGTGTAAAGAATGTCTGGAGAAATATTTTATTGGTGGTCAGAGGAAAAAAATCTAGAGTAAAAATGGAAAGATATTGCCTAATATCCTATAAATAAGGTGTTGGAGAAGTATTATAGACGCTCTTCTTTTTACCCCAAGAAAAGTAATCTCCACAGAATTTTTGCTTGAAAAGCTCTCTTCCAGCTTATTTCATCTATCAGGCATCTTGTCTATCATTCTTAAACCTAAGACTCTATCAACAAAGGTTAATGTGAATCTTGGGGGAATATTAAGCTATGCTCCAGAAAAGCCAAAACTAAGGCAGCAAGAAGTGAGTAGGATTTACAGGCTAGCTCTGGTCAGTGGCCTCACTAACCAACTTCCATAATTGACTCCTATACCCACAAACACAGGCAGAAACACACACACGTGCACTGGCACTGGGGTTAACTGAAAGAGACATTTCTTAGAAGGAAAGGTGACAGCTGCAAACAAATTTCTGGAAAAATAAAAATCTTAAAGTTGATACTTGAATAAATAAGACTCTGAATAGACTTAAGTGTTATCTTAAGATAAGACTTAAAGAAGGTTTCCTGGCCAAAGGCAACCATTTTGCAGTCTCAGTTCCAAGAAGTTAGTGGCAGTTAACACAGCAGTGAGTGGGATGGGTACAGAGGTTAGCAAAAGGGATCCAAGCAGATCTCAAAGTGGCACAAAAAGTATGTTCTACAAAAACTAACTATTAAGGTTTCCGAAATGGGTGTACATGTATGTGTGTACACAAAGTCATTGAAAATAATCTTATTGCCGATAAAACAAAGATTTGAAAATTCAAAAGAAAAGCCTAATATTAACTAATCTAATTCAATAAAATATTCAAATGGAATTCACTCTAGATATAAAGATGATATTCAATATATCTTAAAATAATTCATATTAATGAAAAAACTGAAATATTGGCATTAATTTATCAATAGAGGCAGAACAGAACTTGATGAAATTAACTTTCAAGTCTAATACAAATTCTCAGTAAACTAGACATAGAAAAGGCCAATCTCAATTTCAGAATCAACAGTAAAATTAATTCTGCATATGTTTTAGAGGAATTTCCTTTATGTTAGATATGCAAGACATTGATAAAGGCTCTTTATCAACGCTATCGTGCAACATGGTGCTGGTGATCATATAAATGAAAGATAAACAGGTAAATATGTATAAAGGAAAGGTAAGAAATTTTGTTGTTGTTGCATGTGATATGGACTCTCACATAAAATGCAACAGAATCAAGTAACAGAAATAAAGTCTAGCATATTTGCTGTGTAAAATATTAACTTTGAAAATAATCAAAATTATTCCCCCTTATTGATAACACAACTACTGAACTAGAACACATAATAAGGGGGTGGTGGGGGGAAACGAGACAAAAAACCAATATTGTATCTCAGAATCAGATTAACAAATAATGCACAGGACCATTCATTACTTTTAGTTTTGTTTCTTAAATACTCGTGCAGGTATATAAACATGATGTGCACAAAACAGATCCATGCATCTAGAAACTTGGCATATGATTAATATGCCAATAAAAATCTATTAATAAGGAAGTGATGAACTTATAAGTTTCATGCCTAGTCTCCTTGGTTTTGCCAGTCCACAGCATACCACATGATATCACCCTGCCAGCATTCACATCTCTAACTGAGAGCTTTCTGCGAGAGCCAGACTTCACTCTGTCTGTCTGTAGGGTAATCCCGAAGTGGCCAAGAATCGAACTCTCCCTCAGTGAGAAATAACCACCAGGGTCGTGTTTCACACTAGCTCCCATGTTTCCACAATGGTATTAAGCTCCAGTTACACACCTTGGTAGCTTGCTGGAAAATTCATCTTTCATTGGCTTTCTTCCCTTCCTTTTCTTACTTAACCATTGCCCTGATTTTTTCTGGGACAGTATCTCAGATCACTTGTACTATCTGGAATCCTTGACTCAGGATTCTTGTCTGCTTTGGGAGGAACCGAAAGCAAGGTAGTGTTCTATTTCTTTCTTCAAAGATGAAATTTAGTTAGATTTATACCCAAATGTCAAAATTAAAATTTAATGTAGAAGAAATTCATGGAGGAGAATATCCCTGTAGCCCCAGGACAAGTAAAAAATGGTTATATAAAACATCAAAAAGTTCAACTTGACTACAACAAAATTAAAGATTACTATTTACAATGGACACAATAAACTAAGTTTGTGATGGTAACTGACCAGGAGAAAATATGTACAATGTCTAAAACTGAAAACTGATCGATATCTAAATGTAAAAAGAATTTCTAAAAAATAAGAATGTTTAGTAGAAAAATGGCCAAACAGGGTGACTAGGCAGTTCAGAGAAAAGTAAAACCAAATAGCTAAAAAAAAAAAAAAAAAAAAAAAAGAGATGCTCTTCCACACTGCTTATCAGAGAAATAGAAATGAAAAACAGCGAGGTGTTGTCTCTATTATAGTGATCATAGTTCAAAAATTATAGATATTGATAATACTCTTTGAGAGGTTGCAGGAAACTGTGGCCCTCAAACACTACTCACTTGAGAAAACACAATTATAATCATTCTGGTAACTAATTGACAGGACCTATGAAACTAATTTTGTGTGACCTATGGCCCTTCAAAGAAAATTCTGCATATATGGCAGTTTCTTACAAAACCAAACATACTCTTACCATATGATCCAGCAATTACATTACTTGGTATTTACTCAAAGGATTTGAAAACTATTTCTACACAAAAACCTGCATGGAGATGTTGATATCAGGCTTTATTCCTAATTGACAAAACTTGGAAGCAACCAAGATGTCCTTTAGTAGGCAAATGGTTAAACTGTGATATATCTAGACAATGGAATATTAGTGCTATAAAAGAAATTAGCTATAAAGTCATGAAAAGACATGGAGGAAACAAAGCATACTACTAAGTGAAAGAAGCCAGTCTGAAAGGTTAATTACTGTATGATTCCAACTATATAACGTTCTGGAAAAGGCAAAACCATAGAGAGAGTAAAAAGATCAGTGGTTGATATGAGATGGGGTAGACAGGGATGAATAGGCAGAGCAAAAAGGTTTTTTTTTTTTTTTTTTAGGGCAGTGAAACTAATATGTAAGATACTATAATGGTAGATACAAGTCATTATAAACTTGCCCAAACCCATAGAATGTATAACACCAAGAGTGAACCCTAATGTAAATTATGGACTCTGGGTGATCATGATATATCTATGTAGATTTATCAATTGTAACAAATGTACTACTCTGGTGGGGGATGTTGATAATCGGGGAGGTTATGCATGTGTGGAGTGGGAGATACATGGGTTATCTCTGTACCTTCCCCTTAATTTTGATGTACACCTAAAACTGCTCTAAAAATAGTCTTCTAAAAAGTCTGCATAGGGACTTCCCTGGTGGCGCAGTGGTTAAGAATCGCCTGCCAATGCAGGGGACACAGGTTTGATCCTTGGTCTGGGAAGATCCCACGTGCCGCGGAGCAACTAAGCCCATGCGCCACAACTACTGAGCCTGTGCACCACAAGTACTGAATCCTGTGCACCTAGAGTCCATGTTCCGCGACAAGAGAAGCCACCGCAATGAGAAGCACGTGCACTGCAATGAAGAGTAGCCCCCGCTCTCCTCAACTAAAGCCCACGTGCGGCAATGAAGCCCCAACGCAGTCAAAAATAAATGAAATAAATTTATTTTTTAAAAGTCTGCATATATGATCTAGAGCATATCTTGCTCAGTTATAAAGAATATCCTAATTTAAATAGCATCAAACTGCAAATATTTGACCTAAAAATGGTGATTGCCCAGAATGTTCACCACTCTGAAGTTTTGATAATGGAGAGTAGAGTAACGCACATATCACTAGGGGAATGGTTCGGTAAAAGGTTGTAGATAACAGTATTGTTTAGTGGTTAGAAACAACAAAGTAGATATACATTCAACACCAGAGGTAGAACTTTAAAACAGAGTGCTGAACAAATATGTAAAAGAATGAGTTATAACACAGTAAGAGTTATATAAATTAAAAACATACACAGCTCTGTACTCATCAAAGATACATAAATACATCCTTATCCAGGGGCAATATTAACCTGGTAAAGTGTTAACTGGCCTGTGAGGGAGGAAGAGAATGGGCATGGAGATTAGGAATAAAGGAAGAAAGTATTAAAAAATTCACACCTAGTAAAATGGGAAATTTGTGGACATAGGCCAATCAGGATAGTGTGCCAGGAACTGAAGACTCTCAGTAAGGCAAATCTCTGAATCTAGGGTCAAAATAAAAATAGAAAGGATATTTCCTATCTATTACTCTGTGAAGATTAATTTAGAAAATGTTTAAAGAACTTAGTATATAGTGAATATTAAATAAGTGATAACTATTATGATAAGTATCGTCGTTATTAATATAGCTGGTGTGCTTTTTTACTCTTTAATGGGCATTTTCATCAATGCTGTTTTTCTCCACAAGTCCCTCTAAAATTAAGTGCCACACAAAATAGTTAATATAAAGCTCTGATTTACTTTTAGATACATGATATGCAACTTACCTTATTTTAATATTATACTGGCTTCCCTAGGACTGAGAGGGAGGGAAGTTGGAATAAATTCACTTTTTTGAATGAAATAGGAGTTAATCTTCATTAGTGTTTTTTTTTTCTTTATTTTATTTTTTTTTAAAATACCTTAAGACACATTTGAAAGCTGGAAGGTAGACAATGTGGCACAATCTTATTGGATTTCACTCTGGAGTTTGAGTCTAGGTAATAAGATGAGGAATGAACAGCTTTGTAAATTCAATCCATAATCAAAGCTGATTTGCTGCAGGTTGATTTTCAGAAAAGCAAAACCTGCAGTCTTACCACAGACAGTCAAAAATAACATGATGAGGCAATTCTGTCTGATGGGTTCCATGCTGGATGAAATCCCAGATAATACAATGCATTTGTATTATCCCAGATAACACAATATATTTCCCAAAGCAGAAAGCTTGGCTCATTGTGCAAGACAATGGCTGGATCGGTGGCTCTTGTTCAGAAGCAGCCTTGCCAGCTCCGATTTTCAGAGGCTGTCTGCTGAGGACAGAAAACAAATTCCTCCCAAACGTCAGGCAAGGCAGCAGCAACAGTGACCTCTTCTGCCACTCCCAGTCTCATATCCCGTGTGCAAGCCTGTGCTTGCTTTTTCTAGGACAATTACTATCTATGTACACTTTATCCCTCCTCGTCCCGTAGGTTCTTCCATAGGCATTTCCCAGTGTTCAGTGATTACTTTGGATGTACCTCACACCTTTACTGAATAGAACACCAAGCACTGAACAGGGTGCATACTTATATTTTATAAATGACTTCAATAAAATCAGTCATGAAGAAGGTGGAGTTGAAGAAAGGGAAATATTAAAGAAACGAAGAATAAAAAGGATTTAGCATCTTTGGAGTGGCAATTCTATGTTGTAAAGCACACAGGATTTAATTTGAGAGACACAAATTGGAATCTTGTCTTTACTGCTTTCTTCCTAGTTGACCTTACATAATTAACTTAAAATCTCTACATCTCAGTTTACTCAGCTGTAAAATTGTGCCCAACGCTGCTAAAATAATAAAAGCAAATGACATTACCTATGCAAACTGAGTATCATAATACCTAGCATGAGAGAATCAAATAATATAATTATGAACTAAAATGAATATCACTAATTATATGTAATATACTATTTTGTTTAGTAATAAATAGTAAAACAACAACTACAACATCATTACTACCTCTTGGTTACTGTAATTAAGCTACACTTTCTCCCAAGGCATAGTTAACAATTCTTCCCCCAATATATTATCTGGCTTTTTGGCCCAGTATTGGTCAAGGAGTAGCTTTAAGTGGCTATGAATTCATTAAGATGCCATTAATACAGAATTTATTCTCAATTCCATGACCCACTGTTGGTCTGTTTGCCCTCAGTTTTCAATAATTCTAGGCAAATTAACTAGGAAGAAAGAGATATTCTCTGGTTCTCCACTGAGTCAGTCAGTCCTGGTTGTGGCTTAGTCAAAGAGATAGTAAACAGCCTTTGATTCATTCTACAAATTATTAATGGATCTACTATGTTAGGCACACCTTGCAGCCCTTCCTAAATAACCTCACACTCATGTGGGTTAAGAGTACGGCAAATTAATAATTACAGGATAACAAAATTAAAATATGTATAAAGAGCTATGGAATCCTAAAGGGAATGGCAGGCTATTTGGGGAACATAGAGAACGTTTCATAACCTATGACATTCACGATTAGAGAAGGTGGACATTTTTACAAAGATGACAAAAAGATGAAAAGAATTATGGTCAGAGAGGGAAATATGAGATCATTGGAGCAGCATGAAAGAATAAAACAGACACGAGCATTATGAAGTACTTTGGACTAAGTTCTCTTATTTTACAAGTCTCATCCCCCATCAAGTAGCCATTAAATTGCATCCACTTCCCTCACTGAATTTATATATTACTGTAAGAGATTTGAGTTGCAGTTTATAAGTTGGCATAGTAATACATTTTGTGGACATTTATGTAAATAAGTATTGATTTTCATTTTCATATTTTTTCTCATCTCCATAGTCAATTGTTTGACATCTCAGAATTTTTCTAGTTCTGGACAATTCAGTAGTCCTTTAATATTGTACTTAGACTGACTAGTAGACTAAAGTATCCCTGCACATGTGAAATAATGAGTAGTGCGGAGTGTGATTAAGTGTTAGGAGCTGTGGAAGGAAATGTAAACAGAAACCTTAAAAAGGAGGTTGGGTTAAAAAATGAATGGCATAATAAAGTATTAAAGAAATAAGGCAAATGGAAAATATTTTTAGGGCCATGAAATACATAAAGAATGGCTTTGAATATAAGGTAGATGGATTGATAACATGGAAGAATGACTGGAGTATAAAAGAGCACTTGAGAGATAAATATAAGAATCTAAGAAATATTTCATGATTGCTGAACTACTTCAATATCTATAAGGATAAAAAAAGTCATTAGATCCAGAGTAATGTGAGACTTCAAATTTTCACTATCGTTTGAGCAAATTTCAACTCTATCTACTTTGGGAATAAATGATGCTATATACATGTATTTAAATTTTCTTTCCTCAGGTAAAACTGGATTCCCGCTGAAAGATTTAGTCAATAATAATAAAACACACACAACAGATTTAACTGGGCTAGTGAAGCCCATAATTAAAATGCAAAAACCTAATTACCCTGAAGCTGCAGGAGATGGATCCATACATTACAAATGATGACCATCAGGTAGCAGGTGTATCATTAATGGATAACTAAACCTTTATGAAAAAAGTTTAGGTTGCTAAACGCATGCAGTATATGTTTTTTAACACCCTTATAGTTATAATTCTAACGCATCACAAGTTTTAAAATATTTACTAATTTGATCAATGCAGTGGTCTGAATGTTTTCGTCCCCTCAAATTCTTATGTTGAAATCCTAACCCCAGGTGATGGTATTAGAAGGTAGGGCCTTGGGAAGGTGATTAGCTCATGAGGGTAGAGCCCTCATGAATGCGATTACTGCTCTTATAAAAAAAGATCCCACAGAGCTCTATAGTTCCTTCCACCATGTATGGATTCAAGAAGTCTGCAACCTAGAGAAGGACCCTCGTTCAATCACACTGGCACACTGGTCTCTGACTTCCAGACTCCAGAATTGTGAGAGATAAAGTTCCATTGTTTATAAGCCACCCCTCTGTGGTATTTTGTTATAGCAGCCTGAACAGACTAAGACAAATGCTTTCTATACTTACCAATCTGCTAGGAATCAAAATTAATTTACATTCATTCATTTATTCAACATATATTTGTTGGCTACTTACTATTTATCTTACATCATTGCTGGTCCCAGCAATACAGCAGTGAACACAAAAGATAAATGTCCCTATCTTCAAGGACCTTATGTTTTAAATGGGAATTATGTATCTAGTATACATGAAAATGAAGTAGCATTTAAGTGTATTTTAAAAGGATGCCTACATGTTGAGTTTAGATTTTTTTTTTAAAGTACTATGATATTCAAACTTTACATTTCAAGTGAATAGATGAAGTCTGCTCCAAAGTGGAAAAGGAGGAATTTTCAAGTGTTTCTAGGACCACTGAGCTTTTGAGATGGAGTCAAAGGCTTTTGTAAGCATATTATCTCCACACCATCCATAAATCCATGAGCTCTGAGCACCTCTTCTTCAGCCTTTATATTTAATATATTGGTTTAGCTATTATAACAGAAAGCTTACTGCATCAGTGTGCATTATTTCAGCTGAAATAGAGTTAATAATGAAATACAAGGTTTTAACTCTACCTTCAAATACATCACCTACAGGTAATTCCAAAGAGACTGTATAAAAGACATTCCAGATTACAAAGACTGTCTGGTATTTTTCACATAGGTGATACTGCCTAGTGTCATTAATCAGGTACAAAATGAAGTTTAAGTAGGAGAGTGGAGAGTTAATTCAAAGTTGTCACTTTGGTCTTGTAGCAGTTAGTATTTACACAGATGTTGAAGAGTTTGCCTAAACTATTCTTTGACCTCCTAATTTTACACTGTTTACCAAGTGATTTGAAAGTAATCTCTGGTGTATGTGACATCAGAAAGTATAATTTTTGTATATCTATATTTATGTATATCTATTTATATCTATTTTTGGATAAAAATAACCACTTTCTCAAACAGTACATTTTTATAGTATGTCCTATTCCTCACAAGCAGTGGTCTAGTCCAATTTTGATACTAAATGATTTATGAAGCATTTTTCAAGTTACAAGCTCTCTTTATAAGAAGTGTTGGAATTATACTGTAAACAGACTTAAATGAGACTAAGGTGTTAATTTCTGAATGAAAGTTAGGCCTGAAAAATTTTTCCTATTAGATTAGAGCAAATGGAATGAATTAAGTTCAATGAAAGGTAGTCAAATTTCTATCCAGCTTGAAGTTAACTCACATTATAAAAGAGAAGTTAATAAAAACCATGTTTATGTAGTCATTTGTTGAAGAAATGTAATAGTAAGATGTTGCATGAATTTCAGAGTAAGGAAATATAACAACTCTCAAGGGACAGATAGATACTACAGGACCGGCAGCATTTGGAATTTCTCAGAAAGTATGGCACTCAGACCGTATGACCTAATGGAATAAAATAATTCTTTTGATCTCCTGAAAAACATAATTATGACAAAATACTGCAACTGACAAGTACTGGGGGTGTAGCCAATTTTTAAAACATGTTTATGCTTTTCTTAACAGAATTTTCTTGCTTCTTTAATAAGAATGTCTATGTATTTAAGCATGATTTGTCATTAAGAGGATAGAAATAGATTAAACTAAAAGACCCAGCTCATTGCTGGAAGGAATGCAAAATGGTACAGCTACTTTGGAAGACAGTTTGGTGGTTTCTTTCTGGTGTTTTTTTTTTTTTTTTTTTTTTTGACCAAAACTAAACATACTTTCACTATATGATCCAGCAATCATGCTCCTTGGTATTTACCCAAAGGGACTGAAAACACGTCCACACAATTCCTCTGTATGTTATGACAGTAGATACATGTCATTATAAATTTCTCTAAACCCATAGGATATAAAACGCCAACAGTAAACGGTAATGTAAACTATGGACTTTGGAGATTAATGATGTGTCACTGTGTCACTGTAGGTTCATCAGTTGTGCTAGATGATGCTGGAGGATGTTGATAATGGGGGAGGCTATGCATTTGGCAGGAGGAGGGATATATGGGAAATCTCTAACTTCTACTCAATATTGATGTGAACCTAAAACTGTTCTAAAAAATAGTCATTAAAAAAACTAACAGCAAGAAAATACATCAGAATATAGCAATGAAAAGCACACCTATAATCCCTATTCTTCAGGCTCTCTTCTATATGAAACAAACAGCAAGTGAAGAAAGCTCATATCTTTTTTGATCCATCTGTAAAGGCAAATTTTTAAGAACGTTAAGTAATTAGCAAATAAAGAGAGACATCTACAAAATCAGGGATACAATTATTTTCAGTATCCGTGTGAGTGATAAGAATTCTAAAGTTTAATAAAGGTAATGAAAATAATTGCTCAACCAGAAAAAAAACTTATTTACAGAAATCTAGCTTGCACTCATTTCAGTGTTAAACTAAGCACATTAATAGAGAAAAATGGTGTTTGTGTACACTCGTATATCTTTGTTTGGATGTAAGAGTCTCTTTTCACATCCTACCAATCCTTAAGCAGTAGTGGACATGGCTGGTAGTGGGAAGGGAGGAGAGTATAGACTCTTATAAAAAGAGCTTTAGTGTACTATAATCTCACTTAATTGTCTAGATTAAAAAGCTGAGTTCTAGGCCAGCTCTGCTGTATTCTGGTTGTGTGACTTGGGACAAGTCATTTCACAACTGTGATCTGGAAAGAAACTTGAGCTTCAGGCCACAGCCATTGCTGCTTTGGTCTATGGTAAATCAGGTTCAAGGTCAGGGAGACAGTCATTATCTCTACTTATTCCCCCACTCCAACACACAGCAGAGATAATGGAGAAGTCCCTAAATGACAGGAAAGCAGAGTTCCTTCAGCGATCTCTAGCAGCAAATTGAATCAGCAACATTCTGACCAAAAACTGCTTGACTGAAGTGGATTTCCAGAGGAAACGTGAGGTCACAGACAGGTCACCCAAGAATGCCTAGCAATCACTTGACAACACATTAATAAGGGGACCAAGGCCTTGTAGTTATACAGGTGAGGGCTGTAATGCAGGGTTTCCTTTTCAGTTATTTTTACTTCTAGGTTGGACAGGTCTAGCGATATTTTTTATACATGCATTTTATTCCTAATCTTTATTTTAAACCCTGAAAAATTAATCACATTTCCAATTACAAATGTACTCAGCACCTTTAAGCAGTTTTTCAAGGTTCACACAGGTTGGAAGGGGTAGCTTCATGATTTGATCCTGTTGGATTCAAAAATCAAGGATAAAAAAAAAAAATCAAGGATAGAACCCTTGAGGGTTGAAACTGATTATATATAATATATATATATATATATAGTATTTATATGCATCAGTTTGGAAATGCTTATTTTCTCAGATATTATGCTTTCTAATATCAATGAAAAAAATTCCATAAATTGGTTGTATAGTCACAGCCCTGATTCAGCCAATGTAATTGCCACTTTAATTCTTCACAGTGATTAATTCACAAGGGAAAGAATCAGCATCTCACACCTGCCAACTTCAAGTAATTTATTCTGAATGCCTTTATTATTTATCATTTAATATGGATTTATCTATTGGGTTTTTTTGTTTTGTTTTTTGTTTTTTTTTGGCTTAAACAACAGAATGTATTTCCTCATAGTTCTGGAGGCTGGAAGTTCAAGATCAAGGTGTCCATAGGTTTGGTATCTTCTGAGTCCACTCTCCTTGGCTTGCAGATGGCCACCTTCTCCCCTGTGTCTTCATTGGTCTTTCCTCTGTGTACAGCATCCCCGGTGTTTCTTCCGGATGTATCTATTGTTGTACAGCAGGTGTGTTTTACAAATTGGCTAAAAAAAAAAAAAAAAAGAACTCCTAAAAGTAAAAATATAGCTTTTCTTTATGGATATTGTATGTGGGCCATCCTCTGCCCTATTAAACTTTGCTTTTTTCCTAAGAGATTTGTCATAGGAAAAATATAAAAAAGATGTTTGCCAAATTTTTCGCTCAGTATTAAATGTGATTACCCTTTCTAGGTATCAAAGTAATAATTCCACAACATTTTAGAGGAAGTGGTACCTTGAATACACAATAAAATGGTTAGATATCCAGAGATCATTTAATTTTCCCTTTCACCAAGAATTAGGCCATCTGACATTGGAGCCGATGTATAACAATGATGCTCTAAAACTAAGGAAGAGAGGGGAAGCAATTGTTTGCAGGGTCCGCAGACTTCAGAAGAATTGTGGTGGGTGACATAGAGGGTACTTTATCTCCTGAGAGTTTCCCACTGCAAGAGTTAATTCTTAGATGTCTGTGTCTCCAAAGAAGCAGCTTGAAAGGATTTGAACAAAATAATTCCATAGAGTATCCCTCCTGCTATGCTGTGGTGCACAAGTTCTAAAAAGGAAGCAAAATCACTGTGGGGCATTGACAGTACTAAGCTATTCAGTGTATTTCTTTTAAGCAGGATTTTACTCTGTGCCTGTCAGTTGTACATAATACAATTACCTAACATTTATTGAGCATTCACGGCTAAATTTATTTTAGAGATAAAGTAGCACAGGATAAACAGGACCCAGCAACATGATTGGGCAACACAGTAAGCTACAGAGCTCAGATTCAAACCAATCTGATACAAATTCAGATCATTCTGATGAATGATGATCAATATTGTCTCTTTATCTGTGTCTCTCTTTGTGCTGTCCTCACAAGTATTGTTATTTCCTCACTGGAATACTTACTTATAAAATGTATCCTTTCTTTCAATAACCACTTACAGTTGGAAAAATGATTCTTTTCTGTTTGAAAGCAATTCCTGTTTCTGCATTAAAAAGACACTTTACGGCAAGTTACCTCACTACTCTGCAGTTTTACAAGTGTAATTCAGAGAAACCTCCTCCTTACATTTTCTGAGTGAATCAAAGCATCAAGAAAGATTAAAATAATCACCACATGTGCATGCTTGCTGAACCTCCAAGAGCCTCACAGCATTAGTTTGCTGTCAACAAAATGTATCCTCAAACATTATATTTCACTTTTTACAGACAGGGTAAGTAAAGAGTCCTAAGATGTCTGTGTCAGTGCCAGAAAAACCATCTTCTACCCTATCTTAAATTAAGAATTGTATTTGTCACTAAATCTATTTTTAAAAATGAACATACGAACTATTAAACCAAATCACTGCTGACTTTTAGCAGAAATGAATGAAAATTCTCTGTAGTATGTGAGCATAACTATACCCTTAATAAATATATAAAATAAACAACATAGCAATGATTTATCCATCTTTCTGGGATGGATCAGTGTTCAAAGAAATGGGAATTATTGACTAATTCCTTCTAGTCTTTTACAGGTAGCAAGTGACTTAGGTCTATGTTTGCTTGTTTGTATGTTTCTTTTTCTTAATTTCAAAGATTTCAGCTATAATAATACTATAATTCAGCTGTAATATTCTTTATATTCCAGAGAAGGAATCCCACAAACTACTGCCTTGTAATGTATCAAATTATGCTAATATACTCCTCTTTATTTCTCTCTTTGATCATATAAACATAAGACTAAACAACCTTCTCATTATTCCCTTCTATTTTGGGATTCATTTAAAATATACATATTTTATATTACATATATCAGGATTTAAAATGAGAGAAGATAAAATCAAGTTCTGGGATTGACCATTATTCTCAATTCCAGATTATGACTTAAAAAATAGAAATTTAAGAAATGAGATTAAGTATAACAAACAAGGGCCATCAATTGTATCTGATAAGTAAAGGTAGTTAACTACTCATTGACATATATCAAGCCAGGGGATGGGAAGACTGGGTGAAATATAAGTAATATTTCTATCAAAGTGAGCTATATTAAAGGCCAAGTATAATTGGAACTGTAACTTCATCAAGATTTTTTAGTTATTACATATACTCTCAAAACTCACACTGAAGCAAATAGAAATGACTTACTGTTAGGACCTTGATTTAATATCTCAGTGGGAAGATTGATTTTTGCATTCATGAATGCACTGCTAATTATAGAAACTGAATAATAAAGGGCATCTGGGCACTTTGAGGTGGTTTTACAAAGAGGTTGTTTTAGCGATATTTGTAAAAAGGCATCTATATTTCCTCATACTAATAGAAGAACTCAAGTATTAAAAAAGGGTCCAACATTCCACAGTTGGTAGAATCCACAGTTAAATGTTTTAAAGATGACATGATGATCTTAGACCCTAAAGAGACGTATATAATATATAAATAAAAAACACTAAAATGTAATTGTCAATAGTTTTCCATTATAATTAGTAAAATAGATCTCATGCAAAATTTTCTATCCTTGTTTTTCCCTCTGGTAACAACCTCCCCACCACCAACAAAACAAAACAATAAAATACTCAGATTTGTTACTGGAACTTGAGCCACTATCATACTAGCTTCAATCAGATGAATAAACAATTATAACCACTTTAAGTAAGCCTGATATCACATTATCATGTAAGGATAAATCTCATTTAACTGTAAATTTGTTGATTTTTTTAATTCAAGGTGACTATAGTTACACATGTGCCTTCTATCTATAACGCAACTGAAATAAAATTCTGAGAGCACAAAAAGGAACAAATCAACAGTGAAGAGAAAAAAATAGTGTTCTGTTACCAGCAGAATAGAAATTCAACAAATTGAGAAAGATAAAAAATGCATGGAGCAAGCTGGTGGATCAAGTCTGAGGAAAAAATAAACTCAGAGATTAATAGGAAGGTCCAGTGAATATGGGCCTCAGGCCCCTCCTGAGGGTTTTGCTGCTGAGTTAAAATGGACACTTGCTACAGACAGTGAAAGTGAAATCCTCGTTTTAATTCAAAGTCTGATACTTAGTTTTGAAGATAAGATATCTGTGTCAGGGTCCCTCAATTGTCATGTCACCACAAAACAAACAAAGGGTTCTGCATTTTTCCAAGTCTTCACCCGTGGGTTTAAGAGTGCCTTTTGGGATCAACAAGAAGAGGCAGTGGAGAGACATATTGACTCAACATTGTGAAATTTACTAAGGATGGCCATTAAAAAAAGACATAAAAAGCTTCAAAATAAAGGTCTGTAAACTACTTCAGATGAGTCAAATCCATTCCCCATGCTGGAGTTTTATATGGCCTAACAGCTAAGAACTTTTTAAAAAGTTATTGAAAATGAAAAAATGTCCAAGAAACTTAAATATTATATGAAATTCAAATTAATTCTCTATTAATAGTTTTATTGGAACACAGTCACACCAACTGTTTATTTAGCATCAGTGGCCATGGTAGCACTACAACAACAGAGAGAGAGACCCTATAGCCTGCAAAGCCTAAAATATTTATTTACAGAAAACATTTGCTCATGGCCGTCCTACAATAAACAAACAAAACAAGGCATAATGGGGAAAAAATGTTTTGTTTTAGCAGCAATATTGGATGCTAAAAGAAAATAGAGAATTGCCTTCAAACTTTTGAGAAATAAGATAATTCTTAAACTAGAATTCTATAGCTGGAGAAATAACACTCAAATATAGGGGACTCACAAGTCCTGGAGTATTCCAAATAATTCATTTTTCCCCTCTCCCTGCAGAACACAGGAGATTTTTTGCCAGTATTTTGTGTGAGCTCCTGGAGGTAAGTCTCACAATATTGTTGGGGTCCCTCTATGTTGGGATCTCCCTAGAGAGTTTTTAACTCTCAGAGTTGTTCAGACTCAGCCTCCAGCAACTTGTCAATTACAGTTCAAGTTTTCCTACCCTGGCACTGGTCTCTTTATGGTTTCTGCTCTTGAGTCTGCTCTGGTAAGCCATCACACTCTCTATAATCTTGGAGACAGTGGTTTGCCTTGTGTTCTCCCCTTTCTTAAGGATCCAAGAAGAGCTGTTGATTTTTCAGTCTGTTTATCTCATACACGTTTTTAGAGGGATGGGGGTCTTCCATGCTCCTTACATGTGGAATGGGAAAGGCTATTGCATTGATTGTCCATTTGTATGCCAGTACCATGATGGCTCTCACAGCTACCATGGTTTTGAGGCTACGATTTTTCAAGGCGACCACAGAGTTAAAAATATGGATGGGGATAGGGCAAGTTAAAATACTGCAAAGCTAACTATTCTTATCAGGATTCAGCTGGATTTTTGTTGTTGCTATTTGTTTTGGTTTGATTTAGGTTTTTTGAATAAACTTTCCTCAGATTGTTTTAAGCCTTTGGTTAATTTCAGAATTCTGGAAAACCTGGTTCTGATGGTTTTGATTTTCTAAAACAATGCTTTCTTAGAAGATTTTTGTAGGTCCCTAGTGCACCATTTCAGAGGTGCTTCTTCATTGATAGATATTTAGACTATAAATACCCCTGCTGTCTCTATCCCTCCTACTGAGAGTGAATCAGTATTTATTTTTTTAGTGGAAATTTCTTAAGATTGTTATTCAGACATGTTTACAGATCTCACCATTTTTTAATAGCATTTATTCCTAAAACATTTTTGTATTTCCCAGTAGTAAAAATTAACAATTTTTCTTTAACATAGCAAAACACTCTAACAAAAAAGTCATTCTAAAATTAAAATAACCAATTCTTCATCACCAGCTGTCTCAATTTTTTTTTTTTTTTTTTTTTTTTTTTTTACTTCTAACATAAGGTAGCAAATAATCTGGCTCCTACTAAATACAAACTACAAAATAAATTATAAGATATGGTACTAGTACTCAAGATCATGTTAATTCATTCAGAATTACATGATTTGTCTACCAAACATAGGAGCTAACTTAAAAATAATAAATGAAATTTAAACATTAAAATTTAAAATAACAGGTATTAGCAAAGACTGAAATAGAGTATATAACTGGGAGATGAGGTATAGTTCCCAATGTCACTTCAAAAGTTACCATGTATTGAAAAAAACTTTTCTTCTCCTAATACAAAGTGATGCCACCTTTTCATGAATATGGTAACCTGCCAAATGTAGAGCCATTTATGTACTCTATTCTGTTCCATGGTATTCTGCTAACAACATACTGTCTTAATTATAAGAATTCTGTGTTTGTTCCTTTTTCAAAAGATAAAAAAGGCCAAAAATATCCAAGGTTATTTTCATATAAATTATAAATCCCTCCCATGCAATTGTGCACACACATATGAACATATATACACAGATGCTGGGATTTTAATCAGATTGCTTGAATCTACTGTAGATCAACTGGATTTATCTGGATCAATTAGATGTCCATATGGGAAAAATGAATCATGACCCCCTACTTTCCACCATATACAATGATGTGTCCCAGATGATTATTGATTTAAATGAAGAAAAACTATAAAGTAAAGATTTTTAAAAAGGGGGAATAACTATGACTTTGGTGTCAAAGATTTTGTTAAACGAGACACAAAAAGTTTTACTCTAAAGATCTTTAAAAATCTAATACATTTGACTACATTAAAATTAATATACCATTAAGACTGAAAAGAAAAAGCCATAGAATGGAATATATTTTTGAAGTCGATATATCTGACCAGGGACTCATTCCCCGAATGCATAATAAAATCCTACAAATAAAAAATAAAGAAAACTTTCAGGGCTTCCCTGGTGGCACAGTGGTTGAGAATCTGCCTGCCAATTCAGGGGACACGGGTTCGAGCCCTGGTCTGGGAAGATCCCACATGCCGCGGAGCAACTAGGCCTGTGAGCCACAATTACTGAGCCTGCGCGTCTGGAGCCTGTGCTCTGCAACAAGAGAGGCCGTGATAATGAGAGGCCCGTGCACCGCAATGAAGAGTGGCCCCCACTTGCCACAGCTAGAGAAAGCCCTCGCACAGAAACGAAGACCCAACACAGCCATAAATTAATTAATTAATTAATTAATTAAACTTTAAAAGAAAAAAAAAAAAGAAAACTTTCAATGGGCAAAAGCTCAAAGAGGTATTCTACAAAAGAAGATATACAAATGAAATGTATAGAAAGGTTCTCAATACCTTTACTCATCAGGAAAATGAAAAATAAAACCACAGCAGAATGGTTAATATATAAAAGACATATGTCCCTAGGTCTGAATTTTCATTGCACCACTATTTGCAGTAGCCAGGACAAGGAGGTGGCCTAAATGTCCATCAACAGAGGAAGGAATGGATAACATGTGATACAAATATACAATGGAGTATTACTCAACCATAAAAAGGAACAGAATGATGCCATTTGCAGCAACATGGATGGACCTAGAGATTGCCATGCTGAGTGAAGTAAGTCAGACACAGAAGCACAAATGTCATATGATATCGCTTGTATGTGGAATCTAAAAAACAATAAAAACGTACAAATGAACTTATTTGCAAAACAGAAGTCACAGATGTATAAAATAAACTTATGGTTACCAAGGGAGAAAGGAGGGGAGGGATAAATTGGGAGATTAGGATTGACATATACACACTGCTATATATAAGATAGAAAACTAATAAGAACCTGTTGTATAGTACAGGAAACTTTACTGAATATTCTGTAATGGCCTATATGGGAAAAGAATCTAAAAAAAAGAAAAAGTGGATATATGTATATGTATGGCTGATTCACTTTGCTGTACACCTGAAACTAGCACAACATTATAAATCAACTATACTCCAATAAATTATTTTTAAAAATCTCAGAAGATTATGCTGTGTGAAATAAACTAGATTTAAAAGGTTATACATTATATGTTTTCTATTTAGATGACATTTTTGGAAAAGGCCAAACTATGAGAATAAAAACAAATCAGTGATAGCTAGGGTTGGTGTATCTTTTTTTTTTCTTTTACTTTTTTTGAGATGCAATTAACATACAGCATTGTATAAGTTTAAGATGTACAGCATAATGATTTGACTTACTTATATTGTGAAATGATTACCACAATAAATTTGGTAAACATCCATGATCGCATATAGATACAAAATTAAAGAAAAACAAAAGACACATGAACAAAGAAAACCCAAATTTCCTGGCTTATGAGATATATACGCTTGACCTATCCATATACTACCAAAGAATATAAACAGATGGGTTTTCATCTGTGTTCATAGTTAAGTACCACAGTACCATGTTAAATTTGAATAATAATTACATGTTTACTAGTTTTCTCTGTTTCTTATAAGGCGTAATTTTCCCCCTCTTTCATCTGAGATCTGACCCATTACTATCAGTCTAATTCAGTTTTAATGTGGAAGCATGTCTTAGATGTTTAGTATTTGCCATGATCCATAATTCCCATTGCTTGAGTAGCTATTGAACAGAGCACTGGTAGTCAACTAGTGGCCGTGGACTTTGGGGTAAATACTTATTCTTCTGAACAGATTATCTAACTAAAAGTGTGGAGCAAAAAATAGCACATATAATAAGAATCAAAACTAACATTTATTAACTAGTTATTATGTTCTTGGCTCTATGCTAAAAAACCTCCTTTTAATCCTAATGACAATATTATGAGCCTACTTCCTTTTTTAAAGACAAGGAATCTAATGAATTAAGAGCTGGTGGAGTGAATTGGTTAAGAGCGTGGATTCTGGGCCAAGTTTCTTGGATTCAAAACATGGCTCTGATATTTTCTTACACTGTGATTTTGGTAAATTAATTAATGAAACTAGTGAGAGATACATCCATATTTCAACTATTGTTTTGTTAATATTTTTATTATGATAAAAATATGAAAAATTAACAATTGGTCATTTGAGTGGTATTTATGAAAGTCTGGATATTATTCTATACAAATGTCTTAATTTTATATTAAAAACATTTAATTACCTCTTCCATTATTCTAAAAAAATTTCAAATTGAAAAATATTTATTTTTGTTTGTTGATTTTATGTATTTTTGCTGAAATAAACTCTATAGATGAATTAAAATTCACCCACCCTCTTAATGTTGTACACAGCTGATTTTAGCAAGGCCTGAAATAGAATTTGTGTCCTAAGATTCCTCAAATGCTCTTTCCACTAGACCCTGTAATTAATTGTTCATTTGATTTAACAGATATTTGATCTACAATAACCAACATCATATTTATCTTGCTGAAAAGTTAAAACTCTAAAATGCTCTAGTAATTTATTATTTCATTTCTAAAATATCCTTGAGTAACAGACACAAATCCAAGGACCAAAACCAAGAAACTATTAATTCTGAAACCAGAAGTAAAGGCTTCTTAAGGACTATCAAGATGTGGGGGAGAGAATTCCATATATTGTTTTGGTAATGTTAACTTTTTAATAGATTACATGCCTATAAAATAGAGACTCTTTAAATATAGTCACAGTGCAATATCAAAATCAAAATCAAGGTAAGATCTAGGAAGCAAGATGATCATCACATTCAGTTAATTGGGTTACTATTTTTAATTTTAGGAAATACTTACATATTGTCCAACTCTTTACTGGTAGTTTTATCTTCACTTCTACCTTCTAACATCAACGCTATGGGAAATTTACTCCAATTTTATAAGTGAGAACAATGAAAGCAAAGACCTTACGTATTTTAAATAAATTTTGTCAGTATATGGATTTGGGACTGAAATCCATTCTTCTATCATTGAATCACTATGATATAATTGGACACTGAATTGTGTTACACAACGAGGGAGTTAAGTTGTTGCTAGGGATACTTGGATAATGTCAATGTATACTTTAGTTAAAAATATTGAAAAAAAGAATAAGATTACATCTTTAAAAATCACAATAAACCTTATTTGATTGCTGGCTAAATAATAACTCAAATAATTAGATAGTAAAGTGTATTAATATAGGTAAGAGATTTTGACAGAAAATATTAGCCTCTAGCACATTATACTAGAAAACTTTGAGTCACACAATTAGTGTGAAAGGATAAATAATTGTAACAGAAGATCAGCTGGTACATTTTGCAGTTATTTTTTCCTTGAAAAGATAATGTAGATTTACTTGAGTCAACTGTTCACAGTATGCTCAATGTAGCTCATATATTGTGGCAGAATCATAAGAGGAACTGGATAACATTTTGCTGAGACTGGTTATTAATAAAGAAAATAGAAAGCATTGGCAAATCTGATAACTTTACAAATAGAAAGTGTAATATACAATAAAAACAGTACGTTGAGGGTTAAAATGAGTGCACAAAAGTGATTTAAAATAAAAAAGTGATTTAAAATAGAAAATGTGGGTTACTATACCTAGCGATTACAGCCTAGAGAGTAAATACTCATTCTGTGAGAAAAAACTTGTAACTAGAATTATTCAAGGACATCATGAAGAATAGTAAGCAGAACATTTTACAAAAGAGAACTCCATACGATGCTAACAACATAAAAAATGCGAAAGCAGCATATTTTGTTGTGCATGAGAAATCATCATGTTTTATTCCTATAAATTCCAATAATGATAAACCATGAATTGCTCCATATAGGCATGGGTCATATTAGTAGGGAATGATCTAAAATAGGCAGGATAATCTCCTCTGGGATATAATTTGTAGGTCAAGTGTAATAACTTTCTCCTAACCTGGAAAAGAGGTCTCACAGCTAATTTAGGATTAAAAATAATATCCTACCTTAATTCATTATTAGCAGCATATACCCCAGTGTGATAATAAGAAATTGACAAACCTTTTCCAACCTGGAAGCTTACTGATATCGGTTTTTGTTAGGGACAAAAAGGCAGAGGAAAAAAGAAAATAAAAGCAACTCAGTGGTATGCTCTTCTGGGAGTGAGAGGAGGAAAATTGGCAATGAAGGAGGCAGGGAACTGAGTGTATAATACGTATCCTAACAACCATATAAGAGACAATTTTTTTTAGATGAGAAAGAAGGCTAAAAGAAAACAAATGTCAAATAGTTCCCAATTTTGCCTACATCCATTTCTATACATCAAAGGAAAAACAATTAACATGTTGCTGCTGCAACTGTCAAGACTTTTTATTTAACATAAAGTATGGATCTATTGTAACAATGTAGACTAACTACTAAAAATGAGGACCACAGAACTTATAATGTATCTTATTTCTCCCCAGCTATAAACTGTACCTAGGCATAAATGTGATGCCTAAAAGATTTGTTACATTTCCCAAAGAGGTCACTCTGGAAACTATCCTAAATCTGTAAATTATGTAATCATTTTTTAATCTTTATTTTTTATGCTTGTCTGGGGCCCAGGGAAGACAATAAAGAATATTAACACACTTTAAATGATATACTTACTTAAACAGCAAGTTCAAATATCTTCTATAGCAATGCTATTATATTGTATTTGATAAAAAGTGATTTCTTTGATGCTTACTGTATTGTATGGCTGTTTAAATGCTAAAATTGAGGATAAAGCCAAAACTCTAAATATTTGCTTTTGTTCAAAAATTAGATGCATCCTTAATGCTATTACAGATTTTTAGCAGATATATACCATTTCAGTTTGTTCGAGGGGATATGGGGGGGTGGGATTAAACTAAAAATATTTTTTTGCTAATAAATCATAAGATGTCAGGAATTCTTTCCTCTTTACTCCCTTCTCGTGCTGAATTCCACTGACTATTCCAACTATACAACTCAACCAGTTCTGGAAATGAAATAGAAGTTAAATAAAGGAACACGGATGATAAAGTGGACATGGATTGCATTCACCTCCAATTTTGTTTTATGTATATGGGGTATGTTAGAAACACTCATGTGGATCTTCCTATGTTTTCCTTAATAATGGCTCTGTTCTTATACATATGCACAAAGACCTTTTTCCTGGATTTCTCTTCCTTTTTTTTTTTTTTTTTTTTTGGATTGCTAAATCCTTGGTTGACTGGTATTTTGACCTTTTACATGCTTATGAAATACTCCATTTTGCCTTCATCGACTCTGAAAACCTGTGCTTCTTGGTTTCTTAGGCCTATACATTCTCTTTCTCAACCCTAACTCACATACTAAATTTACTTAGAAATCCTCTTACATTTCTAACCTTAAAACTCAATTCTAACCCTAAACTCTCTAGCTCTAACTCTCTCTCACTACTCCCTGGGCTTGCACTTTCCTGTTCGTTTCCAGTGCTCAACTGACAACAGAAACCAATGGAGGGGCCATGAGAATGCCCTGAGGGGAATGATGAAAAATAAGCAATAAAACTGCCAGTAGTAGGATAAAGTTGATGATATCTGGAGGGTATCAGGCAGAGTTGTGCAAGCAGAGGGAACATATGAATCTTGTCATGTAAATAAAATAACATGCCAATTGGTAAGTTTGCCTGATAGGAAACAGGGGAAACTATGTAGTATACATATATGCTTTTCAAGACTAGAATGAGATACATGGTGGAGGGAAATCTGAAAAACACATACACATCCAGGCACCACAAGGCAAGTGCACACTGTTTCTAGAGCTAATTAGTTGATATATAGAGGCAAAAGGAACAACTCTGATTAACAGCCAATGGTGTTAACTGTTTTCCCTATGGAAGCTTTTTAATGGAGAGCCTATTCAAAGCTAGAAGCCTTACCACCTACTGAATTAGAGAGGCTAGCATTTTTCTGATCTTACAGGAACCTGAATAAATATGCAACTTATACCTTGATGTGCATTGGGCAAACAAAGCTGGACAGAGAGTAAGGTTTTAATTAAGCAAAACATCACATGTAAGGGATATTCTAGTCTAAAAACTAGTAGCTCTGTATTTTAAGGATAAAATTAGCTTTGTTTTAAACAGTTTGGGGAAGAGTATGTCTTTTAAAATGCGGTTTTTAAATAGAAAAGGAAGGAGCTTTACCAGGTTTTGAGCAACATCCGCTTGTACTTTAGTCCTCTTTTTCAAAAGCCTTTATGACCCATGATAATTTCTGGTAGTCATACAACAGAGTTGTTAAGATATAACTACATGTGGAAAAACTAATCTTTTAAACTTTTTTGTCCAGATCTATTTTGCATGGGGTTATTTTCTTATGGGGCTTCCTGAGAGATGTTATATATTATAAAACAAACAAACAAACATCCACAGCAAAGGTCTGAGAAGACAATGGAATTCCCCAGAGGAACACTAAAAGTGACAAACAGCTGCCCCTTTTTAAGGCAGATAAGTTTATTATGTGCTGTGGTTGCTATGGGTATGTTTGGGGTAGATTTGTTCACTCTTTGAGGTGAATTTGAGGCATTGCACTGTCTACTCTCATGATGTTAGTGGGTATCCTGAGACCCAAACTGGTTGTCTTTTTTCCCAACTTTATTGAAGTAAATTGACACATAAAATGTTAAGATACTTAAAGTATACAGCATGATGATTTGATTTACACATACACTGTGAAAGGATTCCCCCCATTGAGTTAACCCATCCATCACCTCACATATTTACTTTTTATGTATATATTTGAGAACAGTTGAGTTGTATTCTGAGCAATTTTCAGTGTTATCAATTATGCAGTTATTAACTGTTGTCACCATGTTACATGTTAGATTCTCAGATCTTATTCATCTCATAACTGAAGGTTTGTACCCTTTTTAATACTTTCCCTATTTCCCCTGCCCCAATCAAGATTAGAAGGTGGAAGTTGGCCAATGGCTGGTACAGCTCTTATACCTTGAAAAAGTGGGTTTTGTGCAATGAAAGGTCTCAGGTATTACAAATCTACTAAAACAAATTAAACAGCTCAGGGTATCTCTGTCTGATTCTCACTGCTGGCACAATGCAACCCCTAACTCCAAGCATCCACTCTTGACTAACTTTCAGGCTGCAGAGAAATGCTATCTGTCACTTGCCACATGTCCTCAAAACACAAGACAACTGCATCTCAATACTGTGAAGGCCTGTGGGTGGTGCTACTGCTACCGTTGGGCCCTGTTTTATTGTAGAATACAGGAAAGAGTTAAGTGGTGAAAATGCTTATGTAGGAGAAAATAAATTAGTTTGCCAAATCTTACTCTTAGATAAAATGAATGCTATATATTCTTCTGTAATAATGTACCAATAATCAATTATTGTACTTTTCCTTGTGTTTTAATTATGGTTTCATGGATATATATGAATAAACACAATAATTGCAATAGTAAACAGGGAAATTCAAAAGATTGTGACATTAGAGAAAAATACATAACAGCTTTCAACTGGTGAAAAATGAGTACTAGAATTGCAAATAGTTTTAAAAATACAGATGAAACTGTAGAAAGTATTAAAATGATCTGAGCAAATGTTTTAAAAACCCATATCTCAAGGTAGAAAAAAGCTTAGAAAGACAAGGTTAAGAAATTCTGAAAAAGACTTAATATTGTTTTAAGAGAAAAATCTACATGACATTGATTTATGTAACAGGATTGACCTACTTCTGTAATATTTCTGTGATAACTTATGTGACTCTATTATCACTTATACATGTATAAAATACATATTTTTGAATCTAGGTATTATTTTTAAAACCTTATTGACAATTCCACTTCCTAATACAGAAGAGAAAAATTTCTTCAAATTAAAATTAACTTAAAACACTAAAACTGCAATGACAAAAAAGTTATCTAGCATTACTGATACTATAAGAAAAAAAATGCAAAAATCTTGATTAGGTCAACATAATTAGTGATTTGCTGCAATGATGAGTATTAGTTACACTCATACCTTTTGCACATTGTTCTAGATTAATAAAAGGTATATTATTAAATAGTAATTTATGTAAACATCCATTTCACATTGATTTATTAACTCCTCTAACTAGCACCTCATAATAGTGTTTAGAATACAATAAAACTGAAAAAATATCTTTGGAAAAAAAGTAAAAATGGTCATGATTTATTTGAAAGATTAATGGACTTCTGGGGCAGGATTCATGATTTACATAAGAAGATTGTCTACTTTTGAATATAATTTTCTGCTCAGTGTTTTATATTTGGTCTATGAAAGAAAAATCCGATAACTATTGTGCATAACTTTATGTAACCACCCACCCATCCAAACTTATGTTAAAAGTTGATCATATACTTGAACTTACCAAGGTAGTAACTCATTCTGTTTTATGCTCCTCTTCTATAAGATGGATTTTTTGATCATTTAAGATAGACAAAGATAGATATGCAGGTATGTATGAATAGACAAATATAGATATGTCTATATCTATCTTGAATATATATTCAGTTTTGTGCTTTGTTTTGGTTTTTGGTATTTGTCTACTTTTTAAAATATAGTAGTTGAAAGTTAGGTCAAACTGCCTTTTAATCAAGTCAAACTAATTTAAAAAGATTGCTTTAGAAAACTCAATCATCTTCACTGATTTTGTTAATTGTACCGTACTGAAAATGACAAAAAAATTCAAATTATTTCTTACTTAACTTCTGTCGAGGGCTTCCTTAAGTAAGTAGGTATGAAGGATATTTAATGAGACATTTGTACAATCTCCAAATAAGGAAACAAAGTGAATGTGGCCTTTGGAAAATGTGGTTTGTGGGTTTTGGTTTTTTTTGTTTTTGGTTTTCGTTTGTGTGTTTGTTTTTGTCAAGGAATCTTTCTCTTTTAGTGTAGGTGTTTAGTGTGATTGATTTCCCCCTAAATATTGTTTTAGTGGCTCCCTATTATTTTTTTATGCTGTGTTTTAGTTTTTCCAGTTTAAAATATCTCTAAATTAACTTTTGATTTCTTCTTTGACTACAGAATTAGTCAGAAATTTTGTCATTACATAGAGAATAGACTTGTGTTTGCCAAGGGGGAAGGATGGAGTGGGAGGCTGGGGTTAGCAGATGTAAGCTATTATATATAGAATCTACAAACAACAAGGTCCTACTGTATAGCACAGAGATGTACATTCAATATCCTATGATAAACCATAATGGAAAAGATATAAAAAAGAATGTATATAAATATATATATATGTATAACTGAATCATTTTGCTGTGCAGCAGAAATTAACACAACATTGTAAATCAACTATACTTCAATAAAAAGTAAATTAAAAAAAGAAGGTTTGTCATTAGTTTCTAAATATTTGGGGATATTCTAGTGTTCTGTTATTAGTTTTTAATTTAAGTCAGTTTTAGTCAAAAGATAAAAGACAAACCTTTAGCTAGATTTACCCAAGAGTGGACTCAAATTAATAAAATTGTAAATTCAAGAGGAGACATTATAACTGAAACCACATGAATACAAAGGATTATAAGAGACTACTATGAACAATTATATGCCAAGAAATTGGATAACCTGAAAGAAAGGGATAAATTCCTAGAATCATACAAACAGCCAAGACTGAATCAAAGAATTAGAAATCTGAACAAACCAACTTTTATTAAGAAGATTGAATCAGTAATCAAGAACTTCCTGACAAAGAAAAGTCCAGGAACAGATGGCTTCATGGTTGAATTCTAACAACCATTTAAAAAGAAATTAATATCAAACCTTCTCAAATACATCCAAAAAACAGAATAGGAGGGAACAGTTCCAAACTCATTTTACAAAGCAATATTATCCTGATACCAAAGCCAGATAAGGACACTACAGGAAAAGAACAGGTCAACATCTCTGATAAACAGATTCAAAAATATTCAATAAAATATTAGGAAACCAAATTCAACAGTACATCCAAAAAAAAGCATACACCATGATTAAGTGGGATTTATTCCAGGGATGCAAGTATGGTTCAATATCTGCAGATCAATCAACTGATATACCACATTAACAGAGTGAAGAATAAAAGTCATTATCTTACTAAATGTGGGAAAACATTTGACAAAATTCAACATGCTTCCATGATAAAAACTGTAAACCAACTGGATATAGAGGAAATATGTCTCAACATAAGACCATATATGACAAGCCCACAGCTAACATCATTCTCAAAGGTAAAATGGTGAAAGCTTTTCCTCTAGGATCATGAACAAGACAAGGATGCCCACTCTCACCAGTCTAATATAACATAGTACTGTAAGTCCTAGCCAGAGCAATTGGGCAAGAATAAGTAAAAGGCATCTAAATCAGAAAGAAATAAGTAAAAGTCTCTTTACTTGCAGATGACAATTATATATAGGAAACTTTAAAGACTTCACACACAAAAAATGTTTGAACTAATAAATTAAGCAAAGATGCATGACGCAAAAAAGAAAAAAAATCAATATCCAAAATGAGTTGTGTATTTATACACGAAAATGAACTATCAGAAATACAAAGAAAACAATTCTGTTTACAACTGCATCAAAAAGAATAAAATACTTAGAAATAAGCTTAAGGAGGTGCAGGATCTGTAAACTGATAATCATGAGACATTGATGAAAAACTCGGAGATACAAATAAACGCAAAGATATTCTGTGTTCATGGATTGGAAGAATATTGTGAAAATGTCCATACTACCCAGAGTGATCTACGGATTCAATGTTATCTCCTATCAGAATTCTAACAGCATTCCTATTTCATAGAAATAGAAAAAAAATCATAAAATTTGTATGGAACCACAAAAGACCGCAAAAGAGCCAGAGCAATCTTAAGAAAGAAGAACAAAGCTGAAGGCATCACACTCTGATTTAAAACTGTATTACAAAACATTAGTGATCAAAACAGTATGGTAGTGGCATAAATACATAGATCACACAGATCATAAAAACATGGACACAAAGATTAATGGAATGGAATAGAAAGCCCAGAAATAAATCCATGCATAATGGTCAACTAATTCATAACAAAGGAGTCAAAAATATACAATGGGGAAAAATAGTTTCTTCAATAAACTATGTTGAGAAAACTGGATAGCCACATGAAAGAATAAAACTGGACCCTGGCTTATATGATACACAAAAATCAACCCAAAATGGACCAAACACTTGAGCATAAGACCTGAAATTGTAAAACTTGTAGAAAGGAACAGAGAGGGTAAGCCTCTTGACATCAGTCTTGGCACTGATTTTTTTAGATTCCGCACTGAAAGCAGAGGCAACAAAGGTAAAATAAGTGGTACTATATCACACTAAGAAGCTTCTGCAGAGCAAAGGAAACCAACAACATAATGAAAAGGTAACGTACCAAATGGAAGAAAACATTTGCAAATCATATCTGATAAGGGGTTGATATCTAAAATACATAAAGAACTCATACAACTCAATAGCAAAAAATCCAACTAAAAAATGAGCAGGGGAGCTGAATAAACATTTTTCTGAAGAAGACACACAGATGGTCAACAGGTACATGAAAAGATGTTCAACATCACTAATTATCAGGGAAATGCAAATCAAAACCACAATGAAGTATCAACAAACACCTATTAGAAGGGCTATTATCAAAAACATCAGAAAGATTAAAGAGATAATACGTGTTGGGGAGGATGTTTCTGGGGAAAAGGGAACCCTTGTGCATTATTACTGGGAATATAAATTGGTGTAGCCACTATGAAAAACAGTATGGAGGTTCTTAAAATTAGAAATAGAACTATCATAGATCCCGCAATTCCACTTCTGGGTATTTATCTGAATGAAATCACTGTCTTGAAAAGGTATCTGCACCCCCACATTCACTGCAGCACTATTCACAATAGCCAAGATACAGAAACAACCTAAATGTCTATCGACCAATGAATGGATAGAGAAAATGTGATATATATATATATATATATATATATATATATATATATATATATATATATTTATAAATATTGTCCAACTATAAAAAAGGAACCCTTTGCCATTTTCAACAACATGGCTGGACCTTGAGGGCATTATGCCAAGTGAAATAAGACAGAGAGAGACACATACTTTTTGATTCCACTTATATGTAGAATCTAAAAATCCAAACATGTAGAAACAGAGACTAGAATGGTGGTTACTGGTGCTCAGGGTGGGGTAAAAAGGGAGGTGATGGTCAAAGAATACAAACTTCCAGCTATAAGATAAATAAGTTCTGGGGATATACTGTACAGCATAAGTATTATAGTTAATAATACTGTACTATATACTTGAAAGTTAAGAGAGTAGATCTTATATGTTCTCAGAATGAAAAAGAAGTGGAAATTATGTGATGTGATACAGGTGTTAAGTAATCCTATGGTGGTAATCATTTCGCAATATATGTGTATCAAATCATCATGTTAAACACAACTGTTAAACATGTTAGACATGTTTAAAATCTTAAAGCTTCGCAATGTTATACATTGATTAAATCTTAATAAAGCTGGAAAAAGATAATTAAATGAAATTAAAAATAGTATGAAACAAAAACATTTAAAAAAATTTTTTTTTAATTTAAAAATTAAATAAGGGACTTCCCTGGTAGTCCAGTGGTTAAGACTCCACATTTCCACTGCAGGGAGCACAGTTCGATCCCTGGTCGGGGAACTAAATAAGACCCTGCATGCCACATGGCATGACCAATCAATCAATCAATCAATCAAAGTAAATAAAAATAGTATGAAACAAAGCATATTAAAACATTTGGTAGAGTTACTGTTCTCTATTTGTCAAAAAAATTTAAACTGTTATATTATTTTGAATTAATTAATCCAGCAATTGATAATTCAACTGCCTATTAAGCTGGTTTCAATTAATAATTATATTAGAAATTCACTACTACCTAGTTTATCTATAGAAAAGTAAATATTAGTAACACATAGGAGTCAAAATTATTTCAAACTTTGAATATGCAAAACTCCACACCCAGCTGAATTCAAATGTGTTTCTGAAGAAACTGGCTAGAACTTATTTACTTGCCATTATTTAGAAAGACTATTTAGTAAGGAATAAACAACTGTCATCTCTTCTTAAAAGAAAAAATTATAAATAATCTGTTTCAGGCCCAAACAATACATTTTGTGAGAATTTTAGAAATTTAAGTAATATTTAGATATCAATCCTAAACAGATTAGAAAAAAAGAATGTATATATGCAACAATTAAAGTACGTAAAGTAAAAATTACTTTTTGTTGAAACATTTGATGCCCAGAATATTCATTCTCTGAATAAAATTTCATTGTTCTCTTTAATTTGCTTTTGTTTGATGTATGGAAATGCAATTACAATGAAACAAAAATCAAATAGCTAATTTCCTACCTAATACAAAATCTCCTTGTCATGACTACAGCTCCATCCTTCAGCTTCCAGAAGATTTTGCCAATGGATACTAGGTACGACTGTTTCTTACAAATTGCATCTGTGTTAAAGCTAATTATTACAGTTCATAATAAGTTTAACTAATTGTATAATGAAAATTACTTTAAAAATCCATAGAAAGCACTAAAATGTTAAAATATATATTCAAAACTGCAATAAGTGTTTAATGCACAGAGCAAAATCTAAGACTAAGTTTTTGTTGTTAGTGCTGTTATTTTGTTCTTCTACTAAGTAAAAGATTTAATAAATGAGCCATTTATGTCTGTTTTCCAAAACTGTATTTTTCTTTTAATGGAATATCCTATGTAAACAAGAAGAATGATAAAATATTCAGTACTCAAATACTATCCTCAGTTTAAAAAAAGCCCATATAGATTATTAAAACCTCTTATATAACTCCAAAATTCCATTTCCTTCCTCCTCATCCCAGAGGTAACCACTATCCTAAGTCTGAAGATTCCTATGCATATTATTCCAAACAAACACTCCTCTGAACTCTACGGAGATTATAGTGAACAATACTGTAAAAGTTTTATGCATATATGCTTTGTCAGATTGTGGTAGGTGGAAAAAAAGAAAAATAAAACGAGTAATTGGGATAGGAAGAGCTATCAAATGAGTGACCTCATTGGTCAGTTAGTATTTGAGCAGAGACTCTAAGACGTTAAAGGATAAGCCATGTGGTTACTTGGGGAAGAGCATTACAGGCAAAAGCAAGTTCAAAGGCCTAAACCAGAGCATTCTTTTGTTTGAAAAATAAGGAGGCTAGTGTGACTGAGTGAAATGAGTGATGGGGGAGATATGAAGTTATAGATACGTTGGGGGTTTGCAGATCAACATGTCTTCTAAATTTACCTAGATTTTATCCTGAATGGAAGGCATTGAATGGTTCTAAGTGGAGGATTGACATCATTCAATTTACACTTCACGTAACCACTCTGGCAGCTGTTGAGAACAGACTATAGAAAGGCAGAAATGGACATCTGGTGACCTGTTTGGAGACTATTGCGAATATGCAGGCAAGAGATGACTGATGATGACTTGGATCAACTGGTAAAGGTGGAAGAACATGAAGGATATGAATCGGATAGATTCTGGGTATAATATGAGGGAACAGTTCACAGGCTTTGTGGTATATGAGACGTCTTTAAAAGATACACTTTTCTGTGTTTTATGGAGTCATTTGATGGACAAATGTTAATTTTTATTATATTAAAATGCATCTTTTTTTAATGATTTGTAATTTTTGCATCTTCTTCCAAGAACAAAATGACATTTCCCTAAACATTCATATAAAAATGTAAAGGTTTTATTATTTAAGACTTTAATTCAGTTTGGGTTGAGCTTTGTGCCTGGTTTGAGGCAGAGATCTGACTTTATTTTGCTCATATGTACAACCACTTACCCCTGAACCATTTACTGATCAATCCACATTTTTCTCATTAAGAAGCAATGCCTTCTCTGTCATATATGAAGCTTATATATATGTGAGTAATTTATTTCTGGGCTCTATAATTTCTTCCAATGGTCTTAACCTATACTTTATCATATAACTCAGAATTATTTACTGTAGCTTGGTAAGTATGAATATAGACAGAAATCTTTTCTCCCTTCTATTTCAAAGTGGTATTGTTTTTGTTCTTGGAAATTTATATTTCCACATTCAGGTTCAAATAAGATTCATAATTTGCCAAGTATCATTAATGTAATTTTTAATTAAAATTCCAGTGAGTTTATAGGTTAAAATACGGAGATTACTGACATAATGATGTAAGATTTACCATCCACTGGAATAGTATTGCTATGTGTTTATTAATGTCTTTCAAAAGCATGTTTTAATTTTTCAATTATCTTTATAAAGTCATGATATTTTTATAATATTTAAACCCAACACTTAAAAGTGAAGGTTCCTATTTAAGATATATCTCATAAAAACCAATAATCATATACTTTTAGAACAGCAACACATTAAGTTGGTGTATTATTATGTAGAAAGAGGTGGTGAAGCGAAGTTTTGGTCAGAAAGGGGAGGTGAATATGTGTCATGTTAAGAAATTTTTTTAAAAAATCAGTAAGTAAAAGGATCCAGTTAAAAAAAAGGAATAAGCTTAGTGTGATGCTTTTGTGGGGAAAATAAATAAGATATGAGTGTTCCTAATTACAAATACTATATAGGTATATACTTTTTTGACATAAACTAGATAAATATGTGAGAATACTGTAACAAATGATCAATATTTGTCACTTGAGAGTGTGGCATTACTAAGGTGTTGGGAAAGAAGTGGAGATCATTATTTTTAATATAATAGTATTTTTATCTGCATTTTTATCATGTATTGTTATTTAGAAAATTAGCAAACAAATTAAGTAAATTAATCATGAGTGCATCTGGTAGCAGTTGGCCATTAGCTAACAAGGCTGTTGCTTATACTTTTGGAATCATCACCATGATTTCATCTACTTCATCTAATTTATATATTCCCTAATACAAAAAAACACAGATTAAGGATGCTGAGGTTCACTGTTTTAACCCTATATCCTCCTGCTCTGGGAAATAGCACCTTGATTAAATTAAAAAGTAAAATATGAAGGATGGGAGGAAAATGGAAAACCATTTAACCAGGGTCAACTAAAATGAGACAGAAGTAGAGAAAAAAGGGTGGGAAATAGAAAGCTTGTAAAGCTTAGAATTGAAAAACTAGAAAGAGTACATTAGCAGAGACTCTGTATATATTTATATTAATAAGGAGAAAAATTAATAAAGGAAAGAACTTTGCAAACATTTCCTGTAATTGAGAAACATGTTTCCTAACTTGGCATGAAATAGTTGAGTGTATGGCAAACATAGTTCTTATCAAATTTTATCAATCAAGTTATGTGTAATTAATGTATTAAAATATCCCACAACACAATTATTTGTTCTTAATCCAAAGGTAAAAATTCCTATTAAAATTAATGAATCAAATTAATTTACATTCAACCAAGTTAAGGAGTTCAGTGATATTACTGCAAAGAGAGGACTGAGCCTCTCACCTCAAGCACACATATTTTGTTTGCAAGAGTTTAGATTTTTAATACCTTATTTTAAAATTCCTTTAGACACGTCTTTAAAATACACATTGCAGAAGATAAACACATGAATAAACTCCTCTAAACATACATGGAAAAATAAAATCGTAAGAGTCAGTGCTTTTAAAATAGACTTAAAATTGATTTAGTTCGGCCATATTTAAAACATAGAAAATAGAAAAAAAATTTAAAACCTATTTTAATTTTCATAAAACAGCAATCTCAATGCTGCATTTAAACATTTTTGGCATTACAGATATATAACTTATTTATTATCTTGTATAGAGTCTAGTAGGCTGTGGGTTTATTTTTGCTTTTGTTTTGCTTAGTTTTGTTTTCTCTTAGCCTGCAGGTCATTTTCAGAGAATTCTCTATTATGTAGGAAGATGAAAGGAAGTTACCCTAGGCGATCCTAACTACCATCAATGAGAAGTCTAAGTTCAGTTCACAAAGACCCCATGCTACTTAATAATAGTGTAAGTGTGTATAAAGAAAGTAAATCTCCAGACACTTATTGTCTGACTTTGCATATAGAATATGTATTTATTATGCACTTATGGAAAGTTCAACATATTTAAAGAACTGGCATTTCTGTTCAGATAAGTAAATTTTGGAATTGGTAACTTTGGGGATAGGTGATTATAAGTGGGGCTATCTACTGTGCTAGGAAAATTCCATTGTATATCCTTTAGAAAGAAAGGGACCTTTGTCTTTCTTGTAGTAAACACTATTAAGGATCTTCTAATGTTAAAAACAGTTATTTAACTTCCATCAAATCTTAGTTTCTGAATTATATTACATTATGTTATATTATACATTTTATTTTAGCCCAGAACAGTTACTTTGCTAGAATAATTTGTTACTTGTTGATGTGTACA
The DNA here is from genome assembly GCF_009873245.2 of Balaenoptera musculus. Classification (NCBI taxonomy): domain Eukaryota; kingdom Metazoa; phylum Chordata; class Mammalia; order Artiodactyla; family Balaenopteridae; genus Balaenoptera; species Balaenoptera musculus. The sequence goes on from NC_045800.1 coordinate 43,419,265, forward strand.
TGTGATTTTGTCCAAGTTTGGGATTTACAGTAATATTAAAATTTAATGAGGATAATGGTGGCCATCCTGAATATTCCCACCTCCTTTTTAAAAACCATACATGTCAATAAGGAAATCAAATTATATCACTCATATCTCAAGTTTACAGAGTGAATAAGAGAAAACAGTACTGCAAGCTTCAATATACCTGTGCCTGGAGGAAAAGAAAAGACTAGCTGAGTCAGCCCCTTAGCAGAGTATCAGGCAGAGCCTACACAGAAGAGTGTGGTGGATCTCTACTAGCGGTTAAACCCTGAAAATACACCTAGGGTTTACCACCAGAAGGTTATCCAGCACATCTAGGTGGGAAATACTAAGAGCACATTTGAGTTCCGGAGATTCAGAATTATCATCACTAGGAAGCTACAAGGAAGGGACTTGGAAAGTGTGTAGGCTCGAAATGACAATTTTGTGTAGGACACTTTTGGATGGTGATGTCCCTAGTTTGCATGATAAAGGGTAACAAAGAAATAAAGGGCTCTACTGTTACAAGTATTAAATATTTCAAAGATGACCTACAGAAAGCACCATTTATTAGAGGACCTGCACTTCTCCCTTGGAAGGTAAGCAATAGAAAGTAGACCCAATATAATTTTCATCTCTAAGCAATTATATTAAGAAAAAAGTAAATTGCACACACACACACACAAATACTCAAGTACTTATTAAACACAATTTTGCTGTGCCAGCTAAGCATATGTTACAACTATTAACATTATATGTAGGATACAAAATATCTTTCTACTAGTTTAAAAAGCATTAGAAGCATATAAAAGCAAATTTTAATAAGAAATTAAAGTACAAACATCAATAATCAGTTTAGTATCTATATTGTTTTATATCCTTGTTATAAAAAAATCTGCTAATTAGTCTAAAGTGTAATTGCTGTAGTAATATGTTTTGCCTTCATGCCATTGGTCACAATGTCCTGAGAAAACTGCTGCAGGTTTATTTCCAACAAGTGGGCCAACAATAAGAAGAGGTAAAATGTAGGTGATTCAACATAGGAAAAACATTGCAAGATGCCTAAGCACAAATAGATAAAACTAAGAGTACAGTAAGGGACATTGAGTATAGAAATAGAAAGGGCCAAGAAATAGAAACAATGGCACAGGCTTTAAGTTGTCACAGAAAGGATGAATATTGAAGACTGGTATTGAACAAAATTATTATTAAAACCATTAACTCAAGAACACCTTCATGGAATGGGGTGATGGCTTAAATTTACATAATGAAAGTTTCTACCTCAGGCCAAGGAAAATTTGCCTTGAGCAGTGAAAATATATGGACCTCCAAACAAAAAATACCAAGTCACATACAAAGTAAAGAAAAATAACATGTGCATCAGTATTTTGGACAGTAACATACAGGGTATGACAGTAGTGGAGTAACAAGAAACCCAATGAAAGGAATATCAGACAAGCATATATTCACCCAAGTGGCTTTAAGACCAAAGCTACAGAAATACCATTTTAATATGTCACCATTCAATGAATGCTATGCCCAAGAGCCATCACGAAGATTCTGCTAGAGAATGGCCCTCACTCCATAAAAGATGCTGAAGGAAGCACAGACAAAAATCAATTTGAATACATGTAGCTGAAGATTCAAGATTAAAACAAAGGTGAGGGCTAGAGTCTGTATGTATAATGACAAGCTAGAAAAATATAACTTAAACATGAATGAAGGAAAAACTTAAAATAGCTCACTGACTACTTGATAGGTAATAGGTAGAAGACTAGAATCTCATTTAAAGCTGACAAGCAGGGTAGCAGAATGAAATAAAGGCAAGGGAAATAGGGCACTATATCAAGGTTTTAGTATAAATGTAATCAGAATAAAGCAGAACTTATTAAGAAGGAGTACAAAACTAAAATTTTAAATTGTAATGTAGACAACAGTTGATACAGTGCATATAGAATACAACATGCAGAGTAACAAAATAGTTATTGAAGAACAGACTAAAGTTTATTTGTATAGGTAAATGGTAACAGGCTCAGCTCACCTATTAAAAGAAAAATGTTTTCTATTGGCATACAGAAGAAAACTCAGTCTACTTTCTATAAGAGAGATGTATTTTATTTACAATCAGAATGGTTAAAAGAAATGAAGAGTTAACATGCAAAACAAATGCAGACAAAAAGAAATTAGGGTGGTGATATGGATATCTGATGAATTAGAATTCACAGAAAATAAAGTGAAGCAAAGCAGGATACCAAATTAAACAGCAATGAGCAACACTCTTCATAAAGTGACACAATTATAATGGATAAAAGGAGATACCAAAAGAAATGCAGTAACTGTAGGCAACTTTCATACACCTCTGTGTAAAACAAAGCCTGTGGATAAAAAATACATAAGGATATAGAGGAGCCAAACAATAATTAATGAGGTAGTGCTAGTGGATATTTATTGACCACTTATCTCAAAATTTAGAGAGGCAACAATAAAGTAAACCAATAAAATGAGGAAGAAATTAAGATATGAGCAGAAATAATGCATTTTAATAGAAAAAATAAAGCTTCTAAGTAAATAAATATGCTGCTTCTTTGAAAAATCTATTTTTTTAAAGAGGAGAAGGCAGAAAAACAAAAAGGAGAGAAAATAAATATTGATACATTCAAAATTTAAAGAGACAAATTTATAAATACCAAAAGGAAGAAAGGAAGGGAGGGAGGAAGAAAAAAAAGGGAAGGGAAGGGAAGCAGTAGAGGAAGGGAAAGGACAGGAGGAAGGGAGGAGCCTAATTAAACTGACTACATTTCTAAGAAAATATAATTCACCAAAACTGAATCCAGTAGAGATATACAAGTTTAAATTCCAATTTTCTTAGAAGTAGTGGAACTTATGTAAGAACAACTGTACCCTACCCACACTCAAAAAAGACAGTCTCATATTTTCACAGGGGAATTCCACCATACCTTCAAAAACTAGATAATCCTAATGCTACTTTAAGAAACGCAGCAATGGTGAAAACAATGGTGGTACCTGTAGTAGGCTGAATGGTGATTCAAAAAAGATATGTCCATGTCCTAATCCTAGAATCTATAAATGTGACCTTATTTGGAAAAGGGGCCTTTGCAGAAGTAAATAAGTTAAAAAATTTGAGACGAGATTTTAATGAATTTCAAGGCAGATCCTAAATGCCATCACAAGTGTTCAGGTAAGAGACAGACAGAGGGAAATTAGACATATACGCAGGAGAAAGCGATGAAGATGGAGAGAGATGCAGCCGCAAAGCAAAGAATGCTGACAGTCAGCAGGAAGGGCAAGAGGCAAGGACTAGCTTATCTCCTGTAACCTCTGGGGGAATGTGGCTGTGCAAACAGCTTGATCTTGGAATTCTGGCCTTCAGACCTGTGAGTAAGTGCGTGCCTGTTGTCACCAAGTTAGTGGTAGTTTGTTATATCAGGCACAGGATACTAACAGAGTACCCAACCGTGATAAAGATGGTAAGAAAAAGGGAGAGTTACAGAACAATATCAATGTAAAAACTTAAAGAGTACGTTAAAAAGAACAGTGTATCAACAGATTAAAAATAGGCATACCATGATTAAGTGAGATTTATTCTAGGATTGCATGAATGGTTCACATTAGAAAATCCATTAATATGTTTATGAGATATAGAAAAAAAATCCTATCTAGCCATATGTTCCTTTCCTTGAGTTGCCAAAAATATATAAAAATTTCTGGATTAACAAACTCAATAGAATAGAAACAGATGTTTTCATTTCAACCCTCAAATCAGTATGACATCTAAAGTCAGGTTAAAGGCAAGGATTAACTTGCAATCTCTACTATTTTTACTTATTTTGGGGTATTATTCAATTCAGTCTGAAAAGAGGAAACTGAGTGATGGATAAGAAGAGATAAAGGTAATATTATTTACAATGATTTGATAAATTTGGAAAAACAAATCAAGTGAAAACTTAATTTGAAAAATATTTCAGTATAGCAGCACGATGATTAGTTGATATATAAAAGTCAAAAGTTAGCATATATTAAAAAACCTCAAAGAGATAACACAGTGGAAGAAGTGATTGAATTTATAATTGCAAAAAATTCTAGGAAAAAACCTTTAGTATATGAGAATAGTAATTTTAATAAATGGTTTTTAGAAACTTGATTGTACTTTATAGGAAGACAAAATTTTATTTATTCTTTATATTATACACAGAATAAACCCCAAATGGATCCAAGATATAAACACAAAAGCACAGCAGCTAGAAAGTCATAAGTGAGTTTGTGATGAATTCATTTATATTTATAATCTGTAAATGGGGAAAGTCTTTGTAACTATGACTCAAAATGAATTTTCTGTAACTTTCAATTAAATCAGCGGAAATATGTATCCATGTATTTATTCATCTAGATGATGATACAAGTGTGGCAAATGTTAATAGTTAAAACTAGGTTGTGATGTATAGACACTCATTGTACTATTCTTTCCACTTTTACATATGTTTGAAAAAATACTAAATTAAAAAGTATGACTTGAGATTTTGGTACCATTAAAAGTATAATGATAATCTTATAACACACTTTAACCCAATAAGAAGCAGAAGTATGGAATTAACATTCCACAGCAGGAAGGGAATAAAAGGGCATTGCTATTGTAATATGAAATCCAGCATAAAGAGAGAAAACCCAGGATAAATAGAGAAATCAACATTTTAGAATTTACTAGTTATTTTGGTGAAAATGATGGGACAGTGGTAGTATTTTTTTAATTTTTAAAGCCTTTTCTATTTTTATAAGTATATACACATGGCTACTAATAAAAGTCACCTGTTTTCTAAAAACTCATTAATTTTGATGGCCTGTTAATTTAAAATCAGTTATATTCTATGTGGAATATAAATCTAGAATCAGCCATTCACATATAGTCAACATACTGAAAGAAATAAAAAATCATTAATTGGTATTTAATTCAAGTAAAATTTAAAAAAAATAAAACATTTCCTTTGGGTTAGTTAAAGTAAAACACAGAAATTGTCAAAGTTTATTGAAATTAGATTCTCTTCCCAAAACAGAAAGAGGGAATCTAGAATCCAGCACTGCTATCGTGAAGAAAATGGAAATGTCCTGAATATTTTCCATGATTTGCCTCTCATTTGGCTGGAGATTTGAACATTAAATGGGGCAGTCCTCTTCTATCAATTTGTTTAAAATTGACAAACTGTTGAATAATATATCAGTTGGAAATTTAGTTGAAAATACTCAAGAACATTCATATCTATGCCAAATGATGTTTAAACACATGTCCATCCTATGGCTGATGAAGAGGAAAAATAGTTAAGCTGGAGAGGTTTAAAATTTCAATATTCTATAGTTGTATCATAGGCAAGAATGCATAGCATTTAATGGAGACAGAAAAGTGAGTAAAAAAAATGAAAGATTAATTTTCCCCTCTTCTTTTTTGACAGCTTCATTCATATTTAAAGTCCTAATCACACCTATTGGAATGTCTGAGTTGGAAAATATGTCGAAATTATGAACATAGAAATGTTGGTGTCAATGGCTTGTTTTTTCTCTATTTTTCTTCAATGTTTGCTTAATGAGGCAGAGAAGTCTGTTTAAGCTTCTAGATTGGTGTCTGAACACCTTGATTTTCCTGCTTCTTTTCTGCCTCCCTGGAGAATTACCTAAATTACAGCGAGTAAAAGGGAGGGAAGTTCCCAACCAGAGAAAAAACATTCAATCCCTTTCTATCACCAGAAAATGAAATGTGAATCAGGTCTCAGTTTCATCTTTGCTTGAGACACAGGGCAAGTTATGCAACCTTTCTGAATCTCTGTTCATTCATCTTTAAAATAGAAATATTAATAGTACCTACTTATATACCAAAGTCACAATCACATAAAATAGACACAGAAAAATAAATCTACAGAACAGCTGAAATAAGACTGTATTCTTGTGATAAGTACTAAAAATACATTAAAATGCCAAGGACTTCACAAATGAAGATGTGATATGCTCCAAATTACAGGATGTGGAGCTGGGCCTAGAAAACAGGAAGAGTCCAGTGCAACTTTGTATTTGGGACTTCATAATTATTTGATCTACTCTAAGCTGTTATTAAACTAACCCTCTTCCACCTTAAGAGAAGATCTGAGTAAAGTTATTTTTTGGAACAACTGAATCAGAGAATACTTGAACCTGAGGCCTGCCAGACTCAACAGAGGGGACATATTAGAAGTAAGAGGTTTAACTGAAATTTTTATGTTGAACAATGGGATGCCAAACACTCCTTCCGTTCCATACCACCTAGATTGCTGGTGGTCAACTTTTACCTGCAAACAGCAAATTAGAGGATTCATCTCTGCCGGACATGCACCAGTAGGCAACCATATCTATATGTAGGGTGTACATTAACATTTTTTCTTTCAATCTTAAATGCAAATGAATTAATGACCATCACAAGATACTTATGACCTCTAACACGAAAGACAGGTAACATCCACACCAACAGAAACAGAAAAAAGAAACCCTGAAGAAATAGTCATGTTCAAGAGCAAGAGTAACACAAAAAGTATATATGTATTACACACACATACCTCAAAATATATATGTATAGACACACAAGTAGCATTTTCAGAGACAAAAATATATCATAAAATAAAAACAAGATCCCACGAAAATAAAATATTCACAGAAGAAAGCATTCTCGAGAATTTTTTTTTAAATGATAGAAAAACTCAATTGAAGGGTTAAAAGAGAAAAGCAAAAGGAATCTCCCAACATGTAGCATAATGGAAAAAAGGTGGAGGGGTAAACAATCAAGGAGGAGATACAAGATCCAATGTATATGATTTCCAAAGTATGGTGGGTGGCATTATTGGCCCTGATTCTTTAGTCCTCCACATGCACAGATTTGCTATGGTCTCATCATGGGCAAAGTACAATTCTCTTCCACTGTTATAGGATGGAAATTACAGTGTGCTGGTTCTAAGCCTGCTTGTTTATCTGTCATTGCCATGTGAGGAACACACCTAGCTAGCCGTCTACTCAAACACAGGAAACAGTCAAAGTAGCTGACTCACAGACCTTTTAACTATAAAGCAGAGCCATTCAGCTAAGCCATATCAAGTCAGTCAAGCCACAGTAGGAAAGCAGAGAGGTGAGAAAAGATAAATGAGCATTGCTTTAAGATGCTGTTTGGGGGTGGTCTGCTACACAGCAACTGCTAACTAAAATAGAAGATAAATGGAAGTCTTAAAATTATCAAAGAAATAATAAAGGAAACTTCCTAGAACTGAAGATGTAATATTTCAGTTCAAAAGGCAACAACTAAGTGTCAAATGCAATAAATAATATGAACCAATGACATAATTATGATATTAAACAAAATGGCTAAGAAATTATGCCGTATCTTCTTAGAGCATTGTTAAGGGTAAAATTGGTAAGGATTTTCATACAAAGTATAAAAGCCAGAAATCATTAAGAATTAAATTTGTGAATCACAACAAGTGCCTATGAGACAACAAAATGACTTCAAAATTTGAGGGGAAAATTATTTTCACCTGAGAATTTTATTACAGGCAATCTACCCTCAAGGGTGAAAGTAGCATCAAGATACGTTAGATAAGTAATACCTCAGAATGCCTAATTCGTAAACCTGCTTCCTTGGTCAACTCCTTAAGGAGGACATCCAACAAAGGAGAGAAGTTATTTTTTTAAAAAGACAATGGTTTAACAGGAAATATAGCCAATATTTTATAATAACTGTAAATGGAGTATAACCTTTAAAAATTATATTAAAATGTTTTTAAAAATGAAGCAACAAAGCAGGAAAAACCTTTGATTACCTTGGCATCAGTAGATGGTATGTTACTACCTACTTCATGCTGAGAAAGAATAATGAGATTTAGGGGTGTAAAGTACAGAAAATGCCACTGATAAGATTTTTAAGTACTGATTTAAAAATCAACCATGACCATATTAACTGTGAGGAATTTGCCTCAAATCATTTTTTTCACAAGTTCCTCATAAATAAACTTTCCTTAACGTTATCAACTGCGGCAATCAGAAACTAACTGCTTCACGCTGGTTTGACTCAGTCTCCTTTTATCCCGTGACTTGCTGGCTGCACATTTTCTTCCAAGTATTTTATGACTTTGCCCTCTTTTAAGACACATTATTGTTACACTCAGTAAAGACATCAAGGAAGAAAAAAAAAGACAACTAAAGACAACTATTTAATTTAAAAAGAACAAAATATAGTTTTTACCTAAAAAATTTTTTTTAAAAAAGAGACATAATTCCAAAGGTGATGTAAGGATCTGGCTAGGCTGCTCCTACCATCCTCACTCATCAGGAATCAAACACAATCTGCTTTTTCCACAAAAACTAAGCTCAGCAAAATCACAGAGTGAGTCATATTTTGCTGTATATTAACATAAACCTTTGTAATGAATTGCTCACCTATATAAGATGAATCAAGATTTCTGCATTTCCAAGTTGCAAATTCATTCTTTAAAAATATTTTTCTTCCATGTCCAGGGAAGATTTGTGTTATATGACTAGTTTGTACCCACAAAATAATCCCCTATTTATCAAAGAATGGGGCTCACAAATGATTACTGCAACAAATAAAGATTGTTTCCTTGTTCTTTGTGGAAAATTTGAGAACTTTAGGCTAAGTAAACATTTTCAAGTTTAGAACTTATGATTTGTTATTACTGACAAAGCATGAAATTTGAAAGAACAATGATTATGTATAGAAACTTGTTTATATCCTCAGTTTCTCTGATGCAAATCTGTCAAAACACATTATTGCTTAAATAAAAATTCTTCCTAATACAAGATATATTTCTGAATATAGAGGAGTTTGGAAAATTTAAAAAACAATATATTCAGACTTGTATACTGAAGAGATCAAATTTAGCAATTCAAAGCAATCAGTTGACTAGCTAATGTGCTTTTTAATTGGCCATTCTAGTCACACCAAGAAGCCACTCTATTTGGGGACTGGTAAGTCAAAATGGTTGTGAAATTAAACAGAATGGTTAACTTATTCACCAGATTTGATTTCATAATCTTATGCAATCACAGTCTAGATCCCACATTTTACATTTAACCCCAATGTGTAGCAATGAGTATGCTTAATACATTTATAATCAAATATGCATCATATTGATAAACCCAGAGTAATGATTTACATTAAATATTAATTCTAAGAGTGAATAAAAGTAATTCTAAATACTTCTAAATGGAAAGAAAAATCACAAATTTGACTAATCATCTCATTTCAATTTCAACAGATTGTTTTAAATCCAAACCTCTACTTACTTCATATTCTCTCCAGGTTTCTATATAGATGGCACCAATGTCCATTATTTCAGGACTTTGGGATTCTCTTTACTATCTTGTACAATGTTGGTTGCATTAAAAACAAATGCTGATTTTCAATTACTCCAGGAATCAAGGTAGTACAGAGTTTAACATATTAAATCACATGAAACTTAAGAGTACACCTATAATGCAGTGTCTATCCACATGTACTGAAGATGTCAGACTGTCCTGTCTAAAAGGAGAAATAAAAAGAATGGGAAAGAAATGCACAGAAGTTGAAATCAATATGGATCACTATAATAAAGGTATAAGTGTATATAAGAAAAATAACAAGCAGCTAAAAAACTAATTTAACAATTTGCATGACAATGCATATGCCACAGAAAGGAAACAAATGAACTATACGAAGTTACTCTTGACAATAAAGAGCAGTGCATTTCTATTTAATACAGCAGAGCCTCCCCCATCACCGTACAACAGCATATGTACATTTTACAGTAAAGATACATATGCTTACCAAAAGGAAAAAGGAAAAACAAAGATGCCATGAAAATCACCTTGAAAAAAAATATGGTGGTTAGGAAGATACATGCAAAATAACAGAGGAATGCAATTTTTTAAAGAAAACTAAAATTGCATATAAACCTGGACATGGGGAGAAGACAGAAAGTTCCAGTAAAAATATTCTACACGCAGAATATACAATAGAAAAAATAAAGTTTTAGAGACTTCCATATTAATTTTAAAGACCTCTGAAACCTCTTAGGACTATCAGGACATCCTTTTTAATTATTCTTACTTGATGGCAACATTTTAGGTCTTCTACACTTCTCATTTTAAACTTTGGTTCATAAGTTTTGCTGGCCCCAATTTTTTCTACAAGGGAGTAAGTATTTATTTGTGTCAGGAAAAGTTCTCAGTAGTCTTTGTCACCCCACGCCCCCAGTATAAAGATGAGAATTTACAGAATTGACTAAATAAGCCAATCTTTTTGAGCATAGGTATTTTTGAGGACTCCAGGAAGATATAAACAAATGGAAAAGACATGCATGGCCCAGACTGACTTAAAGTATTTTCCCTCTATTTTAACATTTTCTTATCATGTAGAAATGTTTTCTGTCCCTTTTAGGAAGCTAAGGGGATATACCATAGTGCTCCATAATATCAAGCTAAATGCATAATGTAGGTAATGCCATAGAATGTAACCTGGAAAATCTAGTTAGGCTGCCAGAAACTAAGGAAGGTCATCTCCCTACAGGATTGAAGCTTGAGACAATCTGGGAATGAATGGACATCTCAGCTCAATGTCATCATAAAATATAATTACTTCTCAGGCTCATTTATACAGGGGAAAATGTTATCATTCTCAGTCTGAAGGAATAAAAAAATTGTCAGTGACGAGAGGCACTGTCACTTTGGATAACAATTCACATGCAGTCCCAGGAGATGGTTTAAGACAACAAGTGGAGCAAAATTAGAAACAGCCTGCAGGCCCCCGCTGAGTGGCGACAGCCATGAAATCGTCAGGAGGTAACTAATCGTTAAACTTCAGCTCAGTCAAGCCCTCTTGGGCACCTATCTACAGGAGCCGAGCAGCCAGAACTCTTTTGGAGTTTAATGAGAATAATCTAAGACACCAAATGTTCTGGGCTTGTCTTCTTCAAATTAGTCAACTATTCAATGTCACTAGAATTTTCAGTAATTACTTATTATTGTATAGATACGAGTCTTGATATGCTCCTTCAGGAAGAGTATAGATTTACACTTCAAGGTTTTCTTTTCAAGTGCAGGTGTTTTCTTGGTTGTTTGCTAAGGTATATACTTTACTGAGCAACCTATTTTTGCCTTGTTTAAGCTTTATCAATCTTAACACTGAAAGACTGGTTCCCACAAACAGGCAAATCCATCTCACACATCCCCCCGATTCCTCTGACACACAACTGTTCTAGGTCTCTAAAACATCAAAAATAGTGAAAATATTTTAAAGAAAAAGGCAGATGGAATAAGGGGCATCTACTATGTACCTGGTATGATCCCAAACCTGCTACCTAAGCTATCTCTAACGTTTAAATCAAGTCTTGCAAAGGAGATGGCGGAGAAAGTGGCACAACAGGCCATACAGCTAATAGGAATCAGCATGAGTGATATTCAAATACAGATTTTCTGAATCCAGAGCTCATATTCGTTTTATTATGCTATACTGCCCTGGCCTAAGTGTCGCTTCCGATCCCCTCTGCCTCTAAAAGAAAACAGTTTGTGTTTATACTGTGGCACATAAATATCTGACCGTATGCTGTAAAAGTGGACTCCTTAGTAAAAGTGTGAATCATGTACAGTATTATCAAGGATCTGAGACTAAACATAAGTTGCTTTGTCCAAAATGATTGTGACAGAGAAAATCTATCTTATTTCTAACGCTGCTACTGAGTCAACATACTTACACTATGTGAAGATGCAAAACAAAAAGTACATGCATGTATATAGCTCCCTATGTATCTATGTTTAATGGTTATCTGGTTGTTTCTGAACACTTAGAATTATACAGCTTAAGCTCTGTCTTCACAGATATGTCTCTATTCCTATATTCAATAAAGGGAAGATACCACAACACATTCTTAGGTATCTAAGAATAAGGTTATATCTGTAAAGTTGTATGAGGTGTGAGAAAATATATTAAAATATTATTGCTACATAGTTCTTTAGCATTTTAAGAAACATTTGTATTATGGATGAGGAGATGATTCTTGTCTTTCCATTATTGCATACTCTAGTATTAGACATAACACTCTGATTTAGACAGATATAGTCAAGAATGTTCTTGAAAGAGGAGAAGGTTTGAAAAATGATTACATGCCTATTTCAAGTACCTTTGGAACTGCATTTTATGAGTCGCTCTTAAAACCCAAAGACTGGAGCATAACTCAGCATTGTGTTAGGTTGTCTCTAAAGTAAACGTAATTATCTACTTGGTTGTCCTGCATATCAACCTTAACCCATAGCCAGAAACTAACTCAGGAAAATGCAAAATAACAGGACCCCATAGAGCATATGCAGGCCAAAGTTAGGGTATTTATCCCATCCTGAATTCACCTAGGGAGGTTTGTTTTAATACCCAACTACATTCCTTTTTTTTTTTTTTTTTTTTTTTAAAGAAATCTTGATTTCAGTTTTTCTTAACCTGACACCAAGTCTACAGTTGAATAATAGTGAATAATTTATTCTTCTGTTCAGAAAATAATTGAAATGCATTTTCATATCAATATATCGTGTCCCTTTGTGATATATAATGCAGAATCTGAAATATCGCATACAAAATTCTTAGTTAACTTCTGAGTTTGACACACAGATATGGGCTTTAAAAATAAAACCAAACAAAAAACCCCAACAAACAAAACTTTCCCTTTGGCATCTTGTTAATCGTATATAGCCACAAGAACTAGCATTTGTGCATTGTGACTCAGTTTGCTATTGAAATAGAGAAGTGAGAAACTTTGGGGATGAAGAAGGGGGTCATATAATCAACCTTGATATCCTCAAATGCATCCCCACTCAAAGACTATGTATTTTTAAAAATATCAAACTCATAGGAGGACTCACCCAGGAGGGGCCTTGGAATACAGAACAGTAATGGTAGGCAATGGGCAGAGGCCCCAAGAAATTTAAACCATTATCTCTGCATCTGTTGAATTTATAGTTTAAGAAACTATACAAATACCAATAAATATAAATAAATTAAGTGCCTTTACATATGGCCATTTCCATGCAAAAGAAAGAAAGATATTCTCACCTAGAGTTGTAGAGTTGTTTAGGGGTTAAACTAGCTGATGTATTATTGCATATAAAGTATTTAGTACTAGGCCTTCAACTTGCTTTTCCAGTCTCTGCATTCTGTAAAGGTGATTGTTGGGACATCTCACATGAAAATATGAGATCAGCCAATGGATAAATGGATTAGATGCACTCTCACAGTACTAACATATTCTGATTTGAAAAGTAGACATTAAAAAAAGAAGGTTCCTTGCTGCAGTGTTTTGACATGACACCTAAACATGCATAAAGACCTTCTTCTCTGGAAGTATAAAAGAAACCGAATAGGAAGCTACTTTTACCCATGAAATATAACTGAAAGCCAACCTCCTCATTGAAGCCTCATGGTTCCTTTAAGTCCTCCTTCTTGACCCTTGTTCACGTTCTTGGCCACTTTCTTTTACTGAATTCTGGATCTGGTTTTTCCACTGTATACTTACTTTGTTTCTTGTTTGGGGGGGTCAAATAGTCATTGTGTTCTATTTTCACTCCCATTTCCCTGCCATTGACTGCAGCATCTCTTGACAATAACGCTAGATATTCACTCAGGCTATATGGCACTTGGCACAAGTAACAGGCAAATACTTCGTCAAATGTAGTTCCATGCCAGCCTCCAAGCTCTCCAATGTCTACACCTTAGGTTAATATGCTCAACAGACTCACTCTGTGTTAAAATATCTTTCTTTACATTTTAAGTTATACTGATAAATAGGAATTGTATACATTTAAGGTGCACAGGTTAATGTTTTGATATATGTATACATCGTAAAATGATCACCACAATTAAGCTAATTAACATACCTATCACCTCACATAGTAACCATCTTTTTTGTGGTAAGAACACTTAAGATTTACCCTCTTAGCAAATTTCAAGGATATAATATGGTATGATTAACTGTAGTCACCATGCTGTACATTAGATCTCCAGAACCCATTCATCTTGCATAACTGAGGAATAGAATATGCCATCTACAAAATATGCCACTTTGGCATGTGGACTGTTTTGAGCTGAAGGCAATTAAGACCCAGCAGACTCAGGAAAAACTTCTTACTCTCCCTTAACTGCCTAAAAGAGTCTAGACAGGGGTAGGGGGAGCTGTATCAGGAAGAGAGCTATTAGTAGAGATAAGGCTCTCTTATATAAATTATCTGCATGGCATGGTAAATATTTGTTTACCTCATCTTCCTGTGAATTATCTTCCTCCCCTTTGAAGCCCCAGACCCCTACCCCTTCTGGGCATTCAGACTCTATTTATAAACTTAATTTAAGGTTACTGTTCAGCTCCTGTTATATCAAGCAAATTCTAGCATTCAGATCCTCAATATACACTAGAAAATGCTTTGAAAGTTACTATATCATATTAACATTTACCATTTATAGAAATCATAGCATAATCATGATATTAAAAATCATTATCAGAGCTTTATAAAACTTTAGAAAGATCAATATATTCCTTCCTCATTGCCATGATAGGCATCAATTTAAAACAAAAAGTCAGTCAGTACCTTTACTTACCTTCTATGCAATATCCAATTAAAAACACACTCATTCATTGTTGGTGAGATACAAATTAGTGCAACTCTTTGAGGGCTACTTGTATCAAAAATATATACTTACTAATGACCTAATAATTCCATATTAATCTATGGATATATTTATTGATAAAGCACCCAACAAAAGGTGATAGAGTCTAGCTATCAATGGAAGACCTGTTCTTTAAAAATATGAGATATCTATGACAGGAGAAAGGCAAACTACAAAACTGTATGGTATGATGCTTTTTGTGTAAAAAAGAGTCATGATGTGTATGTAAACATGTATGTTTGTAGATTTTTCTTTGCATATGCATTTTGAAATAAAACACAGGAAAATATTAGTAGTGGTTACTTATGGAGAGAACAGGAGAGGTGAGCAAGAAAAAGTTATTTTTGTCTTTATATATAGTTTGAATTTTTTAAACTCTATATTTTAATTGTTAAGAATATGGGAAATACATTTCTTTCATATGCTGTTTTCAAAATTTTACAAATAATGGTCTTAAATTCCCCAACTCTGAGCTCCCTCTCACCACAACTAGAGAAAGCTCAAGCACAGCAACAAGATGCAATGCAGCCAAAAATAAATAAATAAAAATACATTAAAAAAATTAATAAACAGAAGATAGGAGGCGCCTTCAAAATGGTGGAGGAGCAAGACGTGGAGATCACCTTCCTCCCCACAAGTATATCAGAAATACATCTACATGTGGAACAACTCCTACAGAACACCTACTGAACGCTGGCAGAAGACCTCAGACTGCCCAAAAGGCAAGAAACGCCCCGTGTACGTGGGTAGGGCAAAAGAAAAAAGGAAAAACAGACAAAAGAATACGGATGGGACCTACACCTCTGGGAGGGAGCTGTGAAGGAGGAAAAGTTTCCACACACTAGGAAGCCCCTTCACTGGCAGAGATACAGGGTGGGCGGAGGGGGGAAGCTTCAGAGCCATGGAGGAGAGCACAGCAACAGGGGTGCAGAGGGCAAAGCAGAGAGATTCCCACACAGAGGATTGGTGCCAACCAGCACTCACCAGCCTGAGAGGCTTGTCTGCTCACCCACCAGGGTGGGTGAGGGCTGGGAACTGAGGATCGGGCTTCCAAGGTCAGATCCCAGGGAGAGGACTGGGGTTGGCTGCGTGAACACAGCTTGAAGGGGGCTAGAGCGACATAGTTAGCCAGGAGAGAGTCCGGGGAAAAGTCTGGAACTGCCTTAGAGTGAATGGTCTAAGGCAAGAGACCACTGTTTCAAGGTGCATGAGGAGAGGGGATTCAGAGCACTGCCTAAACGAGCTCCAGAGACAGGCGTGAGCTGCGGCTATCAGTACGGACACCAGAGACAGGCATGAGACTCTAAGGCTGCTACTGCAGCCACCAAGAAGCCTGTGTGCAAGCACAGGTCACTCTCCACACCTCCCCTCCCAGGATCCTGAGTAGCCCGCCACTGCCAGGGTCCTGTGATCCAGGGACAACTTCCCCGGGAGAACACACGGCACGAATCAGGCTGTTGCAATGTCATGCTGGCCTCTGCAGCCGCAGGCTCATCCCGCATTCCGTACCCCTCCTTCCCGCCATGCTGAATGAGCCAGAGCCCCCTAACCAGCTGCTACTTTAACCCCGTCCTGACTGGGCAGGGAACAGACACCCTCAGGTGACCTAGATGCAGAGGCGGGGTCAAATCCAAAGCTGAACCTCAGGAGCTGTGCAAACTAAGAAGAGAAAAGGAAATATCTCCAAGCAGCCTCAGGAGCAGTGGATTAAATCCCCACAATCAATTTGATGTACCCTATATCTCTGAAACACCTGAATAGACAATGAATCATTCCAAAATTGAGGCAGTGGACTTTGGGAGCAACTGTAGACTTGGGTTTGCTTTCTGCATCTAATTTGTTTCTGGTTTTATGTTTCTTAGTTTAATATTTAGAGCTTATTATCATTGGTAGACTTCTTTATTGATTTTGCTGTTTTCTTCGTATTTTTTAATATATATATATATTTTTCCTTTTTCTCTTTTTGTGAGCATATGTATATGCTTCTTTGTGTGATTTTGGATGTACAGCTTTGCTTTTGCCATTTGTCCTAGGGTACTGTCTTTTTTTTTTTTAGTATAGTTTTTAGCATTTCTTATCATTGATGGATTTGTTTTTTGGTTTGGTTGCTCTCTTTCTTTCTTTTATTAATTTTTAATTTTTTATTTTTAATAATTTTATTTTAATAACTTTATTTATTTTTCTTTCTTTCTTTTTTTCTCCCTTTTCTTCTGAGCTGTGTGGCTGACAGAGTCTTGATGCTCTGGCTGGGTGTCAGACCTGAGCCTCTGAGGTGGGAGATCCAAGCTCAGGACATTGGTCCAGAGACCTCCCGGCCCCATGTAGTATAAAATGGAAAAGGTCTCCCAGAGATCTCCATCCCAACACTAAGACCCAGCTCCACTCAACGACCAGCAATCTACACTGCTGGACACCCTATGTCAAACAACTAGCAAGACAGGAACAGCAGAGAGGCAGCCTAAAATCATAATAAGTTCAAGACACACCAAAACACAATACCGGACACAGTCCTGCCCACCAGAAAGACAAGATCCAACCTCATCCACCAGAACACAGGCACCAGTCCCCTCCACCAGGAAGCCTACACACTGAATCAAACTTACCCAATGGAAGAAAATGCCAAAAACAATGGGAACTACAAACTTGCAGCCTGCAAAAAGGAGACCCCAAACACAATAACTTAAGCAAAATGAGAAGACAGAGAAATACACAGCAGATGAAGGAGCAAGGTAAAAACTCACCAGACCAAACAAATGAAGAGGAAATAGGCAGTCTACCTGAAAAATAATTCAAAATAATGATAGTAAAGATGATCCAAAATCTTGGAAATAGAATGGAGAAAATACAAGAAACGTTTAACAAGGACCTAGAAGAACTAAAGAGCAAACAAACAATGATGAACAACACAATAAATGAAATTATAAATTCTGTAGAAGGAATCAATAGCAGAATAACTGAGGAAGAAGAATGCATAAGTGACCTGGAAGATAAAATAGTGGAAATAACTACTGCAGAGCAGAATAAAGAAAATAGAATGAAAAGAATTGAGGACAGTCTCAGAGACCTCTAGGACAACATTAAATGCAACAACATTTGAATTATAGGGGTCCCAAAAGAAGAAGAGAAAAAGAAAGGGACTGAAAAAATATTTGAAAAGAATAGTTGAAAACTTCCCTAATATGGGAAAGAAAATAGTAAATCAAGCCCAGGAAGTGCAGAGAGTCCCTCCTATACAGAATAAATCCAGGGAGAAACACACCAAGACACATATTAATCAAACTATCAAAAATTAAATACAAAGAAGAAATATTAAGAGCAGCAAGGGAAAAGCAACAAATAACACACAAGGGAATCCCCAAAAGGTTAACAGCTGATCTTTCAGCAGAAACTCTGCAAGCCAGAAGAGAGTGGCAGGACATATTTAAAGTGCTGAAAGGGAAAAACCTACAACCAAGATTACCCTACGCAGCAAGGATCTCATTCAGATTCGACAGAAAAATTAAAACGTTTACAGACAAAAGCTAAGAGAATTCAGCACCACCAAACCAGCTTTAAAACAAATGCTAAAGGAACTTCTCTAGGTAGGAAACACCAGAGAAGGGAAAGACCTACAATAACAAACCCAAAACAATTAACAAAATGGTAACAGGGACATACATATTGATAACTACTTTAATGTAAATGGATTAAATGCTCCAACCAAAAGACATAGACTAGCTGAATGGATACAAAAACAAGACCCATATATATGCTGTCAAAAAGGGACCCACTTCAGACCTAGGGACACATACAGACTGAAAGTGAGGGGATGGAAAAAGATATTCCATACAAATGGAAATCAAAAGAAAGCTACAGTAGCAATTCTTATATCAGACAAAATAGATTTTAAAATAAAGAATGTTACAGGAGACAGAGAAAAACACTACATAATAATCAGGGATCAATCCAAGAAGAAGATATAACAACTGTAAATATTTATGCACCCAACATAGGAGCAGTTCAATACGTAAGGCAAATGCTAACAGCTATAAAAGGGGAAATCAACAGTAACACAATCATAGTAGGGGACTTTAACACTCCACTTTCACCAATGGACAGATCATCCAAAATGAAAATAAATAAGGAAACACAAGCTTTAAATGATACATTAAACAAGATGGACTTAATTGATATTTATAGGACATTCCTTCCAAAAACAACAGAATACACTTTCTTCTCAAGTGCTCATGGAACATTCTCCAGGACAGATCATATCTTGGGTCACAAATCAAGCCTTGGTAAATTTAAGAAAATTGAAATTGTACCAAGTATCTTTTCTGACCACAACACTATAAGACTAGATATCAGTTACAGGAAAAAATCTGTAAAAAATTACAAACACATGGGGACTAAACAATACACTACTAAATAACCAAGAGATCACTGACGAAACCAAAGAGGAAATCAAAAAATACCTAGAAACAAATGACAATGAAAACACGGCGACACAAAACCTATGGGATGCAGAAAAAAACAGTTCTAAGAGGGAAGTTTATAGCAATACAATCCTACCTCAAGAAACAAGAAACATATCAAATAAACAATCTAACCTTACACCTAAAGCAATTAGAGAAAGAAGAACAAAAAAAACCCAAAGTTAGTAGAAGGAAAGAAATCATAAAGATCAGATCAGAAATAAATGAAAAAGAAATGAAGGAAATGATAGCAAAGACCAATAAAACTAAAAGCTGGTTCTTTGAGAACATAAACAAAATTGACAAACCATTAGCCAGACTCATCAAGAAAAAAAGGAAGACTCAAATCAATAGAATTAGAAATGAAAAAGGAGAAGTAACAACTGAAACTGCAGAAATACAAAGGATCATGAGTGATTACTACAAGCAACAATATGCCAATAAAATGGACAACCAGGAAGAAATGGACAAATTCTTAGAAAAGCACAACCTTCCAAGACTGAACCAGGAAGAAATAGAAAATATAAACAGATCAATCACAAGCAATGAAATTGAAACTGTGATTTAAAATCTTCCAAGAAACAAAAGCCCAGGACCAGTTGGCTTCACAGGTGAATTCTATCAAACATTTAGAGAAGAACTAACACCTATCCTTCTCAAACTCTTCCAAAACATAGCAGAGGGAGGAACACTCCCAAACTCATTCTATGAGGCCACCATTACCATGATACCAAAACCAGACAAAGAGGTCACAAAGAAAGAAAACTACAGGCCAATATCACTGATGAATATAGATGCAAAACTCCGCAATACTAGCAAAGAGAATCGAACACCACATTAAAAGGATCATACACCATGATCAAGTGGGGTTTAACCCAGGAATGCAAGGATTCCTCAATATACACAAAATCAATGTGATATACCATATTAAATTGAAGGGGGAAAACCATATGATCATCTCAATAGTTGCAGGAAAAGCTTCTGACAAAATTCCACACCCATTTATGATAAAAACCCTCCAGAAAGTAGGCATAGAGGGAACTTACCTCAACATAATAAAGGCCTTATATGACAAACCCACAGCCAACATCATTCTCAATGGTGAAAAACTGAAACCATTTCCACTAAGATCAGGAACAAGACAAGGTTACCCACTCTTACAACTATTATTCAACATAGTTTTGGAAGTTTTAGTCACAGCAATCAGAGAAGAAAAAGAAATAAAAGGAATCCAAATTGGAAAAGAAGTAAAACTGTCACTGTTTGCAGATGACATGATAGTATACAAAGAGAATCCTAAAGATGTGACCAGAAAACTACTAGAGCTAATTAATGAATTTGGTAAAGTAGCAGGATGCAAAATTAATGCACAGAAATCTCTTGCATTCCTATACATTAATGATGAAAAATCTGAAAGAGAAATTAAGGAAACACTCCCATTTACCACTGCAACAAAAAGAATAAAATACCTAGGAATAAACCTACTGAAGGAGACAAAAGACCTGTGTGCAGAAAACTATAAGACACTGGTAAAAGAAATTAAAGATGATACAAACAGATGGAGAGATATACCATGTTCTTGGATTGCAGGAATCAACATTGTGAAAATGACTCTACTACCCAAAGCAATCTACAGATTCAATGCAAGCCCTATCAAACTACTAATGGCATTTTTCACAGAACTAGAACAAAAAATTTCACAATTTGTATGGAAACACAGAAGACCCCAAATAGCCAAAGCAATCTTCAGAAAGAAAAACGGAGCTGGAGGAATCAGGCTCCTGGACTTGAGACTATAGATCAAAGCTACAGTAATCAAGACAGTACAGTACTGGCACAAAAACAGAAATATAGATCAATGAAACAGATAGAAAGCCCAGAGATAAACCCATGCACATATGATAACCTTATCTTTGATAAAGGAGGCAAGAATATACAATGGAGAAAAGACAGCCTCTTCAATAAGTGGTGCTGGGAAAACTGGACAGCTACATGTAAAAGAATGAAATTAGACACTCTCTAACACCATACACCAAATAAACTCAAAATGGATTAGAGACCTAAATGTAAGGCCAGATGCTATAAAACTCTTAGAGGAAAACATAGGCAGAACATTTTATGACATAAATCACAGCAAGATCCTTTTTGACTCACTTCCTAGAGAAATGGAAACAAAAATAAACAAATGGGACCTAATGAAACTTAAAAGTTTGCACAGCAAAGGAAACCATAAACAAGACCAAAAGACAACCCTCAGAACAGGAGAAAAAATTTGCAAATGAAGCAACTGACAAAGGATTAATCTCCAAAATATACAAGCCGCTCATGCAGCTCAATATCAAAAAAACAAACAACCCAATCCAAAAATGGGCAGAAGACCTAAATAGACATTTCTCCAAAAAAGATATACATATTGCCAAACACACACATGAAGGGATGCTCAACATCACTAATCATTAGAGAATTGCAAATCAAAACTACAATGAGGTATCACCTCACACTGGTCAGAATGGCCATCATCAAAAAATCTACAAACAATAAATGCTGGAGAGTGTGGAGAAAAGGGAACCCTCTTGCACTGTTGGTGGGAATGTAAATTGATACAGCCACTATGGAGAACAGTATGGAGGTTCCTTAAAAAACTACAAATAGAACTACCATACAACCCAGCAGTCCCATTACTGGGCATATACCCTGAGAAAACCATAATTCAAAAAGAGACATGTACCACAATGTTCATTGCAGCACTATTTACAATAGCCAGGGCATGGAAGCCACATAAGTGTCCATCAACAGATGAATGGATAAAGAAGATGTGGCACATATATACAATGGAATATTATTCAGCCATAAAAAGAAATGAAATTGAGTTACTTGTAGTGAGGTGCATGACCTACAGTCTGTCATACAGAGTGAAGTAAGTCAGAAAGAGAAAAACAAATACTGTATGCTAAGGCATATATATGGAATCTAAAAAAAATGGTACTGATGAACACAGTGGCAGGGCAGAATAAGACATAGACATAGAGAATGGACTTCAGGACATGGTGTGGGGGAGGGGGAAGCTGGAGCGAAGTGAGAGTAGCATCGACATATATACACTACCAAATGTAAAAATGCTTAGCTAATGGGAAGCAGCAGCATAGCACAGGGAGATCAGCTCGGTGCTTTGCGACAACCAAGAGGGGTGGGATAGGGAGGGTGGGAGGGAGGCTCAAGAGGGAGGGGATATGGGGACATATGTATGCATATGGCTGATTCACTTTGGTGTACAACAGAAATTAACACAGTATTGTGAAGCAATTATACTCCAATAAAGATCTATTAAAAATAATAATAAAATTAAAAAAAAAAGAATCACCTGGAAGGCTTTTGTTAACTGAAGATGACTGGGCCCCACCTGCAGTAATTCTGATTCCCTGGTAGCGGGGAGAGGAGGTAGTGGCAAAAATTTATATTTGTAGTAATTTCCCAGATGTTACTAAGGCTGCTGATCTGGCAAAATGAACTTTGAGACCACCAGACTGGATTAGAGAATAACTCTGAACTTCCCCTTGTTCTTTATTAAATCAGCCTTAGAGCACACTTGATTTTTTTAATTTTTTTAAAATCACAGTCCTGACACTGACGAGTCAAATAGAGCTGGCGACCAACCGAATCTCCAAGTGTTTTCTCTACGTTCCGTTTTTAACTCACAAGGTCTCCAAATTGTAATGGCTTGGAATTTTATGTGTATTTACATATTTAGATGGTGTTGTTCAACTGATTTTTTTTTTTGACTGATGCTGACTTTCTCTCATTATCACTGTGCTTGTTATTTTAACTCAAGTGCTGGTTTCAATATTTTTCATTACACTTTGCTAGATTTCATCCATCAATTGATACATGTCAAGATATTTATGGAAACTGAGTCACAACTTCTTAGCTGTGTCTCTCAGATTTTTCTCTTCAGAATTTGGTTGTCTTTATAACATGTACCAATTTCATAACTTCATCATAGTTGAGCCTTTGCCCAGTTTGCCAGTGTTTACCAAATATGTTAACATTTGTCAGTATTAATACAGTGAGAGAAGAAATATTTGGCTTTAGGAATCTTTCCTTCCCAGCCTAAAATGGATTCTATTCACACATGTGTAAAATTAAGAATTAAATCTAATAATTGCAAAAAACACAGCCATGGCAATATATATGGAGCTAACTTACATGGCACTAACATTCATTCCTTTTGAATTTCAGTTTTCTACAGTTTCAGTAATAGGGCATAATTTTAAATATCCAACCTACCACTCTTACACTCACTGTTAAAGCATCCCAGGGTCAAATATTTAAGCCAAATGCTATGGTCCTTGTCTAATTTATCTGCCCTGTGTAACCTAGCTGATGTTACAGTAAATTTGGGTTATAACCTTAACACCAAATATTCAATATTTCATAGGCAAAGAAGCCAGCCAGTAAGTTACATTATTTTGTAAAGTCAAAACATTTTCCTTTCAAGGTAGTAAGGGGGCAGAAGCAAAATTCTGTATTTACCTTGTGATTATATTCTGCATTCAATTAACATAAGCTTGCTTGATTTGGGGCCTGCACTAGACTGACACTGTCAAGTCATGGGAAAACTGAAAGTTGCAAAACAGAGAAACCAAAGGTTAAATAGCAGTTTGTAACAGATTGGTCTTGCATTGCACTGTGTTTAACAGAAACCCAACTATACTGGCTTACCCAAATGGACATTTACGTATTCACTTAATAAAAAGCCTGGAGAGAAATAGTATAGGTATAGTGGCTCATTGATGTTCCTTATCCCTATGTCTTTGCTTAGTATGAGATTTTCAGTCTCATAGTTGTCTCCTTGTAAGAAAACAACTGTTTCATCTACTGCCTCCTACTGCTAGGCAGGAATAAGAAACTTCTGTCTTGTCTTCTGTCTTCTTGTCTTGGATAACCCAGGATCCACAGAAAACTTCCCTTGGGTTTTGAGCTCAACTTTTGTTACCTATCTATCTGTAATAACAACGAGGGGCAGAATGTAGATTTAACAAAATTTATTTCATTCCCAAACAAAATCCATGTTCTGTTAGTAAGAAGGGAGGAAGAGATATTATGCAGCTAAATAGCAATGTTTGCCACACAATTCACATACACAATCAGGGGTAAATTCAGGTTTGGAGATGCTAAAGGCTCCTCAGTTTTGGGGGAGTGTGTAAAAGACTATAAACTTATGAAAACAAATTTGGGTATGAAAGTGATTATTTAAATGAGAAAAGACATAGTATTATGTTACAAATTTAAAATAAGAAATATGAACATGTGCTTATGTGAAGGCATTGCTGGGGCATCTATCAGGACTTGAAAGGGACCCATGGGTATACTACAGAGGTGTCAAACTACTTTAGAGTCCCTAAATACGAACAACAGTGTTTATTATTCTATTTGCCAGCTACTTTCATTAAGATAATCTAGGTTGTACCTATTCAGTTATAGAAAAAGAGAAAAACAAAGCAACTTTTGAGTGCTAGGCCATCCTAGTTATTAAGCTGTCACAAAGATGGTCTTTGTGATTTGCTGCTATCATTATTTTGATACAAAGATAATTTTGATACACTGAAGAACATCATTCAACTACTTTGAAGTTAATCTCTTAGTCATTCAAATTATTTCTTATAAGTCATAATCAAAGGAAAAATTACATTTGGAGTCTATGCATCAAATGTCACTATATATGTCTCTATATTAATCACCTAAAAACTACTTTCTTAGATTATTATTTAGGGGGCAGAAATCTCTTATGCTTTTTAGATACTAAAAAACAGGTATACTAGATTACTAGTGATCTAATAACCAAACTGAGTTTTCCGTCTGTATTTTCCAACATTAGCTTGTTTTAAAGGAATTATATATAAGGTAAGCTTTTGTGTGGCTTGATCACAAATCCCAAATGTATTATCATTAATCTCTGAATATCTTCACCTTCAAATATAACATACCTAGAACTCAATAAAATCTTATTGAATCCATGCTCCTATGTTCTGCCCATGAACTAAATATAATACAAGAACATATAATAATGGCACAATGAAAGGGTTTACCTAAGCTTGTTTCTTCTTCAAACAAGTCATTGGATTTTGAAAAAGACAATTAACTTTCCTTATCTATAAAATCTTTATAAATAATCTTATAATCCCACTTGATAACATTTAAATTTGTTTTAGAGGAAAATATGAACTTATGGCATGGTCTTAAAAATAGGCTAAGGCCTCATTCAATATAATTAGTGTCCTATTGGGAGCAGATAATTCAGAAATCCTAGTGTCTATAACATCTCAGGATTCAGACCCTAAACTATAAAGATGGCATTTCTAGGGAAGAATAAGGTAAATAATAAGACTAAGATCCCTAAAGAGTAAAATCAATAAGCCAAGAATCAGAAGTAATCAAAAGATAAGGAACAAAATGAACAGGAAGAAAAAAGTTCCTTTGCAGGAAACATCATTCATTAATCAAATATTTAGTAAAATGCTAATTGCTAAATCACAGACAATGCTATCTACAATTGCTAGGTAGATAGTATGGTAGAAGACTAGTAAGACTAGAAGATGAAAAAAGTAAAAGACTAAAAGTATAGTATGTAAAATAGCTGTCTTCAAAAAGTTTATAACTATAAAAACATGCAATACAGTACTGCGGGCAATGTGGACTATTAACTTTGGATGCAGAAATGTTTTTGAAGAACAGCTACACAGTGATTCTGCTTTCTTTTGCAGGATAAGGATGCAGAATTGTTGGTGCCAAGTTTGGTTTAAGAACCAGATAAGTAGAAGTACAAGAGATCAGTATTTTAAGCTCTTATGGAATGATGATGCAAACCTAAGTACAACAGAGGGATGTTAAGGCAATAATTGGTTTTCATTCTTAATTCAAGTGGACCCCACATGAATAGAAAGGGCAGTTAGTAGCTGAGTACCCTATCAGAATTTGGAGACAAGAAGAAACCTTGTAAAATCTCCACTATATGTGACCCCAATTTATGTAGCTATTCCATTTCTATAAAGGTCTCAATCCTTGGCTAAACATGAGTATGGTTTCCTCCTGCTTACGTGAAATCATTTACAACACATGATGTGATAGGAAAGAGATGGGACAGGAAAGTTAAGCACAGGCCAGCCACTGACTTCCTAAACTTTGAATGTAGTTTGAATTTTCTCTGGAGAAAAATGAGGACCATTTGAATAGTTTTAACTAGAAAAGTGTCATTATCTCATCTGTGATTTTGTGAGCAAGGTTGAAATGAGGAGACTGGAGCAAAGCAAGACTGGAAATATGGGAGCAGTTTAAAATTAACCATTTCAATATTTTCAGGACTTGACATTAAAATTACATAGATAGGTCCCATGCAATGCTTATCTAGGTTCAATTACTTCCCACAGCTGAGGCAAGAGCCTTCCGTATAAGGTTGCTGCTGTAGTGGATGTGAAAAGTCACCATCCTCAGCACTGTGTGAGCACCAGGCACTATTATCTCCAGTCTTTTGGGTTGTTTGTTCTCAGCTTCACATAGTTTCCTCAGATATATGCACTGATCAATACTCAGGTGGATACCTGAGGTGGCTCTCTCAAGATCCCTGGAGTTCTCTGTGTAGCTGTCTTTTCTTCAGTACTCTGCCCTAGGAAATCTCTCTACCTCAGCTTCCTCAGGCTCTCCTCCTCCCCTCAACACCAACTTCCTCAACCCAGGGAGTCTGCTCAGCTTTGCCCGGGTCGCTCTTCCCCATACCACTACAGTAACTCTCAGGGCACTAACCTAATCGTTTCAGGCGGGAAGGTAAATCTAGTTCCCATTACTCTATTTTAGCCAGGAAAGCTTCCACATCAAAGTATTTTAATACTATAATCCTTTATGGTGAGATCCAGGGACTTGATTAAATTTAATTCTTTTAGAAAGACTATTTTATAGGTTGTACTGTACATTTCCTAATATATGTCATCAGGAAGCACATAATGTTGATTTTATTCTTTCTTTTATTCTTCTGGGGCTTATTTTAAAGTCATATATAATTAACATTCATACAGAAGTATCTCTGATGAAATACCCCAAATATAAAGTTTTCAGTTGCTTATTTACTTTATAGGACATTCGAGGTAACAGTAACCAAGTTTTTAAGATTTTTAATATAACAGAACACTCATAGTTTCAAAGACTCCTAGGACTTATTTTTCAGTATAATTTAATTCTCACTTGTGCACATAACAGAAACAGACTTTGCCAAAAATACTATATTCTGAATAAATCATCTCAGGTGGAATTGCTGTGTCTAATGAAGTAGTCGTCCTCTTACCATGGAAACATCACTATGCCACTGCCAAGTTTAGAAAATTCAATCACACTCATTAATGGCCAAGATGACCACTGTGTCTGTGAATGAGACATTGCTCTTTTTATTGAATCTATGAGACAAAGATAAATATATATTGATCTCAACATAGATTCACTACCACAAGTAGAACCACTTTACTAATTAAAGACTTGATGAATATAATGAATTTTCATGGACGTAAAATATGTTGTATTACAGTTTTATATATTTCCAAAAGTAACTGACATACAGAATTTGTGATATATGTGTTCATATCCTTAGGATGTGCTCATTTTTATGCCAGAACTAGGATATAACTCACACTCAGCTCGTACTTCAAGGAGGTCAATAGCCCACAAACCATAGGTCCTTTGGTATTTTTCCTATGACACATCACACACATGCAACAGGCAAGTAAAAATGGAAATGTCACTCATTCATTCTAGAAAGTAACAATTTAAAGGTAGAGTAAAAGAATTTTTACTGGCCAGGAATGTTTAGAAGTTCTTCCGCATACGGCAAGGAGTGCCAGTATTCCCACTGCTGCTTTAAAGCATTCATAACTGGTTTCAATCAGTAATATTGTCATCTCAGGTTGCTAACTTCCCATTGCTGCTTTAAAGCATTCATAACTGGTTTCAATCAGTAATATTGTCATCTCAGGTTGCTAACCAGTATGCAACCAAAGGAAATGTACCTAACACGGTGAGGTTAAAACTGCTTGCGAAAACCAGGCTGCTAAATGTATTATACCTGTTCAATCTTAACTCCGGCATTACTTTTTTTCATTAGGTCAGGCTCAATTACATTTGCCATCTTCTGTGATCGCTACAAAGTCTAGTTTCATCAATATATTTGTTCTTTTCCTTAGGCTTCGACAAATTTAATAAGCCTTGAAGGTTGCCAAGTTTGTCAACTGTAGTAAACGCAAGGAATATAGAATATACTAAATCCATAATATTTCTAGAATCACAAGTGATACAAAGTCTGTATTTCTTTTCAAGATGAGTTGGTTTAAATTAAGAGAAATATACAGATGACTATTCTTCTCTGGTTGTGTATGGAAGTTTTATGGAGTATGTGTTGATCTGAGGCAAAATCTTCACTGTGCACAGTTGCTACCTTCATCTGTCTGCATGTGAGCAAACATGAGCAAACGAGTGGGTAAATACAGTTGAAAATCAAATAGAAGAAGGGTCAGGACCCAGCAGCAAAAAACCAAAAACCAGAAAACTGGCGATGACATCAACTACAGTTCAATCATTTTAGACTGAATGAGATCAGCCCAGTTTTCTAGAACAACCGTGAACAACGCAAGTTACTCAGACTTAACTTCATGTACTAGAGTGAGTAGAGTTACACTGATAGGAAATCCACCATAATGTTTATCATCCTGTAGATATTTTATTCCCCAATAATATGTATTCTGGCCTATTTGGGGAGGGGAAGAGTGGGAGAACTGGGACATAAATAGAAGATTCTCTGTTGAAGGCTGCCATCAATCAAGGTTGCACTGTTTAAACATCATTGTTCCCAGAAGAAATACATAGAAAAATGTGAGCGCCATTGCATGAGTATACAAATATATTTTCAACTCATTCAAAAATCCGTAATAAGTCAAAGACCAGAATATAAATATTGTAATCCTTATGTCACCCCTCACTTCATCAACTCATTTTTAACAGAGGCAGCAATGTTTTTTTAAGTTTTAAAGAAAGGAACTGGGAATGAGCTTGCAGTCAATAGCTTCAACCAGGAGACTCTCATAGCTTTATAATTAACTACAAAGCAAGTACGCATTTATAAACAAACACCAAAACAATGATGCTGAGGAACCTCATAAGGATGAATAAAGATTGTACAATACTGTTACGATTAAGCATTTTTTCCTCTGGGGGCCGTTTAGGTTTTTATTGTTATTTTGCAGTTTAATAAAAATGTAAATGCCATTCTGAATGAGAATGGGGAAAATATTGAGGAAAAAAAGAAAGATAAGTGCTCCAGAGCACCTGAGTAACAGATGGCAAAAAAGATGGCCTGGGTCCACCTGGGGGATTTTAGGGCTCACCGGCACATAGCATAGGTATGTGAATGAGGTAATTAACTACTCTATTCCACAAGGCGGCTAAACACAAGGCTACTTCATGTTGGTTCAAAAGCTGTAAAAATGGCCTAACACAGCAAGTTGGGGCAAAAATTATATAAGCAAGCATATATTGAGAGAAACTGTGCTTGTGTAAACCCCATTAGTTCCGAGGTAGTCCTTTCTATTTAAGCGTTTTGTTTTATTTTAATCCTCCTTATCCCAACCCTTGGGTTTTTCACAGCTTAAAAGATGGAAACAGTGGTAATGAATGTGTTGTCATCAAAATAAAGACATTGCAGTGTTTTCTATCAAGAAGAAGGATACACTGAAGGGTCAGTTTCTCTAAACAAGTCACTGGGGTAAATCCAAACTCTGTGGCGGGACCGAGCACTGGAGAGCACAACACCTTGAATCATATCTTCAAAACACTACAAGTCTATTTCATTTTAATTTGTACCATATCATACAATGCTTCCCAAATGTTCTCACTGGCCATAAAGGGCTATGAACAAAACTCTGTCTCCCGACAGTTTAGACAACTCACAGTCTTTCATTAGTTGAGAGACCTGGACAAGATATTTAATCTTTCCAGGCTTTAGTTTGCCCACCTGTAAATTGGGCACTAAGGTTTAAAGATAAAGCCTGTGTCAGACTAAAGCTTAGTCAGCTTCTCTAGAGAAACAGAACTAATATGATATGTGAGAGAGAGAGAAATTTATCTTAAATAACTGACTCACGCTATCGTAGCGCTGATAAGTCTGAAATCTGCAAGGCAGGCCGGCAGTCTGGAGACCGAGGGAAGAGTCGCAGTTGCAGCCTCGAATCGACGAGCAATATGGAGGAAGAACACCTTCTTCCTAGAATTTATTTCCTGTGGGGCCTATTTACGCACTTCGTGGAGTTCCCAGGGCAACCCTGTCACTGCACAGGTGTCTTGTATTGGGAGTTAGGAGGAGAGGATACAGGTGTGTAGTGCAGTGATTCTCAGACCTGACTGCAATTAGGATCACCTACAGAGCTTTTAAAACCTACTAATACCAACCCCTTCCCCCCAGTCTTACTTAATTTGAAAGCTCCCCAGGTGATTCTAATGTGCACCCAGCGTTGGAAACCACTTTTGCTGGAAAAAGAGATTATTCTAGAAATAATTAGGAAAAGTATGTCATCCCTTTATATCAGAGATATAAACTCAAGCACTGCTCTAGCTCACGAATTGACTATACAGCATCACATTGCCTTCAGCGTTGGCCCAGGGCTACCAGAGCATTCCTAGGTATAGGTGGTAAATCCCCCAAAGTAATTCCCTTTCTGACACTGATATGTTACCTTATACACAAAACAGTTTGCTGAAACATTTTGCTAAGTGCAAGAAAATTAAAACAATGTAAAATCCATGATATTCATTTCTTTACATTTCTTTAAATATTTATAGTAACGTAGTCCAAGAAAATCATAAACATGAACAAAATGCTGAAAAGCGACACGAAAAATGTCATGTAGTGAAAATGAAAATCAAATTAATAAGCTTAATGAACATAAATTAAAGCTACCAATCATTCATCAAATCTCTATTTTGGCCTAGATTTTATATTAAAACCTGTGAATGATATAGATATAATCCATGCATTGAAAGAGGTGACTACCACATTAGAGATGAGTGAAATATCATATGATGATGCTTGATAAATAATAACAACAGCTATCATTTGTTTAACACCACATATTAAACTCTGTTTAAGCACTTACATCTATGAACTCGATTCTCATAACATGTATGAGTGGTAATTACCATTTTTCAGACAAGGAAACCAAGGTATACAATATTAACTAAATTGTCTCTTATACAGCTAATTACTGACAGAATTAGAATGAAAATAGAAACAGGGAAAACTGGAACTGAGAACAAGAGGTCAAGAAGTGTCTGACATGGAAATGCTGATCATTCACATAAAGATGACCCTGGAAGGTATAGGGAGGAGTTGCAATTACCTAGAAAAGAATATATACAAAATGCTTCCCACTCTCCCCAGATTCTCCACTCTTATTTTCCTCTACTTTTCTCTAGTATCTTATACTGAAAGCAATCTTCATCAAGTGTATTATCCAAGCAAAGCACACCTTTCTTTTTTTTTTTTTTGGCTGTGTTGGGTCTTAGTTGTGGCATGTTGGATCTTTTGTTGCAGCACGCAGGCTCTCTAGTGGAGGCGCTCAGGCCCAGTAATTTTGGTGCACGGGCTTAGTTGCCCCGCTACATGTGGGATCTTATTTCCCCAACCAGGGTTCGAACCCGCATCCCCTGCATTAAAAGGCGAATTCTTAACCACTGGACCACCAGGGAAGTCCCAAACACACCTGTTTATAACTGCCTAGTGTTTCACCCATGATTCCTAGAGAGAAAATAGCCTGTTTTCCCAGCTGTACTCTTTCCCCTTTCTTGCGCATGCTGAATGTTTCTTTATCTCTCCCCTGGGAGGCTTCTTCAGGCTCTCTGCCAGAGCCTATCTGCTGACTCTCCTAACATTTTTCACGTGTCAGGCCTGTGTCACTGGAGTTTAATTATTTATTGGCAAACCTGTCTCCTCTCAGGGACTGTGTGTACCCTCAGAGTTCCAGTCTTACAGAGATTTATGTCCCAAGTTGCTCAATAAAAGAATGAATCTCCAATGAGGACAATGTCCAAGGTTTGAAAAACAAAAACACTAAACAAAATAAACAAAACAGAAAAAGAGGGGAAAAGACGGAGTGGGGCTAGTGAAGTAGGATTTCCAGAGTGGGCCGCAGGATTGGAACAGAGAGAAGGTAGACTGACCCCTAGCTGTCATGGAAAGAGGCTGGAAGGAAAGGAGGAGGGAAAGAAAACCAGTTAAACCTGGGAAGTCAGGCATCATCCTGGCTCTTCACAAAGTAGCAGAGGCTCCCAACACTGAGATTTCTAAGAGAAGCATAAATCTTGCCTGAACTATAAAATCCTTCACAAATCTAGAGCACGATGAAATTGTGAAAATATGACTGAATTCCAAAATTTGTTTTAAAGCTATGAGAAAACACTCATCTATATTTTCCACATTTTTCTAAGCGAATATTTTAGAAATGCGCATATATATACATATTTACTGATATAAACTCACATTAAACAAAAAATGAATTCATAAATGTATTCTGTAAAGAAATATACTCGCTTTCTAATTCTCCTTGTTCTAATCCTGCCGTCAGTCCCAGAAGGGCTGTTTCATTAGTACCAGTCTGCCCTTTACCTTTTTTCCTTTGAAAACAAAAACAAATATATATATATATATATATATATGGTTTAAATATATATTTTCGTGTTATGAATTCATTTCCAGTCATAGTCTATTGCTGTCAAATAAACAGAAGTTAAATTCCTGTAAAAGAATCTTAGAAATTAGCAATAAGTTTTAATCCTAATTCTGTTCAGGAGTAAACAAAATAATCAGAAAAAAAGCAACAAGTTTCACCAAGAATTAAAAATAAATGAGTTTTTCAGACCCTTTCCATCCACCCAATGGTACTTTCCTAACTGAGAAATTTTGCCCTAAAAACTATAAATGAAGATTTTTGTTGATTGTCAGAAATCACTTATTAAAGAAGCAGTTTTTCAAGTGTTAAAAAAAATCAGTGATAGAATATGTGTAAATTGCTTGATTCTTAAGGACGAGCTTCTCAAGAAAACACTGAGATCAACTGCTGAAGGTTCCCAAACATAGAATCCAGATGGGTCTGCTGAATGAATTTTTTTTTAAAAGAAATCAGGCCACAAGAAGGGAAGAAGGAAATGGAATTTAGGATATCTTGATTTTTTTTCCAGCATAATCTAAACTTTGATTGGAATTTTATGCTAAAAGGTAATTCCTGAACAGTGCTTAAGCTGCTTAAGCTTAAGCTTCCATCAGGAAAAGGTCACTATATGTTTAAATTTTGTCTTGTGTACCGGAAATTAAAAAGTGAAAATTGCTTCAAGGCACGTTCCCTGCTATGTAACATAGGTTGTGGAATTTATCTTAATATTAAAATGAAAATACATGTTATTGACCTAATAAAATGTAATTAAAGCAAATATTTATATAAAGAATGTAAGTGAAGCACTTTTCATAATTTGTTAATTGCTGTCATCTGCTACACATTTTATCTAGGGTTTAGTCTTCAGTGACAAAATACTAAAATGCTTACTTTTAAAAATATTTGGATATCATTCAAGATTTTATAGATGGGAAATAAGCCAATGAACGTACCTAACACATTTAAAGGGCCTTTTTACCCACCAAAATTTAAGCAAAAAAACTCTAACCTACATTATCTCCAGCTTTGAAGCATGAGAAAAAGCATAACAATTATTTTTTATTTTCACACACTGTCACCTAATTAATTTCTTCAAAAACTTGGGGAATTGTGCTTTGATTCTCTTCCTAAATCATCAAAATCAGCTTTCCATTCATCAACTACAAGCTGCTAAAATATCAACTGTCGCTGTGAATCAAAGAAAACAGTTTTGGATTAAAAAAAACTGATATGTTGGAATCCGATTAATTTTTCACGCTGTCATCTTAGGAACCAAAGAAAAAGAAACAATGAAAGAGATATATAGAATGAATACAGTTATATGTTTATAAGGATTAAAATGCAAAGGCAGAAGGAGCATGGATTGTGAATGATACCACTGGAGGAAAGGAAACACAATATGGAGGCCACAAATGGCTTAAGGGAAGAAATGATCATGAAAACATGTATATGGAAAATTTTCATTTTCCTGGTTTTGCCACATTTAGGCATTACAAAAAAATATTTTTTTATCTTCTAGATCGTTAACTTGCAACAATTTGCTCCATGGTTATTTTTCCATATTATTTCTAAGTAAATTGTTTAGGAATATACACGTATGTGCATATACGCTTATATACTTACATGAGTACATAAACTCACAATTTTTTATGAAAATATTCTGCTTTATCCCTTGCCAGTATGTTAGAATCTTCTTCATTACAACCCACATACATATACTTTATTATTTTATATTGATATTGAATATTTGTTAACATTGCTATGCTATATATAATTATTACCCACTGATAAAAATTTAACTTGTATCTTAATTTTTCCCCTAACAATTACTGCTGTGAATTTTATCATCTTTGTACAGATTTCTTTGTGAAGTTAAAAGTTTTCAAGGTTTCTGTTTTTACATGTAAGGTTACCTTTTTACTGTTTAGTTTGCAGGAATAATATACTTATTATGAATATTAGGTCTTTGTCATATTGAAACAACTATTTTCCTCCAAGTTGTTTTCATTTGCTCAAATTTTTAATAATTTTATTCATGCCTTTTGGCAATTATGCCACACTTAGAAAAGCCATGATATAAAATAAAATATTAAACTTGAGATATTATGATATTAAAGCAGTTTTATGCATCTTTTCCTCTAGGGTTTTATGGTTTTATTTTTTCCACTTTTTAAGAACATTTAAATTGTTGAACTAGCTAGAATATATTTTGGCTTAAGACAGCAGATGCCAATCCAATTTCTCCCCTTTTCTTCAAATAGTTAAATATTTGTACCCACCCCATTTATTAAACAATTCATTGTTAGCTTGATAAATGAATAGAAACCTGTATATTCTTAAATTCTTCAAGTTATTTATTTTGTTCAAGTAGCCTGTCTATCAATATGCTATTCTGATTACTATACTTTAACAATAGTTTCAATAGCTCATAATCTTAGTCTTATTTCACTACTCTTTTTCCCCACAAAATTTTATATCTGAGTTTATATGTTCATATATTCAAACCAATTTTCATTCCATTTTAATGATTATAAAGGTATTGTTAATTTGTTAGGGTGTGATTGAACATAATTTATTAGGTACTAACATTTTCATATGAAGAGACTATATCATGTAGAATTTGGTAGAATCATATAAATTATGAATAATTTATATATATCATTATACTAGGCTGGCCAAAAATTTCGTTCGGTTTTAAGAAACAATAAAAAACACACTTTTCATTTTCACCAAGAACTTTACTGAACAGCATATTCACTAACCGACCAAACTTTTTGGCCAACCCAATATATCGTAGTAAACATGGCTGATTACATTTACTCAGAGATAGTTTATGTTAGTATTAATATTTTTAAAGGTTTTTTTATTGTATTTCTAATGGATTATACTTTGTAGATAAAAGTTACTCATTTATGTGTAAATGATGTTGGCAATGAAATTATTAATACTAAACTAAGTTTAAAGACATTTTAATTGTTTACTATATTTAAGTTAATCATGCTATATTCATATGAAAAGAATGATGTCTTCTTTTAAAAATATGTATTCTTTTTAATGTGCTGTTTTATTTACTTTAACTAGAAGAAATGTGAAATAAAAGTTGAGATAGAGGCATCTTTCTTTCCCCTTGAAAAGCTTATTTTTCTCTGTGAAAAATTTTAGCAATTTTCTGAAATATGTATTATTTGGCAGGATGGCAACATATTAAATTTTTAGATGGGTTTTTCTCTTATTCAGAGATAGGAATCTATTCTTATCCCTGACTTTGTATGTCTCTGCACAACTTTAATTATTACAACATTCTCAAAATAAAAGCTATTATAATTCACTTAATTTAAATAATAGCATGTCTTTATACAATTTGAAGGAATGTTAAGTAAAAAAACACAAAAAGTAATCAAATGTCACCCTCTCAAATAGGCTGGGGAATGTTGACTCTAAAAATTTGTTGCCTCTAAACTTTGGTTGTTAGTTTCAAGTCAGGGTCAGAAGTCATAAGTTCAAAAAGTAATTTTGAAATACGGAATTTATTTTTTATTTGAAGTGTATTAATGACATAGTTTAATACTGGCAATCATATTATTGGCCATAATTAATTGATGCTTAAAACTATCCTTCTAACAGATTCTGAAATATAAAACAGTAGTTTAAGTTTAAAAAAGACCCTTAGTATTATTCTTAATTCTTTTCTTTTTTTCATAATGGACCTCAATTCCATTAGGAAATCCTGTTGGTTCTACCTTCAAAATACTCTTTCCCCATGCTTGCTTCCTTGGGTTTTTAGCTGTCTGTTCAAATGTTACCTTTTTAAAGGGGTCATTCCTGGCCATCCTATTAAAATTAGTAACCCCTAACATTACTTTCTAACCTCTGGCTTTTTTCACTCAGCAATATTCTCTAACTCACGTTAGTTAGTAAAACCTTGTAATAATAATAAATAACATCCAAAAGTATTAAGGAATCACATTATTGTGAGGCTACTGAAAAACATTATTTTTAGATGTGGTTTGTATTGGCAGAAATTGTATACTGCAATAAGAAAGTCCCAGTCACAAGGCAATCCTAGCTTACATTCATCCATCTCCCACCCCTTAGAAGATCAGAATTTTAGCCAGCCCATATTGGAGAACAGAACTGGGCAGACTGACAATTAACTGTCAGTCACATTATATTTGAATACAAGTTATCTCAGGTGCATTGTCTCAGGGTTTTACTTCATTTCACAATTACATATTCATTTATTTGTTGACTTTATGACCGCACTACTTCACAGTGCGGTTCTTCGCACTAAGAACTTCGCTTAGTTCACTACTTATTATCCAGAGCAATAATAGCAGGAGCTCAATATATATATGTAAAAACAATTATTGAATGGATTTGATTGCTACAGAACATGCCAGGGTGTGAATTATGTTTCTAAGAAGGCTTCAAAGGGATCCATTTCCTGGTCATTTAAATCTTCCACTACCCAAATGATACTTGAAGATTTCAGTGGCTGCCTATGAGAATGGAACAACAGAATTGATTTCAGTCATGAGCAGAATTTAAAAGAGAAGCATCTGAAGCATAAGATAAAGCAGCAAATGAGTCATTTCCAGAAATTCAGTCTCTCACTTCATCATCACATAGCCAATTCCAAAACTAGTTGGTAGTTCAGGATCTTCTGAAAATTTGATATTTTAGTTGACGAAAGTTGGTAATGTTCCAAGAATATTGTCTTATGCCCTAGGAAGTTAAAATGAAATGGGAGAATGCTCCAAACTTTGCCCTTCATATAAAATACAATACAGCTATGGAAAGAATGATAGAATGACTTTCCATTAGTATATACTTGGAAAATCTAGTTTCAAAAGGAACAGTAAAGAAACATGCAGAAAAAGAAATTTCAGGTTGATTGCTGTATTATCTGGTTCTCAAAAAATTTAAACATGAAGAAAATTAATCCCATTTTATTTAATCTGCTTAATGCTTACTTATTATGGCAATTTAAAGCTCTACAATTTTTCTTCTAAGCTATCTTGTGTTAAAAATATAAGTAAGAGAATGGCAATTGTACTTACACATGACAATAAATATTCTGTAGATTGCTCCCCCCAATTATCTTTTTTCCTCAATTATTGAACTGCCTAACAATCTTTCCCTTCATAAACTAAGAAAAACAAATCCATTCCTACATTCCTTTCATGAAATTTTAACCCTAGAATAAAATCCTTCCTTTGTAAAACAGCATGCAAACCGTCAACTTATATTTTAATGTACTCGAATGTGAAACAATAAATTATCTCTGTATATTGTATATCCTTGACTGATTAAGAACCCAGATTCACTGAGAAGAGATACCCCTTCCTTTTTTCCCCACAGATCCAAATATTATAATATAGCTATCATTCTTTTTGTTGGGCTTGGGTATCTCTTTTACTCCTAGACAGGAAAAAAGCATTTGGTTGCAGCAGAGGAATAGAGCACAGAAGTGAAGCCTTAAACGTATTGTGTAGCTTCTCTTTAGTATAGCTCCTTGGACTGGGTTTGAACATCTGTGTTTAAATGGAGGAGGGCCAGAACTCAAACACAATGTCTGTATAGGAGAAAGTATGAGATTAAGGACAAGGGTTTGAGAACCAAGTCAAAAAACTGTTCAAAAGAGAATTATTAGATTCTGATCATAAGTAGGGTTGCTTCAGTGCTTAGAGGATATAGTCTGGCAGAGTGGAAAAGGGTCATTTTCTCTATGCCAGTCCAGAACTCATCAATGGTCTGAAATGCTGTGGAGTATAGATTGGGGAGCATGGCAGAAACAAAGTGCTTGGTACTAACACATGATATCACAATAGATGACATTATCATGCCATCATTTAGGGTTTCCAAGTGGCTTTTTTGGGCTTAGATGTTGATTAGAATGCAATAATCTGTGAGGGCCTAGGCTGTGCCTACTGAGTTCAATGCTCTACTCAGATGCCTAGAACAATACTTTGTACAAAGTACGTACCCAATAAATACAGGTTGAATGGATGAATGAAGTGCAAGCCTTAACAGAGGAGAAAGAATATGGAACATACTACATGAGGACTCTTCCTAGTCAGATGGGTGCTATTTACTATGGATATAAGCAAGAAACTCTTTGTTGATTCCTGTGTTGAAGCAAATTTTCCTTTAGCCAAATCAAGACTGAGTCCATGTAATTTGTGCATGAAAATAAATATTGTATCATTATTTATGCATAAACTAGTGAGATCAGGTGTCATTTGGATTTCACACACAAAAAAAGTAAGGCACAGGGGCTTCCCTGGTGGCGCAGTGGTTGAGAGTCTGCCTGCCAATGCAGGGGACACGGGTTCGAGCCCTGGTCTGGGAAGATCCCACATGCCGCGGAGCAACTGGGCCCGTGAGCTACAATTACTGAGCCTGCGCGTCTGGAGCCTGTGCTCCGCAACAGGAGAGGCCGCGATAGTGAGAGGCCCGCGCACCGCGATGAAGAGTGGCCCCCGCCTGCCACAACTAGAGAAAGCCCTCGCACAGAAACGAAGACCCAACATAGCCAAAAATAAATTAATTAATTAATTAAAAAAAAAAAAGTAAGGCAAAAAGGTTAACTTGACCAAGAATATGATAAAATGTAAGTTAGGGAGACTTGCTATTTGTTTTTCATTTACATTTTCCCAAACATACAGTAAAGATAACTATAAAAGGATTTTTAAAACTCAGAAAATGTCTATATTTTAATAACATAGGTCATGACTTCCATTCTTGGTAATGATAAGTAATACCCTTTTGACAACTACCCCCCAAAACACACATATAAAACCTGGGCACAACATTCTCCCCACACTGATCTATAGATTCAATGCATTCCCACTAAAATTCACAAGAGAACTTTTGAATAAAATGACAAACTGATTCTAAAATTTAAATGGAAAGGCAAATAAACTAGAATAGCCAAAACAGTTTCATAAAGAAAAAGTTTAGAGCACTTACACTACCTGATTTCAAGATTTACTCTAAAGCTGCAGTAATCAATGGAGTCCCTTGTTTGCATAAGCAGAGAGGTACAGATCAATAGAATAAAGATATAGATCCTGACTTATATAGTCAATTGACTTTTGACAAAAGTGTCTGGGTAAATCAGTGGAATAAACATACTAGTTTTAATAAATGATGCTGGAGAAACTAGATACCTGTTTGGAAAAAGAATGAACCTTGACTTTTACTTCATAATGCACTAAACCCACAGACACACATGATGGATTTAAGACCTAAGATCGGCACTAAAACTATTAAACTACTAAAATAAAGTAGAAAAAAACCCTTTGTGACGTTGGTTAAAACAAAGATTCTTTTTAAAAAAATAGTACAATTCATAAAAGAAAAACAATGATAAAATGTACTTTAAAATTAAAAACATTTGTTCTTTGGAAGATGTAATAGAAAAAAAATTTAAAAGGTCAGCCACAGACTGGGAGAAAATATCCATAAACTTATATTTGACAATGGAGTTGTATATGTAAAAAAATTTTTTTAAATTTCTTATAAATAAACAAATAATAAAATATCATATTAACATAATGGGAAAATACTCTTTATAAAGAAGATACATTAGTGGACAAGAAGTAATGGAAAAAATGCAAATTCAAACGACAATAAGAAACCACTAAACACACAATGCCATAATGGCTAAAGTTAAAGAGACTGACATTATCAGTGTCAACAAGAATGTTGAAAAAATTTAACTCATGTGTTGCTGGTAAGAATGCAAAGTGGCACAGCTGTTTTGACAAACAATTTGGCAGTTTCTCAAAATGTTAAACATAGGGCCTTAGTCTTGGTTCATACATGGTCCCCAGGAGAAAGAAATGACAATTGATTCCTTTCCTGTCATCCCAGGATACCATTAAGATGAAACTCCCAGGCCTATATATGTTTTCATACATAGGATCTGACATTTGTATTAGTCTCTGCCTCCTCTCTGAGGCATCTCCCCACTGCTGATTTTCCTTTTAGGCAGTTTCACTGTATATTTAGAACTAATATTTTACTGGGTAAAAAACCTCTCCTACTACCTAAAACCTCAGCATTTTCACAAAATAGCTGTCCTTCATGCTTGACTTCAATGAAACATGCATTTTCCCTTTCATCAGAGAATAAAAGCACTCTCCTTAATGCTTATTTTCTAAGACCACACAAAGTATGAAGACTGCAAGCAAATATAACCTTCTCTACCTTGCCTACAGTAATTTCAATCATTTATATTCTATTCGTAATCCCAAATCCTGCCTACCATTAGGGTCATGTTGTCTGATCAATTATTCAGGTATATATGGGTGCTCTTCATGGCTTCAGTGAAATGCTGGTGTATTCAATGACAGTCGAACAGAGCACTGAAACTTAGCTCTGAGCCCTTATCTATTCAGCTTTAATATCTTCCACCTTCACCCACGTTCAGCGACACAATTGACACAATTCCATAACCACACCAGAGCTTTGTCATTATCAGATGGTTTCCACCTTATTTGCATTCAACATTTGCTTTCTTGAACCTTCCCCTTGAATTTTATTTTATTTTATTTTTTATTAATTTTTATTGGAGTATAGTTGCTTTACAATATTGTGTTAGTTTCTGCTGTACAGGGAAGTGAATCAGTAATGCATATACATATATCCACTCTTTTTTAGATTCCCTTCCCATTTAGGTCACCACAGAGCATTAAGTAGAGTTCCTTGTGCTATACAGTAGGTTCTCATAGTTTTCTATTTTAT
Source organism: Balaenoptera musculus (assembly GCF_009873245.2). Taxonomy (NCBI): domain Eukaryota; kingdom Metazoa; phylum Chordata; class Mammalia; order Artiodactyla; family Balaenopteridae; genus Balaenoptera; species Balaenoptera musculus. Next base: position 43,460,928 of record NC_045800.1, read on the forward strand.
ATACAGTAGTGTATATATGTCAATCCCAGTCTCCCTGTTCATCTCACCCCTCCCTCCCCTCCTTGGTAACCGTAAGTTTATTTCTACATCTGTGACTCTATTTCTGCTTTGCAAATAAATTCATCTGTACCATTTTTCTAGATTCCACATGTAAGTGATATCATATATTTGTCTTTCTCTTTCTGACTTACTTCACTCTGTATGACAATCTCTAGGTCCACCCATGTTGCTGCAAATGGCATTGTTTCATTCTTTTTTACGGTTGAGTAATATTGTACTGTCTATATGTACCACATCTTCTTTATCCATTCCCCTGTTGATGGACATTTAGGTTGTTTCCATGTCTTGGCTATTGTAAATAGTGCTGCAATGAATATTAGGGTACATGCAAACAAAGCAACTGACAAGGTATTAATCTTCAATATATACAAACAGCTCATGCAGTTCAATATCAAAAAAAAGATAACCCAATCAAAAATGGGCAGAAGATCTAAATAGACATTTCTCCAAAGAAGACATACAGATGGCCAAAAACACATGAAAAGATGCTCAACATCACTAATTATTAGAGAAATGCAAATCAAAACTGCAATGAGATATCACCTCACACTGGTCAGAATGGCCATCATCAAAAAATCTACAAAGAAGAAATGCTAGAGAGGGTGTGGAGAAAAGGAAACCCTCCTACACTGTTGGTGGGAATGTAAATTGGTACAGCCACTATGAAGAACAGTATGGAGGTTACTTAAAAAACTAAAAATAGAGCTACCATATGATCCTGCAATCCTATTCCTGGGCATATATCTAGAGAAAACCCCTTGAATTTTAAAACGTGCACACCAATTAGTCAAGTATACAAAAAAAATGAGATATCCCATCCAGTTATGTTTTATGTCACTTCCCTTCCTTTCTTTATTTCCTTCCTCTCAGAGCATCTCCCTGAGGCATATCTAACCACTCTACAACCAGAGCTCATAACATTCTTGCTATTTTGTCCTTTTATTGAATGCTGTCTGATAAACTGGTTAAATCCAGCTGTCATATTTACCATTTTTGAGGGCTGCTATGAAATTTGACACCACAATCATGTATAACATTTAATTTCAGGTGCCTATCTATTATTTGATTTTCCTACATATCATCAACAACATGTATTTGAGCATTAAAAACTTACATGTTTGTAGGGTCCACTTCTAGAGCCTAAAAGTCTTTTAGAGTCTGTTCTGTAAGACTGACTTCAACCAACACATTATAATTTTAATTTATGATACTTGTTTTCACAATTCTGTATAGTTAAACTTGTGTTCGAGTCAAAAAGAAGCAAACATAATGTTTCAATAAATTCAAAGTCACAATCAAGGATTAGAAATTTAATTTTAGATAAAAAAATAGTATCGATAATTATTTCAAATGTAAGTAGGTTCAGTCCAGCAGGATTGATCAAATCAAATGTGTCATTTATTTTATAAGTGCTTAATATGAAAGTAAAGGTAGAATTGCCAATTCATGTTGAGATGAATAAATACATAGTAATTTTCTCCAAGTCACAAGTATCCCACCCACCATATTTTAACTGAAAGTATAATTTTTAAAAATTAAAAATATTTCAAAATTTGAAATGTGGCTTTATACTTTCTTAACATAATGTGATTATTTGGCTGAGATTAATTTAAGATATTCTTATAGGTGAGGTTTTTAGTTTCTCAATAAATAATTGATCCCTACATATGAGATTGTCAGCATTGCAATGTAGTTATCTAAACAGAACAGCAGTTAAACACATCAGAAGAACTTATCCTAGTATCAGTCTATGGATGGCAACTTAGGCAGTCACATTGATTCGCTGGGGCAGAAGAACTGAACTGAACTTCTTGATTAAAAGCAGAAGAAAAGCTTATTTTTAATTTTAGACATTTCAAATAAAAATATTAGACAGTCCATTTCTCTTGATGAAACTATTTTTGAGATCATTATTATGAGTTAAATATTGAATTTCATATGTAGCCCAATTTGTATAGTATTACCAGAACATTCAGACCCAATTAGGAAAAAAAACTGGAAAAGAAACTTAGTTTAATTGAAATTAAAAACTTAATTGAAACTTAGTTTAACTATTGAAATAATTTTTAAATAAAGAAGATCAGTTGAATCATCATCATCAAATTAAAATTTATCATGAGAAGTATAAAACGATTCAATTTTAGATACTCTAATTTACCAACAGAGAAAATTTGCATATGATATTGAACACTCAGAGCATAAAAAAAAAGTTTTTTGTAAGCTGAAATGTTTTTCATTTCAGAATGAGTTAAGAAATATACTAGAATAATATTCAGAAAGTAATGCATTAAAAGGTGTTGTAATTTTTTTAAAGAGATATTTCAAATAGTTTAAGAATCACAGAAGCATCAATGGTGTTTAATAAGACATTGGCACTAATACATTCAAATCAAATTGAATTTTATTACTTAATTATAGAATAATTGATATATTCCATATACTTAAGAATATACTTATATTCTGTGATTTATACTAACAATAAATTAATTATTCAAACTGAGAGGCAGAAATATATAAGAAAAATTTAAAAATAAGAAAAGGGTAATAATGGATAGCATTAGAAATACTTTAACCACCATAATTTTTATTTTCTTTTAAAAGAAAAATAATTACCTACTGAAACAATTATATGGATTTAGTTATAAAAAGTTAATGCATTACTTATCATTCAACATCATCTAAAAATTGTCACCTAAATAGTGATTGCTGAATTTTATTTCTGCCAGTGATAAATGTGGCAGAAAGAGAACAGGTTAGCTTTACCATTCCAGCAGTTAGAAAACTATCGCTGTCTTGATATACCATAAAATTTTATTTAAAAGCTATTGAGAAGAAATAAATATGGAATCCCATAATGTCATTTTTGTATTCACTTTTTCAGAGAATATCTTCCCTTTAAAATATATGTTCTTACACTTTACAGGCAGTACTTAGCTTCCTAATGCAGAATCCACTTCCCATTTTTACCCCATGAATAATTCTGGTGTGGGAAGTTATTTCAGTAAATCTCTCACACATACCAAGTAAGAAACACTTCCATTTATATCTTCTTATCAAAGAGAAATAAGTAATTAACATCAAATGTTCCTTTCAAAATTCCTAAAGTTCATATTTAACCACAGACTAAGCAAAAACATGGTCTTTTATTTTTTTTCTGCCATCTCTAGAGCATTGAAATATTATATTGGCTTGGGCAGCAAATATTATTCAATGTATAATTGATATCAATTTAAAGCTATACAAATACAGACTCAAGTAACTAAACTTCTTTTTAGATGTTATCTAAAATATGAGAAATTAATGACTTCCAAGTGTAAAAAAAATGGAACTAGATGCATTTAGGAAGCAGTGTTTAAGATTAAAAATAAAAGAAACTAAACTTTGCTAACAATTTCAAAAGTTGTTTTTCTGCTTAAAAACATGTTTTTATCAATGAAACTATTGTAAAACCACCCTTCCCAAAATAAACAGAAAGAAACTTGGGGAAAAATATATGAAACAGCTCTTTTCATACATTAGGCCACAGACAGCAGAAGATCCATGTGAGACGGGAAATACACTAGGTAAATCGGCCAAGTTCCTAGCATTCTGCCAGGAGGCAATTTAACAACTACAGGGGAGAAAGGGAACACACACAGAATCAGAGATTTTGACTCATTGAGGAGACACAGATCAGACTTCAGAGATATAAGGTTCCTAGAATTTGTAAGAGAACTGTAGAAGAAGGAGCTATAAAGAGAAAAGAGCTCCAGAAAGAGCTTCAGACCAATGGCTAACCTTGAATCTGTGGTTGAATAACAATCTGCATATTAAATTCCACGAGACTGGGCAAATAACAAGTGCTAAGGAAAGAAACATTACAGTGGACTTATAAGCTAAACAATTTCCAGATCTCACAAAGTGATAGAAATCTTCTGAGCACCCACTAGCCAGGGTGAAGTGACATCATTGAGTATAGGGGGATTTGCCTAGAGACCCAAGAAGGGCTACACATTGGGAGCAGAGCTAATTAGCCCTAGAGTAAGGGAAACTCAGACTTTTCCTACAAAAACTAAGAACTACACACACAAAAACCAAGTTGACTTAGCTATAAGTCTACCGTATGTATAACTGTGTTAGCCAGAGGTGAATGGGTAAAAGGCAGAAAAAATATTTTAAGAAATCACATTTAATAAAAAAATATAAACTAGTGATCCAAGAAGCTCAATAAAGCCCAAGGAGGATAAACATAAAGAAAATCACATAAAGACATGTCAAAATGAAGTTTCTATAAACTAAGATTAAAAAACATTTGAAAAAAACTTCCATAATAAGCATTCCATTCAGGGGAAGAAAGATAAAACCAATCATAGAAGGACTGGAATTGCAGGTAAAAACTCAGTGGACCCTCTCCCCAGTAAAATAACAACTGGTGAAGATTATTCTTAAGAATTATTTAAAATCTTTGGAAATTTTCTGAAGGCCAAACAGAAAATGGAGAAACATTTCTTCAAAAGTCTACCAAATTTCAGTAAGAATAGTGAGAATCTGTGGTATTTGAGCCACAATCTGCTCCCCTACCACGTCTTCCAGATCTGGGTTTTGGAAGCTCTAACCTGGATGCTCTACCTCTGGCAGGTGTGGCCAAGAAGACCGAGGCCTCCTCTACCCCTGCCCTTCAGTCTGTGTCTGATTTCACCAGGGAGGAGCAGACTGCCAGTATTTTTCATTCTGCCTCTAGCCTCATTTGCAGAAGTTGAATTCTAGGCAGTTGTGGCTGAGAATACTGGGTCTCACTTCTCCCATCCAATTATTCTACACAGGCTCTAGGTGCAGCATGCTGAGAATATTGGCCCTGGCTTTTGCCCCTGGCCCCACTTGCTCATAAGGTGAGGTGGGTGGGGAAAGAATACAGGGGCGGTCACCCTCGCCCAGTCTCCTGCAATGGTGCAGGGGCTCAGTCAAGGAGAGAGACAGACCAGAAGAATGAAAGAATCTGCAGCTCAATCTGAAGGGGCTGCTTTTATTTGAAACAGAATATGGAAAGTTCTATTTTTAGGACCATTGTTAAAAATAGTGGAAATCTTGGTGGAGAGCAATTAGGAGGAGATGTTAGCTCCATAACACAAATAAAAATGGCAGAGTGGCCAGTTTAGTGAACTGAATGAGGAAGAGAGCTAAGAATAGGTCTCCTGGAATCAAATTCAACTCTGGTAGTCAAGAAGGCTGTGCATGTGTGCTGAGCTGCACTCACTTAGGGACAATGACAGCAGGACATGTTAGCTTACATGAAATCATTCTCCAAGTTGCACACAAAACCATCAGTACAGCGCAAAAGCCTCATTGGTTCAAGGAATTTAAACACTACCTCTGATCACACACTGACTGAACAATAACTCTGACCTAGGGATGACACCTAGGAAAACAAGCTTGAATATAAAATAAAAATAGTCATTCCTGGCCATCTGGAAGAATGTGTGAATGACCTAAACTGCAAATGCTCAGAAATGATCAGAGAGGGAATATACAGTCTTCTAGTTCCAGGGACAAAAACATAAATCCTCAGATTGTGAAAGCAGCCCCTCTGCCCAAATCACCCACATATGCAATGGTAAATGTACAATTCTAACTGGCTATGGAAACTTAGGTGCAGCCTTTGACCAATAAATGGTTTACATCAATCCAGGGGCTATTTCTAGTTAACCGTTATAAAAGATAATAATAAGGGGAAACAATATGAACAAGGACATCAGAGGCTGTACACTACAGGGGAAATAGACTTCACTGAATTAGTTCCACCATGTCACTAAACAAATAAGTAAATGGCTGGGTGAGCAACAATAGCAACCCTCCAGAAGTGTGGGTAGAGATGGTGTCAGTATCAAGAATTCCAATATGTAACCTAAATTTTTTGGTTTTCAACAACAACAAAAACAAACAAAAAACAAGAACGTTTGACCAATGCACAGGGGGAAATATGTGAGATATATATAACTCAACAGTTTGCTATAATTATTTCTTCACTTAATCTTACATTTGTGTGTATAAAATTTGAAAAAGAACAAAGTTGGAGAACTTCCGAATTTCAAGACTAATGCAATGCTACAGTAATTGATGAAGTAATGTACCGTCATAAATATACACATATAGGAATGTAATAGAATAGAGAATTCACAAATAAATCTTTGCATTTATGGTCAATTGATTTTTTACATGAGTGCCAAGAATAGCTTTTCAACAAATGGTGCTAGTTATAACAGAATATCCACATGTAAAAAAAATGATATTAGACCCCTACTCAAACCATACACAAAAGTTAGCACAAAAGGGACCACACGAAACTGTAGTTTAGCTAACAGCTAAAACTATAAAATTCTCACAGGAAAGCAGAGATGTATGTCTTTATGCCTTTGGGTTAGCCAGTGGTTTTTTAGATACAACACCAAAAGTATGACCAAAAGATAAAATACATAAATTGTATTTTGTAAAAATTAAACACTTTCTGCCATAAATATTACCAACAAGTAAAAAGACAACCCAGGGAACAGGAGAAAATATTGAAAGTCCTATCTCTAATAAGAGACTTCTATCCAGAATTTATAAAGAATGCTTTCAATTTAATATAAAAGACATAACTCAATTAAAAATGGGGAAAACATTTGAATAGACATTTTTCCAAAGAAGATATACAAATGGCCAAAAGCACATGTAAGGATGCTCGATATCATTAGTCATTAGGGAAATGAAACTCAAGACCACAATGAAACATACAAATGGCCAAAAGCACATGTAAGGATGCTCGATATCATTAGTCATTAGGGAAATGAAACTCAAGACCACAATGAAACATAGCTTCACATTCACTAGTATGACTGTATTTAAAAACACGTAACAACTCGTATTGGTGAATGTGGAGAAATTAAAATACTCATACAATTTGGTGGGAATTTAAAAGTTGCAAATGCTTTAGAAAAACGATTTTCATTTTCTCAAAATGTTAAACATATGGACTAACAATTCCACCCCTACTTATACACCCAAAAAAAATGAAAATATACCCACACAAAAACTTGTACAGGAATGTTCATACCAGCATTATGAGTAACAGCCAAAAAGTAGGAATAGTTCATTAGCTGATTTATGAAAAAATAAAATGTTGAATAGCCATATAATGAAATCTTATTCATTAGTAAAAACAAATGAATTAGATACATGCTACAACATGGATGAGTGTTAAAAACGTGCTACGTGGAAGAAGCTAATTACCAAAGGCCATATTGTAGGATTTCCTTTTTTATTTATTTATTTATGGCTGTGTTGGGTCTTCGTTTCTGTGCAAGGGCTTTCTCTAGTTGTGGCAAGTGGGGGCCACTCTTCATCACGGTGCGCGGGCCTCTCACCATCGCGGCCTCTCTTGTTGCGGAGCACAGGCTCCAGACGCGCAGGCTCAGTAATTGTGGCTCACGGGCCCAGTTGCTCCGCGGCATGTGGGATCTTCCCAGACCAGGGCTCGAACCCGTGTCCCCTGCATTGGCAGGCAGATTCTCAACCACTGCGCCACCAGGGAAGCCCCCGTAGGATTTCATTTTTATGAAACATCTAGAATGAGCAAATCTACAGGACAGAAAGTAGATTACTGAATCCCTGCAGGTGGGGGTGGGTGGATGTGAGAAATGGGCAGTGGCTGCTAGAGTTGGGTGGTTTTTGGGGAAGGAATGAAAAATTCGAAATACGATTATGGTGACTGTGCAACAATTGTGTGAACTGTTCAATACTAAAAACTTCGAATTGGGCACTTTAAATGGGTGAAATGTATTATGAGCGAATTATATCTCAAAAAACGTATATAAGTTTTTTGAGATATAATTAAAAAGAAATCACAGATTGATCGTCAGAAACTCCATAAACCTGACATAATGGAGCAATATCTTTAAAGGACTGCAGGCCAAAAAATAAAATAAAACCCCTATATATTTATATTTACATACACACACACACACCCCCTAGGGTTATATAATTAAGTAAATAAGCTGTAGACAAAGATAGCCAAGTTTTAGCTGTCAGAGAAAACATAACAAATAAGCAAGAGGGGAGCATAAAATAAATCCTGTATTGCTGAATTTAAGTCTGAGATATTAGTTTGAACACATTTTAATGTTAATATATTCAGAAAACTATGGAAATATTTATAGGTATGTGTACGCATATGGGTTAGTATATATAAATACACTAGTTATATATGTGTGTATATATATTATATATATGTACACACTATACATTCATATTCATATATAAGTTAATCACACTATAGAAAATGAGAAGAAAAAGCCAAATGTACAAGATCAATAATACCTATATATTTTTTAAATTAATGTTTCAATTATTTTTGACAGATGTAATATAGGAAATATATCTGATTTCATTGTTAATTTTTGAAAAGGTCAAGTTAATAAATTAACAATTTCTGCATGATTTCTCATTGACTTTAATAAGCTAATTTGTTTTATATATCTCCAAAATTGCACAAAATATACAGTTTACTGGGATTTATTTGACCACAGAATACTTTTCTGAGAGATTTTTCATAGGCTAGAATTAATTAATCCAGATAGATGATGAAATAAAAACCTAAAGGAGGTAACAAAATACCAACTTACATTTATCTACATAGAAAGATGTATTTTTTTTAACCCATTTTTTAAAATTTGGGTTGGCTGTATTTTTTGCAAGTAATAGTAACACAGCTTTGAAGAATTGATCACATCAATAATATGATTTCATAAAATTCCATCCAATTAAATGTTTCCTTGGACAAACATTTTTATATTAAACATGTTGTTAAAAATAACAACATTTAGGGATTTCCCTGGTGGCGCAGTGGTTAAGAATCTGCCTGCCAGTGCAGGGGACTTGGGTTCGAGCCCTGGTCTGGGAAGATCCCACATGCCGCGGAGCAACTAGGCCCGTGAGCCACAGCTACTGGAGCCCGCGTGCCTAGAGTCCACGCTCCGCAACAAGAGAAGCCACCACAATGAGAAGCCCACGCACCCCAAGGAAGAGCAGCCCCTGCTCACCACAACTAGAGAAAGCCCGTGCCCAGCAATGAAGACCCAACACAGCCAAAAAAAAAAAAAGTAACAACATTTAAATCAAAGAAAGCAAATCAAAATAAAATAAAACCAGTGTTTCTAAATGCCTTACCAAAATTATTTCTGGAAAAATAAAGACTTTAAGTTTTCTTAGACCATATATAAGAATCTTGCTCTCTGAATGCTGCTTCATCATCTCCCACTACTTGAATTCAGTTTTCACATAAGCTTACACCAAATATCTGGCAGGATGATTCTATCTACATGTAGATAAATATAAGTGGAAAGATGTTAAATGAGCAGAGTCAACTCTCTTGAAATTCTATCAAGTTCAAAATGTAAAAGATTAACTGGCCGTTGCTGGAGTCTTTTGATTTAAATTCTCTTTTATCTGTGGTTAAGTATAAATCTGTTGGGTTTAGGCTATATCTACTCTTAAGTGCAGCTTCATTAATGTTTATACTTTTGAAGAAAGAAATGGGTTCCAAAGATTCCATGTTCCTTATTCAACTGTAAAATGACTAAGAGCAGAATGCAATTATCTCCACCTACATGTTTCTAAACAGATTCAGGCAGGTGGAGTGATTATATTTTACAGTCAAGATTACAGTTGAGGTTCCTTCTGGGTCTCATTGACTCACTGGAGATTTGGAAATGATGAAAATTTCTAAAAAAGCACAGGCTATTTAATTCTCCATCGAGATATATAAGCCTAGACAGCTTCTTATGAACTAAACAGACTTCTGAAGAATTGGCAACTAGGGTGCTTTTAAAATGGCATGAAGTTCTGCAGTGTAGCTGTGCCAAACAAAAGCAGATCAAAACACCAATTTTATAATGCCTGTCCATTTATCTCAAATGCAAAAAACAAAACCAAAGAACCTCTTAGAAGTTCAACATTTACTTTTTATCAAGGCACTTCCAAATGAGAACTGAAGCATATAATCACGGTGCCAAGTGTCTAATATACCCTAAAATGACAAATGAATTTTGGTTATACATAGTGTCACTGATGAATACTGCATTCTGTATCCTAGTACAATGAAAACTGAGTTATATTACACTAAATCTGCAATACACGAAGTACCATATAAATAGTTGCTACTATAGATGGTTGCAATCCTTGGAATGAACTTACACTTGAACCTTTTTGAATCTTAAGGCAGAAGCTGACATGGTCCTTTGTGGTAGACAGAATTCCAAGATGGCTCTCCAAATTCCTACTCCCTGGTGTGCATGTCCTGAATAACCGTCTCCCCTTGAATATGGGAGGTTAATCTGATAAGCCCTTTTAAAAAAGAATCTACATGTCAGAAGTAGAATTGAGATATTCAAAGAAGCAATAGATGGCTCTCCTGTTGGCCTTGAAGGAGCAAACTGCCATAATGTAGACAGAGCAACATGGCAGGGAATGGTGGGCATTCTCCAGGAGTTGAAAATGGTCTCCATTTGACAGCCAGCAAAAAAAAAAAAAAAAAAAAAAAAACAGGCCTTGATCCTACAAGCACAAGGAACCGAACTCTGCCAACAATCAATGAGTTTGGAAGAGGCCTGGAGCCTTATATGAGATCACAGCCTTGGCTGATATCTTAATTTCCTGTTGGTAAGACCCTGAACACAAGATTCAGTACCCATACTCAGACACCTGACCCAGGGAAATGAAGAGATAATGAATGGATGTTGTTTTAAACTTCTAAGTTTGTGGTAATCTGTTTTGCAGCAATAGAAAACTAATGCAATTTTAATACGATTTTCAAATGACCTGGAGAAAAAAATACATTTGAATACAAGTACAAAACGCTATCAGTCTTCCTGAAACGATCACAAAAGGGAAATTTAAACTGTCTTCTTTGTTTAGTGTTGCTCCACATATATAAATAATATTGCATTTTTCATCATGTCTCATTATTCCAGGTTTATAAATTTTCATTCTCAAAAAAAATTCTTAATCATTTTGTTTATACTTTATACTACGTTCTCTTTCGGTTTAATTGTCCAAGTCAATTGTCCAAGTATAGATGAAAGATTATCCAATTAAAAATTAATTCCCTAGGATTTCTAGGCAAGTAGCCCAAAAATATTCTGTGTGGAAATATAGTTTGAAATTGTGCTTAATTTGTAATGTTTTAGAACAGCAAGTTAAAATATAAACCCTCCAAAATTTGTTTTTGTGCAATATCAAAATGAATAGTCCAAATTAATAAAATTACATTTGTTTAGTGATAGTTTCTTTTAGAATAAAAGATTTCAATTATCATGTAGCTTAGACTAAGTAAATATGAAAGAGGTTTTAAAAATCTACATAATACATTGAAATAATTGTGTGATTTTACTACTTGAGAATAAAAAGGCACACAGTTTTGCAAATTATGAGACATTTGTGCTCTATTAAATGAGAAAAGGTATTAGAAAATATAATATCTATTATAAATATGTTAGCCACTGTGAGTCATAGTGTAATATGACTATTTTAATAGTCATAAAAGCAATTGTTAATGATGATTATGGGAACGGTCTCTTAAAATTGTATATAGGTTAATAAGTCAAATAGGAAGAACAATAGAACAGTAGAATTTTGGAAAATGACTGGGGAAAAGAATACTTGTACTAGGATGTCTGATGTTTTAAAATTTCTTATGGTTACACCAATTACTTTAGAATAAATTTGACCAAAGTATGTTCAACAGAAGATTGGAATATGTGGGAAAATTAAGCTATTGAAGCACTTACACAAAACTATAATTATCTTTTTTTTTATATATTTACATTGATTAGCCTATTATTATATCTTTTATATTAGGTAGTGAGCAAAACAGATTATCAGGAAACAAGAATTTTTATAACATCATAGTTAGTTAAAAGACAATACAGTTCTCTAGAGAAGCACTTCCTTATGTTTGACATGAGTATGCATTTCCTAGGACTCTTATTAAAATGAAGATACTAATTAAGTAGGACAGGAGCAGGAACCTATTTTCTTCATTTCTAATAATCTTCCAGGTGATGTAAATGCTGCTGGTCTAGTGGCTCCACTTAGGATAGGGAGCCTCAGATCATTCCTATGGAATCATGGTCAGAGATGCTGTGTCTGCACTACCTCAATCCTCTGAATCTTTGGGCAACCTGTGTGAATTATGAATCAGCTGTACAAGAGGTAAAATCTTTGAATGTATATAAATTCAGAATTCTGTATCTATTATTGCTTCTATAGCTATTGAAAAAATATTTAACATATATATATTGATTATTTGAGTCTATATGAGAAATGTCTCAATGTATTTCAAAGTGAGGTTGACCTTACGATCAAAATTAATGAATTGGTCATTGTTATGGGTTGAATTGTATCCCCCCCAAAAGATACATTGAAGTGCTAACCTTTAATACCTGTGAATGTGACCTTATTTTAAAATAGGGTCTTTGCAGATGTCATTAATCTAAGATGAGGTCATTAGAGTGGGCCCTAATCAAATATGACTTGTTTCCTTCTAAGAAGAGAAGACAGAGATAGGGGAAAAGACAGCCACGTGACACCAGAAGTAGGAATTGGAGTTATACATCTATAAGCAAGGAACACCTGGGGCTATGCAAAGTTGGAAGAAACATGGAAGGATCCTCCCCTAGAGGCTTTGGAGGGAGCATGGCCCTGCCAACACCTTGATTTCAGACCTTCTGAACAGTGAGATAGTAATTTTCTGTTGTTTTAAGAAACCCAGCTTGTGTTACTTTGTTATAGAACCCCTAGGAAACTAATGCAATTATTAATCATATGGGGGGAGGGGTACTTAAAGGCTTATTTGCATGAGAATACTGAATAGATCACCACATGCAACAGTAATATAGTGCATAAAAGACATGGAATATTTGTTAAATTAAATTAGTATGTGTATATATTAGTTTTTTTTTTTTTACTACCAAATATTTTACTTCAATTTCCTTATTTTTTTAATTAATTTATTTATTTTTGGCTGCATTGGGTCTTCGTTGCTGCATGTGGGCTTTCTCTAGTTGCAGTGAGCAGGGGCTACTCTTCCTTGCAGTGCACAGGCTTCTCTTCACGGTGGCTTCTCTTGTTGTGGAGCATGGGCTCTAGGTGTACAGGCTTCAGTAGTTGTGGCATGTGGGCTCAGTAGTTGTGGCTCGTGGGCTCTAGAGCACAGGCTCAGTAGTTGTATTGCATGGGCCTAGTTGCTCCGTGGCATGTGGAATCTTCCAGGGTCAGGGCTCAAACCCGTGTCCCCTGCATTGGCAGGCAGATTGTTAACCACTGCACCACTAGGGAAGTCCCCATATTACTTTTTTTTTTTTAAAGCAGTATGTGTATATATATATATTTATTTATTTACTTACTTACTTATTTATTTTTGGCTGTGTTGGGTCTTCGTTTCTGTGTGAGGGCTTTCTCTAGTTGTGGCAAGCGGGGGCCACTCTTCATCGCGGTGTGCAGGCCTCTCACTATTGAGGCCTCTCTTGTTGCGGAGAACAGGCTCCAGACGCGCAGGCTCAGTAGTTGTGGCTCATGGGCCCTGTTGCGCCGCGGCATGTGGGATCTTCCCAGACCAGGGCTCGAACCCATGTCCCCTGCATTGGCAGGCAGACTCTCAACCACTGCGCCACCAGGGAAGCCCCCCATATTACTTTTTAAAACATGGATTTTTAAAAAGTTAACCACAGAATCTATGTATTTTAACATACATAACACGAATATTATGTTGAGGATGCAGAGAATCAAAGTTGTAAAATTTTCTACAAAATAATCCCAGTCAACTGGTTATAGTGAAGATTAAAAGAAAAAGTAAAACTGGATGTAAAGCATTTACCATGTGCCCACAAAAACCTCAAAAATAGTAGTTTTCTTCCAAATGATATGAGCAGTAAGGGGTTAATATCCCACATATATAAACAGCTCATACAATTCAACATCAAAAAAACCAAACAACTCAATTAGAAAATGGGCAGAAGAACTGAACAGACATTTTCCCAAAGAGGAAATGCAAATGGACAAGAGGCATATGAAAATATGTTCAACATCCCACTAATCATCAGGGAAATGTAACTCAAAACCACAACGAAATATCACCTCACATCTGTCAGAAAGTTTATCAAAAAGAACACAAATAACAAATGTTGGCAAGGATGTGGAAAAAAGGAAACCCTAGTACAATGGTGGTGGTAATGTAAATTCATGCAGCCACTGTGGAAAAGACTATGGAGGTTGCTCAGAAAACTATAAATAGAACTACCATATGACCCAACAATTCCATTCCTGGGTATATATCTGAAAAAAAAAAAAAAAACCTAATTCAAAAAGACACATGCACCCCAATGTTCATATCAGCATTATTTACAATAGCCAAGATATGGAAGCAACCTAAGTGTCCATCAACAGATGAACAGATAAAGAAGATATGGTCTATAAATACAGTGGAATACTACTCAGCCATAAAAATGAATGAAGTTTTGCCATTTGCTAGAACATGGATGGACTTGGAGGGCATTGTGCTAAGTGAAATAAGTCAGACAGAGAAAGACAAATACTTTATAATATCACTTATGTAGAATCTAAACAAAACATTAAAAAACTAGTGACTATAACAAAAAAGAAGCAGACTCACAGATACAGAGAACAAACTAGTGGTCACCAGGGGGGAGAGGGAAGGGGGGAGGGGCAACATAGGAATTGGGAATAAAAAGTACAAACTTAGGTATAAAATAAGCTATAGGGATATATTGTACTACATAGGGAATATAGCCAATATCTTATAACAAATATAAATGGAAATAACCTTTACTTCTCACAAAAAATAGTAGTTTTCATTGAAATCATAAAATATGTGACCACCTTTTTAATGTTCTAATGCATAATATTTCTTGAGAGGTAAACAGCTATCATCCACGTCCGTGTGCTAGTGTGTGCACACATGTACACACGCGCTAAGTCCAGATATTGGAAACAACTGACTTAGATATCCTTCTGCAAAATATTACAATATAAACCAGAAAATCAAAGTAACAAAAATTTTCAAAAGAATAAAGAAATGCAAGTATTAATAATTTGAACTTTCCATTTGAACATGAACACTGTTATATGTTACAGTTGGAAAAACTGATCCAGCTGGCCTTGGGTTTTTATGGATTCAAGTTATTTATAAAATGACTAGACATTTTAATAACTCAATGTCAACAAACACTTAAATACTAAAACCTAGTCATAGAAAAGGTACTGGTTACTCATATAGAATACTTCAGATTTAGACATGAGCAATAGCTAAGGTATATTTCTTAATCATGATCAAGTTAAGGTATCCAAATTAAAATTCTTCTAGCTACTTGAAAAATTAGTGTGGCCATTGAACCATTTTAAAAATTTAAAATATCCTAAATGACATATACAATATATACAAACTGAGGTACAATATCAGAGCTTTGTAATT
This sequence comes from Balaenoptera musculus, assembly GCF_009873245.2. Taxonomy (NCBI): domain Eukaryota; kingdom Metazoa; phylum Chordata; class Mammalia; order Artiodactyla; family Balaenopteridae; genus Balaenoptera; species Balaenoptera musculus. The sequence continues at coordinate 43,476,487 of NC_045800.1, forward strand.
TTAATGATTTTGATAATCAAATAGAACAAATGCACCCCTACTCTTTTTAGCAGATCATCACGGAATCTTAATTTTTAAGGTTTTATTTTTATAAGTTTTTAAAAATTAGATGTTATTATGACTTAGTGGGGAAGAGCACAATTAAAGCGGGCTATATATTTACATGTTATGGCTGCACCAGAGTAGACATGACTTAGAAAATAATATAAATGTTTGGTTGTATTATGTAAGGACTGTGATATTGTTTGATTCAATGAAATTAGCATAGGCAGGGAATTATTCTTTTTTTAAACAATCTTTCACATATTCTACCATTATTTATTGCTTCCCAACCAAGAATTTAACACAAGGCTTCTATGTGACGATCAATTGAAATTGCAGCAGATTTCACTTCTGTAAGTTTGGGAAGCACTGACACATTTTTACATAGCAGTGAAATTCAAACCAAAAACTACTCAGATGATGTGTTTCTAAGTAAAGTCAGATCATGTCAGCTTGTTTAATTCAAAGTTTTATCTGGCCTTCAATTAGAACTAGAATGTATAAAACTGCAGAGGAGAGGAATCATGTTCATAGCTTTGAACCACTTTTCTATGACATTTCTCTGTACATAACCAGATTTTATGAGTTGACATGAACATTTCCAAAGCCACAGGCTTTCTCAAATGGTTGGGGAAATTGTATTATTTGGTCTTTCCTCAAAATTCTATGCACTTAATTCCTTACTTTATTCCCAAAGGGTATTACATGCCTAATACTGTATGCAATGTAATAAAATAAAGTTAATAATTATAATAAACAAGCCAGATAAACAAGAGGTCAAATTGTAAAGAAAGGCCAGGAACAAAACTATTAAGCAAAATGCATGTCAAATTATCCTACATAATTAAACACTGAAATTTCATATGTGAGGTCCAAATAACCAAACCAAAGTAAAGCAAAACAAAACAAAACATTATTTATACCCATAAGGTAAAAGCTTAAAATACATAAAACACAAATACATTTAATATACTACTTTGGGAGTAATGTTGATACAAGTACATGACAGAGAAAATCATATCAACTGATTATTTAAGAAACTGGCGTAAGGTACGAAGAGGGAAATCAAAGCAATATGTCAAAGTATGCACATACTTAAAGGTCTCACTTAATTCAGAAATAAAATCAAGCATCAAGATCTGAAACTCAAATGCTTTCAGGATCCAGGCAATCATCAACGTGTTAAACTTCCTGATGCAACACAGTATTGAAAGGTGAAGAGGGTGATCAACTGTAAGAGTACATACTTCCACATTAAAAATAATAAAGGTGCCCAAAACCTAAACATAAACCAAAATTTCAAAACAAATCCAAAAACAACAAGCAGATCTGGGAGCCAAATGAGGCACTCTGATTTCCAGTATCACCTACTTTAGAGGAATATCTCGAGCATAACTCAAAAAAGACTTCAAAGTTATAGTAACTAATAAAATTCTAGTTTACATACAGGCTGCCCTTCAATTAGGAGAGACTCCACCATTTAGAAATGTAAACGTGATTTATATGGCTGCCCCATTAAAATAATCACACCAATTGAGAACAGTTTATATAGGTGCTTGCTTTCTAGAATTGTCATCAACATTAGTATGGTAGGGTGTATATTAACTTTTCTTTTTTTGTCATGATTTCTCAATTTCTCCACATTTGATTTGATAAGGACTTTGGCAGCAAAGTTAATTTTAAGCTTGTAGAAAATTGGGCTCTAAGTTAGTAAGCCATAAGGTAGCAACAAAGCATGATTTATGATTCATGAGAAACAATTGTATATACCTCTGAGTCACAAATCATAGAACTACTGAAATTCCCAACTGGAAGATACCTTGGAGATACTATAATAATTTTACAGATGAGGAAATAGCTACCTAGAGAGATGAGGAAATTGTCAGGTGGCCCTGCAGTTTAACAGTGATGGCAGGATTGGAACTTAAGTCTTGGGATTCCTGAATGACAACTTTGTTACTACCTTCTACTATGACTTATTGCTTCCCGTGATATATAACAGTTTAACATCAGACAATTTATTGTATTATGATCTGTTAGATAGGCATCAAAAGATTCTACTGAACTGAATCTCTTAACTCTAAGAAAGTAATTTTTAAGGGCAAATATATATTTGATTTTCTCTGATAATAAATTACAGCAATGTCACTTGTGTCTATAGATAGTGCTTAAATAACTACAGTATATTTTTGAAAATATGGAAGAGAAAAAGTCAAATATTTTCTTCATATAGTAGAATCATACATTAATTTGAGATAATATACTCCTGAAGCCAAAACTAAATTATTGGTGGTTCCCCCAAATTCAGCTTCTTTCAGTCACAATGTTTACGTGTCTATAATTCAGGTAGAAGTATGAAATGTGGAAGTATGGAATTGATAGAAAAAAATGCCAGAAAAGCAACGGTTTAGAATCAGTAGTCAAATGTATTTTCCTCCCTTTAATCTTTAGAAAAGTTTCTAAACTATATACATTTCAATACTCATCATTCCTATTCTTAAAAGTCTAACTTCTTATTAGAAGACTTGATGAGCTAATTTCTGATGAATCTAGATTTAGGGCATTTGCTTATTTGTTTTAATCATATAGTTTTTTAAAAGTGCTTATTCTTGTAAGAAAATTCTTCAAAATTCAAAAGCAAAACAAGGCAGAATATTAGAAAATAAGTTTTCCTTCAATTCAGACCCCAAGTTATTTAATTCTCCTTCTTGAGTCAAACAGTTTTAGTTTCTTGATTCTCTTTTAAAAAATAATTTAAGCATCTATAAACATATATATTTATTTATTTTACACATTAATGACAACATAAATCATTCTTTTTTCCCCTTAATATTTATTGTCTCAAAATTTGTTTTGGAGAGAAAAATAATCTGATATTTTTAAAATAAATAAATATTTATTTTAAAACAAATATTTAAGTTAAACTCTATCTTTTGTGTATTTGTTATGCATCAACACTTATGCAAATCAAGGATCAGAAAGAAACGGGATTAGCCATCTCCGTATTTCCCTTTGCACAGTGCATACAGTGGGTGGCATTAGTATGCACTAGCTGCAGTGTTATAGCACCTTATGAAGTAAGTAGTGTTTATTATAATAAAAAAAAAAGTTAAGCTGCATCTCTGTAGAACATTTACTTTGCTGAGTGTAAAGCTGTCATATCTTTTTCCAACAGGATTTAATTCCTTCATTCTTAATTTTTTTGAAAAAAAAAACTTAAGTAATTTAACATTCCTTTATATCCTCTTAACAGTGGCAAATCTGTAGTAGAAGGGGTTTTGTTTTTCCCCCAAAGGGCCCTGTGGTTAGAAAACAATTTTTAAATTTAATACGCTTCATTCTTCATTCTTCCCCAAAGGGCTTTGTTATGTTTTGGTCACTCTTTGAAATCCAGTTATGATTAATAGATTTTTAACAGTTTATGGCTTCCCATATCAGCACTGGAGTGGCTGGTTGTGAATATTAAAACCTACTACTATTTTCCCTCAATAACATGTAATTGCTATGTTTTTGATTAGAAGGTATGGTTAGAAAAAATGTGAACGATCACTTAAACCAAAGCCAGTTATAAGGAGTATCCTCTCCTGTTGGTTTACCTTCACCTCAGAACTACAAGAATATTACAGTACATAGTGAATAGTTGTCTATAACATTTCTACCAGTTGTTTCAATAGCGTATTGGTCTTGGCATTTCTTGGCACTATGGTTCTCTGTTCTTGGTGATGTCTTATTATTTTGTGATTTTTTTTTTTTAATAACTAAGTGGGACTAGAAATGTAGATGTGTTTCAGTACCAAGAAGTTCTTTTCTCAAATCCCTATATTTCTGATTTCTATTCAAGTCTTTTAAACCTGTTTTTTCTTGCTGAGTAGCAAAGAACTTTTATTTTCCACTTTCCTATATACCTAAAAAGTATGGACACTGTGTTTCAATTAATCATATTGCATATAGTTTTTTGCTGAAAACTTTATCTGTAAACACAATTGCCTTGTTCAGTTTTGTTGTAAACTGATTTACCATAAGATGCACTGTTGATACGTTTTCTGATGTGTGTTGTTTGATACGGGTGATAAAATAAAGCTTAAAAATAAAAAAAAATATTAAAAAATAAACTCTTTTATGGCAACAGATGCTAAGTTTCTTTCTCAGACTTTAACCAAGTCTGTATGTATGTGTGCATTGAATGTCTTGTATGTGCAAGATCAAATAGTATTTGCAGACACAAATCAGACATGGTGTCCACCATATAGAAGAACACTAATATAATGTCATGTCTAACTTTTTTCCTCTTTAGTTCAAAAAATTTATCAAAACACTAGTTTGATACTTAGAGACCTTCTGTCCTCAGACATATTCTTCAGATATTAACATAAAATCTGCCATTTGGAAAGTATTCATTACATTTTTAGGGGTTTAGCTACATTTTCCAAAAAAATGTTTTTACAGTAGGTGAAGATTTGGTGTGGACTTACAAGATAATTTTGATCATCTTTAAATAGCTAATAATCAGATTTGGTATTTATATTTCTGTCCACTTCAGTGCAAAGTTATCCTTATAAAGCCATCTCTTTTACCAGGCCTAAATCCAAACTTTACATACTTCAGAGTTGTATACTTGCCACTTTTCTGTTCATGAGGATAATATAGGACCTTTAAAATACTGCTATTATTAGCATCTACAGGAGACTGACTATAAATATTAGTTCAGTTAATCAAGGTAAATAAATACCAGGCAAAATAAATACCACCCACACTGAAACAGTGGCCAGTCTTATAAAGATTTGGATAGAGCTTACAATACACTAACTCATGGATAGTATACTTATTAACATCTAATCTCAGAATTCTTTCTGAGGGGGAAAACATTTTGATGAGGGATGAAAAATGTTACCATTAATGTACTGAAGAATCTTCAAGAAGATGCAATAAAAGGGGGTGCTGAAAATGAAGGGGATTGACTTTACTTAGGACAGGTCCATTTTCTTAGATCAAAAAGTAAAAGTTTTCCCAAGTGGTATTTATCAGAACACTGATAAATTAAATGGTTCTTTAATTATAAAGTCAAAAGTTTGAGAACTACTAAACAATGATTAACTGGTTTCTTTATTTAAATATGTCTAAGATAATTTAATAAATTATTGATCTTCTGTGATATGGACATAATACTTAGAATCTTCTAAATTCATTTGTGTGAAGAATTCTTTTGTTATTCCAGGATATCTAGTGGGATTAATGCTTCTAGAATGCACTTCATAAAATGTGGCTGTAGGCAGCATTTGGAACTTGGATTGTAGCTATAGAATCCTTCCACAGGCAACTAATGCATCTTGACCTAAGTGCTTCCACTTTTATTTGCGTGGACCATCTATCTCTACCTAGGTCAATGACTAACAAATATTTGAGAATTCTTCCAGTGAATTGATGGAGGGGAAAATCACTAGTTTATTCTTGCTCAGTTACTGCAGAGAGTCTTTTAGTTCAAGTACCCTGACACCTTTTGTAAATACAATTGGCCGTTGGAAGAATGAAGCGTATTAAACTTAAAAATTGTTTTCTAACCACAGGGGTCCAGGCCAAGCCACTGGAAGAATTAGTGTATCCTAGTTCTTCAGACTTTTGGTTCAGTGTTTTGTCATACTCAGTCACTTGCTTTCCCAAAGCAGAAAGAACAGAGGGAGAAGTAATTAAATAAAATGTCTTCCTCCTCTACAGGAAACCAAGATGACAATGGCAATTTGTTAACTTCTGGAAATAAGGGAGCAATTAAGGCAGAAATAAATCTTAGAGGATTTTCCTAAATCTTGAACTCCTTTTACAGCAGCCTATTACCAAGTGCCAGTGTGTATACTTGGCTTCATTTGGAACAATATCTTATACATATTTGTTACCTAATAAATTTGTGACTAATAGAGTGATTAGATAATCATTGGCAAAGAGTAACAAGGAGTAAAAATTAATAGTTGAGAAGATTTCAAGACAACATGATTGATAGTGTTTTTTGTGGAAACTTAGAGAAGCCAACAGTCCACCCCCATAAAAACATTTGGGAAACAAATTAAATAAATAAATAGAGAAGAAAGGGCGCATGTTTGCTGTAGGTAGTCTCTGACTCAGTTACATAAATATATAGATTGTGCCTCTGTCTTACTGGTGAATTCAAAACTCCATCCTTGTACTCAGTTCTGGTAACAGAAGTTAAACATTCTCCTCTGCTTTCAATTCGATCTTGGTCATCTATCTAGTGTCCTCTAGTATTTCTCATGCCTTATATTTGCTTATACAACTCTGATTTTAATTAAAACTCATGATTTGAACATTATATCATATAAATATAATAAAAAATAAAAGAAACAAACATTAGAAGTACTTGGGAATAAACACACTCAATTATATCCCAGCTTATAAAACAGAAGAATAAAGTTGAAAAAAGTAAATAAGTTGTTTAATATTGCATCTTTGCATTTGATGGGATTTAATGGGATAATTCTATATTACTAATTCTATATGCTTTTATTAGAAGAGTATTTTAAAATTCATATACAGATGGATAAAGAACAGCAGCTATAAATCTTGTTTTTTGACATTTTCTCTATAGCACTATGCTTTTCATATTTGTTCAGGCAGAAAAGATACTTAGAAACTAATTATATGAGGACTTCCTTGGTGACACAGTGGTTAAGAATCTGCCTGCCAATGCAGGGGACCATGGGTTCGATCCCTGGTCCGGGAAGATCCCACATGCTGCAGAGCAACTAAGCCCGTGCACTACAACTACTGAGTCTGTGCTCTAGAACTTGCAAGCCACAACTACTGAGCCCATGTGCCACAACTAGTGAAGCCCATGTGCCTAGAGCCCGTGCTCCACAACAAAAAGAAGCCACTGCAATGAGAAGCCCGTGCACCACAACAAAGAGTAGCCCCCCCCACCACAACTAGAGAAAGCCCGCACACAGCAACGAAGACCCAACACAACCAAAAATTAATGAATTAATTAATTTTTAAAAAGAAACTAATTATTATAAACTCTATCTTAGCCCAAGACACTATTATTTTTGAGACTACATTATGTGTAAGGAGTCCCACTGAAAATCTATCTTTTGCAGCCTGGACCCAATCTTCTACCCCAACTCCACTTTAAAAAAAAGTGTGGCAAATCATTGAAATATTTACAGTTCCCATCTCAGATGCAAAATATTTCCTTATTTCTTTTAAACCAATTATTCTCGAAAGGTAGTCTGAAGACCCCTTGGATTCCTTGTCACCTTTTTGAGGGGTCTTTAAGGGCAAAATAATTCCATAATATTAATAAATGATATTTACTTTTCCCGCTCCCATTTGTCCAGGAGTGTATAGTGACAATTTCCTGAGGATCCATGACATATTATGATTTTGTATAATGACATATCTCAACATATGAAATAACACAGTGACTAATATTTTCCAAATGACCGATACACAAAGTTATAAGATGCATTCAAATTACAAGACTGACAAGTGCATTTCAGCAAAACATAATGCAAACTGTTGTTTTATATGGTTTCAGATTCTTCATTGCAACTACCTTTAAGAAACTACCATTTGACGAGTTTTGATGAAGTATCTAAAAATAATATTCTCTGTTATCTAAAAATGCTACTAAACACCCTTTTCTTTTCCAGCTACAGATCTATGGGAAGCTAAATTTATTTCATGTATTTCAGAAGAAGTACATATTGCAAAAGATTGAATGCAGAAGCAGATAGGAGAATCTGGCTGTCTTCCACTACTATTTTGAAAATAATCATATTTTTCATTAAAATATTTATTTATATTAATAAATTATAGGTTTAGTATTATTTTATTTAAATTAAATATTTACTGTAAAATTTCACAATTAAAAATTTTAATCTGGTTAGAATTAATAGGAATAGTCCATGTAAACAAAAGTTATATGAAGGTCCCCAATAACTTTTAGGAATTAAAAAGAGGTCCTGAGATTTAAAAGTTTGAGAACTGCTACAAAAAAAAAAAAACAAAAAAAAACCCCAGAAGAACGGCTGTCATGCAAATCAAGGAAACTCATATATGCATATCAGCATCATAATGTGGCTATTTCTGTTATATTTAATACACACAACTGATTATGCCCCAAAGTTTGTGAATTACTATTCCTTATATGCATTTGTATAACTTGTAAAAAGATCTTCAAAAGTATACCTATAGTCCTTATTTGCTTGTATTGAAGAAATTCAAGTTTCTAAAACACTGAGCAACCTTCAATTTCAATCTTAAGCTCCACACATTTTTATCTCCCTGAAAAGTATGCATTTTGATTTCATTCATCGGTATAATTATATACTGTCTATACTAATTGGCTTCTGCAGGCCTTACTTTATGCATACGTCTTTAACCACTCACCAATCAAGAACTAAAGGACACAATTTCAGGTGGAAAGATGAGGAACACAACTCAGGCCACTGCCTTTTTACACAGCTAAATCTCCCTATGTTCCCTAGTTTACTGCAAAGGAAAGTTAAAAGCTTTTAAAATTTTTTCCACTAGATTCACAGCATCTGCAAATCATACAGTTGTTAACTTTCTTACCACTCAACTCTTCTCTATAAATTTTAGAATCTATTGGAAGAGAAGAAGGATCAGAGGTAATAAGTTGTTTTATAGGAATATTTGACTAGATGTCTAGGGGTTCATAATATTTGATATTTAGTGCTTTGTACTGCAGGTTAAGCCAAAATTTAACATAATCAGCTAGATCATCCATTCTGGGGAATAATGACTTTAGAATTTTTGTGTGTGTGAATTTGATTACATAGACTGTGTATTTCAGTAACTGCTCACCTGCAATATTATATCAGCTAATGAAGACTTTATATAAACTACCAACTATAAATACTCAAGTTTAAAATGACACTAAAAACTTGATGATTGTCACTCAATGAATACAGAAGTACAAATCTTGTGAAGGCAAATTAAACTTCTACAGGAAATATTAGAAAAATAAAGCAAAAATTAACTAGCTCAAGAAATAAGAGTATTCGAAGTATACTGAGTATTCAAAGTATTCATAAATAAAGAGGTTGCATAAAATGAGTTTAACATGATTTTAGAGGTAAGAAAGAGGTGAAAAATTCATGAAAATTGGAAAGTCAAATTTAATAGTCAACTACCAGCAAGCTCCTTCAAATAACATTTTACTTGCAAATAGGCCAACATCAATCCTGTTGTTATTCTTTGTTTTACCTCTGGAAGAAAGTGGGATATGAATTAATTAAATATTACATAGCTTGAGCATTTGAGTCCTGGTAGTTTTCATTATCTTAGGATTCAAAACACTTTTAGTATATTTCACTGGAAAGCTCTATAACTCTCTTTTAGATAGCTGAAGCACATGAGACCAGTGTACTCCAAAGTCAAGATTTGGGCGCCTGGTTTTCACTTTCAGCCATGGTTCATTCTTCTACGTCTTATTAAAATTATATCCACCCAGATAAAGGTTTAGTAATTGGATAATAGAATGGTAGAAATGAATAGACCCAAAAAATGGCCAAATAAACAAAACAGAAACGATCATTATTCAACAGTGATATTGATATTTTACCAATTTTCATGGTTATGGCAATCTGCATCAAATTGATAAAGATTTATTTGTGGAATTTATTTACTCACAAAAACCCCGTTCTCACTATTTTAGCATTAAAGTAAACAGTAAACTTAATAAATCTTAGAAGATTTCCTATGATAAGCTTTTGTATAAATCTATTATAAACAGAATATATAAAGAACTCTCAAACCTCAACAGTAAAAACCAAACAATGTAACTTTAAAATGAGCCCAAACGTGAGTAGGCATTTCATCATAGAGGATATACAGATGGCAGATAAGCACATGGAAAGATGTCAACATTGTTAGCTGTTAGGGAAATGAGAATTAAATCTATAGTGAGATATCACTATACATTTATCAGAATGGTTAAATTAAAAAAAAAACAAACAATGACAAAATCAAATGCTGGTAAGGATGCAGAGAAACTCTATCACTTATACATTGTTGGGGGTAATGTTAAATAATACAGCTACTCTGGAATACAATTTGGCAATTTTTTACAGGACAAGACATGCAAATATGTGACCCAGCAATAATATTCCTGGAATTTATTCCATAGATTGAAAACTTAGATTCACACAAAATCCTACACACAGTTGTTCAGTGTAGCTTTATTACTAATATCCAAAACTGGTGATAGCCTAGATGCCCTTCAACAGGTGAATGGTTACACAAGCTGTGCTAATCCACATCATGGAATATTCAACAATAAAAAGAAATAAACTACTGATACTGAAAAAGATTCTCTCTTCGAGCAAATTCTAGCAAGGCTCCTCTGAGTCCTCTTCTGGACTAAGCCTTAGCTTAGTCTATAAAGACTTGAACAAACACTAATATAGTTTCCAACAGCTTAAGACCACATCCCTTGGATGACCCTAGGCCCCCTTAAAGTGCCTGAGAAAACTAAAGGCCACCAAATGAGTTTAATGAGTTAAGCCTGTTCTTACCTGAAGATAGGGCCCTGTCTCCCAGTCTCTGTGGTAGGGTCAGAGCTTAACTTATATAAGTGTCAGTGAGAAAACCAAATGGTTTTCCCATGGACTAACACCCCCTTTCAGCTTTTTGTAATTTTTCACTTCTCTGACTCCATTGACGTCCACTCACCCCGCTCCCTATTCCTTCCTTCTCCCTTAAAACTCCCAGTCATCTCTGTACAAAGAGAAGTTCAGTTCTCACTGGACTCTATTTCTATTGCTATAGTATATTACTGATTAAAATTTGTCCTTAACACTTTAACTAATGTCTGGGTTTATTTATCTTTGACAGTACACATAACAGCCTGGATCAATCTCCAGAGAATTATGCTGAGTGAAAAAAGAAAAAAAAAGCCAATCCCAATTTTACTGTAAAATTTCATTTGTATAACATTCTTGAAATAGCGACATTAGAAATGGAGAACAGATTAGGGGTTCCAGGGATTGAGTAGAGGATGTGCGGGGGTTGTGTGGGAGGGAAGTGGGTGTGGTTATAAAAGAGTAACATAAGAGACCCTTGTGGTGATGGGACTGTCATGTGTCTTGACTATGTCAATGTCAATATCCTGGCTCTGATACTGTACTACAGTTCTGTAAGATGTTACCATTGGTAAAAACTGGGCAAAGTGTACATCAGATATTTTGTAGTATTTCTTATAACTTTAAATCAATTTGCAATTAACTCAAATTTTAAAAACATTAATTAAAATACACATGGTAATTAAAAATCTTATAGAGCTATATGTTTAAAAATTGCAATAGGTCTTCTCCGAAAGTTAAAATATCCTTGACATTTAAGGATATTTATGTAAAACCCAAAGAGATGATTTCATTACATATATATATATGTTTTACAGTTTCCCAATTTTCAGGCATGAAATTATTTTAAAAGAGCTATTGTTATACTCAAAACCTTTTACTGTAAATGTCAAGGAGCCTGTTTTTTTGTCACATAAGACCTAATAATATGATGTATATCAGGTGTGTGGTATTGAGTATGTTACTTGCATTCTCTGAGCCTCCTTAATTAAATCAGTGACATGTGAGATATATGAACTTAGATTATAAGGTAGTTCTTTGAGAATAAAATGACAAGTTTGTAAGGCATACACACTGCCACATGGTAAAATAAAAATTAGGGGTAATAAGTATTATTTATAAATGAGTTTTATTCATTTTAAAATGGAAATCAGACTAGGATACAATTAATTAACCATAGTATGTCAAAACTCCATTAGCTATTAAAAAATAAATACTTCTTATTCTTGAAAGAGATCATAACATTTCCAATCTACTGAAAGAATTCTCTATAGCATGTTGTAAACTACCTTATCAGGGAGCAATTCAAATGATTGCAAATGATATTTTACTCTACAATCTATTACAGTCAGTTGCAATCTAGAAGGGGTCTACTGTGAATTGGCTCTCTAACTGAGTAAGAGAGTTAGAGTAGAGAGTAAACATGCCTAACTTCTCTCTCATTCTTAAATTTACTCACTGAAGAAACTCGGAGTGTTGTAGTGGTACAACACTTAAGACTATTATTTCTCAATTACAACTTTTAATTATTCTTAAATAAATTAAAATCTTATTACCAATGTTACTGGATTCAAATGCAAACTGTCCAGTTAGGAACCTTACACATTTAAATTTGAACAGGCAAAAATTCAGAGTTGTGAGGACAGGTTCCAAAATTATATTTGTCCGATTAAGTTGGATTTGGACCTTCTTAGAAATGCATTAAGACTCTTGATGACATAAATCATCTGATAAAATGATGTTATCAATATAACATAACAATTTTAATTAGAGACACAAATATACCAAATATATGTTTTATCTTTAAATCTCACATTAATAGTTTATTTTTAAAAAAGTCAAATCTCCATTTTCTTTAGACTTTGACTGTCTTGTTTGGCCTCAGAATGTTTTACCAATCTGCTTTTCACCCCACATTTATTTATCCTAAACATAATTTCTGAGCTTATTATATTTTATATATATTTTATTTACTCTTTAATAGAAATAATTAAGACTTGATCTCAGACCTGGAGAGTCTATAAAGCTATATCCTGTTCTCAATAATGTGCTTCCACTAAGAAAGATAATTTATCAAATAAAATACTCCTCTAAAATGTAACAGATTTGAATTTACTGTAAAATGCATAAATCTTCAAATCCAAGAGTTCATGTCAATCTTAAAATGTTGACTATATTCTTTATTTCACGAGCTTCATTTGACTGAAAATTAATTCTGACAATTTCATTAAAAAGTTTTAATTTTTGAAGAAACTATCCTTTCCCCATTGTGTATTTTGGCACCCTTGTCAAAGGCCAGTTGAGTATATATGCATGAAATTTTTTCTGGGGTCTTTATTTTCTTCCATTGCTCTACATGTCTGTCCTTATGCCAGTACCATACTGTTTTGATTACTGGATATTTATAATATACTCTGAAATCAGGAATTGTGATGTCTCCGGCTTTGTTCTTCTTTCTCAAGATTGCTTTGGCTATTATTGGTATTTTGTGATCCATATGAACACAACATCACTAATCATCAGGGAAATTCAAATCAAAACCACAATGAAATATCACCTCACACCTGTCAGGATGGTTATCATCATCAAAAAGATAAGAAATAACAAGTGTTGGTGAGGATGTGGAGAAAAGGGAATGCTAGTACACTGATGGTGGGACTGTAAATTGGTACAGCCACTATGGAAAACAATATGGCAGTTCCTAAAAAATGAAAAACAGAACTACCATAGGATCCAGCATTTCCACTCCTGGGCCTGTATCTGAAGGAAACTAAAATACTAATTCAAAAAGATATATGCACCCCAATGTTCATAGCATTATTATTTACAATAACCAAGATATGGAACTAAACTAAGTGTCCATCAACAGATGAATGGATAAAGAAGATGTGAAATATATCTATATCTATACCTATATCTATAATGGAATATTACTCAGCCATAAAAAAGAATAAAATTTTGTCATTTACAACAACATGGATGGACATGGATGGTATTATGCTTAATGAATAAGTCAGACAGAGAAAGACAGATATTATGTTTTCACTTATAAGTGGAATCTAAAATATAAAACAAAGGAATAAAACAAAACAGAAACAGACTCACAGATACAGAGGACAAACTAGTGGTAATCAATGGGAAGAGACCTGGGGGAAGGGACAAAATAGGTGAAGGGGATTAAGAGGTTAAAACTATCTACATTACAAAAGGATGTAAGGTACAACACAGGGAATATAGCTAATATTTTACAAAACTTTATATGGAGTATATAAGCTATAAAAACACCTAATCATTATATCGTACACCTGAAAAAAATATAATATTGTAAATCAACTATACTTCAATTTAAAAAAATGAGACTTTTTGTCTATTTCTGCAAAATATGCCATTGGGATTTTGATGGGGATAGCATTGAATCTATAGATGCTTTGAGTAGTTTGGACACTTTAACAATATTTAGTCTTCCAATCAAAAACATGGTTTATCTCTTTATTTGTGTATGCTTTAATTTCTTTCATTAGTGTTTTCTAGTTTTTATTGTACAAATTTTCACCTCCTTGGTTAACTATACTACATATTTTATTCTTCTTGATGCTATCATAAATGAGATTATTTTCATAAATTTCTTTTCACATGATTCATCATTAATATATACAGATGGAACTGATTTTTGTATGTTGATTTTGTATTCTGAAAGTTTACTGAATTTATTAGTTCTAACACTTTTTGATTGGCGTCTTTAGGATTTCCTATGTATAGGATCATGTCATCTGCAATAAGAGGTAATTTTACCTCTTCCTTTCCAATTTGGATTCATTTTACTTCTTTTTCCTGCCTAATTGTTCTGGTTAGAACTTTCAGTACTATATTGAATAGAAGTAATCAGAATGGGCATCCTTGTCTTGTTCTTAATCCTAGAGGAAAATATTTTAATTTTTAAGCACAAAGTACAATGCTAACTGTGAACTTGTCATATATAGCCTTTATTATTTGGAGGTAAATTCCTTCTATACCTAGTATGTAGTGTTTTTCTATCATAAGAGGATATTGCATTTTGTCCAATGAATTTTCTGCATGTGGAGATGATCACGTGATTTTTATCCGTCATTCTATTAATGTGGTGTATCACATTGTTTGATTTGTGTATGTTGAACCATTCTTTCTTCCCAAGGATAAATCCCAGTTGATCATGGTGAATGATCCCTTTAATGTACTGTTGGATTTGGTTTGCTAGTATTTTGTTGAGGTTTTTACATCTATGTTTATCAGGGATGTTGGCCTGTAATTTTCTTTTCTTATAGTGTCTTTGTCTGGTTTTGGTATCAGGGTGATGCTGGCTTCATACAATGAGTTTGGCAAGGCTCCCTCCTCTTCAATTTTTGAAAGTGTTTGTGAGACAACTGAATATCCATATGCAAAAGAAATAAAATTGCATCCCTACCTTATACTAAACACAAAAATCAACTCAAAATGGATTAAAGACTTAAATGTAAGACATAAAACTATAAAACTCCTAAAAGAAAACACAGGGGAAAAGCCTTTTGATATTGATCTTGGCAATGATTTCTTGGATATGACACCAGAAGCATAGGCAACAAAGGCAAAAATAGACAAGTGGGACTATATCCATAAAAGCTTCTACACAGGAAAGGAAACAAGCAACACAGTGAAAAAGCAACTTATAAAGATAGAAAATAGGTCTTGTTGACATGACTTGATGGCCCCAATTTGAAAATAATTTAACAAAATAATTGGAAACATCTGTTTGATGTTTCAGCTTTCATATCATTCAACTCACTTTCCATAGTAAGCTCAGTTGACTTGGTTTTATTTTGAAGTTCAGCCTTCTATTTTTGTTTTTCTATTGTCAAAATAATTTGCTAATAGTATTCCTAGACTTTAAGAAATACTGATAACAATGCTAATAAAGTAAGAGAACAAGAAAGATCATTAACATTTATTAAGGCCAGTACCAGTAGACCAGTCTGTATTCTAGTGACACATGATTAATCTCATTTCATTCTTACAATAATATTTCGAGGATAGTAGTATCTCTCATTACAAAATAAAAATTACACCTGGATCTAGAATCAAAGCCCATGCTCATTTCACTAACCTATAAAATCATCCCAATTCTACAATCTCAGGCTAACATGCTCCTGCCATAATGACATTTACCAAAAACACTGCTGAAAGCCAGCATATTTGTCAAAAAATGTTCCTTGGAAAAAAACTACCTTGGAACTAAAGGATACTTTCCTATTTTTTTTAGTACCAATGGGTTTGGTCTGCTTCAAGAACATCCCAACTAAATATTCACTGTTGAAGTCACCCTGTATAGAGCTGTAAGTTGGAAGTACTGGTTTTCTTGTGGGTACTGTTCTCCTGGCCCAAGGTTTTTGAGTGTAGAAGGGAATTGTTACATTTCTGTACAATATATTTAACTAATTTCAAAATAATATTACTCTCTGTATGTGTTGCACCACGTTCTGATTTGCTTTCAGTATTTGTTTAAATTTGGCCTATTTTTAAAAGAGATAGACAACAAAGTTTGGTAATATGAATAGAAAACAAAAGGATAGGCAAGACAGTTATGTTTAAGTAAATTGCTCCTTCCTCTACAATTCCATAGTGCTGACCTCTCCTTTACAGTAGCCACCAGTCACGTATGGCTACTGAGCACTTGAAATGTGGCTGTAAGTGTATTACACACACCAGAAATTGAAGTCTTAGTATGAAAACTAAGATAAAAAATATTTTTTTAAATGTTTATAATAATTACATGTTAGATATTTGAATTACATAAATCAATTCCTAGAATTTATCTTAAATATGTATTTTACATTTTTAATGAAACCATTAGAAAATTTTAAATTATATGCATGTCTTGCAAACTATTTCTATTGAGGAGTTCTGCCGTACTGTTTTATCCATATCCCTTGTAAATATTCATCCTACTGTAGGATGGTGAATTGTATGTGTGTCTTCTAATACCTCACCAAGCAATGAACTCTTTGGAGTCACTGATCATAGCTGATTTATTATTCTCAAAGCATAGCCATATGCCTGGCACTCAGTGGACACTCGATAAGGGCTGTGAAAGTAGTTTCTGATTATCTTCACTTTTAAAATGACAAAATTAGTCCAAACACCCAGTAAAGCAATGAGTTAAGTTCTGTAAAACAACTTTTAACATGTCTTTAAACAATATCTTTTAACAAATTAAACTCAGATTTTTAGATTTAATTACAGACTTCAATTAAGAAGTTATTTCTTGTCAAATGATTCTACTTTTGCGGGACTGTGCATATTAACTTCCACCACCACCCTAATACACCCCATGGCCTTAACATTTAAAAAAAAATTGGCCTAGATTGGAGTAATTGTCACCCAAAGAGAGAAGAAGAAGAACACAATGTAGGACTCTGAAATGTACAGTAGATTGATTTTAGAGAAATATTTAGAATGAAATAGAGAGATACAGGCAACAGTAAAACACATTCGGATTTTGGCAAGGGAAATTAAATTTTAATTCATATGGAATATTGTAAATATCTCAGGATTCTGATAGACAAGAGTCTTGGGCAAAATGTTTTTATTAGAAACCTTGTAACTGACTAGCTTAGCTATGAACAATATGTGGAGATATATTTCACTTCTTAGATAAGTTATTCTCATCATAATTTTTATATCAGGAAAACAGTAACTAGGTAGATAAATGATTTGAGTATAAGCACTTATTCAAAATGAGGCTTACATATATTAAAACACTAAATTGTTCACTTCTCATAATAAACTCATTTATTACCAAGATATACATTGTAATATTTCTCAATTTAAAAAATATTTTGCCTCGTAAGTAAGTCTACCTTTAGTTTCCATATATTTCTTTTTGTAAATTGAAAGACTTTCTTATTTAAGGGATATTAAACGACATCAAAACTTATCTAAACTGCCCAAACCCGCAAAAATACAACCTTGCAGTTTGGTAGAGAATATAATTTTTCTTGAAGTGAAATGCATTTAGAAATATAGCAGGCTCTTTTAAAGTACTTTCATATTATGGAATCAAAGTAACTCCTAAATCTGTATTCATAATTTCACTACTCATCATTGCAGAAATAAGGTGAAATCAATAATGTGGTGGCAGAAAACAGCACAGGAAATCAGAGAGAAGCAAACAGAAGCTGAGACCTTCAGGATTTATGTGACTGACAGTATCTTGCAAAATAGTTAATCATCCTGACAAGACTCTATTTCATGAAAATGAGTTGTTAGATTGAGAGCTGTCAGGATCGATAAATGTGCATTTTAAATTTATAGTCAAACTAATTCATGTGCAATTTGTTTAAAATTATTTCCTCCTCATATATTCAGTGTCTTTCATTTAACAGCATTACTGGGTTATAATAAATGGTTCTGGGTTGGGATATGTTTGTGCTACTAATACACAAGATTATGGTTGTACTCAACTAATAAATTAGCTATTTAATCTTCTAAGCATTGACTTTTAAGAGATAATCAATATGATTCTAATTTATTCATTTAGTGTTATCAAAATCAGCATTATCTTTATGAAAATTAAGACACATTCATCCGTGTATGCCCAATGACTAGAAAACAGGATATGCTCAATAAATCTTTGTGGATTTAAATGATAACAAATCTCAAAATAGTTATTAGCATCTTTAACCAAATACTGACACAGTAATTTATTTTTCACCTGTTATTTAAGGTGTAACTGGCCCTGGAATATGATAGCTAATATTTACCTCTGCTTTCTTCATATCTGGCAAATTCCCCTATTAATATGTTTCCTTAGCTCAGCATCTTATTGTGGGACACTCCCTAAAATACAAAATCACTGTTATACTTGAGTGCTTTCCATCCATCAATGTTTTTTCATCTTCTACTGAAGTGTATCTTTCCACAACTCTGTTATTACTGATTTGGAGTCTTTGACAGCCTAACACACTCAAACAGCATAATCAGGTTTATAATCTATGCTCATGATTGTGTCATTAAGACCTGTCACTAAATTTTTTCAAACTTACAATTTCCTAATTAAAGAGAGGAACACTTGCAGAATTCAAAGGAAAGGACTTCAAGACACTCTTCTGAGCACATAACACTCAGGAATTAACAGCATTTTTTGAAGATGGAGGAGAGAGAAAACTACATTGATATTGGTCTCAACTAGCTGCTAACTGGAGTGCTTTAGCTATTTTTAAATCCATTATATTACAATTTACTCACAAATCCATGGAAGAGATATAGTGACACATTTTATTTCAATAGTTGCACTAGGTTTTTATCATTTTATTTTTAGGATCACATATACTAAGATTGATCTTTTAAATTCTTCTGATGTTCTTTACTAATATTGACACATGTTCTCCCCCATGTGACTACTGGGTCCTCAGTAGCAAGGTATGTATTATCTACCTGAAATATCTTTACATTTTTTTTTTGATAATCACAGATCCTAAAACTCTGCTGGAAATAGTAAAATTAAGAGATTTGAAATTTCATTTGCTTATCCAGAGTATCCCAAAGTATGTCTTCCTTTTGAAGCAGGTTCCTCAACATAATTTCCTCAAGATTAAAAAAAGTTAACTGGACACCTCCCTCTGACTTCAGTAGGAGTATGAGCAGGTGAAGTCATCTTTATTAAAATGAGCATGCCTCATGACTTTTCATCTCTTTCAATCTAATTCATCTTATTCCATTTTTTGTGTATAATATAACAATGATAAATTTTCATGTTTATTTATTCTTGTAGTAAAGTCTGACTTCATTTGTTTTTATGTTTGTCGTCATCTTTGAAGCCTAACCTTTTCGTCTCCACCTTCTGCCCCTGATTTGAGAAAGCTGCTAAGAAGCTCTCTCATTTGGCACTGGCAGGAAGTTCAAACCATGTGCAGGAACCCTTCCTTCACCCATCCTTAATCACTGTAAAAACAAAACAAGAAAATAAAAACAAAAGAAAAACCAAGCCAGTCTTCTTTCTTAGCTCTCTCAAGTTATTCTGAACCAGGTTTGGAGTCCTCCTATTCTCTCCCAAGAATAATAAACATTTTCATACCCTCTTTATGTGTATGTGTGTGGCATCATTAGTACAAACACCTAAACCAAATCTTGAGTGGGGACCCATCCTTATTCTGCAGCTACAATGACTTTTTTTATTTGTATGCCTACGGTAAACATCCACAGGAGAACAACTATGCATTTTTGCCTTTAAAATCTTTGTTAATATCTTTATTAAATCACGGTGTCCTAGCTAATAAAAATAATCTACGTAGGGCCTTGAGTTAATAGAGCAAAATATAGGGAATGAGAGACTTCCACATGATAGGTATAGATGTCATATGTTTTCTTTGGTTTATTTTTAGACTTTGGAGGATCTGAATACCATGCAAATTTCCTTTTGTAGCTATTATCTGGAAAAGTAATTACTTTAAGCTAGCCGAATATACTTAATTCAATTCTAAGCAAGGAAGAAGTAAACATCATGTTTCTTTGAGCAAATAACTTTATAAGTGATGTGCCAGAGCTGGGGGCCCTTAAGTTTCCAACAGTTTGTGCAGTTATTCCCAACTATACGTTCAGTAATGTCATGTTGGTAGTAATAGCTTGTTTTCAGCTGTAGTGGGAGTATTTACCCCATGAAAATGGGAAAATTCTACAAATCAGGACTCTTCTTTTGAGAGCACAGTCAGATTTTTAAAAGGGAAACACAGACAAATGATTTGATACTGGTCTCAATAGCAATGAGCATCTACTAGTTGCTAACTGCAGTGCTTCAGCTATTTTCGAATCAATTAAATTAAAACTTGCAAAGAATATACAAATCAATTTTCACTGCCAAGTAAAGGAGCTGTTACAGTGGAGGATTACTGGACTGAATGTCAATATTATGACATAGTATGAGTGTGTTTCGTGTTTGGTAATTGCAATCATTGTTGCTTTTGTTGTGGTCATCCATGTACAATGCTTGATGTCAGTCTATTTATCTCTTGTAAAAATAAAATACAGTGTGTGTGTGAAAAAAAAAACTTGCTAACAAATCAAAGTAAGATAAGAGATATACTGACAAGTTTTTTTTTCAATGGACACATTTGGTCTTTATCCTTATAATGCAACATTAAACTCCATTGGTGTGCTAGTAGAAGGAAGGAATAGACTGAATACGCATTAGAATCAAATGTTATCTTCCTTACATCAGCTTGAGTTTATTGGCTAGAGAACAGTTTTCTTCAAACATGTTTTTTCGCTATAAAAAATATGGATAAACTTTTAAGTAAATAGCTCTTACTTAAGACTATATATTAAAATAGCCTAAAGAGCTATTTACCATTGTGCAAGTCCCCCATTAGAAAAAAAAAAAACATAATGTCTGGGAGTTGAACTCCAGGAGATTCTACTTCTATTCTAACAATAGAAACTAATTCTGACAACTACAGATTTTTCTACTAGCAATATGAGTACCCTTCCATTCTTACAACTCAAACTTGACCTTCTGAATATCTCTCTTTAAGAAGATCTTCCTCTGATAAGAAAGAACAGCCACACCTGGGGCACCGACTAAAGACACTGCAATCTGCAGAATTATTTCTGGCTAGCAATCGAGCAACAGATGTTAAAGCCAGATTGCCAGCTCATTCTCTCACATTCATGTAAATAAGAAACTACTAAACACAAAGCATTATTTTGTAAGCTATGACATCACTTGGTTAATCTTATGTATGTTAATTAATAGAGCAAGTGATAGCAGTTTATTAAGTGTTTATATAGAGATCTGTATAAGAGATCCCTTAAAACAATTAGCATTTTGAGAGCAAATGATTATATATAGAAAGGAAAACTAGCAGAAAAGTTATTGAAGACCCTTGGTGAATATGAAGATGTAAATAAACACATACTTTTTTGATAAAATTAAAGATCTGTGCTATTGTGATTTTGTTTTGGACCTTTACCAAAATGAATATACAATAAAATTTAATGATGACTAAAATATCTAGAAGATTATGAACAACAGTTATGTGTGGCTATTTTTAATTTTTAAATTTATTGTTTATCATAAAGCAGTTTAAGGAAAGGGAATTAATAGAGGAACTACTATATGTCTCAAAGACTATCTAATGCACACAACATATCTTAATGGTATACAATAAATCTTTAACTGCCTCATATTAGGAAATGATTTCAGCGGGGTTAATACAGCTGCTCATGTTGACCCAACTAGTAAGAGACATAACTAGATTTGAACTTAAATTGTTCAATTGTAAAATGCATGGCTTTTCCTCTAAAGCTTAGTACTTGATGAAACTATCATCACAGTCCTTTCTGCTTTTTTTTTTTCATAATGAGGAATAGCTATACTCAATGGCCTCATTAATTTCAACTTCATGCAGAGCTTTTGCACATTTATTTATTCACCAAATATTTTCTGAGTGACTTCTATGTACTGTAATAGATGCTGCAGATTCAAAGGTAAATAAAACAAAATAAATTTTTTAAAAGTTGCTGTCCTCATTGAAGTGGGAAACTAGTTATTTATTGAAGCTATTTTTCTAGTATTTTAGGGCTCCCTAAATTCAAATGTAATTAAGAAGAGTTTAAACCCATATAGGTTTAATGAAGCAGCTTTATTCTTCTGTTTGTTCCTCCTTCCCATCAGCCAGTGGGCAATTCTGGTAGGTGAGGAGGGTATGGCTGGATGGTGTCGCTTTTGATGATTGATGTCAGAATGTGAAGAGTTATTTGACTGGAGAATTCCTATGCAGGCATACCTCAAAGATATCGTGGGTTCAGTTTCAGACCACTACAATAAGTGACTATCACAATAAAGCAAGTCACACGAATTTGTTGGTTTCCCAGTGCATATGAAAGTTGTGCTTACAGTATACTACAGTCTATTAAGTGTGCATTATGTCTAAAAACAATGTACATACCTTAATTTAAAAAAAGCATGAATCTCATTGTACATCTCCATCAGAGCTCTTGGGTGAACAGGTACATTGTCAATGAGCAGTACTCTTTTGAGAGGAATCTTTTTTTCTCAGCAGTAGGTTTCAACAGTGGGCTTCAAATATTCAGTAAACCATGTGGTTAAAAAATATGCTGTCATCCAGGCTTTGTTGTTCCATTTATAGAGCACAGAGTAGATTTAGTACAATTCTTAAGGGGCCCTAGAATTTTCAGAATGGTAAATGAGCACTGGCTTCAATTTAAACTCACCAGCTGCACTCGTCCCTAACAAGAGAGTCAGCCTGCCCTTTGAAGCTTTGAAGCCAGGCGTTGACTTCTCTCTAGCTGCGAAAGTCCTAGATGGCATCTTCTTCCAATACAAGGCTGTTTTGTCTACATTGGAAACCTGTTGTTTAGTGTAGCCACCTTCATTAATTATCTTAGCAAGATCTTCTGGAAAACTTGCTGCAGCTTCCACATTAGTACCTTCTGCTTTACCTTGCACATTTATGTTATGGAGATGGCCTCTTTCCTTAAACCTCGTGAAACAACCTCGGCTAGCTTCAAATTTTCTTCTGCGGCTTCCTCACCTCTCTCAATCCTCACAGAACTGAAGAGAGTTAGGGCCTTGCTCTGGATTAGGCTTTGGCTTAAGGGAATGTTGTGGCTGGTTTGATCTATCTAGACCACTAACACTTTCTCCATATCAGCAATAAGACTGTCTTGCTTTCTTATCATTCATGTGTTCACTGGAGTGGCACTTTTAATTTCCTTCAAGAACTTTTCCTTTGCGTTGACAACTTGGCTAACTGTTTGACACAAGAGGCCTAGCTTTTGGTTTATCTGGGCTTTTGACATGCCTTCCAAGCTTAATCATTTCTAGCTTTGATTTAAAGTGAGAGAGGTGCAACTCTTCCTTTTACTTGAACATTTAGAAGCCATTGTAGGGCTATCAATTGGCCTAATTTCAATACTGTTGTGTCTCAGGGAACAGGGAGGCCTGCGGACAGAGGGAGAGGTGGATGGCGCAGTCAGAACACAAACAATATTTATCAATTAAGTTCACCATCTCATATGACACCCCAAAACAATTACAATAGCAACAGCAAAGATCCCTGACCACAGATCACCATAACAAATATAATAATACTGAAAAAATTTTAAATACTTTGAGAATTACTAGAATGTGACACAGACACAAAGTGAGCAACTGCTGTTGGAAAAAATGGCACCAATAGACTTGCTGGACACAGGGTTGCCACACACCTTCAATTTCTAAAAAGCACAATATCTGTGAAGTGCAATAAAGCAACGAGCAATAAAATGAGGTATGCCTGTACATCTGGCTTTCTACAGCTCTGCCAGCAGGGTAAAACATCCTTACTTAAAAAGCCCCTCCATAACAGCAATCACCACAGATGTTGCGTTCATCAGAATTCCAGTTCATAGTCTTCCTGCCTTTACTCGATTTGATTAATCATGATTAATCATGATGCTTCAAGAAAATTGAACTAACCACCATTTTGGAATCTTAACATTTCTTTATGGTTTCTTAGGACATTAATTTATCAATTCCTAAAAATCTTCTTTCTCAGTTACAAACCCAATAAATTATATCGAAGTGGATTTTCAAAAAGTAAAAACATGATTCACATATACATGTAGAAAACACATGAAATATTTATAATATCATTAATGAGAAAACAAACAGTAAGGTGGTAAAGATGTCACCTTTTCCTTTGGATAAATTGGAACCTGCACAATATTTTAAGTTAGGCTAACAGAGACTAGAAATCATTGTTAAAACAAATACCTTTGTTTATCTGCACTGAAGCCACACTGAAAGATAAAACTAGGAAGGATAAGGATAGCAATATACCCCCAAGCAATAATAGATGGAAAGAGAAACCCCTAATATGTTTTCACATTAAGTACAGGTTTTTTTAAAAAAATAATTTTTATCATTAACTTCACTCTGTGCTATCATATTTTCTCTTGCTTAAATTATGTGCATAGTTGTCTCTTTATTGCATTTAATCCTACATTGGCACAGCCACTAGTGAACACCTGTCACTTATAGCCATTATGTTTTCATTATTATTAGAGCTCTCCTGACCCTGTAATAAATTGGTGTTTATTAAAATACATCTTTCAGAGTTCCTATACTTGTGACATAGAGCCCTGCAGCAGACCTGAAGACAGGACATATTGGTGTTTCATCTTTCTATTTGTTCTACCTTTAAAAGATATGGCTCTAGTTTTAAATACACACTGAAGCTCTGGGGTTTTTGAGAAAACCAAGGTCTGAAGGCCTCATAATGATAAAATTATATTTGAATCAACTATCATAATTGAATTCAAAATTAGAAAACATTACATAAAATGATAACATGAGAAAAAGTTGATATCCAGGATTAGACCATCTTCCCCTATCAAGAGCTGCACAGCTCAAGCCCTATGATAACAGCCCACAGGATCACAGGTGACTTTCACCTCACCTCCTACCTCAGGATTAAACTCCACAATTAAAACCTCCTAGGTTAAGTCACAATACAGTTCTCAGATTTATTTGAATATTTAGTGGTGGAACAATTATCCCCTAATAGTATTCACTATAAATAAATATTCACCATATAGTAGACATTTAACTAAATCCTACCCCCCTTCCAGGCTACATAAAGACTTTTTTTGGGGTAGGAATTCTCACATGATTAGAAAGGTTTTCCCTCTTCCCCTACTTCTTTCTTTCCTTCCTCCCTTCTTGCCTTCCATCCTCCCTTACTTCATTTAATATGCATACTGTTGTTTCCTTTTATATTTATTTTGATATATTTCCTTCAAATACTAACCCTAATGAACATTAACCAAGTGTTTTCGAAGTAACAGTTTTTATCACTGCCACTCAGTCACTTAACTAGAAACCTGGCATCAGTTTCTTCTTCTCAATAAAAATGGGAGTAATCATGGTATTTACATAGATATCATCATCATTATCATTTCTTGAACATCTACTATGTAATTATTTGAAGAGTATTGTAATGTCTTAAAATTTTAGTCCAAAATATATTTTAAGTTGATTAAATTTTTCAAAAGCATATACAAACACCTTAGGCAGTAACTTAAAAAGAAATGGTTTAATAAGATCCCCCCAAATAAATTGGAATTTATATTGCAATTACATATAACTTCAAGCACTATATGCAAATTGATATTCAATAATGTTTCTGGATAGTGGTCACTGAATAATATTCTTTTTTCCAAAGTGCATTTTCACCTGCCTCTCTCACTTTTCAGAATTAATTTGACCTTTAAAGAACTGAAATAAGGATATTTAGAGCTTCCATACTGTATCTCTTAACTTTTAAATATTTAATGACAAATGATATTTTAATGTTTAACTTTTCAAACCATATCTCCAGTAACTTGGGATGCTTTTTCTTCGTATGCTTCACAATAACAGCAAACATGAATTGAGTGCCATTTATGGCCCAGATACTATAGTATATGCTTCACAGATACCAACATTAAATTCTCACAATTCTATGTGTTATGTACTACCATTAGACTCATTATACAGAACAGGAAACTGAGGCATGAAGAGGTTAAATACTTACCCAACATTACATAAGGGTAGGTCTCAGATTTAATCCCAGGCAGTCAAATTGCAGACCTTATTTCTTAACTAAGTTTCTAAACATGCATGAATTAAAGTAAAAAGTGATCATGGACTGATACAGCTTAGAGCATGACTTAGCTTAACTCTTCAAATGTATGGCCAGTTTGTGAGTTGGGGTAGATTACCTTGTGAGTTTACTTTTTTTAAATTTTATTATTTATTTATTTATTTTATTATTTATTCTTGGCTGTATCGGGTCTTACTCGTGGCACGCGACGTATTTGTTGAGGTATGTGGGATCTTCGTTGTGGCGAGCGGGCTTCTCTCTAGTTGTGGTGTGCGGGTTTTCTCTTCTCTAGTTGTGGCACGCAGACTGCTGGGCACATGGGCTCTCTACTTGTGATACGTGAGTTCCAGAGTGCACGTGGGCTCTATAGTTCGCAGCACGCAGGCTCTCTTGTTGAGGCGCGCGAGCTGAGTAGTTGTGGTGTGCAGGCTTAGTTGCCCCGAGGCATATGGGATCTTAGTTCCCTGACCAGGGATAGAACCCACGTCCCCTGCATTGTAAGGCAGATTCTTAACCACTGTGCCACCAGGGAAGTCCCGAGTTTACTTTTTTTTAAAAAATGCATATTCATTTTTAATTTTAGGCAAATTTTTGATGGACTGACTTTTGATGACTAAAAATATAATGAAGTGAGGCCATCAAAAGTTTTAAGAAGAAAGCTGCAGAGTGAATGGATTGGATTCCCTACGTCAAAAAATATGATGCCTTTGTCTTATCCAGCAAATTAAAATGAGATAAGAATGGAGCATACTGAGGAATAGAATGAAACAAGTGATAAATGGAGAGATCCCAGGGTTGAGCTTGCAGTAGAGAATGACGGAGAGAAGGAAAAGTTTGCATCTTTGTATTTCATAAAATCCAAATGACCGTGCTACATGAGAAAATGTCCTTTAGGTTGCAATTCACTGTGGGCTCTCAGGAAACATGGGCCCAGGCTGAGAATAAAGGAATATGCAAGAGAAATAATTCTAGATTTATTCAAAAAATTTTAAGTGCAGCTATCAAAGTTTCCTAAGGAAATATGATAGAGTTTTGTTCAAAATGCAGGCATTCCTGGATCAACTTAAGTCACCATTTTATTTAACATACCAGAATTCTAATGTTTCCCCAAATATGTCTGAATGAGATAGCATGTTATATGAACCAAATTATTTGATTACTACAGCTCATGAAGTAGCATATCGTGCTTAAACTGATGGAGAAGGCAAAGAAGTAAGCTACAGGGTTTTACACATGCAGTTTTTTTTTCCTTCCAGTCGTACTGAGATATAACTGACATACAGCACTGTATAAGTTTAAGGGGTACATCATAATGATTTGACTTACAGCATGACATGATTATCACCATAAGTTTACTGAACATCCATCATATCATGCAGATACAGAATAAAAGAAAAAGAATTATTTTTTTCCTTGGGATGAGCCCTCTGGATTTACTCTCTTAACTTTCATATATAACATACACAGAGTTAATTATATTAACGCCAACAGAAGTTTGTATTGTATTTAAAGTAATAAATATGACGTCTGTGGAATTGCTGCTCTTGTTAGATAAAGCTTGAGTTATTAAACTTTTCTTGTGATCACATTAACATCTGTCTGTATTAGACCAAAACAATTCATTAAAGGGAATTTACCTTATTTATTCATTTCTTTTGTATGTCTACCTAGGATTTGGCATAGGGACTTGCAGAGAATGGACGCCTGATAAATATTTGTTAATTGATAAGCAGTGAAAGGTTTAGAAATAGGTAACTTAGTAACTAAAGACTGAGAAGAATATATTCATTACTTCGTTGTTTAAAGTCATCTAAATGTAGAATATCATTTACACTAATAAATTTTCAAACATTCTTCATGGGAACCCCTGCTGTTTTAATCAAGAAAGCCAACATTAAGAAAGAAAAAAAAATCAAAGATCTAGGTATACTGACTCTGGTGTAAACTTTATCCCTGGGGATTTCTCCTGTCATTTAACCTAAAAATGCCCAGTAGTCTTATGATCATATTAAAAGTTCCCCTAATGAAGAGAGGAAAGTAATCTACATCTTACTATTTTCCCAAAAAAAAAAAAAAATAGGAATGAAAAATAGATGAAGCCAAGCTAAGCCATCACTAAGATATCTGATCAAGGTGTTACATGGTTCTCATTTAACAACCGTCCAATCATTGCACACATTTTTTTATGTTATATCTTTTAAATTTTCACTTCATTTACATCTTTCTACATAAAAAAGAATATTTGATATATTAATAAAATTACTTACCATAGCTTTACTTTGACTCAATGTTCTTTACATTTTCTGAATCTGCTAAAAAACTATCAACAGGTTTTTCAATAAAGCAAGACTGAAATCAAATGTTCTTTAAAGCAGCAAAGTGACATGATTCTTTTTTCATTCATGCATTCATTCATTCACTTTAATTAAACTTTTCTTTTTGCCAAAAGGCGCTCAGGAGGGATTTAAAGTCATAATACCAAGATCTAAGATATGACTACAATGACCTCCCTCAAAACCTAGAGTTAGGGCTTCCCTGGTGGCGCAGTGGTTGAGAATCCGCCTGCCAATGCAGGGGACACAGGTTCAAGCCCTGGTCTGGGAAGATCCCACATGCCGCGGAGCAACTGGGCCCGTGAGCCACAACTACTGAGCCTGCGTGTCTGGAGCCTGTGCTCCGCAACAAGAGAGGCCGTGGCAGTGAGAGGCCCGCGCTCGCCGCAACTAGAGAAAAGCTCTTGCACAGAAACGAAGACCCAACACAGACAAAAATAAATTAATTAATTAATAAAAAAAAAAGCTAGAGTTAAAGAAGTGATTTGTCCATACCACAGGCAGAGGAAAGTTTCCACTGTAGGATCTCAAGTATCTTAAATGGATTAATTTACCTTTACTAGGCTACAATAAATGAGTCACAAAAATACAATAATTTGAGATGGAACAATGGGACAAACTTTGTGAAGAGTTACTAAAATTTTCCCATGTCAATCTAGTAGCATGGAGAGATATCACAAAACTGTTATGCCATTTAATGCTGAACAAAATATTGGATTTCTTCACAAATCAGATTTATCTTAAAATGGTGATAGTGAAAGAGATACAACAGTAAACTGGCTGATATGTTTTTATCTGAAAAACTGAACTATTCACATTTTTAACTGTCTTTCCTCCAAAATCTTCTCTAACGTTAAATCAAAATGAGGGCATAAAGATCATTAATTGTTTTATTTTCTGGATTTAGAAAAATTACATTCTATGAGTTTGTTTTTTCCTTATTACTATGAAGGTTTTCTTTGTAACAATAAATTTGTTCCTCTTCTTTTTACAACTTATACTCAATCTTCACCATAGAGAAAAGAAGAGGAAAATTTTCCAACACACCCTGTTAAAGAGTATTGTAGAGTATTACAGGTGTTTTAATTTTAATCTAGTGTATCTTTTCTCATCAAAATACACACACACACACACACACACACACACAGACTAAACTGTTGGAGCAGGGGAGGAAATGGAAACTTCATAGGTAAATCAGAGTAGAGGTCCCTTTCTTGCAGGGAGCAATCAAGTCTTAAACATCTTTAAGTATAAGATGTATCTCATAGCACATGACTCAACCAATCTTGAAACCACAAAACTCACAGGGAAAAATAGAAATTTCTATAAAACACTGTAAACATACTACAGTTAGGAAAAAAAAAAAGTATTGTCTTCAAAGAAATGGCAGCTAGATTTCTCTAAATACGAGCTTTTTTTTACATTTTTACAAGAGTTGGTCAACAGAGGTATATTGTCATTTTTCCTTTGTTGATCAAATTTAATTGGCGGTTTTCCCTTAAGAATTCTAGATGCTAATCAGTAGCTGATGGCACAACTAATTTTGGCTATTTTGAAAACCACAGGGACTAATGGCAAATCTAAATGAAAAATAACATCATCGAAAAAATAAGAGGGAAAAAAACTAAAAATAAAGAACATTGTGGTCAAATTAGGAACACAAATTTAATATTTTAAACCACTGATCACTGACCCTGTTGACAACTCAGTGTATCCAATTATCTTCTTTTTCTCAAAATAAATTTTAATTCACATTAATTTAAAGCAAAGATCCATGAGTGGGAAGATGTGGTAGAGAAAATGGAGAATTGGAATGAGGGACAAAATGGTCCATGGAATCAAATGAACCATTAAAGAAGATTACAATGACATAAGTAGCATAGAATCAACATAAAATTAATCAGTGCAGTCACTTTAAATTTGGGTCACTCCAAGTCACTACAGTTGGTTCATGCAGAAAGAGAACTGGGAGGAAGATAAGATTTCCCACTAATGTGGAAAAATAAGCAGGATGCTCATTTCTTAAGATCTAATTTTAACTATCGGGAAAAGCAGAATAAATATAAAGGGGATTAAAAACTACTGTGAATATTATGTAAGATTTTTACCAATATCCCTCATCCCTTATTTTCCCCTATCACTTCCTCTCAACATTTAATATTTTATACCAGAAGGGGATGGAAATGATGCAATGAACCTATTAAAGTTTGAAAAAGTTTTTAAATTTAAGTAATAAAGTAAGTGTCTGCAAAGAGAAAACTCCATGAACATTATCTCTTCAGGCAAAGTATCTTCATAAGGTACTGAGTGACCATTTGTAACTTTCAGTGTAAACCTATATAGATGTAAATATCACTCACCTCGCAAGCAAAATGATGAACCTGTGAGAATTTTCTTATTAGATCATATTTAGGACCAAAATTGGTTTTGACATGGGACAGAAATGTACATAGAGGGAAGAAAAGTGTACAACTGACCTTAAAAAATAATAAACATTATTTTTTCACAACCTGATATTTCTGCCTGCCAGTGGTAGTAATTTTTCCTGATACAAGTTAGTAAAAGAATATATTGTTACTTAGACAGATACCATTTCTTATTGTCACTATTTGATGAATAATTACACATCTATATAAATAAAATGGAAGATGCACTTAGCTTTTTTTAAGATAATATGTGATGCCTACCTAGAAATAGAAATAAATTATTATAAATTATAAACTATCAGTAAGAACATCGCTTATCATTTTATTAGCTTCATTACAGAGAAAGGTTTGCAGGACGGAAATGTAAATTCAAAATAATTTTAAATATACATGGTATAATTCCTTAGAGGCTTTGTTTACAAATACAACATATGGATCAAAAGGTAATCTGAGGTTGTTATCAGTGCCAACTTCACTAGTTTAGAAGAGCAGAATATTTTCTCTGACTAGACTTTATGCAGATGATAGAGGGGAGACATAGCTTTACCCATTTATATATTCATTCCTTTAATTATTTTTACTGATAGCATGAATTGAGCTCCCACATTGTCCTAGGAATAGTGCAAGGCACTGGGATGCAGTGATATATCAGTTCTGGTCCTCTAAATATAAGATGGAAAGAGGAATTAGAAGGGCAAGAAATTTACTGGGAAAAAAGCACCAGGGAAAGATGAATGAGAAAGGATACAGAAGGCAGGGGAAGTTTTCAATGTGTGATGCAGGTCTGATATCTGTGAAAGAAGAAAGAAAAAGGAGGAGAACTGAAGAAAAAAAAGAATCAGAATACAGTGCAGTTCAGATTAAAAAAAAAATCTCAGGAAGACTGATAGCCATAGAACAAAGACTGCCCAGAGGAACCCTGCTCAGGCAGAAATGACCTGGCTCTGGTACACGCTGCCATCAGTCATGGGCGAGAAGCAGCTCAGGGAGAAAATGGCTTTAACATGGATGCTACAGTGAATCCCAGAGTTGCAGCAGCTGGAAGCTGTATATTAACTACACAGCAGGTTCTCCTTTGAAGGCATATAAGAGAGGAGCCCCTCCATGGTTATCACAAATGTCAACAATACAATCTCTACTCACAAGTTCACAGTATGGTAAGGGTAGCAGATAAATAATTAGATCATAAACATATGTATAATAAGCATTAGAGTAGGATACTATCGGGATACATAGAAAGGATGCCTAAACCAGATGAAAGAGGAGGGGACTATTTTGAAAAGTCTTCTTCTAAGAGAAAGGAAAAGTCTTTGACAAGCAACACCAATTGTATATACAAAGGCTGAAGCACCATAAAAAAGAATGAAATAATGCCATTTGCAGCTACAAGGATGGACTTGGAGATTATCATACTAAGCGAAGTAAGTCCGAAGGAGAAAGACAAATACCATATGATATAACTTATATGTAAAATCTAAAATATGACACAAATAAACTTACCTACAAAACAGAAACAGATTCATAGACATAGAGAACAGACTTGTGGTTGCCAAGGAGGATGGGTTGGGGGAGGGTTGGATTGGGAGTCTGGGATTAACAGATGCAAACTATTATATATAGAATGAATAAACAACAAGGTCTTACTGTATATCACAGGGAACTATATTCAATACCCTGTACTAAACCATAATGGAAAAGAATATGAAACTAACACAACCTTGTAAATCAATTATACTTCAATTAAAAAAAAAAAAACAACAAAAAAAGGCTGAAGCATAAAAGAGTGAGGTGAAATCTACTAATGACACATAATTTTTCAATTCTGGATGACTGAAATTTAAAAACATTAAAGAGCAAAGATGGACACAGGTATATTTTTATTATTTCCACTGAGAGGTGGAGCCTAATTTCCTCCCTTTGAAGGTGGACTGGCCTTACTGCTTTTTTTGACCAACAGAATGCAAATTATGTGACATTCCAGAATTTTTGAGGCTAGGGCATAAAAATCATTGCAGGTTCATCCAGTCCTCTTGAAATATTCACTGTCAGGGCAGCCAGACACCTTGTGAATGATCCTGCTACCAAGATATCACCATGAAGTGAGGAAGCACAAGGTAACAATGTAAGGATAACTGGGGTGTGTGTGGAGAGAGAGAGAGAGACCTGACGAACCCTAGCTGTTCAGCCATCCTAGTTGAGGTCACATGTGAGCTGGGAAGGGATTCCAGCTCCAGGATCATAACATGAAGAAAAATAAAAAATCCAGATGAAAGCCCGACTGAGAATATGGCCTCAGTTGAATCATTCCATCTATCTCTAGCTCTTTGAGGTACCTTAGCTGAGACTCCAGTTAACATGGAGCAGAAACAAACTGTCCCTGCTAAGCCCTCCCCAAATCCCTGACACAAAAAATTGTGAACATGATGAAACAGTGGTTGCTTTATGCCACAAAGCTTTGGGGTGATTTGTCACACAGCAATAGATAGCTGAGACAGACATGATGGCAAGAAGAAAATGTCTGAAACATCAACTAGGGCTACATTGTTTAGGCCTTGTTTCAATCCCAAGGTGTTTGAATTCTATTCTGAAATCAATGAAGAATGATTAAAGGACGAACTTAAGTATGACTGAGTCTGATAAAAAAATTTGAAAGGTCACTCTCTAGGTAATTTATAGATAGTGAATTAGAAGGCAGTGAATCTTGAAAGGGAGACTACTCAGGAGGTTGCCTTGTCATTCAAGTCTGTTGTATAAAAGGCATTAAGCTGGGTGCCAGGGTGGAAAACATAATGATAAAAGTCTCTGCCTTCAAAAAGTTTATACTTTAATAAGAGTGCACAGCAAGTCTTCTCCATGAGTACTTCCTGCACAGTATGGAAAGTTTTAAGGGTCAGGAGAAGTAGATAAATAGAACTTTGGAAATTGAAAGGAAGTAGAGAAAGTAGGAGACACCTTTGGAGAAGGTGGAATTCGTGTGTACGGCTTGAAGAATGGGTAGGATAATGACAGCTGGAATTAGAGAAGCAGTAAAAAGAGAAGGAAGATTGCAGTAAAAGAAGCAATAAAGTGTTAAAATCAAAGAGGCCCTGGTAGAATAATGTTTAGAATACAAAAAAAGATTATCTAATCATATTTAATCTATTTAATACATTGATTACATGGATTGGAAACAGAAAAGCTAAAATATGAAAAAAATATTTCATATTAAATTAACATTGGATGACACACATTTCAATCATCTCATTTTAACTTTAAGCCTAAATGAACATAGCTACAGTTCATTTTGCTGAAGAAGAACTGCCATATCTAATTAAGGTAGAGTAAGGGTTTTGTTTTTTTTTTCCAGAACACATTCAAATTATTCATATTACTGATTTTCAGTGCTTGAATTACCAAAACATATCCTCTAATAAGATTGGCAAGAAATATAAGTCCAATGCATTCTCAGATATCAGGTGGTTTAAGTCAACTTTACTTGTTTATAACCCTTTAAATATACTTGAAAAAAACAAAAAAATAACATAATTTTGGCTAAAAGAAAATAAATACAAAAATTTAAAAATCATGTATTTTTAAGATGGGGATACATCGAGTAAACATCACAGTATATTTTCTTTCTAATTCCTGTAGTTCAGACTCTGTGTAAGAGCTATGCACTCACAAGAGAGCTGTGGGTTTGAAGTAGAGTTTGGAAACCACAAACTATAACAGAGGGGAGAGGGAGACAGAGAAAAAGACAGGGAGGGAGGGAGGGAGGGAGAGAGAAAGAGAGAGAGATGAGACTGATTGAATGAATAAAGGTACATCTTTTTATCTAATGTATTCTCCCAATCACAGTGCCATATTTCTATCTTCTATCCATCTGATTTTAGTGTTGTGAAAATGATGTGTGGTACAACTAATTGTCATTTCTCATTCAAGGATAGGCTAGTGAAACATTAATAAAAAGCTACAGGGAATCTTTTCTATTCATAAAATCACCCACAATTACGATTTGACCCTGAGGAAATAAGAAATTTGTGGTTTCATTGAAAAGGCTCCACACCATCTAGGGGTGCAAGTCAGAATATGTCCTCAGTACTGTAAGCATGTCCTTGAGCACAAAGGTCTCAACTTGGAACACTAGACACAAGTATTGATTATATTGCCAAATAACTAAATTTAAACACGTTAATTTTATATAGACTTACTATTATTTACCATTTTTAAAGACAAAATCTTTGGCCCTTCTATCATTTAAATAGCATAAAGAATTTTTAACTATCACACTAATTCTGCTCTCAATAAAAGAAGAAATATACATCTACTGTATACTCACTTCAAGAAAAAACAAAACAGGGTTTCCCTGGTGGCGCAGTGGTTGAGAATCTGCCTGCTAATGCAGTGGACACGGGATCGAGCCCTGGTCTGGGAAGATCCCACATGCCGCGGAGCAGCTAGGCCCGTGAGCCACAATTACTGAGCCTGCACGTCTGGAGCCTGTGCTCCGCAACAAGAGAGGCCGCGATAGTGAGAGGCCCGCGCACCGCGATGAAGAGTGGCCCCCGCTTGCCACAACTAGAGGAAGCCCTCGCACAGAAGCATAGACCCAACACAGCCAAAAATAAATAAATAAATAAATAAATTATTTTTTAAAAAAAGAAAAAACAAAACAACTAAAAAAATAACACTTTTCATAATTCCATGGAAATATTTACCATCTTTATGACCTTATCTTCTTTTGTTTTACAGGTTTCAATAATGATTGCCTCTCCTAAGACATACACCTTGATGTTCAAATTTATAAACATAATAAACCTGACAGTTGATCTTCCTTCCAATACTTGAGACAAAGATTTTATAATAAATCCTGGGTTCCCTAGAAGACAGGGTTATATTATAAGTCCTGACTCATTTTTAGGCAAGGAAAATCCTGGCAAATTTCTCATTTCTGAAAGGGAGAGGTACAAAATAACAGACACCTTATTAATATTTGAAACACAACAGTTCACAACCCGCCACTGATTGTTAACATGCAATAGCATAACACTAACCTTAGTGTCATTATAAATGCAAAATATCGAAATTCCTCCTTTTATCTTTCATAGCCATTATGAAAATAGAAGCTATAGCAAGTTTTTATGACAGCAGATTTAACCACATGATCTTTAATTTGTAAGAAGGAATCACATTAACAAATTCAATGCAGCTGGTCATTCTTTATCTTTCAATGACTGTTGATAATAGCACCTTTATGGTTACCTAATGTAGTTTACAATTACATGCATTCTATGTGAAGACATGCTTTTAGGAAAGGCTTTATAGAATCCATTGTAATGTTTTATAGCAGCTAAATGTATAAATAATCTTTAAGTCTGATAATAAGAGATTTACTTTTTCTATAAATATTAATTTTACCATTTGAGGGAAAACTATATCACCTTTAAAGTCAGCTTGTAAAAGAATATTTAGTGATATGTTCCCAGAACAAGTTGACAATACTGAAAGTGAGAAAAGCAGATTACAAAACAGTGTAATCTCAATCTGTGGAGAAAACAAAAGGATACATAAATAAATAACAGACAGAAAAACTAAACATTACAATGTAACTGTAGTAATTTCTGAGAGGTATTATTGTGGCTAATTTTAATGATTATTTTTAATTTTCAAGTTTTCTAATTTTCTATAATGGTATGTATTTATTGTTAAATTAAAGAGGAATAATGTTATTTTTAAAAGGTATGTTGAATTTGAGTTAAACCTGTCCTTTAAATGTAAAAATACTGTGAAGATCACTTTTCCTTTACTTATCTAAATGTATAATTTAGCACTTCTTTGTCCTTATTTCTTCTTCTAATATCTAAATGGTTATCCACATTTTAATAACTTTATATCTAAAAGCCTCACTAAAGAGTCAAGTAAAATAATAAAAATAAAAAGTAGTTACCCAAATGTGTAAACACAGGATTTCACAGCAAATTTCTTTCCTTTTTTATATACTTATTCTGTATACTTTGTAATCAGATTTATTCAAAGAAGCCTAAGACACTAAAAGTAACCAACAATTCTTTCTTAATTTATTGGAGATTTGCTAGATTTCAGTTTTAAGATTTATGTGAATAAGAAAAATGTTTACATATCCTTTATTATTAGGAACCTATTTCCAGATTTTTAAAAATAGAAACTTACTCATTTAAAGATCCAAAAGCTACTGCCAAGATTTGTGCAATAATAAAATAGTTAATGCTCTTGTGGGTAAAAATAAAGCCATGTTATTAAGTACAAGCTGTGCTATGCAGGGTAAAATAAAAGCTGTATTATAAATATGAATATTTACTGTAATTGTGAGCTTAATTTCTATCTTTGTGCTTCTAATCAAAGGCTAAGTAATCTTTCAAATATAAGCAGGAACCGGTACTTCATAATTTTAAAAAGGTATTTAATGTGATTGTTGCAACCAACAGTCTATTGGTGGGGAAAAAAGGTTATTGTTTTTGAATGCATTCTTTAAAAACTAGTCGGTGAATCCCAATTCCACATATGCTTTGAAAATATTAATGAATGCATGACATACATAAGCTATAAAATGTAATGACTTTTATTTTAAACTATTAGAAATACATGAACTAAAAGAGGAAAAACAACCAAATTATATTTTTTAGCCATAAAAGTTTTTTTCCTTCAAGTCTATGTAATACTGAACAATGTTTATGTCCTTATGAATGATTTAAACTTAAATTTGTTCATCAAAGTAATCTTGTGCAGAATTATCAAATAACTTCAGTTATTTACTTAAAAGTCAAGTAAGCAGAGAAATGAAAAAATAAGATTAAAAAAGATAAATAGCATAGGTACATTTTTTATTTATACATAATGCATATGAAATTTATAAAGATTTGAATTATACAAATATGTCCCTAATATTCCCTTAAACTGTCCATATAGTAGAGATAACCTTTGATCCCAATATAAGTTATGGATTAGATTCTTAGCCTAGCTTCATTTACTCTTTTCTTATTTACCACTAGGGTAATAATAAAACATTAAATCCAAATTCATAGTAATTTGTGTGGCTCGCCCTAGGTATCTGATCTCAGAATTATACCCAACAGAAATGAGGCATTTCATACATGGTTGCTGAATTATTGAATAAATGTAAAAAGCAAAAACTTTACATATAGTCCAGTAATTTAAATAAATCACTATGACTCACTGAAAGCTTAGAAATAGTTTGCTATTACTGTATAAAGTCTTTTTCAACCATTCTTTTAAAAATTATTTATTTTATCATAAATATATTAAAATTCTATTTTTTAATGAACATTAACTGTCATTTTAGCATGTTTCTTTCCAGCTTTCTCTCCTGGGTGATATATAACACTAGGCTCTAGTCTGTTTCAAACCAATCTCTGAACTTGTTCGCTTCCTGGGCTTGGGTTTGGGGCCTGTCAATTATTAGTTATGAGAACAAGGATAAGTGACATAACTCTTTGTATCTCAAACTTTTTCATCTCTAAAATGGAGATGAAACTTTTATCTACATCATAGAACTATTATAAGATTAAATTAGTTGACATATAATGAGTATGTAGTTGAGTGTCTATTACAAACTAAGTTATCAATAAATGTCAGGTATAGTTATGCTGATTATGGTGATGATGATGATTTTGATACCTATATTGCCTTAAAGAAACTGACCACACAAGACATTGGAACAGAGAGTTACTTTGGAAAAGTTAGATACATGTTTTTAGATTTGCCTTTGAAGAGTCAGAACCAAGTTTAATATCTACTTCATACAAAGAACTACCTAAAATCTTTGGGGGATCAGAAGGAAGGATATGGACTCTGTGTGCAGGAAAATGCATGTTTATATACATATAAAATGATATGCAAAACTTGTGCTGGTTCCCACTCCCTCCAACAGCCCCAAGAACTCTAAACTCTGGGTTCAAAATGAGTGATCTAATAAATATGAAGCAATTTTCAAGAACACTGTGATATATTCTCCAGTGTCAACTCTGCATTGATGAGCTGTGAATTTATTTCTATGTCAGTTTCTCAGTCTTTAAACTGGGCATAACTATATTTTTCTTCCTTTTTACAATACAACTATGAAATAATACATGATAGGACATGTAAGAATACTCTAGAAAGTTTTAGAAGTTTTTTTTTTTTTTTCCTATCTGTTAACTTTATTTTTGGAACATTTTTAGGTTTACAGAAAAATTGAGAAGATAGTATGGAGTTCACACATACCCTCTTGCACAGTTTCCCCTACTATTAACATATTACCCTGTTATGGTACCTTTGTTATGATTAGTGAGCCAATAATGATACATTATTATTAACTAAAGTCCATATGTAATTCAAGTTCCCTTAGTTTTTACCTAATACCCATTTTCTGTTCCAGGATCCCATCCAGGATACCACACAACATTTAGTTATTTTGCCTCTTTAAGCTCCTCTTGGCTGTGACAGTTTCTTAGACTTTCCTCGTTTTTGATGAACTTGGTAGTTTTAAGCAGTACTGGTCAGGTATATTGTATGATGTTACTTAAGTAAACTGTGTCTGATTTTTCTTCATGATAAGTCTGGAGTTATGGGTTTGGGGGTCTAGAAAAGTTTTTAATTAATTCTTTCCTCAATATAAGATATCAATTACTCCTCCCCTGCCATTTTTAAGAATCAGTATTTCCATGATTGATACTTGTTTTCTAATTTTAAGATATTTTAAAATTACTTATAATTATCTATCTAAATTTATTATGTATCTAAATTATATAAAATTACTTAATAATATTTTAAAATTACTTATTAATTAACTACCTTTGGGGGCATATTAGATATTTATAAACTGAATTGAAGTTAATACTAATAGCTACTAATTTTAAGAACTATGTGCTAAGCTTTTCTAATACATTTAATCCTCACAATGACCAAAAAAGACAAATCAGTTTATCCCTGTTTTCAGAATGATGTGTAAATGGGCCCTTCAATTAAGTAATTTGCTCTTGGTCGCATAGTTTATAATCGACAGAACTGAGACATAAATTTGCTTACTTCTGTTTTCAATCACTACACTACATAGCACTTGAAATATAAGCAAATTTTTCTTTTTTATTTCATATTTCTTCTTTTCTTCAATATTTCAAACTGATTCAATTCTAAATTTAGTAATGGGCAATGGTCATGTGGTGTAGTTTTTCCCTCTAACTAGGTGTTTTATTACTCCCTAGAGAATACCTGCTCTCAATTTTTGACTTAAAGGAAGCGGAGCAAGTGATTGAAGATCATTTATTTGACATGGGCTATACTTGAAATTAAATATTAAGGAGACATGGAAATACTGTAGTAGAAAATATCCTACCCTCCAGTTTCTGAAAACTTTGAATGACAGGTTGGAAGTAGTGAGAGTATTTGATGGATTTTTTTTTTTTCCATTTGGATGATTTCAAAGAATGTCTAAAATTTGCAGATGCATATAGAAGGTATAAAATTTATATAATTTAAAGAATACCAGAATATCCACCATGTAGTTGAAGAAAAAATTATTAATTTAAAAAAACTATTATGTAGTTCTATAACTCTCCATAGTTGCATCATTCTCCTTCCCTACACTTTGCCTTACTCTCACCTAATCACTTCCTTTATTCTTAGTTATCATTCAGATATCTTTCTTAATAATTTTGCCTTATGTTTATATGTCTTAAAACATTTACTTTTGCATGTGTTAGCCTTTATATAACTTTGAACTTCTTTTAATACTCTAATACATCTTGTCCTCTCCCCCCCACCCCCGCCCTCGTGTGTGTGTATGTAGCTCTGGTTCATACATTTTCATTCTTTTTTATGATTATAACACAAAATATTCATTGTCTCACTGGTGAACATTTAGGCTTTCCAAAATTTTTCATATTAAAGCATCTTATAATGAAAAGTATTACACATATCACCTTGTTTCCATAAGAGAAAGTTCTTGTTGGCCCAAGGATTTACAGTGAAGAATGACATTACTGAGATAAAATATTGCAGTACATATCTGCATATCTTTGACTCTATTAAATATTGTAACCCTGCCTTCCAAAATGCTTATGCCAATTCACACTGCCAACAGCAGTGGGAATTGCTGTTGACTTCTGAT
Organism: Balaenoptera musculus; assembly: GCF_009873245.2. Classification (NCBI taxonomy): domain Eukaryota; kingdom Metazoa; phylum Chordata; class Mammalia; order Artiodactyla; family Balaenopteridae; genus Balaenoptera; species Balaenoptera musculus. The sequence continues at coordinate 43,517,677 of NC_045800.1, forward strand.
GTTCTAAACTCTTCCTCAAATTTGGAAATATGAGAGACATTTTTTTAACAAACTTTTAAAATTACTTATGTTTTATTTTATTGATAACTAGCAAAGTTGAATATATGACCTTTTTTATTAATCATGTGGGTTTCCTGTTTATTGAACTATCTTTTTGTATTGTTTGGCCATTTGTCAGAGGAGAGGTTTCTTTACCTTATTAATTTTTAGAGGTTCTGTGAATATTCTGGACCCTTAATCTCTGCTGTCTACATTCTCTGCTAATTTTTTAACATTCCTTTTTATAATTTTATTATATCAGCTTTAATATAGTCAAATTCATCCATATTTTTACAGTTTGTGCTTTCATTCTCCAATATTTGGTACTAAAATAATATCTAGCTATGATATGTTTTTGTATATCTTGGATTTGATTTGCTAAAATGTTTGTCAGCTTGCTGGATCAATATCCATAAGTAGACATCTGTATCACATGAATTCCCACTTTTAAGTCCTGTACCATTTCTGCCAATTACACTTAAATTCAATCATATACCTTTTCTAGCCAATGATAATACACCTTTGTGCTAATAAATATAGGTTCAGTAAGCCACAAAACTCTTGAACTATAAAAAAGAATTGTTCCTTTTTATAGGACAATAAATATAATTAAATATAATATTAGCTTTTTGCTACAATAATTTTGAAAACGTAAGTTCAACTTCACTTACGTTTTAAATAATAAGGAATATGTTTTCTTTGGCAAAAATTTCTAGTTTTTTTAATAAACAGTTAATTTAAGATACTGTTGAAAGGTCATTTAGAAACACTCTAGAAACAAGAAAGAATATGTATTTAAGAAAGAGCTCAGGTATTACTTAGGGAGTAACCTGAAAATCTGACTAAAACACTTTCATAGAACAAAAGCTGAGGAATTAATCTTTAAGAAGAAAGCACAGTAAAAGTACAAGTCTGAAGTGACCTTTGAAGACAGTGAGGTCAACAATTCTCCACATCATTAAACATTGTATATAAAATTTATTTTACAGCCAAGTCAGGAACACACATGCTACACTTCTGAAAACTGGATTAATATGAACCTCTTGGATTTTTAGGCAAAGCAGTCTCATTTTTTCTCTATAACACCAACCAAACATCATCATCATACCTGCTTGAAAATAACCTGGAAATGCCAGCATATACTTATCCAAAGTGGTCTGTATTTACACTTCTGAACAGTACAATGAGTTTCATAAATGACAAGTATGATTTTTTTCCAGGTGTATTTAGTACTAGTCTTTGAAAAAGCACAATTCTGAAAATGTGATTTGAGGGCTGTGTATAGGATGTACCTCTTCCATCTTAATCCATTTCTTATTATATAAACAAATTCCATGAACTTAGCATCAATTGTTTGCCTTAAGATAACTCTCCTACAATGTATATTTTAAATCAATAATCCCATAGGAACACTAGAGTATACTTTTGGAAAAAGGAAAGAGGCATATATTTTTTCCCCAGATGTCAATAGCTGCCACTTTTCTAACTTGTTGAAGTTAGGAATCATTTTTGGGGGACGAGAAAAAGAAAAGCAAGTAGTAGAGTTAATGAAATAAGAAATAAGCCTGATATTATTACAATCATAACATCTGCTAGTTACAGAGATTACCCTAGTCTAAAATTAATTTTTCAACTGAGAGACAAAATGTCATTTTGTGAATTTTAGTCAGGGGGACATTTCAGAAGACTAATTAACCTTTTATTAAGTCATTAGTTGACTACACTTCCACCTTTGTGCTTTTTATTTAAGCTTATAAATATTCCCCATAGACATTCTTTGATTTTCTGTCATATTTTCAGTGCTCTGGTTCTACATCCTTACAGTCTCAAGGTTAGTAATATTTGTGATTTAATTTTAACAATGCATTGTTGCTTCAGCATTTTAAGGTTTATTCTTCCAAGGAGGTGTTATAACAAAGTATTTAAGAACACAGAACTTCAGTTTAGCTGGAAATTCATATCTGAATGTCATTGTTGCCCCCTAATTTACTGGTTTATACACTGCTCATCAATAAAACTGGAATAATATTAACTATTCTGTACAGCTGTTCTAAGGATTAAACCAAATAATATGTTTTAAATATTAGAAATACATATATGTATTAGATAGAAAAAAAATTGCATTGTATTCTTTTCCAAATATATATTTATAAAAGTTTCAAAGTTCTGTTCAGAATAATCTAAAGTTCATTTTCCAGAAAAAAAATGAGAGGTATTTTGGTGTAACAAAATCAGTTTAGAATCAAGTTGATTGGTATTCAAAAACCCACTTTTGCTGCTGAGCTGAGCAATATGTTGAACTTCTATAAACTCCAGTGTCTTCACAGGTATGCCTGGGTATACTATGTTGCTGAAATATTTAAGTAAGATAATATACAAGAAATCAGTGTTCATCAGTATGTAGGCACCCAAATAATAGTTTAAAAAAAACCCTCAGCAATACTTATAAGTTAAAAGAGAAAGGACTCAATAGTAGTAAATAAAACTAGTTAAGTGATATTACAAGTTAAAATTGAAAAGATTCAAATAATATTAAATATAATTAAGTTATACTTTGGCATTAAAATTGAAAGAACTTTGTGAAGAATGATATGTAAGGGTAAAGAGAAGGATGCTTAGGTTTTTGATTTATATAATGAATGGACGGTGATCTTATTCATTAAAACACTATAAAAAGTCTGATTTTAAAGGATGAAATTATGAGTTTGTCTTTGAACAAGTTGAACTGGAGACATCACTGAGACATCCAAAAGAGGTTGCCAAATAGCTAATGGGATAGTATGAGTCAATATATTAGAATTATTTAGAATGGGTTCCAGCATATGGTAATTGTTTTAATGCCATTTATTATTATTATTGTCATTCATAGAGTCCAAGCTCAGAAGAGAAATTTGAACAGGAAATGTAAATTTTTGAGTCATCTGCACACAGTCTCATTAACAAGGAGAGTATGGAGCTAAAACAATCTCAAATTGTCCAGTGTTGGGCAAAGATGCCCAGGCCTTTAAACCATGTCCCCCATCAACACTGCATGTGGGCTTCCCTGGGAGGGAATGACTTTGGGAAGGCAGCTCTCTGATGCTGAGGGAAATCTCCTAGGGAAGGAAGAGGTGGCTGACATCTAAAGAATATCTGCATAGAGGGTTCCCTAACACTCGGGCAACATGTCCTTCACTGATGAGGGATTAGGGCAATGAAACACATATCCACCACTCTTCTAGTTATGCATTACCACATCTGCGATACTCTAGGTAACACTGTTTAACCTAATTGCTCCAAGGCTACTAATATCCTGCTACAAATTTTCCTTTTAAAGATTATATGTAATAAGAGGCATGCAGGTTTGGAAGAAAGAAAAAAAACTGTCTTTGCTCACAGATGACATTACTGTCTATGTAAAAAATCCAAAAACGTTCCTTGAACTAAGAAGTAATTATAGCAAGGTTTTCAAGATACAGAGTTAATATACAAAAGTCAATTTTTTCCTATATACCATCAATAAACAAGTAAAATTTGAAATTAAAAACAGCCACTTATATCAGCAACAATAGAAAAAAGTATATATCTAACAAAATATGTACAAAATATGTGTTCTTCTATATGAGAAAAACTACAAAACTCTGTTGAAAAATATCAAAGAATTAAATAAATGGAGAGATATTTCATGTTCATAGAAAGGAATACAATAATGTAAAGATGTCAGTTCTTCTGAACTTGATCTACAGATTTAATGCAATTCCAGTCAAAATCCAGCAAGTTATTTTGTGGATATAGAGGAACTGATTCTGAAGTTCATTCTAAAGTTTTACAAGCAGCAAAAGACCCAGAATAATCAACACAATGTTGAAGGAGAAGAACAAAGCTGGAGGATTGACAGTAGCTGTATCCATACTTACTACAAAACTACACCAAAGGGCTTCCCTGGTGGCGCAGTGGTTGAGAATCTGCCTGCCAATGCAGGGGACACGGGTTCGAGCCCTGGTCTGGGAAGATCCCACATGCCGCGGAGCAACTGGGCCCGTGAGCCACAACTACTGAGCCTGAGCGTCTGGAGCCTCTGCTCCGCAACAAGAGAGGCCGCGATAGTGAGAGGCCCGCGCACCGCGATGAAGAGTGGCCCCCACTCGCCGCAACTGGAGAAAGCCCTCGCACAGAAATGAAGACCCAACACAAAAAAAAAAAAAAAAAAAAAAAAAAAAAAAAAAAAAAAAAAAAAAAAAAAAAAACTACACCAAACAAGACAGTGTGGTACGGTAAACAAACAAATAGATTGGTGTAATACAATAGAGAGCCCCCAAACAGACCCACGTAAACTGGTCTGTGACAAAGGCACAAAGCCAGTATAAAGGAGCAAGGACAGTCTTTACAACAAATGGTGCTGGAACAACTGGAATTTCCCGTGTTAAAAAAAAAAAGAAGAAGAAAAGAAAGAAAGAAAGAAAAGAATCTAAATGCAGCGCTTATACCTTCACAAAAATTGGATCACAGACCTAAAAGTAAAACTAACAAAATTCTAGAAGATAACATAGGAGAAAACCTAGAAGACCTTGGATATGACTTTTGAATTAGAAAACCACAGACACAACCCATGGAAGAAATAATTGATAAGCTGAATTTCATTAATTACAAACTTCTGCTCTGCAAAAGAAGCTGTCAAGAGATTAAAAAGACAAGTCACTTGGAGAAAATATTTGCAAAAGATACATCTGATAAAGGACTCTTATCCAAAATATACAAACTTAAAACTCAACAATTAGCAAAAAAGAATCCAGTTAAAAAATGGGCCAAAGACCGTTAACTAATAAAAGACACTCCAGCAAAGAAGGTATATAGATGACAAATAAGCATCTAAAAAGATGTTCCATATCATATGCCATCAGGGAAATGCAAATTAAACAGTGAGACACCACTACCCACATATTAGAATGGCCATATTCCAGAACACTGACAACACCAAATTCTGACCAGGATGCTGATCAACAGGAATTCTCATTCAATGCTGGTTGAAATACAAAATGGTACAATCACTTTGGAAGAGAGTTTGGCAATTTCTTACAAAACTAAACATACTCTTACCACAGAATCCAGCAATCATGCTCCTTGGTATTTACCCAAAAGAGTTGAAATATTATGCCCACAAAAATCTGCACACAGATATTTATAGTAGCTTTATTCATAATTTCCTAAACTTGAAAGTGACCAAGATGTCCTTCAGTAGGTGAGTGGTTAAATCAATTGTGGGACATCCAGAAAAGGAATATTATACATCACTAAAAAGAAATGAGCTATCAAGCTGTGAAAAGACATGGAGAAAACTTAGATGCATAATACAGAGTGAAAGAAAGCAATTTGAAAATGTTACCTACAGTATATTTCCAACTATATCACATTCTGGAAAAGGCAAAACTATAGAGACAGTAAAAAGATCAGTGGTTGCCAGGGGTTGGGGGAAGGAAGAATGTGCACAGAGTGTTTTCAGGGCAATTAACTCTTCTGTATGATAGTATAATGGTGGGTAGAAGCCATTATAAATATGTCCAAACCCATAGAATATACGACACCAAGAGTGAACCATAATGTAAAGTATGGACTTTGAAAGATAATGATGTGTCAATATAGGGTCAGTTATAACAAAGGTACCACCCTGGTGAAGGATATTGATAATGAAGGAGGCTATGCATGCTTTGAGCCAAGGAGTATATGGGGAATCTCTTTACCTTCTACTCAAATTTGCTGTGAATCTAAAACTGCTCTAAAATAACTATTAAAAAAATAAGATGTTCATTGCAACAATTCTTGTAATGGTAAAGGGTTGGAAGCAACCTAATGGCCATCAGTAAGGGAGTGAATAAATAAAATATGATTCATACTGTGGTAGACTGTAAATCTGGTCACAAATTCTTACCCTCCCTGCATCTATGCCCTTACAGTGTGATCTTGCAAATAGCCCTGACAAAAGCTTAAGTCTATTTCTCCACTCCTCGAATATGGTTTGGCTATGTGACTTCCTTTGTCTAATTAGCAATATGTGAAACAGGCATAAGTTTGAAAAATGCTTGCACACTGGGGCCTGTTCTCTTGTTGTACTTGGAACTCTGACACTGCCATGTGAATAAGCCTGAGCCAGCCTGCTGGAAGATGGCCATGTGGGCAACTGAGGCATACTGGCTGATAGCTGGCAACCTCCAGAGTGTGAATGAGGCCATCCTAGACCAAAACAACTACCAACTGACCTGCCAGCTGACCACAGAGGCATGAAAAAGCTCATCAGAGATAAAGCAAACTGGATTAGATTAAAAGAACTGTGCAGCTGACTTGTTAAAGCCACTAAGTTTTGGGGTGGTTTGTTTCAGAGCAATATATAACTGATACCCATCCATAACGTGAAATACCATGAAGCAATTTGAAAGAATAAAGTGAATATATGCATATTAGTATACTGACATGGAAAACTTGCTGAGGCAAATTAATAAGAAAAACAAAACAAACAAACAAAAAAACCATGAAGACCTTGTAATTCTGCAGGCTATCCTACAGGCTTCTAATGCTTAATTCTTTTTTCTCGTCTTAAAAAAAGATTATATAGGGTTTATTGGTCATGAAGATAGTAAAATTGCCTATGCAATAAAATGCTTAAATGCATTCAACATTATGAAACAAGATGTGAAAAGTCTTTTATTGCAGATGGAAAAGTTGCAAGATAAACCTTCAGCTTCTCAGGTCAGATATGACCGCCCTGTATAAGTTACCTAGGTTATGTGCTATTCTCACCCACACTCACTCAATTTCTAAGCAAACAAAAGCAGAAAAGTGTCCACTTATTCACTTGTGGACATTTAAATTCTTAAGAAAAAAATTAATTAAAAAACCCAAACAAATTATTTCCAAATTATATTAGAATCTTAAATGTTTATCTCTGACTGTTCTTATAATTTTGTCAAAACAAACAAAAAGAAACAACCACTTCAAATGAAACCCTGCCATGAGAATATCTTCAGATCATTTTATTCTATTTCTGAAGAAATATGGGCAAATTGTTATGGTCTACATTCCTAAATTCAGCCCTATTTTCCTCGAATCTATTTTTGGAAATAAGAGAAAACAAACCTTAGAAAAACACAGTTATAAAAGATATGATATTTAACATAAAACACATTCAGAATAATCTGGCAAGCATGAACCTATTTCTGCCAATGTCTATGAATCATCACCCTCATACTAGTAAATGTTTCTTAAGCCAAAGATTACCATTCTGAGGCAGGAGGGAATATGATAATAATTATTCAGAAAAAAAATACAAGTCAATAGTGCCATTGTAATTAAAAGGACTATTTATTTCTTACAGAAAGCTAAAGCTCAGAATAAACCAGAAGATATAGCTATGTTTTAAATTGGGAAAAACAGAGTTCTTTGTTATCAAACATGGGATAATAAAAAAAGTTATCACCTTAAAATCTTACTGAAGAAATCTTCAGTAAGAATTTTTTTTTTTAATCTACATTCTGGGGTTGTTGAATAAAGCATGTTTTTTTGTTTTTTTTTTTTAATTTATTCATTTAATTTATTTATTTTTGGCTGCATTGGGTCTCTGCTGCTGCGCATGGGCTTCCTCTAGTTGCGGCGAGCAGGGGCTACTCTTTGTTGTGGTGCACGGGCTTCTCATTGCGGTGGCTTCTCTTGTTGCAGAGCATGGGCTCTAGGCGCTCAGGCTTCAGTAGTTGCAACACGCGGGCTCAGTAATTGTGGCTTACGGGCTTAGTTGCTCCACGGCATGTGGGATCTTCCTGGATCAGGGCTTGAATCCGTGTCCCCTGCATTGGCAGGCTGATTCTTAACCACTGCACCCAGCCACAGGAACCCCTGTTGTAGGGGGACTGACCTATCGAGAAGGCATGTATATTACTGAGGAAATACACAATACAAGGTTGCTCTCAGCACTGGATCTTGTTGAAGTCAATCCTCGGTTGGCTGCGTCAGAGGAAGAGGCCAAGGCTACAGCCAGCCTGGCAGTGGATGTGATTGCTTCAAGTTTTGGGCAGACAAGGGAGGGAGGGCACATTGTCTATGCCCAACTTCCTACTCCCAGTTCACCAGATGTATCGGAAAGTGAAGAACGTGTAAGAATTTAGGAAATACTGTGTGCCCACCCGTGTTTGTCACAGTGGGCATTCCAGAGTTGGGAGGCATTTGTGGTGACAGATACTAAATGATCGTCTGGGTCAATACTGCCTTAATGAGAACATTTGTGCATTCTCACAATTGTAAAGTTTCCTTCCCCTTCATTTTGGTGACCGATAATACTACTGTAAATATATTTGGTTTTTTGAAGATCACAGGGTATTAATATATTGGAGCACTACGTAAACTTAAAGAAGTCATAAACAACATTTACTACCTTGGTAAAAAGAAAAAAAAAATTTTTTTAAGTTGGCTGGAGCCATCTTAAATTCTCACTATGTCTAGAAAAGATTTGGTAAGTGAACAAATAGAGCCGCTATGAAATAAACAAACACTATAAAAAGGTTCTTAAGTAATTTTTAGGAAGACATTAATTTTATGTAAGCTAATGCTGCTTTCTCCATAATTTAGATCCAATCTTGATAGGTTTTCAATACTGTACCAGAATGTAGGCATAGTATTTCACTTGTCTTACTGTATACATTTTATTACTGAAATACTAATTTATCTTAAAATTTAAGATTGTAAGAGGTTTAAGTCTACCGTGACATTTTAGGAGGCTCAGGAGCTATTTTTTCTTCTGTTGGGAGCACAGCTCTGAAATAACACTGTCATTCAGTGGGCAAATATAGCTTGATATCCAGAGAGCATAAAGTCTGGTTTATATATGACTTTTAAGTAAGCTTCTTTTCTATAAAGTAATATGTATTTACTTATGCTGGGAATATAGTGATTCATACTATAGTGTGTAATCTACTATTATATAAAGTACATGTAACATATATATGTGTGTATGCTAGTAAATATGTGGGCAAACCAGAAAATGTCTTCAAATGCTATTGATTTCCATTTCCATACTACAAAAACTGACTTTAAAAAAACATACTGGGCTTCCCTGGTGGCACAGTGGTTAAGAGTCCGCCTGCCAATGCAGGGGACACGGGTTCGAGCCCTGGTCCGGGAAAATTCCACATGCCGCGGAGCAACTAAGCCCGTGCACCACAACTACTGAGCCTGTGCTCTAGAGCCCGCGAGCCACAACTACTGAGCCCGCATGCCTAGAGCCCATGCTCTGCAACAACAGAAGCCACCACAATGAGAAGCCCGCGCACCACAGCAAGAGTAGCCCCCGCTCACCACAACTAGAGAAAGCCCGCGCACAGCAACGAAGACCCAACACAGCCAAAAAATAAATAAATAAAATAAATAAATTTGTTTAAAAAAAAAAAGAAACTTAATTTTTGTCACCACTTCCTTATTACCTGAGCTGAATTACTTCTTCTTTCAAAATGTCATTGTCTGTGTATCTTGGCATTAGCAAAGGCAATCATCATTACTTTTAGATGTTTCCACTATGTTAAAACATTTTTGCAAAGGCCACTATTAGAAAAGCAATACCCAAAACAAAATTCTCTAAATATTTTTTTTAAGTTAAATGTGGATGGATTTATTAGCTCTTATATAAATACTAAACAGAACTCTTAAATATAAAAACAGGTAATTGATAAGTATCATGTTATTATCAGGTAATACTTTAAGAACTCCACAATGAAGGTCTTCTGCATAACACATGAAAGTCCACCACAGAATCCACTCATAAATTATCAACTAAAACAAACATCTTCAAATTAGTTACTAATCTTTCAAAATTATCTATAAGGTAAAAAATAATTATTTTATGAGTAAACCATTGTCTTTGTTTTAGATTGAAATCATTGCACACATGAAACAGCTGCATGGCCTGAAACATAAATAAAATAGAGGAAGGTTGAGTTACAAACAGATAAACACAAAAATAACAAGGAAGGTAGTCAGGAATTAGACATAGATATTCAGAAACTATAGTCAGGAATAGGACACAGATATTCCAGTTTACAGAAGCCTGAGCTTAATTAATTTTGCCAACTTGCCCTAGATTTTGAAAATTTATATTCTATCATCTTATGCATTATATCTTTGCAAAGCAATAGAAGTGTATGTAGGGAAGCAAGTATGACATATGTCCACTAGGATATTCTTTACGTGCCATTTTCGTGCTATAAACCTCCTCCAAAGAATTGTGATTTTAATTTAAAATATCTCTTTTTCAATATTCTAGGAAGTTGTAAAATATTTCCATGGAATGACAGTAAGATAAATACTTGTCTTATGCATTCCTTAGAGCAGTGTTCCCCCTTAGGAAACTGGTTTTGCAATCAGCAAAATAAAACTGCTGATAAGTTTATATACACAGAAGTAATGTTAGGGAATTTTGTTGTATTCTTTTGAGGCACAGATACTCTGGAATTATTTTAAATTATATTCATAAAAGGACTGCCTTATAATATTTAATATAAAATAAAAGTAATTTATATTATAGTATATAATATATAGCGGATACTGGAAAAGATCCAGTACATTCTATCTCCCTCGCGCTTGTTTCTAGCTCTGAGAATATTAATACAAGGATTTAGAAAGTAGGACTTTTTAATGAAATATAAACAACCTAAAAGCTAGCATATTAAGTTATACTAAATTTTAAGCATTGATTAATTCAAAAATAATTAGGTAGTGACCACAATATGCCAGGCACTGTTGTAGGTGCTAGGAAAAAGCAACGAACAAAATAAAGTCCTGTTCTCCTGGAGCTATAGTCCACGTGGAATGGATGAGGAGAGATAAACAAGCAAATATAGAATATATTAGGTAGTGATTTCTGCTGTGATAAACTATAAGGCAAGTAAGGGAAAAAACTGTGATGCAGGTGGTGAGAGTAATATTTCATATACTGTGAGCAGGAGGGTCTCTCTGTGAAGGTTCCATTTTAGCAAAGGGCTGAATGAAGTGAGGGAGAAAGCATGCTATTAGGCAAAAAGTGGTCACACAGAGGGCAATGATGACATTTCAAAGTTCCAAAACAGCGTATGTTGTGGTCCTTGAAGAACAGCAAGACCAGTATGGCTGAAGCAGAGAAGGGATGAGTAGTAGAAAATGACATCAGAGAGGCAACTAGGGTGAATACATTGATTGTTTGGATGCAGTAAATTCACTTTTTCAATTTTAGTAACTACTAAATTGTATTTGCTTTATAATACAACATGAGGAAAAGAAAGCATCCTTAATAGAGGCATAAGAGAAAAACACCTGTTTCAAGATAAGTAGCACCAACAGAAAACATTTTGAAAGCATTAGTCTGCCGTTGTGGAGGTAATGAGTTTCTCTATTATTGCTTCTTCATAACTGAAAAAGAGCTGAGTAGATAGTAGATGATAAAAAATTTGAAAAATTTTAAAGAAACAAAAGTAACAGTAGTTAAATGCCAGGAGGATTCAGCTGCCAACTAGCAGTATAGCTACATACTTGAAAGAAATTGGTAGATCATTTATCAGTTCTAGTTCCCTATTTTCCAGCAGCAAGTGGCTACTAACTATTCAGTTGAGAATAAAGTAAGATACCTGGATCTGGCTTTCAAGAGGAAAGTTCTCAAAACCCCTGCTCTCAACACTATTAGCTCAAATAGAAGTGCTTGGGTCCTTCAATGATTCCACTGAATTTTATGACCTCACTAGAAAGCTGAGATATCTAAAAAATAATGAAATATAATAGTTTATTTCAATGTTGTTATTTTAACAATTTATACAAAATAAAATAAGAATTAACAATACTTTTCATATAAAATATCAAATTATATGTTTGCTTGAGTAGCATGTTTTTCAATTCTAATGCTAGAAAGGTATGCTTACTGTGCAATATGCTTTTATTTCATGGTGTATCCTACCAGTAACACAGTTTGACCCATGATCTGTGCAAAACACTGTAGGTTCTATGATGTTTCCATCTGCTATTTGAAATCGATGATTTGAAATATTGTTTTAACTATTCGATATCATTGTAATAAACATAATACATTTATTTTAAATAATAAAGAGGCTAATATTTCATATTAAAACCATTAAGTGAAAAATAGGTCATCATATGATGTTATCTTTATTAATGTGACATAACATTGCTGTGACATTTGAAATTTATCCTTGATATTATTGTTACTTACAAAAAGGTAAATTTTCACCACTACAGAGAGACAGAGACAGAGACAGATCTTGTTTTGAATCTTGGCTTTACCAACAAGTGAACACTGACCTTGAATAAGATTCTTCAACTTTAAGATGAGGGGAAAATCCCCAGTGTCAGAGTGTAAACATCTGTACAAAGCCAAATTCAATAACAATAGCTACTGAGTGGGTAAAATAAATTAAGTTAAATGATTCCTTTTTTCTTTCTGATTCAAGTAGACATTTCTAAAACAAATGCAATGGTTCTATCACTGGACTCTGAAATGTTTGCTTTCATATTTATATAGTATTTGGGGAATTTTTACTATATCACCATAGCTTCAAATACTTTTCCTTTTCAGGTTTTTCATTTAACTACAACACAAAGAAGAATGAAACAACTACATTCAGAGCTAGTCCATTTAATACAACATTTTCCACTTTGAGATTCAATAAATGGTCATGGGCCCTCATATGTTAATATGGGTAACACTAAATGATTCCTTGGTCATGAGTTTGGCAAGCTATGGATTAAATATTTTTCTTGTTGCAGAGCTTGAGTTTTACATACTTCTGTCCAGGAGGGCAATGCGGAAAGAGGTAAATGGCCACAGAATAGTTTCTCTGAATAAATCTATTCATATCTCCCTGAAACATTATTCCATGCAGCAGAGTATGGGAAGAGAAGTCCTACTGTCCCAAAAGTTTCTTAAGATCAGGATATAGATCTTACTATCTTAACCTCCTTCCCCTTAGAGCCTTCCTTTCACACAGTAGGCAATCAAAAAGTTTAGAATAAATGAGTATCATAAAATACTGTCAGTATCTTTCTAAACCCCTCCTATTGGCAACTGAAGGATTTTCCAGGTAGAAATCGAGGAAGAACCAATTTCCCCCCTTATAATCTGAATTTCATTATCAGATTGCAAATGTATATAATTTCCAAATTTGGAATCAAGTCACAACTAAATTTCATAGTGCTATTTATTACTAGTTGTAAAACTCTGTAGTTGTAATAAGAAAGAAAAAAAATCATAATAGTAATAGTTTTCACAGTACTAACAATTTAATGGTAAATAAGAAGTATATGTCCCTAGGTCAAATGTAGCTGATGTAAAAAATAACCTGCAAACTCTGAGGGTAGGTACTACATAAACTTGGTGAAGGTAGAACCATAATTGCCTTCTCATTGTTATAGTCCCAGCTCCCTTTATAGGACCTCTCTAATAGTAGGCTTCTAGTAACAACTATTGAATGAATGATTGAACCCAGAAAATGTATTACTATTTAAAAAGTAATTATTTTCTATATATACTTCCAAGGGGAAGCCATTTAATGATAAAGGGCATAATTCCCCCAAATTATACTCACCTTAGAGAGCTTACTAAAGAAATCAGAGCTCTTTGCTCTCTTCTTTCATCTCTGGTTGTAAGGATTACAGTAGGCATAATTAACTACCATTTGTAATGATCTAAATTAGTCTACTAATATAATAGACTCTTATAACAACATAGCTCACTGGTATATGAAACAGATGAAGTCACATTGCTCCAAATTTCATACCTCCAATGCAAACACTTTCAAATATTTCTTGATTAATATATTGAACTTTTAAGCGTATAAGGACTTATAACCTATTCTTACAACCAGAGGTGAAAGAAGATTGGTAATATTTTCATAGAAATTTATGCAGGTTCAGTTTTATTGTCAGAAGCCAACTACTATAAAATTATTTGCAAAATAGAAAAGTGGAAATTTGAAAAAGATATTCCCCAGTGTTTGAGGTGGTGGTGGTAGAAGTGGTAGCCAAATGGTGTCATTAATTCACCCACATACTGGAAAACAACATATGATAAATAAGCAATTTCCAGAGAAAAACATCATCCATAGTTTGAAGACAATCTCCTCTAAGAGTATTCTTTCAGAGTATTCTTTCCTAATCAAAAAGCTGAAATATCAATAAATGTTAATATTTTCAAAGTGAGAATTGCCATTTTCTGTTCAGTTGTCAAGTGTGTGCAACCCTAGTGCATTTATCTTTAAGATGTGGCTTTTCCTTTCTTGAAAGTATCAAAATGTATTTCACTTTAAAACAGTTAAACACTTGAAGAATCACATGTGACCATTCCCTTTGGACTAGCAATTGAATATAATCCTGGACTATCAGCCTTACTTCTTCAAGGTACTTAGGAAAGTTCATCTATTCAGAAAGAACAAAACCAAATAAATTTAGATACCCTCTGAAAGGAGAATTACTTTGCAAGTGGTATTAAGTCTTCAACATTTAACATGCTTGAGAATGGGGTATTCATACGTAGTATGGTTCACAGTGAATTTTCCACATTTATTCTTCTCATCATCTCATTGAATACTCTTAGTTTATTTAAATTGAATATGTTACACTTTGTGATAAGGATAATGTGTGTTTGCATGTTTGATGCAATGCTACATCCAAATTTATACTTCAAAATGCATTTAATATTTAAACAAAGCAATGGTAAAATTCTGTGTAAAATTTATAATCATAACAACAAACTCCATTCATCTACAAGAGGATAGTTTTACTTTCAAATAAATATGGGCAATTAGTAAAATTTAAATATTCATTATATTCATTGATTCATAATATTAATTATGATTGGGCAATTAGAAAAACTTAAATATTCAGTATGAACTGAATGTTTGGGTTCTCTCAAAATTCATATGCTGAAATTCTGATCCGAAATGTAATGGTATTAGTAGGCGGGACTTTTGGGAGGTAATTAGGTCATGAGTATGGAGCCCTCATGAATGGGATTGGCGCCCTTATAGGAAGAGACTGGAGAATTTTTTCTCTCTGCTCTGTCATGTGAGGATACAAGATGACGATCAGCTGCAAGCTAGGAAGACGTCCTCACCAGAACCAAACCATGCTGATCTTTGATTTTTCAGCCTTGAGAACTGTGAGAAATAAATTTCTATTTTGTTTCAGCCACCTAGTCTATGGTATCCTGTTATAGCAGCCCTAACTAAGACCCTGATAATATAGATTTTGTCATGATCTATCATGTCTATACCAAAAATAAAATAACAAAAGCCTAAACATGCTTAAAAATGGAAACAGAGTTGGACAGAAATAATGAAAATATTATGTACCTATTTTACTGAAACTTTCTTATAATATGCCTTGTTCTCATCTCACCTCCAAAGAAATTACAGAATTTTTCAAATCCTTCATAAGGTAAAACTATTCTTACACACACACACACACACACACACACACACACACACATATTTCAATAGTTCTATTTCAGAAAAGAAATTCAAAAACTATTGTTCTGAAAATATTTTGGATGGTATGTATAAACTTGGCCAAAATTTATTCTTCAGAATTGATTCTAATATATACAAATATATGATGAAGATCTAGAAATATTTTTAGATCCTTAAATTTATACAGTAGGTATACATTTAACATCAACTTGAGTATTACATTACAAAAAAAGGAAAAATTATACTATTACATACTTACAACTATTTTTTCTAGCTCTAATCTCAAGAACTTGTTAGTCTACTTAAATTCATGTAAATTATTGTCCGTGTAGTAACTACTTTGAAGACTTTTCATAGCAATTTTTTATATGAATAAAAACACCGTTCTCATGGGTAACCACCATACCCATAGTGAAAGACAAAATAAAATAAAATCAATTATCAGTAGTTTGAGTAAAAACTGATTTTGCAGATAAGGGCTAATGTTAAATTCACCTGTGAGGTCAATCCATGTAACCTAGGTCTAGCAATACTTTAATATGAATTAGGTTGTTAACTTGCTGATATTTTGCACACAAAGATAAATATCAAAATGAAAGAATCCTTTCACAGTAGTCAATTCAATAACTGTTGAATTTCTGAGCCCTTTGAGAAAAGGGAAATTTTATCCTTTCTTAAAAATTCAATCTTTTAATTAAAGTATGATTAAAGGTAGAAGAGGGGGAGAGTGTGTGTTATTTTTTTTAAGTCTCTGGAGTTAAACTATAATGAGCTAAAAGTGAAAACACCAAAAACTGCGTCTTAAATTTGTTTAATTTAATCTTATGAATCTAAACAGGTAAGATTGATATAACCCATGATTTCAATAAATATGACAAGTAGTTTAGGGTGTTCTGAGTTGCCCAAATGTATTAAAAGGTCAAATGACCTTGAAATACAATTTTTTTAAGTGACAATTTCCAGTGTGTTATTCATTGTATTTAGTTGAATTATACCAAGGGTATGTTCACTGATATTGATTTTTAGTTTTATTTTATGTGAAAATAAGAGAATATGCACAGGGATATTTTAGATTTTAATTTTAAATATTATTTTCTAAACTTTAGTGTTTTGGTAGCAAAAGAGAATTGTCAATATTTTTAATTAATTAAATAACTTTCTTATATATCAGACGTGAACTACGAGGAGGTTTGCTTGTTTATTTTTTTATATCCAGTTACTTCAATGCAAACAGAATTACACAAAAGTATCAGACTGTATTATAAATATCATAAATCATACTATCATAAATATACTGTCTGAATTTCACTTTAAATATGGGTAACAATAGCCATAAAAAGAATTATAAACGGACTTTAGAGTTATTGGTAATAGATAACATGGTCACCATAGGAATAATTGAGATTTTAAATTGTTGCAAAAGGACTGAGTGAGATATCTTAACCATCAGCTCCTCCAGGAAGTCATCCCTGATTTGTTCTATAGTTCCCTTGGATCTAGCCTCTGTCTGAGGTCCTTGTTCAGCTTATCTTTACAAGTACACTTAGCCTGTTTTTTATATGGCCCCTTTAGGTGACTTTTTGTCCCTCAAGTTTCTGAGCAGATGCTCTGTTTTATACCTTTTTGTTAGCAACTAATAAAATCACTGTAAGACGTGGCACAAAATAGGTATTCAATGAATGTTTCTGAAAAAATAAAATCTGTGTGGAAATACTGGTAAATGATTAACATGTCAAAATATTTACGTTGGGGGAAGCAAACACTATTAAGAATTTGTAATCAATAATCAATACATTTTCAGTTAAAGTCCCTTTGTCGTTATCCCCACCAGTTATTTTCCTCTCCGTTCATAGACCACCATTCTTAAATATCAAATTTATCTCTTCTTTGTTTATAAGTATTCCTGTAAAGTATGTATTACTGTTTAAAATGCACTCAAATTAATTTTTATAAATTATATTTTATATACTTCATTTGTTAATTTTTTTTTGACTACACACCATACCTTTAAGGTCCATACATTTACTATGTGCGTATATTTTTTCTGACTGTTACATAATCCTCTATGTATGCTGCTATCTCTCAATGTTCTATCCACTCTTCCAATGACAGACACTCAAATTGCCTCCAACTCCTTGTCACCACGAACAAGATTGTAGTGAACATTCCCATAAATGTTCCTTCATGGAAGCATGAACATCTTTGGGGTATCAATGAATGTCCTTGTTAACTAATATTCAATAATTTACCACTACTGCTCTTCCCTGGGAGCTCCCTAACTGGGCATAAATACCCATGAATCAAAAGCTTGTTCCATTCTAACAGGTAAAGCTGACTATTTTCCTCAACTTTCCACTGTCTCTAGTAAAAGTTCTTCTTTCCCAGCACCACACTGTTGGATACTGTGTCCTCACTGGCTATAGGCTTGAGGAAAGTTGCACAGGAATCTGGTGGTTGGTTTAGTGTTGAACATACATTGTTGAGTTTCATGAGCCATTACAGGTGGGAAATCTAATTTCCATCAAATAAGAAAGAAATGTCTCACCTCCAATCCCATTCCCTTTTTTTTTTTCTTTTCTTCTAGGTGAAAACTGCAGTGGTATTGATTGTCTATTCAATTCTCTGGATCTGAGGTCCTTAACCAGGAGTCACTGGTTCCTTTGGAACCCCGAAATGTGCTGAAAGTTTATACAATATTTTGTACATGCATAATATACCTTTTTTGGCTTCATAATTTTCATTGACACCTATAACCTTACAAAGAGTTTAAGAAGAATGACTTTTAAAATGGCCAAAAATAGAGACAGCAACCCCTTCAGAAATGTAACAGTCTAAGATTTAAAAACTGTTTTGTTGTTTGTTTTATGATATAATCCTACATGAAATAATCAAAAGAAAAATCATTTCCAAAGCTGGACTAATTTTTGAACCAAGTAATAGAAAAAGTTGGAAAATGAATAAAATCCATTGGAGAAAAAAAAAGCTATTTTCAGAAAAACATGCATTTGTTAGTAGATACCTACCCAAATTGAAATAAAATATTTCAATCTCATTTTCAACCACTGACTACATAAGTGTCATGGAAGAGTTATTACTTGCTTTTTTAAAAAAGTAAACTTTGCTTTTATCTTAGCATGCTAAGTTTTTATGCTGGGCATAAGTGTTTTATCAGAATAAATATAAATATTAGATGTTACGATTGATTTCAACAATGGAATGCAAGTTATATCTCAATTTTGGTTTCTGAATTAGTCAAGGTATGTTAATAAAAGATTAACTTGAACAAAAGACATTTACCAGACATCTGTCCAAATGGCTTGGTGTATGTGCTTCTACACAAAAAAGACTAAAGCTCTAGAAACAAAAGGAAGAAATCCATTCAAATCTGAACACATACACAAACACACAGGCAGATGTTTCTTACTCAGCATTATTTTGAAATCCAGGAGATACTTGGCAGTTTCTGAAGACATTTTTGATTATCACATCTGGGGGGTGAGGGGATGCTACTGGTTCCTTGATGTAACCAGATTAACAGTTTTTTAGTTTGGAAAAGTGAAAAGGAATTGGGAGTATTACGTGCCTTAACGAGGGTTGCCAGAAAAAATACAGGGATATATTTATACCAAAATATGGGATAGGGCTTCCCTGGTGGCGCAGTG
The DNA here is from genome assembly GCF_009873245.2 of Balaenoptera musculus. Taxonomy (NCBI): domain Eukaryota; kingdom Metazoa; phylum Chordata; class Mammalia; order Artiodactyla; family Balaenopteridae; genus Balaenoptera; species Balaenoptera musculus. Next base: position 43,536,839 of record NC_045800.1, read on the forward strand.
GTTGAGACTCTGCCTGCCAATGCAGGGGACACGGGTTCGAGCCCTGGTCTGGGAGGATCCCACATGCCGCAGAGCAACTAGGCCCGTGAGCCACAGTTACTGAGCCTGCGCGTCTGGAGCCTGTGCTCCGCAACGGGAGAGGCCGCGACAGTGAGAGGCCTGCGCACCGCGATGAAGAGTGGCCCCCGCTCGCCGCAACTGGAGAAAGCCCTCGCACAGAAACGAAGACCCAACACAGCCAAAATAAATAAATAAATAAATAAAGAGCTGTCTATATATATATATATATATATATATATATATATATATATGGTATATTTACACTAAAAAATGTGTTAGTGGTTTTCTGAAATTAAGTTTAACTGGGTATGTGTTTTTATTTTCTAAATTTGATAAGCCTAGAATAGTATCTGGTCCATAGATAAACAAGCCAAAAATATACTTATCAAGTCGTCTCTAATCATTTGAAGATGAGGACTTGAAGAGTTACTATATTAAGAAAATCTATAGGCAACAGTTATGCCACATGGTGATTTCAATGAGATATGAGGAGAAAAAGTCATTGATGTATATTTCACTAATTATCTAAAATCACATTTTAAATTGAATGCAGATATCAGATTTTAGTAGTTTAAATATAATTGGCATTAAGAAATCCACGAAATATTATTAGGCATTTAAAATTCTCTCTAGTAAGCTATTATGAAGCAACTGACATAAATTGTCAGATCGTAAATTCATTCTCCATAAATTTTGCTACCGCTATCATAATATCAAAATATATTTACATTTTTCCTATAACCATTCTTTACTTCATTATGAAAAGAGGTACACTTCTAATGAAGAATTAGGAATCTCCATGAATGATTAAAATGAAATTATAAAAATTTAACATTCACTCTGATTATTTTGCACATTAATCACAGTGCAAACATAACGAGTATAACAGGCATAAAAACCAATCACATATTTACAGTAAAATTGAAATATTAAGTCCAATGATTAAAGTTTTCACAGGAGAAATTATGCAAATATAAAGACTTTGCATATTTACCGTTTCATTAACTTAAATGGCTTCAATAGAATCCATTCTGACCCATGATGCTTCTAATAAGCTCTCATTTTTGAAATTTGTGAAGTGAATGTTCTGTTTGATCATAACCCTATTGACAAATTTCATATCATCAATTTCATAAACCCATTCTTCTTAACCTTTTCAGAGAAAATTACCATAATATAACAAATTTCTGAAACCATTTTATAAGCATCTTTTGAAAAGCAATGTTATATATGCTTATATATGTTTTCTGAAAATAAATGCCCTTTCCATTATTTTTACGGAGTGAGTTTGTCTGATTTTGCAACTGCTAGCTATCTTGAAAATCAGACCTAGTCAAAGGAGTGTGAGAAAGTTAGATTAAAGTAAACGGTATGCTTCCCTAGTGATGCAGTGGTTAAGAATCCTCCTACCAATGCAGAGGACATGGATTCGAGCTCTGGTCCAGGAAGATCCCACATGCTGTGGAGCAGCTAAGCTCGTGAGCCACAACTACTGAGCCTGCGCTCTAGAGCTCGCGAGCCGCAACTACTGAGGTCTGCACGCCTAGATACCGAGCTCTGCAGCAAGAGAAGCCACTGCAATGAGAAGCCCGTGCACTGCGACGAAGAGTAGCCCCCTCTCGCTGCAACTACAGAAAGCTGCGCGCAGCAACAAAGACCCAATGCAGCCAAAAATAAATAAATAATTAATTAATTAATTTAAAAAATAAAAAAAATAAATAAAGTAGACGATAAATGATGTAAAAAGTGCCAGAGTTGGAATTTTAATTCTGGTAACTTCCTAAGAAAAATCAACTAAAATCCCAGTACTTTAGTTTTCTGATTTGTAAATAGATATAGATATAAATGTCATGTACTTATAATAAGGATTTTGCTGAAGATCAGAATTGGATCTATTCGAAATTTTATAAAATGTTAGGCTACAAATATATAGGTGATTATATTTGCACATATATTATATGTAAGTAAATTTTTAGGTACCTGATAGTAATCGTTTGATTCATAAGTAGTTCTATTACTATCCCTGGAAAGTTCTGACAACAATTTGTTAAACCCTTATTGCTTAGCAAGGTAAATTTTATCACAGTACATTCAGATGATGGATAATTACAAATTACTCTATACTATTAAGACTAACTGTAAACTAACTTCTGTGTTCTATTTCTATAGAACGTTGATAGTTATTTTTCCTCCTTCTTATGACTAGTCAAATAGTAATATGAGTAACTCTTTGGGAATAACTGAAAAGTGGTAATCCCACAGCCTCAAAGAATTACTGGAATGGTTTTGTACACTTTTCCCAGGGTAGTTATTTAGAGCACAGAAACCAAATGTCCTTAATAAAAATTCATGTCTTCTCAGATTCTCAGGAACCAGATTCTCAGCTTTGTCTTCCTTTACAGACACAGAATACTATAAAACCACCTTTTCACCAGATACCAGAATCTCTATCCAGGTCTCTCTTACGTGCCTGATGACAGCCTCATCTGTCTGATCATCATCATCATCATCAAAATAATATTATTCAACTTTATCAAATGCTTGCTATGTTCCAAGTCTTGTGCAAAAAGGGTCATTTGATTCAATCAGTACCAAAATCCCATGATATAGGTACTATGATTATCCTTATTAATAGATATGGAAACCTAGACTCAAAAAGTAACTCACACAATATTACATAACTACAAAGTGGCAAAGCTGGTGTTTGAACTCTTATCTAAATGACGGCAAACCCCAGCGTTCAAACATTACTCTGTACTGCATTTTAAATGATTTGATTAGAGCTCATACACCTTGCCTTTTCTTTCTATGATGAATGTAAGCCACCAGTTCCTGGCACTACCCTGGGCCACTCTTCTAACTGAAACCCTGTGGATTCAAAATCTCTTCCAAGTACTTAACTCTTTTCTGCAAATTCCCTCATTATAAAATTGAGGATGATAATAATTGCAGAGATGCCAGGGAAGTTCATAATCTTTAATGAGCTAAGCCCTTTGAAAATATAAGGTAGCATTAAATGTTAATATTACTAATCTTCTTAATTAAAGAAAGTGGCAAATGTGTCCAAAAAGTCTGTAACTAACTGCATTACTCTTTCATTTATGTAGCAAAGTTTAAGTCCTTCAAAATGTGTTTTAAGTTGATTAAACATATGGTTGGCTGCATTTATAAATGTCCATTACTAATAATCTACACTATGGGAAATATTTTTTTGCTGCTATGACTAGAGATTGTGCACAAAATTTTCAAAAAATTTACATCTCAAGAATTATATGCTCTCCCTCTATTTTTATTTTCTTTGCAATAAACATGCATTTATTCATGTATTTATATTCTTAATGAATAAAGGGCTTGAAAGAATTTACATGGACAATAGAGGTATCAGAGAAAATCAGAATCTAAACTACAGAAACAGGTTAAAGTGGGACAGAAGTACCATGATAACAAAGGCCAATGCTTTGCCAGTGTTAAAACTAAAATTTGTTTTTAAGCTTCTTGGCTGTTAAATTAAAGATAAGACTTAATTAGGTACATGCCTCTTTGTTGTATTGTCAATAGGGAACATACTAATATGAAAGGCATTCCATACATTATATATTTCATATATCATATCATATTTCAGAAAAATATTATATATTGGAAATAAACATTGTTATAATCACAATTCTTCAATACAAATATGCTCATAGAGTAAAGATGTAGGTTATATAATTTATCCAGACACTCTCCTTAATTACTTATGTTGTATTCTATTTAAAATCAACGTGAATGGTAACAATATTTATATTAAAGGCCCTTTAATTGTAATTTAAATGGGTTTGAATTCACCATATTCAGTATTGACATTGAATAGTCTATATTTTATTTTAAATATAAATTGGTTTTTATCACTTGATCTTGATTACACAGTGAGAAGGTATCCAAAAATGTCTGTCATGCGAGGTACTTTCACATATAGTTCCTCACCCAATAGTTACAGAGATATGGGGTACACAGTTTATTTGTTGTTTTAATACAATCAGAGGAAACAGTGTGATGAGATCTACAACCTTTCTTTGACAAAATTGAGATATTATTTAGTATACTCCCTGGGCTTGTTTTGCAAAACCATAAAAGATTTGGATTTTGTATTAGAGACCTGCACTTTATATTTAAGAACACTGATTCTTTTATTTTAATATTAAATTTGCAGTCACACAGAGCTGAATAACCAGTTATGTTATCAACTGTTTGAAAGAATTACTTGTGAAGTCATTGGGTAGCAAATTACATTTATTTCAATGATGGTTAAAGTTGTGGAATCTATAGCCTGACTGTATAGGTACAAAGTCTGGCTCTGCTACCTGTGTAATCGGGATCAAGTTATTTAAACTTTGTTTGCTCAATTTCCTTGTCTCTAAACAGGAATAGTCATGGCACTTACTTCAAAAAGTTGTGTGAATTAAATGAGTTACTACCCATGGATGCATTGCGCAGTGCCTGACAATATATTAAATGCTGAATAAATGATTGTTATTAGCATTAGTAGTAGTTGGTCCTAGTACTGCGAAGATGTCAGTTAGCTCCCTTCTTTCAGCGGTTCCACTAAATGCTATGGTCTCAGGGTTATACATGCCTCTCCCCAGTCCACTGCCCTTGGTGTCCATAATATTTCATTAGTTTATCCTTCAGAAATAATTGTGGTCATAAAAATCTTATAGAATTAATATAAGAAATATTTGTAAAGATTAAATGTAAAGAGAGACCTCTCAGTTTTAACAACTTTAAAGACTACATTTCACACCGGTGGTTTTGATAAAAAGACAATTTAGATATATTTACTTTGAAAAAAGGCTTATTGAGATTTGAAGATTTTTATCCTATGTGTCTTCCTCAAGATTTTCTTGTTAAGGAGTAAGCTAGTAGCTTTCTAATTCCTTGAGGCCTGCATCTGGCAGAGCACCTGAAAAGTAGATGCTCAGTACATGTTTGTTAAATTGAACTGAAGTAATGTGTCACATCAAAAAAAAGGATAAGGAAGAGAAATAAAGCAAACCAAAAGAACAGCTCCAATTCTGACACTTTCACAAGTTCTGATTCTACAGTATATGCCTAAGGTATAAGCAATTACATAAGTGGGAAAGAGATTAATTTAGGCTGACCTTTTCTAATGGACAGAACAACTTCAATCCCTGATTTTAAAGCACGTAACACTTTATATGTGGACGTGTTATGTTACTTGGTCTTGCCTTGTCATTGGCCTCTGACACCTAATTAACAAATACAAAACTGGGCTATTTATTTTTCCTTCTTTTTTTTTTTGACCAACTGGTAAATATTTAAGTAAGAATTCCAGAATATGAGTTGCTAACATATCTATTTTACTTATCTGAATGGTACAAAACCTACAAACACTCAGATTTCTAAATTAATTACTACCAAATATTTCTATGTAGAAAGCCCATATTAATTCAAAATCACTCAATGTTATAGCTGGCCTACCTAAATACTCAATGAGTGTTGGTTTCTATATTTAAAAAAAAAAATTTTAAAGAAGAAAGCCTGCACAAATGCCAGAAGCCCATGAGACTATGTGTTTTAGTTCTGGTAATAAAACAAGTTAGTTAAATTTCAATTTATAACTTCATTAGGATGAGAGTCATAATGATCATGTGCTGCCAGGTAAGAACATTTGAGGATGCTCAAAGAAAAGAGACAAGAAAAGAACCCTAATATTACCAAACCTTTGCCATGTTATAATTTCTAAAAAAAAAAAAAAAAAAGATTTCTTTAGACCTAGGGGAAATAGGGACATTAAAAAAAAACAAACAGGAAAAGTGGAATATCATAAATTTTGCTGTAATAATACTATGAAATACTATTAGTAATAAAGGAATAAAATAACAAAAATTGAGGAAGTAATGGAATCTTTGTAAAGTTACCTGGTAACTAAATAGTAACACTTTGTTAGATAGCCTCAACCACCAGAGGGCAGACAACAGAAGCAAGAAAAACTATAATCCTGCAGCCTGTGGACCAAAAACCACAGTTACAGAAAGATAGAGAAGATGAAAAGGCAGAGGGCTATGTACCAGATGAAGGAACAAGAAAAAACCCCAGAAAAACAACTAAATGAAGTGGAGATAGGCAACCTTCCAGAAAAAGAATTCAGAATAATGATAGTGAAGATGATCCAGGACCTCGGAATAAGAATGGAGGCAAAGATTGAGAAGATGCAAGAAATGATTAGCAAAGACCTAGAAGAATTAAAGAACAAACAAACAGAGATGACCAATACAATAACTGAAATGAAAACTACACTAGAAGGAATCAATAGCAGAATAACTGAGGCAGAAGAACGGATAAGTGACCTGGAAGACAGAATGGTGGAATTCACTGCTGCGGAACAGACTAAAGAAAAAAGAATGAAAAGAAATGAAGACAGCCTAAGAGACCTCTGGGACAACATTAAACGCAACAACATTCGCATTATAGGGGTCCCAGAAGGAGAAGAGAGAGAGAAAGGACCAGAGAAAATATTTGAAGAGATTATAGTCGAAAACTTCCCTAACATGGGAAAGGAAATAGCCACCCAAGTCCAGGAAGCGCAGAGAGTCCCATACAGAATAAACCCAAGGAGAAACACGCCGAGACACATAGTAATCAAAGTGGCAAAAATTAAAGACAAAGAAAAATTATTGAAAGCAGCAAGGGAAAAACGACAAATAACATACAAGGGAACTCCCATAAGGTTAACAGCTGATTTCTCAGCAGAAACTCTGCAAGCCAGAAGGGAGTGGCATGATATACTTAAAGTGATGAAAGGGAAGAACCTACAACCAAGATTACTCTACCCGGCAAGGATCTCATTTAGATTTGATGGAGAAATCAAAAGCTTTACAGACAAGCAAAAGCTAAGAGAATTCAGCACCACCAAACCAGCTCTACAACAAATGCTAAAGGAACTTCTCTAAGTGGGAAACACAAGAGAAGAAAAGGACCTACAAAAACAAACCCAAAACAATTAAGAAAATGGTCATAGGAACATACATATCGATAATTACCTTAAACGTGAATGGATTAAATGCCCCAACCAAAAGACATAGACTGGCTGAATGGATACAAAAACAAGACCCATATATATGCTATCTACAAGAGACCCACTTTAGACCTAGGGACACATACAGACTGAAAGTGAGGGGATGGAAAAAGATATTCCATGCAAATGGAAATCAAAAGTAAGCTGGAGTAGCTATACTCATATCAGATAAAATAGACTTTAAAATGAAGAATGTTACAAGAGACAAGGAAGGACACTACATAATGATCCAGGGATCAATCCAAGAAGTAGATATAACAATTATAAATATATATGCACCCAACATAGGAGCACCTCAATACATAAGGCAACTGCTAACAGCTATAAAAGAGGAAATTGACAGTAACACAATCATAGTGGGGGACTTTAACACCTCACTTACACCAATGGACAGATCATCCAAAATGAAAATAAATAAGGAAACACAAGCTTTAAATGACACAACAGACCAGAAAGATTTAATTGATATTTATAGGACATTCCATCCAAAAACAGCAGCTTACACGTTCTTCTCAAGTGCGCACAGAACATTCTCCAGGATAGATCACATCTTGGGTCACAAATCAAGCCTCAGTAAATTTAAGAAAATTGAAATCATATCAAGCATCTTTTCTGACCACAACGCTATGAGATTAGAAATGAATTACAGGGAAAAAAACGTAAAAAGGACAAACACATGGAGGCTTAACAATACGTTACTAAATAACCAAGAGATCACTGAAGAAATCAAAGAGGAAATAAAAAAATACCTAGAGACAAATGACAATGAAAACACGACGACCCAAAACCTATGGGATGCAGCAAAAGCGGTTCTAAGAGGGAAGTTTATAGCTATACAAGCCTACCTCAAGAAACAAGAAAAATCTCAAGTAAACAATCTAACCTTACACCTAAAGAAACTAGAGAAAGAAGAACACACAAAACCCAAAGTTAGCAGAAGGAAAGAAATCATAAAGATCAGAGCAGAAATAAATGAAATAGAAACAAAGAAAACAACAGCAAAGATCAATAAAACTAAAAGTTGGTTCTTTGAGAAGATAAACAAAATTGATAAGCCATTAGCCAGACTCATCAAGAAAAAGAGGGAGAGGACTCAAATCAATAAAATCAGAAATGCAAAAGGAGAAGTTACAACAGACACCGCAGAACTACAAAGCATCCTAAGAGACTACTACAGGCAACTTTATGCCAATAAAATGGACAACCTGGAAGAAATGGACAAATTCTTAGAAAGGTATAACCTTCCAAGACTGAATCAGGAAGAAACAGAAAATATGAACAGACCAATCACAAGTAATGAAATTGAAACTGTGATTAAAAATCTTCCAACAAACAAAAGTCCAGGACCAGATGGCTTCACAGGTGAATTCTATCAAACATTTAGAGAAGAGCTAACACCCATTCTTCTCAAACTCTTCCAAAAAATTGCAGAGGAAGGAACACTCCCAAACTCATTCTGTGAGGCCACCATCACCCTGATACCAAAACCAGACAAAGACACTACAAAAAAAGAAAATTACAGACCAATATCACTGATGAATATAGATGCAAAAATCCTCAACAAAATACTAGCAAACAGAATCCAACAACACATTAAAAGGATCATACACCACGATCAAGTGGGATTTATCCCAGGGATGCAAGGATTCTTCAATATACGCAAATCAATCAATGTGATACACCATATTAACAAATTGAAGAATAAAAACCATATGATCATCTCAATAGATGCAGAAAAAGCTTTTGACAAAATTCAACACCCATTTCTGATAAAAACTCTCCAGAAAGTGGGCATAGAGGGAACCTACCTCAACATAATAAAGGCCATATATGACAAACCCACAGCAAACATCATTCTCAATGGTGAAAAACTGAAAGCATTTCCTCTAAGATCAGGAACGAGACAGGGATGTCCACTCTCACCACTATTATTCAACATAGTTCTGGAAGTCCTAGCCACGGCAATCAGAGAAGAAAAAGAAATAAAAGGAATACAAATTGGAAAAGAAGAAGTAAAACTGTCACTGGTTGCGGATGCCATGATACTATACATAGAGAATCCTAAAACTGCCACCAGAAAACTGCTAGAGCTAATTAATGAATATGGTAAAGTTGCAGGATACAAAATTAATGCACAGAAATCTCTTGCATTCCTATACACTAATGATGAAAAATCTGAAAGAGAAATTATGGAAACACTCCCATTTACCATTGCAACAAAAAGAATAAAATACCTAGGAGTAAACCTACCTAGGGAGACAAAAGACCTGTATGCAGAAAACTATAAGACACTGATGAAAGAAATTAAAGATGATACCAACAGATGGAGAGATATACCATGTTCTTGGATTGGAAGAATCAACATTGTGAAAATGAGTATACTACCCAAAGCAATCTACAGATTCAATGCAATCCCTATCTAATTACCAATGGCATTTTTTACGGAGCTAGAACAAATCATCTTCAAATTTGTATGGAGACACAAAAGACCCCGAATAGCCAAAGCAGTCTTGAGGCAAAAAAATGGAGCTGGAGGAATCAGACTCCCTGACTTCAGACTATACTACAAAGCTACAGTAATCAAGACAATATGGTACTGGCACAAAAACAGAAACATAGATCAATGGAACAAGATAGAAAGCCCAGAGATTAACCCACGCACCTATGGTCAACTAATCTATGACAAAGGAGGCAAAGATATACAATGGAGAAAAGACAGTCTCTTCAATAAGTGGTGCTGGGAAAACTGGACAGCTACATGTAAAAGAATGAAATTAGAATACTCCCTAACACCATACACAAAAATAAACTCAAAATGGATTAGAGACCTAAATGTAAGACTGGACACTATAAAACTCTTAGAGGAAAACATAGGAAGAACACTCTTTGACATAAATCACAGCAAGGTCTTTTTTGATCCACCTCCTAGAGTAATGGAAATAAAAACAAAAATAAACAAGTGGGACCTAATGAAACTTCAAAGCTTTTGCACAGCAAAGGAAACCATAAACAAGACGAAAAGACAACCCTCAGAATGGGAGAAAATATTTGCAAATGAATCAACGGACAAAGGATTAATCTCCAAAATATATAAACAGCTCCTTTAGCTCAATATCAAAGAAACAAACACCCCAATCCAAAAATGGGCAGAAGACCTAAATAGACATTTCTCCAAAGAAGACATACAGACGGCCACGAAGCACATGAAAAGATGCTCAACATCACTAATTATTAGAGAAATGCAAATCAAAACTACAATGAGGTATCACCTCACTCCTGTTAGAATGGGCATCATCAGAAAATCTACAAACAACAAATGCTGGAGAGGGTGTGGAGAAAAGGGAAACCTCTTGCACTGTTGGTGGGAATGTAAATTGATACAGCCACTATGGAGAACAATATGGAGGTTCCTTAAAAAACTAAAAATAGAATTACCATATGACCCAGCAATCCCACTACTGGGCATATACCCAGAGAAAACCATAATTCAAAAAGACACATGCACCCGAATGTTCATTGCAGCACTATTTACAATAGCCAGGTCATGGAAGCAACCTAAATGCCCATCAACAGATGAATGGATAAAGAAGTTGTGGTACATATATACAATGGAATATTACTCAGCCATAAAAAGGAACGAAATTGAGTCATTTGTTGAGACGGGGATGGATCTAGAGACTGTCATACAGAGTGAAGTAAGTCAGAAAGAGAAAAACAAATATCGTATATTAATGCATGTATGCGGAACCTAGAAAAATGGTACAGATGAGCCAGTTTGCAGGGCAGAAGTTGAGACACAGATGTAGAGAATGGACATATGGACACCAAGGGGGTAAACTGTGGTGAGGTGGGGATGGTGGTGTGCTGAATTGGGCGATTGGGATTGACATGTATACACTGATGTGTATAAAACTGATGCCTAATAAGAACCTGCAGTATAAAAAAACAAACAAAACAACTAATACTCAACTTTCATTGGGTTATTTGTATGGAAATATGTTAATATAAATGTTTCAGACATTACATGAAATTTCTAAAAATCTTATATTTGTATTTGTATGGAAATATGTATGGAAATATGTTAATATAAATGTTTCAGACATTACATGAAATTTCTAAAAATCTTATATATTCTGGTATAATGTTATAAGTAATAATCCTAGTTATTACTTTAAAATGTATATCTCAGAAATAACTAATTTTCTTGTCAACTGCATTATTATGAACTTTCATCAAATCTTTAAAAAAAAAAAAAAAAAACCTCAGTCATGTTCCCAGGCAACAGGGTTCCAGAATCAACCGTTCTCACGTTCCCAGGCCACAGGGTTCCAGAATACACTGATGTCATGTTCCCAGGCCACAGGGTTCCAGAATCAATCCTCAGTTATGTTCCTAGGCGACAGGGTTCCAGAATCAAACCTCAGTCATGTCCCCAGTCCACAGGATTCCAGAACCAAGCCTTCAGTCAGGTTCCCAGGGCACAGTATTCCACAGTCTAAACAGATGTCATGTTCCCAGGCCACAGGTTTCCAGAATCAAACCAATGTCAAGTTCCCAGGACATGGGTTTCCAGTACCAGGCCTCAGTCATGTATGCAGGGCACAGGGTTCTACAATCAAACCTCAGTCATGTTGCCAGTCCACAGGTTTCTGCCATCAACCCTCAGTCAAGTTCCCAGGCCACAGATTTCCAGAATCAAACCTCAGTCATATTCCCAGGACACATGGTTCCAGAATCAAACCTCAGTCATGTTCACAGGGCACAGTGTTCTACATCAAACCACAGTCATGTTCCCATGACAAAGGTGTCCAGAATCAAACCTCAGTCATGTTCCCATGGAACAGGGTTCCACAAACAACCTCAGTCATGTTCCAGGCACAGGGTTCCAGATCCCTGATTGTCCTTTCCCAGGCCACAGGGTTCCAGAATCAATCCTCAGTTATGTTCCCAGGCTACAGGGTTCCAGAATAAAACCTCAGTCACGTTCCCTAGATCCACAGTGTTCCAGAACCAAGCCTCAGTCAGGTTCCCAGGGCACAGTATTCCACATCTAACGATGTCATGTTCCCATGTCACAGGTTTCCAGAATCACGCCTCAGTCATGTTCCCAGGGCACAGGGATCCGGAATCAAACCTCAGTCATGTTGCCATGCCATAGGGTACCACCATCAAACCTCAGTCATATTCCCAGACCACAGGTTTCCACAATCAAACCGATTTCAGTTCCCAGGCAACAGGGTACAAGAATCCAAAACGATGTCATGTTCCAGGCCACAGGATTCCATAATCTAACATCAGTCATGTTCCCAGGCCAATGGTTTCCAGAATCAAACCTCAGTCATATTCCCAGGCCACATGGTTCCAGAATCAAACCTCAGTCATGTTCCCAGGACACAGGGTTCCAGAATAAAACCTCAGTCATGTTCCCTGAACACAGGTTTCAAAAAAAAAACCCCCCCCCCCAAAAAAAATAAATAAACAAATAAATAGTAACACTTAATTTCCCACTAAAATACAGGAGACAGTTTTCTTTTTAGAGATTTCCTTGGCACTCTCCATGCATTACATCATAAAATCTTTAAAGTTAAGATAGGCATTGCCATCACTCACATTTTTCAGTAAAGAAAAAAGTAATAATTACGGTAAATAAATTTTTAAACAATTAAAATTTAACCACTTGTAATGATTAAAATAAATCCAAGATCTAAAGAAATACCCTATTTTACAAACTTTTGCTTTCCTATTCTGAAAAATTTCACCTGAAAAAATGTTTGAGTTTTCAGGGAGGAGTAAGTAAGTGATGAATAGGTCTGTAAAGTTGGCTAGAGGAGTTGATGTTAAAATCTAATTTCATTTATTTTATAAATAATAAACTTATAATAATCTATTAGAGTAAGGTGTTTAGGCTTTATCATCTAAAAAATTGCCAAACTGAGCTGCACGTCCTTTTCCATTGCAAATAGTAATACAATTTTTAAAAAAAGGAATATGTGTATATTCTAAGTTTATGTGTTGATTGAGGTTGCATATTATTTATTATTAATATTTAGATTATATAATGTATTAAATATAATACAAATATATTATATTTATACATATATACATACATATGGTAAATTTTGTTTTATAGACATTGAATTCTATCCATGTAAATTAAAATGATTAGGATTTTCACGATCTCACTGAAAATCACAAGAGTGAAAATAATATACATATATAGATAAAATAATATACAAATATAGATGAAATATCTCAAGTAGGAAAATTCTCGTCAGTCTAGAAGTAGTCATGAGAAAAAAAAGGAGGAATATGTCTACTGTAGGAAGATTTCCTGTTGCGCTAGATATCTTTCATTCCTTCCTCCAAACCCAATCACTATTCCTCTCAAACCTACTTTGTGCACCCAGGAGGCTGTACATTTCATAAACTATTTCTCAGGCTCCCATGTGGTCTGACTTCAATTGGGTTCAGCCAATGGGAAACACTAGCAGGAAGCTGGATGGAGAAAAGAGAGTGAGGTTGGGTAGTTATGCTCCTGGATCCCTCCTCCTTCACGGATTGCTAGCACTAAAAAGCTTAATCAAAAGTCACAGATCCTGTCACACAGCCCTTTTCTCACAATCTTCTCTACGAGTTCTGGTAACTTCTTTATCTCTTCCTTATAGGACTAGAGATGCTACTAGTTACTAATCCAGGGCTATTAGACTATCCCTGTGTGGTTCCCCTATAGAATGCCACATCTTTATTATATGCTTCTCAAATTACCACATTTAATTATACCAACAGTTTTTTACTGGAAACCTGAGTGTGCATCCACAGTATCTGGAAATTTGAATACTTTGTTTGTTATTTTTTTTCAAGAACTTCTTTAGAAACTGACTTGACGGGGATTTACCATAGTATTTTGGGGAAAATACCCTTAAAACTATGTCAATCTGTTATATAATAATTAGGTATTACATCTGTTGCTTTATCTAATTACATTTGCATTTCTAGTACATGACATGCATATCAAACCATATTTGATGCAATTTATGATACAAGACATACAAAAAATTGGCCAATTAAAAGAACAGACATTTTCTACAGGGGATCCTAAAAGCGTAAATCAAATGACTTAACATTTTTTATACCCTTTCAGTCAAGAAATAATACCACTTCTGGAAATGTATTCTAGAGAAATAATCTTGGATGAGTCGTTATGTTACATATCCTTGTAGCTAAATCTAACCGTTCTTTAGAAGTGAAATGAAATAAATCTATATGTCTAAATTTAATTGCCAGTTATAGAACACTAAGGAAGAAACCTATGCTTTTAAAATAACACTAAGTGCCCCAAATATTTGCTCAAAATAAATGAAAAGGAAACAAAGGTATGTTCTGAAAGGAGACAGAATAGGATTTTTTTGGAAAGTGTATATTAATAGGAGATTTATGACATTTAGGAAAACAGATACTTTTAGGTAATAATTTTATTAAAATAGAATTTCACTTTCCTAAAATTGTGAGTTTTTTTACTTTTTCCTATTATTTATATTATATGCACTGAAAATATATAATGTATGTATCAAGATACAAATCAATAAGTTGAACTTTTAAAATGAAAATGGAGTCACATAACAGAGGAGAGAAGAGAAGAATGAGTTTCATTTTCCTCCTTATCGGATGAGAGAGACTCCATGGTTTATGGAGAGAAACAATTTTTCCTCTGGTCCCAGCTATAAAAGGAATTTATTGTGTAAATCTGGAAATAAAAGGCACTGAATACCTAACACATATTAAGATAAATCACTGTTTTAGCTTTTTTGACAAAAGAATTGTATCAACAATTGGGAAAGAAAATTTCAAAAGATTACTTAAAACTGAAGAGTTCTATGAAGATTTTTCACCAGAGTATTGAAAACTATTACCTAAGATTAGGCAAATAGCTTTCTAGGGATCTTTATAAGATGCCTAGATCCACCTTATTTAATGGAAATTGAACAATCTAAATATCTGGATGGTTGGATTGTCCTTTGGAGACTAGCATCATCATACAGCTCAATTTATGGCAATTTTTGTGCATGTATTTAGTACTCACTGGAAGAAATACATACGCATTAGATGCCAGATCTGAGAATGGCATAAATAGCTTTAGAGTGCTTGTGTCCTAGCCTGAAAAACATGTGTTAGAAGTTTCTAATTTCAAAGTGCCTCTTCTCTATTGTCAGGTCTATGCTATCCTAGTCATTGCCTTAACTTGTACAATATACATACAAATAATAATGAGCCAATCTGAAAATATTCTCCAGTTTATAAATAATATTAAACACTCTTAAAAATGGAGTATGTGTGTACATGTGCATGTAAATATCCTAATTGTTGAAGTGATTAAGGGTTAATTCAGATTTGTTAACATCCTTATTCAAATGGAGAGCATGCTAATAATGTATGTTGTTTAGAGTTGCTTGATAGCAAATAAGAACCAATTCAAAACTCTTTTTGATTCCAAAAAGAGTGAAAGAAAAAAATGAAGTAAAATAAAGATTAACATATTTCAACTGAGAAAAAAATGTAAGCTATCTCAGACAATGTTGGAGGGTGGAGTTGGCTAATTGCAATAGAAAAGCTGCTAATTATCATAAACAGTAATTTGGAGACATAAATATTATACAGGTGTGACTGCAAGAAGTTGGGATTAATCAAAGCATAGGGCATTTTCAATGTTGCAAAAGTGACTATTGTAAACACTTTCTATTCAATCAAATGTTATGTGAAGAGTAAATAAGTCTGAATAATTTATGCTGTATCAAAACATCATTTTTACCATGGATTATGACTATTAAAGAGAACAGTTAATATTTCCCTTGTGTTGCACTCTACCTCACTGGACTGATGATGTGATGCGAGAGGTCTTCAGGGAACTGAACTGCTGTAGTAGGAAGATTATAAAAACATTATATATGCACATACCAAGACTGGCTCCAGGAGCCTTCTTCAGATTGCAACACTGACTTCCAGATCTATTGAGAATTGGCTCTTTCACTTAATAAAACAGTCCTGGCAACGGAATTATGGTATATATCATCCACGGATTATTGATTTTTAGTCATTATAAGTCACTGAAATATGTTGAACATGAAAATTATACAAATGTAATTTTGTATGCTAGGGTATCTTTCAGATTCTTCAGAATTTCATTCTATCCATCAACCAAGATCATATAATATTGAAAAGGTGAAACATATCATTATAGATTCAATATTCTGAAATTTTTTCTCTTTTTAATTATCTTAAAGTCATCTTGCTTCTTATAAAGTGTTCGTGTATCAGATAAATGAGAGCCTATTTCCTTTAAAGCTGTATTAACCAGCTTTATGTGACCAAAACGTCTCCCAAATTTAAAGCATTGTAACTTAAGACCTTATATTTAACCTGGCCTCATTACAAAACAATACAACAGTTGTTCTCAAATTTAGCTTCACATTAATAAACTGGAAAACTTTGAAGCCCCTGATGAACAGGCCATATCCCAGCCTAATTCACACTGAATCTTTGGCCCTAGGCTCTAGACATCAGTATTTTTTAAAACTCTAGGTATAGTCAAGATTGAGAAACATTGCAAAGAGTGATAAATGCAACTTCTATGTAAGTGAGATTTAAAAAAAATTGTGAGTTAGAAACAGACTCACAGACTTAGAGAAGAGACTTGTGATTGTCAAGGGGAGGGGTGTGGAGGAGGGAAGTATTGGGAGCTTGGGAGTTTGGGATTAGCACATGCAAACTATTATATACAGGATGGATAAACAACAAGGTCTAACTGTATAGCACAAGGATCTATACTCAATATCCTATGAGAAACCATAATGGATAAGAATATGAAAAAGAATACATATATGTATAACTGAATCACTTTGCTGTACAGCAGAAATTAGCAAAACATTGTAAATCAACTATACTTTAATAAAATTAAAAATTTTTTTTCTTGAATCATTGAGTTGATACTGATGTTTTTACATTTTAGTAAAGCAAGTTTATGACAATTTACCCAGATGTTGAGAATTCATTCTAGAGTTGAAATTGTAAAAGGTCTGGAAATTGAGGTGTTTGTATCTATATTTTCCTGTAAATATCGAGTATATTAATGTTCATCTTTATTTTGACTCTTTGGAAAATAAAAAAAATTATATCTCATTTCAAAAATTATAAAATTATTTTAAACATACAATTCTATCTTTTGTTAGCTCTCATCCATGAAGAGTTTTCCATTTTGAAGTAAGTAACCTCAATCAGGATTTATATTTTAGTGCCCAGTAAGAAATTCTAATAATAATTTTTACACTGCTAAGCACTACATCGAAAGTGGTTTATTCTTAATCCTAGTTTCATACTCAGCCATCTAGAGATGGAGTCATAAGTACAGACAGGAGTTTAAAGTTTTAAGAACTGTTAAATTTAACTCTTGTTCAAATCTTACTCTAAAATTATGTTAAATGACTGTGATTAGAATATGTGTGATTAGAACTATCTGAGGTTTGTTGATTACACCATCCTCCAGAGATACCAAAATTAATTAATTTTAAAACTCATAAAAGAAAAACAATGTAACACTTTTTGGCTTCAGGTAATTTGTTTGAGATACTAAAACTACCAAAACATTCTGGCTTGCCTAATTTGATCCTGCTTTGTTTGTTTTAACAATAGGATAAACCAATATCTTGAGAAATGTCCCAGGAAAGTTGAGTATTACATTCAAACCCTCTTCCTCACAACATTTTAGAAAAATTGTGATGGATTGCAAGTAATTAGTCAAGTTTCAGTTCTATATTGCTGTAGCTTGTTAATGCTGGAAAAAAATCAGTTAATGTATTTCCCTCATTTTCAGGCCATGTAAGACAAGAAAAATAATAGCTACTTCATCTATGCCATAAGATCATTATAAGATATAATGAGAGAAAATCACTTTATAAATTTCAAAGTGTTATTTTAAAATGTATGATTACATTTGACATTAATAGTAGTTTGTTATTCATCAATTAATATACTTCATGCTACTAAACCATAGGAGCTTATGTTAATTCACCAATTCATGCCAGGAAAAAAGACACCATTAAATTTAGAAACTTCAAAAAATGACTTTTGTAATATCTCGGATAAACTTGAAGCAAGTTTCTATGTAAGATGACATAAACTTTTTAAACAATTTACCTTTTTCTTCCTAAATACATTGGAAAATTTGAGTGCCATCATGGAAATATTTACCACCCATTTCTTTCATTTGTAGATAGAGAATAGATAAAGAAAATGATTAAGTCACTTGGCTATTAAGTGGTATTGCAGGTATTGCATAATGAATTCCAGGCCATTATGCTTTCTACCAAGCCACACTGCCCTTTTTCCATTACTCTCAGCCTGTAAATACAGACTCAGCCCTAGAGCTGCAATAAAAATGGAAGCTAGGATACTTTTCATATTTATGGCAATTTCCCACTTCACCTGAGGTCTGTGAGTAATAAAAGTGAAGAGTTAGCTTCTTTTGCCTTCTCCATGACCTCTTATTGCTTCAGTAAACTATTTAGGAGCATTTACAATCCCTTACATTGTACTATGTGCAAGGACTTCATAGAGGTATTATACACAGTTCCTCCCCGCCACCCACCAAGAGCTCTCAAAATATTAGGGGGACAAAGTGCGCAAAGAAAATGTCAATAAAATGCAGAAATACTGTGAGAAAGTTGTTAATAGAATGGTGTGACACACATATACAGATATATTGAATTCTATCTAGAGAGATTAGGAAAGATTTCCCATAAGAGATGGCATTTGAACTGGATCTTTTAGGAAGAGAAATTTAATAAGAGAATTAGAAGAGGATTCTATGGAAATTGCATGACCAAAGTCACCTTAACAAGTGTGATTTCGGTGACAAGTCACTGGTTGAAGGGGAGGCACAGATGAGAATAATAAGAGACATGAGCTGGGAGAAGTATCTTTAGACTAGATTATGCAGATTTATATACAAGACTAGAATTTGTATACAATATACTACAATCAATGAGAAGTCAGTGATGTTAATCAAGTGGTTGGATAGCAATGTCTAGAAAGATGATCAGATAGATGATAGTTATTCTCCATATCATTGCCATAACCTGAGTAAAAAAGAGGAATTAAGGACAACAGCAAGATGGTAGGGTAGGAGATAACAGCTGTCACTCTCCCCCCCCCACCACCACACACACACACACACAAATTAGGCAGCTACATATGACTGAAAATAGCCCCAGGAGGGCTCAAGAGTCTAATTAAAAACCTACAACTACACAGTGGAACAACATATGGAGAATAACATCCTGGAAAGGATTGCCTGGGGAGATTGGTTTACCTGAGATGTCTGGAGATGGCCAAGAGTAAAGAAGATGGGCAGGGGCTATCAGTAGCAGCCCTGCAGCAGATGCCGCTGCAGTCCCCAGTGGCCTGCTCTGCAGAGGACCCTGGCAGCCTTTCCTTCTGAGGACTTCAACAGCGCCTATGACAGCAATGCACTACCACAGCTTTCAAAATGGAGTATCCCATAGTGTTCACTGGCGCAGACTCCAGCAGCCTGTTCTGCAGAGGACACTGGCAGCTTTAGCGATGAAGGTAACTAACAGCCATCACTGCCACTCACTCCCCAGATAAAGAGGAACGCTGCTACGCATCCCCCAAGGAGGAGCGGCTAGTGCTCCACCCCAGGATCAGGGCCGTCACACCCCAAGCCCACATCTGCCTGGGACCACAGAGCCCACTTCTGCAGCCACTCTGCGCATACCTGTGCTTCAGAACCCGGCTTCACAGGCGCTCCACATTTACTCATGTCTCAGGCACTGGATTCACCACCTCTGTAGTCTAGCCAGAGCCCCAGATCCCAGAGTTGTTGTCACTCCACAAGCGCCCACCTCCAAAACCCAGGCCCATGGCTGCCCCATGGGCACACGCTCAGATACCAGTGTTATCAGCACTTGAGGGTGCCTTAGACAAACTGGTGCCAAGAGGGATTCCCTGGGCCATGACATGACCCCTGGAAAAAAAAGATCAGGAGGTCCCCAGCACAAAGACCACAACAGCCCTTGACATGACTGCAGACACACACACCTTGGCCTCTGAGGATCCCTACCATCTTTACTGACTCTGACCTCAGCTGACAGAGCTCCATGGAGACTACGTTGTTGGTCCTTCCTGGAGCAGAACCACCAGACTCTACCCAGCTAGCGCCCTCACACCCCCCCAGGTGAGAGTCTTTCCCCACTAAAACCAGTCCATAAAGTCAGAAAGAAGTAACTCCTCCATCAAGCATCTAGATCAACACAAGGCCATAAGAAACATGAAAAAAAATCATCAAGAAAACATCACACCAAAGGAACACAATACTTTTCCAGTAACCAACCACAATGAAATGGAAAATCTAAAAATTAACAGACAAAGGATTCAATATAATTGTTTTCAAGGAAGCTCAGGAACCCACAGGAGATCACAGACAACTCAACAAAACCAGGAAAACAAAACATTGTAAAAAGAAGTTTAACAGAGATATAGAAATCATAAAAACAAATCAGCAGAAATTTTGGAGCTGAAGAACATAATGAATGAAATGAAGAATGCAATGAAGTGTATCCATAAAAGGCTGGATCAATCAGAAGACAGCATCTGTGAAAGTAAAGACAAGTCATTTGAAATTATCCAGTCAAAGGAGAAAAATTATAAAAGAAAAAAAAAAAAACGAGTAAAGAAAGCTATGAGAATTATGAAATACCAGCAAGCAAAACAATATTCACATTATGGGGGCCCCAGAAGGAGTAGACAGGGAGAGAAATGGGTAGAAAGCATATTTTAAGAAATAATGGTTGAAAACTACCCAAATCTGGGGAGGGATATGGACATCCAGGTACCTCAAGGTCATAGGTCTCCATACAGATTTAACTCAAAGAGGACCTCACCTAGATACATTGTAACAAAATTAGCAAAAATCAAAGACAATTTTGAAAGCAGAAACAAAAATAATATCAGGTCATACCAGGACACCCCCATAAGGCTATCAGTAGATTTCTTAACAGAAACCTTGCAATCAGGAGAGAATGGGATGATATATTCAAATGCTGAAAGACAAAACTGCTAACTAAGAATACTTTACCTGGCAAAGCTGTCCTTCAGAAATGAAGGAGAGATAAAGACTTTCTCAGAGAAGCAAAAGCTGAGGGAACTCATCACCACTAGAACTACCTTAAAAGAAATGCTAAAAGGACTTCTTTAAAAGGAAATGAAAGGGTGCAAATTAGTAACATGAGAACATTTTAAAGTATAAAACTCATTGATAAAGGTGGGTATATACACAAATTCAGAATCCTCTAATACTGTAATGATGGTGTCTAAATCATATAACTTTAGTTTAAACGTTAAAAGACTAAAGTGTTAAACGTAAATATAGCTACAACAATTTGTTAATGGATATACAATATAAAAAATGTAAATTGTGACAACCAAAACATAAAATATGAAGGAGTGAATCAAAGGGTGGTTTTTGTATACAACTGAAGTCAAGCTGTTAGATTGTTTTAAATATAAAATGTCTTATGTAAGTCTTGTGGTAACCAAAGAGCAAAAACCTATAGTGGATACACACACAAAAAAGAAAGAAATCAAAGCATACCACTATGAAAAATCATCAGATTACAAAAGAAGACAGTAAGAGAGGAAGAAAAAAACAAAGAAACTACAAAAAGCCAGAAAGCAATAATGTGGCAAAGTCCTCACCTATCAGTAATTACTTTAAATGAAAGTGGATTAAGTTCTTTAAATAAAAACCTCGAGTGGATGAATGGATTAAAAAAAAAAGAACCAACAATACACTGCCTACAGAGAATCACTTCAGCTTTAAAGACTCACATAGGCTGAAAGTGAAGGGATGGAAAAAGATATTCCATGCAAATGGAAACCAAAAGAGAACAGGGAATAGCTATATTTGTATCAGATAAAATACACCTCAAAGCCAAAAGCTGAAACAAAAGATAATAAGGTCATTATATAATGATAAAGGAGTCAATTCATCAAAATAATATAACAATTCTAAATATATATACACCCAACATCAGAGGCCCTAAATATATTAAGCATATAGTAGATTTGAAGGCAGAAAGAGACAGTAATGCAATAATAATAGGGGACTTCAATACCCCACTTTAAACAATGGATAGATGATACAGACCAATAATCAATAAGGAAATACAGGATTTAAACCACATTTTAGACTAAATGGACCAAATGGACATATACAGAACACTCTCCAAAAGCAGCAGAATATACATTTTTCTCAAGTGTATGTGGAACATTCTCCAGTATAGATCATATGTTAGGTCACCAAAAAGTCTTAACAAATTTAGGAACAATGAAATAATATCAAGTATCTTTTCCAACCACAATAGTATGAAACTGGAACTCAGTAACAGGAGAAAAGCTGGAAAATTAACAAATATGTGGAACTTAAACATACATTCCTGAAAAATCAAAGGGGAAATCAAAAAATATCTGAGGCAAATGAAAACGAAAACACATCATACCAAAACTTATGGGATACAGCAAAAGCAGTTCTAAGAGGGAACTTTATAGTAATAAATGCCCATATTAAGAAAAAAAGAAATATATTAAATAAACAGCTTAATTTTATACCTCAAGGAACTAGAAAAAGAACAACCAAGGCCAAAGTTAGCAGAAGGAAGGAAATAAATGAAATAGACTAGAAAAATAGAAAAGATTAACGAAACTGAGAACTTCTTTTTGAAAATATAAGTAAAATTGACAAATCTTTATCTATACTACAAAAAAAGAAAGAAGACTAAAATAAAGTCGGAAATAAAAGTGTTACCGAATCAGTTTCATTTTGCCTGACGTGCAGCAAGCTGAAACGCTGAGTCTCTGAGGTTTGCGGCAAAGAGAGTGTTTATTCACAAGGCAGCCAAGGGAGGAAACTGGAGAATAAATCTCGTATCTGCCTCCCCAAAGGCAAAGGGCTGAGGTATTTACAGGATAAAGAACAAAGAAGCAGGCATGGAGAGCAAGCATGGGGAGCATGGGAAAAGGTGATTGGAAAAAGGTGCGGTAATCATCCTTCTGCGCAGGTGTAACTAAGCTACAGGTCTCTGCACATTCAAAAATGGAGGCCCTTAGCAGGATCTGAAGGTGGAGTTTTCGGCCCTCTGATGGCAACAGGTCACCAAGCAGACACTGAAGCATGCCCAGATGGAGGGTCAGTGGTTCTATCCAGTCTTAACCAGCTCAGCTCAAACTAGGCACAGCTGACTCCAAGTTCCTGGAAAATGACTTGGACAAACATCTTATTGTTTAGGCTGCCTGCAGCTTGGAGGACATGCAAGCCTTTTGTAGCAGTAAGTAAAATGACCTTGATTAGTATAGGCAGGTGAAATGGATTTGACTAATGATCACCCATGGTTTCAGGAGGAGACATAAAACTGATGTCACAGAAATGTAAAGGATTTTATGAGACTACTATGAACAATCATACACCAACAAATTGGGTAGCCTAAAAGAAATGGATAAATTCCTAGAACTATACAACCTAGTTTGAACCATGAAAATATAGTAAATCTGAGTATACCTTTAACTAGTAAGGATGTTGAATCAGTAATCAAAAGTCTTCCAACAGAAAAAGCCCAGGGCCAGATGTCTTCACTGGTGAACTCAAGCAGACATTTAAACAAGAATTAATGCCAATCCTTCTCAAAAACTGAAGAGGAGGGAACATTCCAAAACTTCAATGAACATGGGAGTTCAGGAAGACTACACTTTGATGCTCTGACTCCTGGGAATCAAGGAAGAGTTCCATTTCAATTATAGATATTAATAAATAATGTGTGTATATATATATGTATATATATATATCTCCAACTGTTATGTATATTAAGTTATCCAAATATACATATTTCACATACACACACACACACACACACACACACACACACACACATACAATATTTGGATAACTTTCTTTTCTGGACTTATGTTCATTCCTAAATGCTTCATATTAGGCTATTCCTGAAGGTAGAAATGGAATCTTACCTGATTATGAGCAGTTGCAATTTTTATATATGCACAACAGATGAGGGAGGATTTGCAGTTTTTCAGATGACTTTAAGCAACCTAAATGTATTGCGTTATATAACAAGAACACTATACCAGATGTTAAAAGATGTGGCATTCAATGGCAATTCTAGGATTACTGTGTGAATATGGGTTCTTACTATGCTTTCTAACCTTGGTCTTTATATCTTTAAATAGGTATAATTATACCTGCCCTAATATCCTCACTGCTCTCATAATGATTATGTAAGGCAATATATTAAAAAGTGCTTTGTAATCTGTAAAGTACTGTTAAGTATTGTTAAAAGTTGTACCCCCTGTTCAGACCTTTACATATTCCTGTATACCTCACCATTGGAATTATCTGTCTAAATGAAAAACATTTTCTTTTATGTATAAGAATACTGTATATTATCATCACATATTTAAGTCAGATGTACACTGTCCATAATATGGTATATGCAAAATTAATACTTATGAAAAACTAAAAAAAAATAATCCATGCTCTCTCTAAGAGTATACTTATGCCCAAACATATGTATGAAATAATAAATAAATCATGACATAACGTAACACTTTACACTGTAAATAATATTGCTATTCTACACAGAGGTTTCATGTGTAGAATTGCTCTGAGAAAGAAAGTAAGACTTGGAAAATAAACACCGAACAGACATTGTTACTGCAATACAGAAGCCAGTAGAAATAGCTCTGTAAACAATATTTAAACTGTCATAATAAGGAGCCAAAAATTCAAACCATCCTTAAAAATTAGACAGAATAGAATAAGGTCTTCAAACATTAGGTACTTTATGCTAAAACTTCTAGAGATATTGCTCAGGTACTTATAAGACCCCAAACTAACAAAATCCTAGTTTGAACTTATCACTTGGAGATTTCATGGCTAACTCTACATCAAGGGGAAGTTGCAAGCCCTAAAATAATTGAAGCTGGAAGGCTGAACAGTCGACGTCTGGGGCTCCCCAGAAGTGAAGGAAAAGCTGTTCAAATTTGTTTAACAAAACCATGTTTTCAAACTAACTTTAATTTATTCATAAGAGGGCCATTACACTTGTTCTTTTTAAAAGGAAACTTCTTAATTGGAACTAAATCATTCATTACTCACTGTGATACAGGTTTTATACCCTTAGGTTCCATGTGATTATTCATATGTTCAGCAGACAGAAAGGAGAAAAAAGCTATCCTAATGACTTAGCTTGGCTTTGACTCACTGGTTTTTATCTAACTTTAACTTCCAGTCTCAGTTACAGACTGTGTTAAAGCTGGGGGAAATAACATTTTGGTAGATGGTAAAGGATAAGTACAAGACATTACAAGTTGCTGAAAGTTTCATTAAATTCCTCATGCTATTTCAAATCTTACAGCTATTTAAATGAAGGGCTAAGACTTTTCTGTTGTACTTACTTAAGAGCTTAAAAGGTATTGTTTAGAATGCAGCAGTCAACGTAATGAATGGCGTGATTAGACGTTTATTTTGACAGTGCTCAATGACGACTCAATTATGCCCCCACAGTCAAACTAGCACGACATCAAAATGTCTAAGGGGGCTTCCCTGGTGGTGCAGTGGTTGAGAATCTGCCTGCCAATGCAGGGGACACAGGTTCGTGCCCTGGTCTGGGAAGATCCCTCATGCCGCGGAGCAACTAGGCCCGTGAGCCACAACTACTGAGCCTGCGCGTCTGGAGCCTGTGCTCCGTAACGAGAGGCCGCGATAGTGAGAGGCCTGCGCACCGCGATGAAGAGTGGCCCCCGCTTGCCGCAACTAGAGAAAGCCCTCTCACAGAAACGAAGACCCAACACAGCCAAAAATTAAATAAATAAATAAATAAAAATTATGTTATTAAAAAAAAAATGTCTAAGGATCTGAGTGTTTATGAGGTGACAACAACCCAGATACTAAACGGTTTGCTAGAATTCTGTCACTGCAACATCTGAATAGAACATTTGGGTGTTAGTCTAATGCACCTAAAGAAGTAAACTTTGGAACTTCGGCCAAAAGAAGTAAAATTATACTTAAGCACTTCATGCAAGTTACAAAAGAGATCTTGAATAATAAAATGCAATATTTGTAGAATATTTGTAGAATCAAATCAATATTTGTAGAGTCAAAGAATGTCAGTGTTAGAAAGAATACTGAGGTCATTTAAATCAGGTTTTGCTTTTTTTTTTTTTAATTTGGAACTGAGATTCAGACATTTTAAAAGGCTTATCCAAGATTAAAAAGTTAAAAGACAGGGCTGAGTCAGTAATCCAAAGCTCTTAATTCAGATGTTTGTTTTTCTTTCTATCATGCCAAAGTGCTTCCTGGAAATTAAAATTAAATATAACATGTCAAAAAAATACATCACAAAAAATAGGGATTTGGGGTACTGCTGCATATAACCTTATATTTTTTAATCAGTGTGTAAGATCTTATTAGAATAAAAAAATAGATATTCTAAAAAGGTTCTTATCACTCTCAGAATACTGAATTTCTATGACTAACCTAAAACCTTCAAAATGTGGAGTTGATCTAAAGTGAATAAGATATATACAAAGGTCTTTGTTGAATTTCTGAAAAAAAAAATCTATCAAATTAGCAAAACATAAGTATGTGTTTTAGATTCTAGTACACAAAATGGTAGAATTGTGCAAAGGCAAAAATATTAAAAACAGAAATATTAAAAAGTATTAATAAATATTAAAATATTAAAAAGTCAGAAATCTTGGTGTCTGCAAATTCACAACTTTGTAATCTAGTGTAATTCACTTAAACCCTTTGAGCATTGCTTTTAATAACTACATAGTTGGTTCCCATATGATTTCAATGAATTCAAATATGCACACTTTATACTTTGAAACAATCACCTAAATTTCATTACATATGCTATGGAATAATGCTCTCAAGCTATCATATCATGGTAGTTCCTCCCTGTTGGGAAAGCTGAGACTCTCCAACACATATTTACTCCCAAAACAGAGTTCTCTTGGAATTCCCAGATGGATTTTGTTGGCAATTCATAGCTAGTTTTGCCTCAGATGGCCTAACCTCCTTCCCCTTAACCTTCTATCTTGAACTCCAAGTTAATGATGGGTCAATTATCTAAATCTTCTGAAGGGAGTTAGTGACACTGTAGCCTACCTTTGGCTGCCACCTTGAGATCCAGGGTTCCTAGTCATCTTTGAATTTTCTCACCAGACTATTTGGGCACATAGAAGCAGCACCAACAAAAAGCATAATTGGGATATATATGACTTTAATACTTTGGAATATATGTCCCATTTTATAATATTTGAATCAATAATTCACTTCCAGACATTCAACGTTCAAACAGATATGCTTCTATATCAAACAATAATAACAATACTCCTCTTCCCTTCTATCCAAAAGATCTGGGAGAAAGCAATATATAATACACAGTATATATAATCTGTGATAAATGCAACCATGAACCTTATTTCTCCTTCTGCTTTTTTGAACTTGCAGATGCTCTGTAAACTAAGTATCTTGAATGACTCTGTAAAAGTTTCTATTCTAAATTCTTAGCATTATTCTTCCTTATCCTCTAGAAAGTCCTACCCAAGTAGCTTAAGCAGAATAGAAAAGCCACACATTATTCAAAGGACAAATTTTAATGAAAGTTTCAATTATTAAATATAATTCCAGCCCATTACTGATGTAAATGGCATGTATTCAAGGCATGCTATATATTTCTATTCCAGTAGGAAAAGTAAAGAAAAAAGAAAATTAACTTTAAAACTTTTTTATTATTGAAATTTTACTTTAATTTTGAAATACCAAATGTATATTATTTAACAGCTGGGAAGTATATAGTAAACTCAATCTCTGTGTAGACATTACTCAAAATAGGGATGTTTATTCTCCTAAACTCACCTCTAAAATAGAGACCAGCAGACAGAGGGAGCCATTCTTTTTAGGGATTGTAATGAATTCAAGCATACTCATTAACTTTATAGCAGCTCTTTTAGTTTCACAGTGAAACATAAAAACGTCTATCTTATTGGAAAGAATACCAAGTAGCTATCTTGATATTTGATGAGAAGAAATTTGTTCTACTGTTTTAAAAGCATGGGTGCTAAAGCAAGACATAGAAATATTTTTGTTAGACAGTTTCATTCTAATAGGATCTTCTACAACAGAAATGACCTACAGTAAAATAATTCAAAATACTCTCTCTTCTGAAGGTGATATCCACATAAAATTTGAACACAACTTTAAATAGCACATTACTATGGTATAAATTTGAATGACCTTTGAAGGAATAATATTTTCTAGTGATGTTAGAGGTTTGCTGATATATATTTTGTTAAAGTAGTTTGGTCACTGTTCCTTTATGATCAACCTCAAGCCATCACTGTTTAAATGACACAAAGTGCTTAATTTATTTCTAGTAAGCATCCTAGGGGAATTCTACACCTTTTTGTCAAATATGACTTAATAAGCAATACTATGTTAATCATACTAAGCTAGTATGACAACCAAGGTTATCTTGGTAGAAGGGTGATATAATGCTGTTAATAACATCTGGTTACAATACACAAGACATCTTATACAAATGCATAGTGTGCCTTTTAAGGAAACATGAAATAATTTTCCTCTTACAGAAAGCCCTCAACATTAATTTGGAGCTATCTTCTAATATAATTTAAACTGTTCAATAAATGGTCATTATATAATTGGTTAATTATTTGAAAATTATTTTAAAAAATTAGATGCTTATTAATATCTTATAATTAACTCAGCTGTAACTAAATGTAAAAAAAAACTTAAAAATAGAAGACAAATGTGAATATTCAAATGACTATACAGTGAAAAATCTTTTTACACAAATCATGAAAGGCAGAAGTAATGGGAAATATCAATAGACTGGACATAATAATTTAAACAATAAATACATACATTCAAATTTACCATCAAAAGTTGACGATGCCAACTTATAAAAAATAATAACAAGCGATAAAAATGAGTCACTCATTAGAAAAACTTCAAAATGACATGAAATTGTTTCAGAAATGGAGGTACATCAATGAAAAAATATCATATATTTAAAATCAATCTCACCATTTAAAAAACAATATAAAACAGCAAAAAAAAAAGGAAAAATATATTACTGAGAAAAAGTGCAAATTGCTTCCTCTCTTCAGGATATACTATAAACAAATAATTTTCTACCCTTAGACATACATAATAAGAAAATAATTGAGTATATGCACAAAGGTATATAAAGGTATGTCTCTATTTCTAGAAGCAATATGTATAGTACTCAAAATCAATGTCACATTAAGGCAGGAGTACCAAGATTAAGGTGGGCTGGGGACAATTGTAATTGGAGTTAGCATGACCTATGTAGGTGAAATAACAGCTTCTCTTGCAGCCCATCACTACTATGCAGCAAAGTTACTCAACTATTTCTGAATCTTCCATATTTTCAACAGAAGCAGAAATTTCTAAAAATTTTCAAAATACAAGTATTGATATAAAAATCAACTTTTAAAAATTGTGATCAGTAACAACAAAATACATCATTGGATCAAATTCAACCTGCTACCAAGTTGCAACATTAGATATAATGGAACCGTATATACTGGTAAAATCATGGTGTGATAGAAAAATATTGGCATAAAAATGTTCATTGTAATTTATAAATGAAAAAAGTAGTCTACCTTATTTAAAATAAAAATGATGGATGGACCTAGAGATTGTCATACTGAGCGAAGTAAGTAAGAGAAAGACAAATATATGATATCACTTATACGTGGAATCTAAAGAAATGGTACAAATGAACATATCTACAAAACAGGAGTCACAGATGTAGAAAACAAACTTTTGGTTACCAGGGGGAAAAGGGTGGAGGAGGGATAAATTGGGAGATTGGGATTGACATATACACACTACTATATGTAGAATAGATAACTAATAAGAACCTACTGAATAGCACAGGGAACTCTATTCAATACTCTATAATAACCTCTGTGGGAATAGAATCTAAAAAAAAGAGTGGATATATATGTATGTATAACTGACTCACTTTGCTGTATAGCAGAAACTAACACAACATTGTAAATCAACTATACTCCAATTAGAATATTTTTTAAAAATCCATAAAATAAAATAAAAATGAGCTGACAAAGAATTACAGGCAACTAGAAATTAACAGGGATATCTTTCAATAGTAGAACTGATGACATCTATTTTTTCTTTCTGTATTTTTCAAGTTTTCATCATTAGGAAGTATTATTCTGAAATTAGAAAAAAAAAAAGTAACATTCTGAGTAATATAGAAATGTGTACCGAGAAGTACGGTGTGTTGTAGCAAAATCTTATCTAGGGGTCAGCTAGTAGGCAGCAAGGAAATTATGAGTCTGGGAAGATGGTGACCCCTGATGCATGCATGGAATTGAAAGATTGATAACACTGTGGACTGAAGTAACTTGGGAAGTAGAGCTGTACCTAATGAAGTTCTAGTGTTAGTACGCATAAGTAAAAATACAGAATATTAGTATTGGATGATAGTTGATGCCTGCATTAGGGAGATATTACAAGAAACAAATCACCTTGTAAATAAATGGCCAGTTTACAAGCAGGAATGAGATGGAATATAGTCTACAAAGATCACTGTCTGAGATACATCTCCCATCCTTTTTCACTCCAAATAGGGGCATTTATAATAGTTACTCTGTCCCTGTTTCATATTATACATTGAATGTGAGGTAGAGCATATAGATTTTATTTGTAAGTTCTAGATCAAGAAGAGACCCCCATGGAGAGATGTAACACTGTGGAACACTCATATTAGTAACACTTTTCTTATAAAAATGTATAATCACTACAACTACTGTAAGCAATGAAAGACTCTAAAGTAATAAACAGTGTGTTCATAAAAGCCCAATTATGTGCCCATATTTTTGCTGAAGAGAAACTACAAAACAGCAAAAGACTAGTCCAATAGATCAATGAGTGTCAGCAGAATTTCATCAAATATTTCACTGACAGAATCAGATAGTTCCATGACAGGGCAATACCTGCATTTAAATTACATTCTCTTTCTAATAATTAGTGCACACATATTCAGAGAAATGGTATTGATTCCATATTGTTTTAGAGTGAAATCGTCTAATAATTTCTCTGGTGCTCTCTTTTAATTCTTATCTTCCTAATTATCTGTCTGATAATGACCATTTAAATTGAGAAAGCTCTGATTACATTACATCCTTCAGTTCAGAGTGGCAGCGGGTAAGACTCTTTGGCTGCAGATCTTAGGCTGGAGACTCAACCTGAGAGACAGCTCTCCCTTTCACAGTAGTTACCTTTTAGAATTGAACACAATTCTATGACTGTATTTTCCATCTAAACTTTTAGGTTAATCTTACTCTTTTACTTGATGCTACTGAGTAGTATAGGAGACTGAAGGCCACTGTTTTGTTCTGAAAAACAAATGAAGAAAGGAGTTACATGTCCTTCTTTCTGTGACGTAGCATAAACACAATCCCAGAAGAAAGTAATGTTTTTTTTTTTTACCTGTATTGCTTTTTTTTTAATTGTAGCTACTTAAAGCCAAAAATGCTGAACACCAGAAAATCTACCATCTCTCTGTTAATCTGTTTTGTTTTGCTGTTTCATTTTTTTAACTGAACTAGTCATTCAGTAGGAAAATTCACTTAGGTAAGACTTTTCAGGTACCCTCTCACAGGATTAAAGCAGGTGTTAATTTGTTGTAGTTTTTTGTGTGTGAATCTATTTTCCTAATTCTTGAAAGCTTAATATTCCTAAGAGTGTCCTAATAGCAAAAACAAATGAAAAATTTCAACTTCATTTTTATTTAAATATATAAAAATACACATGTTCCCTTTTAGGATCATGACAAACACTTTAATTCTATAAGAAGATATTTTTATACACCTGAAACTATCAAGTGGTCATATCTGATATTGTCCTTTCCACTGTTCTCCTCCCAAATACTTGTTCAAAACCCTTGTCTTTAAAGAGCCTGAACTGTGTGTCAAGCACTACCATAAACATGCTACTTGAATTATCTCATCAAAGCCTGGCAATACTCATGAGGTACTAGCAGTGAGGAAACCGAAGCAAAGAAACTTTAAGGAAAAATGTCCAGCTTCAGAGCAGCTAAACATTAGAGTTCAGCTACTGACCTTGTACCATTAACCACTTTTTGTACTGAATTACAAAGGCCTAGAGGGAGATCAATCCATTAGAAGCATGATCTAAAGAACGTGGTTTGGCTTCCAATATCCCAATCTGATGAATACACATGAAGAGAACATGCCTAACAAGATGACAAAAAAATCAGGAAGAAGAGCTTGTAATGCACTTTATAAGACAGAAAGGAACTCAGAGTTTGGAATTAAATTAAAAAGTAAATATGTGTAAATAATAAAAGCACAATAATACATTTATATTTTTAACACTGTGCAGGTAAAACTTTCTTTTCAAGAAAAGCTATCCATATCTTATAAAAAAGGCACCCACTTATGTTGATGCATCAAACCCAAAAATCCCTGTTACTTAAATGCTAAAAATAAGATTTTTTTCTATTAGTGAAGAAAGAAAAACATCAAATAGTCATAAAATTAACTTCTAAGAATATAAAATATAGACTTGAAAGTTAGGGAAATATATATATATAAATGTAACAAATGTGAAACTACATCAGAATAAAAAATCCTCAAAGTAAAATTGGTGCTGGCAACAAGCAATCATATACTGCTAAATGTGAAATTAATAAGATTAATCAAAAGTCTTAAAATTATGGCTGACAGCAATTTTTTTAAATGCCATCAAAAGCCGTTAAAGTGTAAGAATCAAGAACATAGTATCTGGAGCTTAATTTGAACCCAGATTCCATCTCTTACATACTGAATAACTGAACAGACATTTTCTTATAACTGGGAAAATAATAATATGTATTTTATGAGGTTATAAGGATTAAATGAGTTAATAAATGTAAAGTGCTTAAAGTAATAACTTGCATAAAATAATTACTAGATTATAATTTATCATTTTGTTAATCTATATATTTTAGGCTAAGCATATTTTAATGAAGATTAAAATATTACATATATTTTTTAAATTTCTAAAATGCTTTTCATTACCTATCATGTAGAAAAATATAGCTTTCCAAAAGAATCATATTTAATGTAGAAGTCATATATAATATTTACTTTACAAATACTGGACTGCCATAATTATTAATCAGTTTAAAGCTCATTAGGGTAAGTCTTCACTGGCCAACTTTTTATTTATTAGTTAAATTTTGGCCTAGAGCAATAAGTCTTCTTTCCTAAGATTTTATTCCTAAGACCACAATCTTTCTTTTCCCATTAAAAAGAGGAGTAAGGGTACTACTGCTTTCCCCCACCCTATTTTTGTTAATCAATATGCTCCTACCTAATAATATGTCGACAATTAATAATACAGACTTACTGTGCTTTTTCACCAAGTTTAACCTGTTATTTCGGGAAACAGAATATTTACAAGTGGGTCTTCAATTCTTTGATACATTCCAAATGTTATCAATATGTCATGGCCCAGATGAATTCGAAATACCAATAGAAAATCATTTCCGGAGTTAAGTACACACCATATATTTTAAAGAGTGAATAACTATAGGGAGTTTGGGAACTGTGGGCATTCTTTAAAAACTAGTGTTCTTGTTTTTCTTGTGTATGTGTTGTATGCATCTGCATAGGGTTATAATTTTTATAGTTCTGGTTACAAAAATATAAAATCAAATTACACTCCCTCACATCCCCACAAAGTGGTCAGCAAGAATATATATATATATATATATATCCTAAAAACTTACCACAATATTTTTAATGTCAGTAAAATATTTCTTAGAGAAAACAATAAAACAACTGAAAACTTGGATTATTAGGTTTCAGGTTCATTACAAAGCCAAATCAAATGTGTAATTTAGCAATGGTATAGTAATTAATATATTATTTTTCAAATGTATTATTTTCAGGACTCAACACCTATAGCACTTTAAAATTCAACTGTATAAAATATGATGCAAACAATGATACCTGCTCAACTTTATACATACATCTTCACAGCTAAAGACCCTTTTAATAATTTTAAGTTATGTTTAACATTTATGAACCCATTTAAGAGAGCATAACATGTTATGCAGATGCTAACTTAATACATCATGCATTACCTAAAAATTGTTCTGAATAATATATATTGTGTTACATATGCAAAATTATTTTTAGACAGTAATTAGATTCCATTGATTCATCAAATGATTAAATCATAACAAAGGTGAACACAATTTTTACTCTTCTAAGTATATGGAAATCTATAAGAATGTACAGTATAAATAATTATTTGAATAACATTTGGCTTATGTATTTTAGCAAATAAAATAAGAACTGGGACAATACGGATTTTTAACTTATACCTATTTGATTCTTAGTTATTCTTTTAAAAATGTTCTTACAAAGGGATTTTGAATCAAAACATTAGATTAATTAATAATTAACTGATTATTTAATTTCTCTGAAAAATCTGTCCATAATAGCAATGGGGAAAGGACTTCAGAGTGAAAAGGGATAGACATGGTAACTAGAATAAAAAGTTCAATAAATCTAAGAGAAAATTCTTATATATATATATATATATACACACACATACATATGCATAAACATATGTATAGTTTGCTTATTATTTGAAGTATATAAGAAAAAAAGCAATATGAGAAAATAACCTATAGAGCCTTCTTTTTTTTTTTTTTACATCATTCATAGTTAAATATTTCAAGTCTAAACTGACAGCTGTACTTCCTTTTGCTTCCTTGCTTCACACCTGAAAGGAATTCAACACTAAAAAAGAGGTGAGGATTTAAGTGAGTAATTCACAAATAAAAATTGTTGGAAAGTTACAAAATACCTAAAGTCACATAAATCATTTCTAATGTTTTATTCATCTTTAAAACAGAAGCCAATATTTCTATTTCACCCTATTTTATGCAGCTGTAGGATACAGTCCTGAAACAATTCAGTGTAAGAGTATTTTTACATAAATTGTAAGCCATTTTATTTAAATTATGTGGTCGACCAACCATGGCTATTTTGCTGGATTAGTACCCAAGGCGATATAATTCTTAGAAGACAATTATGGTA
Organism: Balaenoptera musculus; assembly: GCF_009873245.2. Lineage (NCBI taxonomy): Eukaryota > Metazoa > Chordata > Mammalia > Artiodactyla > Balaenopteridae > Balaenoptera > Balaenoptera musculus. Next base: position 43,572,249 of record NC_045800.1, read on the forward strand.
TAGTTTTAAGAATCAAAAAAAAGTAACAAAGAATCACTTTTCACCAGGAATCAAACTTTTAGTTGACATCCCATAAAACAGTTTCTCAAATTGTCTGGTGAAAGAAGAACTGCAAGAAACAGGCAGGCAAATATCTTCCCTCCACTCCCAGAGACAACAATATTGACTGGACCCAGGCACTATGATTTCTCCTGCCTCTTGAATTTATTCTCTGTTCCACAATTCTGTCTTCTAGTCTGATCCCACTGGTAACCCCTGCCAATGGCAAACCAAGAAAAAGAATCTTACATGTGGCCCGCTTACCTGATGTGTCTCTAGTCCCTGGATCCCATCTTCTGTTCCCTAGATTTATTAACAATAATGTCATGTTCTCCTCATCCAAATGTCATTTATGTACTCAAGTTGTTGTATCTTGTTTGTACCTGAAGTCTTTGGATAGACTTTGGCACTCCAGATATGAGATATTAAATAGCAGAGACCAGCAGATCTCAAACAGGTTGTAGTGATAGCCTTATCTACATGCGACTGTGGTTTGTGAGACTTTAACTTGTAGGGGTTTTTGTCTGAGGACTTTAAAACCCTCACTGGAAACATGTGTTAGGATTTGTCTTTCTCTAATGGTCCTCTATTAAAATGCAAAACAACCTGTTAAGCAATCCATTAAATAATGGACTTAGTGTGAATGGATTTTCTCAGGTAGCATGGAGGAATTTAATGTAAACACAAACAGTGTATGTGGGAGAGGAGCCATTCTGATTTTAAGACTATAGAACAGAGATGAGAATGTATATAACATTGTAGTTGATGAAAAAATATATTTATCTGATATTTGTGAAATCACTTTAAGAGATAATATCTTCTAAAGATATGATGTGTTTTATATCAGAGCACAGAGGAGGAGGAGAGTGGAGAAAAGATGAGTCATGGCTTTTAGGTTTTCTTGGACAGAGCTTGGGTAATCATTTTTTAAAACTGGCCATAATGGACACTCAGATTTTCTAATAGATAGTATATTACTTTGAAAAAAACTGTAAGAAAATATATCATTAGGGGAAAGTTCAATGTTTCCTTTGGTATAGATGGTAGCTAAAGATGGTTCAAGGGTAGAATTATGCAAAATATTATTCATCACAATGGCTCCACAAAGATTCTCTCTCTCTCACCCCATGGGGACAGGGGTTATATAATAGAAAAAGAAGTATCTAGAACTTCTAAGCAAAATGCTATATATTTTTATACAAAGAAGTGGATTGTCTTTGCTATCAGTGATGTCATTACTTTACAAAAAGTCTAAAATGTGGCAGGAATCCTGGACCATGTGGCATCATGTTTCAATCTCAATATATCAATCATAACACCTGTTATTTGGGGTTAATATAAAGCAAAAATATTCCTTTTTTTAGGTTAAGACTAGGATTAAACTAGTTTTGGGATTTCCTTCTCAGGTTTCCCACTTCTTAGGGTGTTATCAACCAAATAGCTAAAGAGGTTGTGGAGTTTCAAAGAAAACAAAACTCCACCTAAAAATTAGCATATAATTCACATCAATATGTGCCTTGTATTACCTGAGAGGTCATATTTTCTTAAAGCATGCAACCTGCATTTCTTAATTTCAACATGCACATAGTTTAAAATAGTAGTTAACCAATGTATATGCAGTTGAATAAAGTGTCTCTTTTTTTTAAACAAAATAAGAAATACAGTATACTCTTCCTCTATCTATATTTGATGCTGTGCTGTTTCGTGCAAACCTTTTAAGTAGTAAAAAGGCTGTAAATGTTTACTATTGTGAAAACATGTTCTGTATAAGCAGCATTGTATAAGAAAATACTATAAAATAAAGAAATCAGAACACTGATACCAGAATGTCAATGAATACCACACATATTGATGACCCCAACAATGAATGACCAACTTCCTTTACCTGGAAAGAGTGAGAGAAATTAACAATTTCATGAAAATGTCAGTTGCAAAAAAAAAAAAAAAGAAATGACCAATTTTAACACTGGGTTCAGGATTTCATCAATCATTTCCTTCACTTTTATGGCACATTTATGAAGTTTGATTAATGAAAACAAAGAGAATTAATAGAAAAAAACTGTAGGGATTTTACTTTCTCTTTTTATAATTTCATGTAAGCTACTTGAATTACTTTGTGCTGTAAGGAAAACATGTAAATATATGAAATAAAAAGATCAGCATGTTAAACTCTTTTAAAGATTTTAAATCTTTTAAAAATTGTCCTCCATTCAGTGAGGAAGAGGTAATCATAATGTTTACTTAAAGATATCCTTTAACCAAACCCATCAACAAACTGATTTTTTAAAACGTATTAATGCTCAATAATTGTGAAGCATTTCCATCACCTTAGTTTTAGTGCCTCCTAGTTTTAATCTCAAATGGCCACCATCCAGCACTTCAAATACACAAATGATAGAAGGTTGGTATTTGAGAATAGCCATGATCTCACAGGACAGACGTGACAATAATAATGACATTTATAATGGAAAACAAGAAAATTCAAAAGATAAATACTAAGAAAAATTTTTAGACTAATATGAGTGTACAACACCCTCCCTAACAAAAGAAAGTTCATTAGCACCAAGCCTATATTTTTCACAGGATAATTTTTGAACTAGGAGAATTGGAATCACCCATAGTGTTAAACATGCAGTTAATTGGATCCTCTTGAACCAACTTCTCCTGTTAGGGGTCATAAATAATTGTTATGCATTCTTAGGCACTAAAATTTCAGAAAAACTGTTTTAGACCCTAGAACTGAAGAATTTATTTGAAAGTCAATAACTACAAATGAGAGCTATTTATTTTCTCAGGATTCTCAATCCTCTTTAAAGCTTTTATCAAGCAAGGAGTCTGACCTTTGAGATAAACTTGCCCGTGCAGATCTAAGATAAAGCTGATTTCTGCTGAAGATAATCCATTCCTCTACACACACACACACACACACACACACACACACACACCCTCAGATTTTAGCATTATTCCTTCTCTTTCACACTGCCCCAATTTTTCTTAAGTACAATCCATCTTCTTGGCTATGGTGTCACCACTTCAGTTGTACTCTAGCCTCCCCCTATACCCTCTCCCCCCACCTGGCTTAACAGGAGGCCTGGGTACATTCAGTATCTATCCAACAACTGCATACAATTTATTTTTGGGGTGTTAACTTAGTTCAGAGCAACCCCAACTCAGAGCTGCCCTGTGAGGAAGAATACATGAGTGATAGGGCTTATTGCAGTGAGATTTAGGTCCAAATTGGAAGCTACAAGTGTATAGAGCAAAAGAAGAAGGAAAGGAAGGAGCTCCAGATTACACTAGTTGTGGCTTATGTGAAGAATACCTTGTAGTGGAGAGATAGCAAGGAGTAATGAGGCCAGATCTTGGACCTTGTCTCTCTCTGCTTTACAGGACATCCTGGGATCTACAGCACACATGTGTGAGGAAGTTAATAAACCCATCCAACATTATTCTGTTCCCACAAACGAATTGGAAATGAAATGTAACAGCAGTTTTTCTACAGAGCCAAGTATTGCAAGCGTGGAACACTAACTGGTTCATTTATTTCACTGATTACCATATGAGGATGTGAAATCTCAGGCACTGATTTTCAGTAAACCACCCTTTTAAAGTTAACTTGCCTTTCTGTTTTCATCAATGTATCCATATTCTTGCCACATAAATTTTAATACAGATTTTTAAAAATTTCCCCACAGTCCAAAAATATTGTTTGCCAAAAAATTCAAGGGCTGTTTCTATCATCGCATGCAATTTCTGCAATTAGCTAACGTGCAACTATAGGGATCAATTACATACACTACATGCAAAATCTTACCATGCTGAATAGCACTCACAATATTACTCCAGTCTTATCCCAAATTATTTCTCAACTAAAAAAGATCAGGTATTTAAATAAAAACTTCAAGCAAGGCTGCGAACAGCAAAGTCTTTCATCATTCCTGCAGATTCTAAAAAGTGTTCCATTCTCTCTACACTCACAGTGCTTTGTTACATGGGCAGCATAGGGAAAAATAGAAATGAAAGAAAACGACAATGTCCTTGATATCGTGCACTTTCAAAATAGAAGGGGAACCCCCTCCCCAGTTTACATTTAATAAAACAAGCCAAGTCTCCATGCACTGATTCTGGGCATTAAGAGAACTCGCATGGGGAAAACTTTTGCGGGGGAAATGAAGGTGATTTCCAAGCTGCTATTGCATTTATATATGACACTGATATTTATTTCCCATAATTCTTGCCCACAGGAAACACATCCTTTAAGAAACTGAATAAAATCAAGTTGGACCTTTTCAAAACATCTGCAAGCTATCAACTTCCTGGAAAAGCTTAAATGCCCCCAACACAATCGAATAAATGTAAAGAGCGAGGCATTCCGGCGATGAGCGGCGGAAGGCAGTCCACCTTGAGAGTGCTGTGAATCTGGTTGCTCTTAAGCCTGAATCCGAAAAGGGGAGGGTGCAACGGGAAATGAAGGGGAGAAGAATGCCTCCGCTCGGTGAAACCAGACACCCTTTTGGAATCTGGGCTGAGTGCTAGAATCAGGATCCCACCCCCTTGCCTACCTCCAGGCTCCAGTAAGCAGCCGCTGGTTTCCTCCCCTCGGCTCCTTCCGCAGCAGCGGACACAAGGATCCTGAGCAGCCAGGAGCTTGAGTCCCGCAAAGCGCTCGTGCCAAGCGCTTCTCTCGACTTACCAAACGAGGAAAGGGACAGAGACGCGCAACCAGGATGTTGGTTAAAATCCAGTTTTTAGGCACCAGCGTCCCAGAAGGTTCCGACTCTTCTTCTGTACTCTTGCCCAGCTCTTTCGCCTGGCAAAGGGTTACCCAGGGACCTGGGAGCCCCTGGCAGCCGCTCCTTCTCTTTGCTCTGCCTGATCGCTCCAATCTCCGCCGCCGCTGCCACACTGCGCGCCCCTCTATCCACTCACCACACAGCGAGGAGGCCTGGCAGAGACAGCGCAGGGGGAGGAGAATGGATTAAACGGATAGATTTTTCGGGTAAGGGAGGGAAAACTTTGATGTTGGAACCGCACACACAGGACTGAGAAGAAACCAAAACAAGTTGCAGGTGCCAGGGGCGGAGAGGACGCTTGCACCAGCTGAGATAAATCACCCCCGACCGAAACCAGGGAGAGGAAGCTCCCTGTTCCCTGAGCGATCCCGAGCGCACCTCGTAATCTCTGGTCTTCGAGTCCACCGGAAAAGCACAGGGCATGTGCAGCCCTGTTGGTTCTCTCCTGGGGTGCAAATACCTAATGCGCCTCCCGCTGGAGAGGCTGGCGGGGACTCGGTGCAAAGAGGACAGAGACAAACGCAGACCCAGGAAGAGCGAGAAGAACCGGAGCTGCCGCCTGCAAGAGCAGAGGCGCGACTCCCTTCAGGCAAAGTGACTGCTACAAAGTCTGTGCCCCCCTGCGCAGGGACGGACACCTTTAAGGACCTGAACAGACGTCAGCACCAGCTGAGCTCGAAGGGTGAACGCCAAGGCTCCCCGCCCCGCAGGTTGTAGCGCGCAGAGGGCGACCTGCTTGCGCCGTTGAGTGACTCACTTAGGGTAGAAAACAGCGCTGGTGGCGCTGCGGAGTGTCAACCCCCCAGCCCATCATCGTAAATGGTATACCGATGGTATTACTGCCGTAGGTGTGCTTACCGGATTGAACAGAGCCAGAGCTGCGTGGAGAGGGATCTGGCCACTCTGCGCGCACCCAGTATTGGGTCACCAAGGCACTCAACACCTCGTTTTAAGGGAAATCACCTCCCTCTTTCGCTATGGTTTGAGTCATCATTCTGATTCATTTCGCAAAGTTAGTTGAAATACACCGAGACGCCTTTTACATAAAGGGAATTAAATTTTTCGATCTTGAAATTCCAATCAAGACAATAATCTCCCCTTTACCCCCACATGCCTACCTACTCCCTAATTCAGAGTTACAATGGGTGTACCTATTTGACGTGTAGAAAATGACCCTAACTCCTTTTCTTAGTTGATTTTCATGCTTAGATACTCATTAGGAACTTAAAGAGCCTTTGCACAAGGAAGTAGTATTTCTACGTTACTCTAAGTGTCATTTTCTAACGTTTTTGTGACTATTTCCAGGTTGGCGGTGAGGAATTAAATTCAAAGTCAAAAATGTGATGAAAAGGGAATTTTTTTTTTTATCGTTTGTAAAATAATCGAATATGTTTACAACTGAGTTTTACATTTTTGCCTGAACAATGATGTAATGTATATCAGCTATATTTTTGAAGTTACAGAGTAAGGTTAAACGGAGGTGGAAAAATAATTCAGAAAACAGGATTCACATTTCCACAGCCCTCTCCTAAATTTCCCTTCAGGAAAAATAAATTACCAACTGAGGGCACTTATTAGGGGAGTAGTTGTCCTGGCTCTGTTCTGGGCACCTTGAGACTTGGCAGTATCCAGAGTAGTGAAGAAGGTATAATAGAATGGAAAGTCCCAAGACCAAAAGAACCTATGGTTGTGAAGAGAAGATAACACTTACATTTTTCCTCTTTGTGCATTTCCAGCCTAACCAAGATAGATTCCCCTTGATCCCAGTCACTCCAAGTCTTTTAAAAGTGACAAATACAAACTCCTCCAGAGCAGTCTCCATATTTGCGCCCTCGCGCACGACCGCCCGGTGGTCCTCCCTCTAGCGGCCATCTAGAGGAAACACTCGTGTGTGTGTGTGACACGCGAGCGTGCGTGCGTGCCGGTGTGTGTGTGTGTGTGTATACACGCAAGCGTGCGTGCGTGCCGGTGTGTGTGGGAGGGTTGATCCCTGAGAGAACCCACAGATATCTGTTGGCTCTCCATAATCCCCTCTTCGGCCTAGCTAGGACCGTTCGCCTGGACACTGCAGCTCTAGCGTTACTTCTAGAGCTTGGTTTCTTCCTCAGACGTTGGCCCTGAGTTGGGAGGGTCTGACTAAACTTCACCTAGAGGCATTGCTGTAAATGCGTTGGAAACTTTGGAAACTGGCAACAGCGACAGCATTTACGCTCTTCGTAGTGAATATACTCAGAAAGATAGAAGTTGGAACTGGGGAGGGGAGCAGAACATCGAGGGGGTTTAGAAAAGCATCAACAACATAAACCAACTAGTTATTCTTCGAATAATTTCTAGTGAAACTTCCTAATAAGTCAGGGGACAGAGTTAATTTGTTTTGTTAACGCCTACACCCTGCACTCCCGCTTGGTACAGCGTCTTCCAAGTTTAGCGCTCCCTCTAAAAGCTTCTGGGTTGGGGGGAGGGCTTCATCACAGTAAAAACAGTGAAGGCTTGTGTCCGCCTGCCGTTGTTCCCTGGAACCAAGACGGTCCCTACGCACCCCCCATCTCCACGATTTTCGTGGCTTTATGGGCGGTCAGTGAATTCAGGGATCGTCACTTGTGGCCAGTGCAGGCAAGCGTATCTGGAGAATCCCCCGGTTTTACTTCTGACTCAAGAGTCAGGGTATGAGGCGAGGGGCAACAGGGACTGAGGTGGAGACACGGACGCGTCCAGGCCTCCAGTGGGGAGGGAGCAAACCCGGAAGGCACTCGGCGGGAACCCCCTTCCCGGCAGGAGCCTCAGGGTGCCCTGGTCTCAGTTGGCGGGTCGGTGTTGGTTCACTGGAAGGAAAGAGACACCTCAACCCCTTAGGGATCAGATCGTCACAAGCCTAAAGGCCGGACCCCAGCGGCGCCCTTTGCCAAGTGGGCGGAGAAGGGTCGCGTTGGCCAAGAGGAAAACCCCTTGCCCCTCAGAGTCAGCCCTATGCCCACCCGCAAGTCGGCCTGTGTGTACGAATCCCGAGTCCCCACTTAGAGGTTGAGTCGCTGTCCCAGAAGCTGAGTCGCTTTCCCAAAGGCAGCAACGCTCAGGAAGATTTTCTAGCGCGCAACATTGCTCCCTCTCTCACGCCACTCCCACCCCCACCCAACCACACACACACGGTGGCTGTGACTCGAAAGGACACAGAAAGGGCCTCGCTCTCTGCTGTTCCCTCCAACGGGCCCCGGCAGCTGCCCGGGAGGGGAGCCCCGGCGCTAAGCCTCTGCGCACGATGTCAAGATCTCCCGGGCAGACAGGAGCGCGCGGCCGGAGCCAGCCGCCGGGAGGATCGCGGCTATAGTCTAGGCGTCCGGAAACAAATGCCGGATAGCTTCTCCCGCGAACTCGGGGAGCCGGCGCTGGGCGACCTTGCCTTCCCCAAGGGAGCCAGCCCAGCTAGCATAGGGGGAGGGGCCACCAAACGCGGGACAAGGGCGCCTCCCGCGCTGCCGGGCGCGTCAGGAACTGCAGCCCGCGCGCCCTCTCCCGCCCGCCCGCCCTGCGCGCTGTTCTCCTGGCCTGAGCGGTAGGCGCTGCGGAAGAGCCTAAGTGAAGGGAGGAGCCCCGCGCGCCTTTGTATGAGGTCCCTCCTCCCCTATTTCCCTTCTGGGACACCGACTCTGCATCCCAACCAAATCCTCGGGTCCTGCTTGTTCCTCTGAATCTGACCCGGATTCACCTGCACCCCCGTCCTGAGTAACAGGCGACCTTAGAGAGGGTGGAACAACAGGATGGGCACTAACTAGCGTGAGAACCGTTTCTGTAGATCCAGGGATCATAGGATCAGGTTTCCAAAAGCTCTAGGAAACAACTTCCTCTTGAATATGTCCTAAAGGATCAGCCTTCTCTGTTGGGGCTTGTGATCAGTCAGAGCAAAGCTTCCTTCACTAATGTAAGCATGCCTTCCCTTTTTGTTTTTTTTTTTTTCCTCCCTTGTGCTTTAAGTCTAAGAATCAAAATTTGTAGTATTGGATAGACTAACAATTGTTTTTGCTTCTACAAGCTAAATGATAAATTTTATTTATTTTCTGTCCTAAATTAGTGAAAATATCTTGGTGCAATACCTACAGTAAAAGAGTTACATATTAACAGGAATTAATTAGATTAAATTTGCATGATAGTAAATAGTATTGAATTTCCTTTTATTATAATCTCCTTTAGTTATTAAAAAATCTTAAGACAAATCATTTCCTTAGATCTAGAAAAAATTCATCTATAACGTTAAAACAGAAATACTACCTTTAAAGTATCATTCATTTAAAACTACATTTTATGTGTATTAATATTCTTCTAGATTAAATCATGATACTTGGAGATCCTGACTGAGAATGCTAAAAATAAATATGAAAAAGATATTCGGGAAATGATGGGCATTTGGAGGGAAATATTTAGGGAAATATCCTGCAACTGAATATTTGCTTTGTTATATATATATTTTTAAAGAGTTGATATTTAATATTAACATTATTTTTATTTTATTTTAAATTTATTTTAAAGGTTATACTCCATTTATAGTTATTATAAAATATTTGCTATATTCCACATGTTGTACAATATATCAAAGTAGCTTATTTTATACCTAATAGTTTGTACCTCTTAATCCCTTACCCCAATGTTCCCCCTCCGCCCTTCCCTCTCCACTAGTAACTACTAGTTTGTTCTCTATATATGTGAGTCTGCTTCTTCTTTGTTACATTTACCAGTTTGTTTTAGTTTTTAGATTTCACATATAAGTGATAGCATACAGTATTTGTCTTTTTCTGTCTGACTCATTTCACTTAGCATAATGCCCTCCAAGTCCATCCATGTTGCTGCAAATGGCAAAATTTCATTCTTTTTTATGGCTTAGTAGTATTCCATTGTATGTATACCTACCACATCTACTTTATCCATTCATCTGTTGGTGGACCCTTCGGTTGCTTTCATATCTTGGCAGTTGTAAATAATACTGCTATATGGGATTTTCCTGGCAGTCCAGCAGTTAAGACTCTGCACTTCCACTGCAGGGAGCACCAGTTCAATCCCTGGTCAGGTAACTGGGATCCCCCATGCCCCAAGGTGCACCGCCCAAAAAAATAATGCTGCTATGAACATGGGCATGTATATATCTTTTAGTATTAGTGTTTTGGAGGGATTTTTTTGTATATATACTGAGAAGTAGAATTGCTGGTTCATACAGTAGTTCTATTTTTTAGTTTTTTGAGAAGCCTCGATACTGTTTTCCAGAGTGGCTGCACCATGTTTCATTCCCTTCAACAATGTCTGAAGGTTTCCTGTTCTCCACATCCTCACCAACATTGTTATTAGTGTTCTTTTTGTTGATAGCCATTATGACAGGTGTGAGGTGATATCTCATTGTGGGTTTGATTTGCATTTTTCTAATAATTAGTGATACTGAGTATCTTTTCATGGGCCTGTTGGCCATCTTTTCAGTTCTTCTGCCCATTTTTAAATTGGGTGTTTTGGTTTTTTTTTTGATGTTGAGTTGTATGAGCTGTTTATATATGTTGGATATTAACCACTTATGGGTCATATCATTTGCAAATATTTTCTCCCATTTCATAGGTTGTCTTTTCGTTTTGTCGATGGTTTCCTCTTCCATGCAAAGGAGAAGAAAAAGAAATAAAAGGAATCCAAATTGGAAAGGAAGAAGTAAAACTATCACTGTTTTCAGGTGACACGATGCTATACATAGAAAAATCCTAAAGACGCCACCAGAAAACTACTAGAGCTCATCAATGAATTTGGTAAAGTTGCAGGACACAAAATTAATATACAGAAATCAGTTGCATTTCTATATACTAACAACAAACTGTCAGAAAGAGAAATTAAGGAAACAATCCCAGTTACAATGGTATCAAAAACAATAAAAACCTAGGAATGAACCTACCAAAGGAGGTAAAAGACTTGTGCACAGAAAACTATTATAAGACACTGATGAAAGAAATTGAAGACCATAAAAGGAAAGGTATACTGTGTTCATGGATTGGAAGAACTAATATTGTTAAAATGACCATACTACCCAAGGCAATCTACAGATTCAGTGAAATCCCTATCAAAATACCAAGGGCATTTTTCATGGAACTAGAATAAATAATTTTAAAATTTGTATGGAAACACAAAAGACCCTGAATAGCCAAAACAATCTTGAGAAAGAAGAATAGAGCTGGAGGTATCATGCTCCCTGACTTCAGAGTATACTATTGTATGGTCAGGTCACTCAAGATGGCTGTTCTCTTGCTCTCTGTACATCCCCTGCTCGACCAGTGCCTGCTTCACCTACATCCTACTCACATGACTGACCTTCCTACACACTTGCTCCCACCCCAGCTAGTGACTGTTCTAACCTTTAGGTCAGAACATCTCCACCATGATAGCTTATCAAAGAGGTAGTGAGGGGCATGCCTTTCTGCTAGTTTCCCTGGTAACCCATAAGCCAACCTAACTCAATTCCCCCTTTAACTGGTAACCTCCTCCTTCCCCCAGGAGAGAAGACTGCCATCGTGTCCTGCCCACCATCTGCCACATATGGTGCAGTGTCACTCCAGGACCTTGCTTCAGACATATAAGATCCCCCTGTCCATTAAACCATTGATGTCTCTGTCGCTGACCCTGGGCTCTTTCTTTGGTCTTGAAGCTAGGCAAGTATAGGCCTTGCAAGCCTGTGGGGTACAACCCAACAACTGCAAAGCTACAGAAATCAAAACAGCATGGTACTGTCACAAAAACAGACACTTGGATCAGTGGAACAGAATAGAGAGCCCAGAAATAAACCCAGGCACTTCCGGTCAATTAATCTACAACAAAGGAGGCAAGAATATGCAATGGAGAAAAGACAGTTTCTTCAGCAAGTGGTGCTGGGAAAACTGGACAACTACTTACAAAAGAATAAAATCAGAACACTCACTAACACCATATACAAAAATAAACTCAAAATGGATTAAAGACCTAAATTTAAGACTGGATACCATAAAACTCCTAAAGGAAAACATGGGCAGAACACACTTTGACATAAATCGTAGCAGTATTTTTTGGATCTGTCTCCTAAAACACAGGAAATAAAAGCAAAAATAAACAAATAGAACCTAATTAAACTTATTTTTATTTTTAATTATGGTAAAAAAGCACATTACATAAAATTTACCATTTAACCATTTTAAAGTGTACATAACTGAGCAGTGCTAAGTTTATGTACATTATTGTTGACAGATCTCCGAAACTTTTTCATCTTGCAAAACTGAAACTCTGTACCCATTAAACAACTTCCCCTCTTCTCAGCCCCTCTCTTTCTCTCTCTCTTTTTTCTGAATGTAAGTAACCATCTGAAAGCCAGGGAGGCTTTTGGTTCCTACCAGGAACCAAATCAGCTGGTACACTGATCTTTAATTTCTTAACCTCCAGATTTGTGAAAAATAGATTTCTGTTGTTTAAGAACACCCAGTCTGTGATATTTTGTTATGACAGCCTGAGCAGACTAATACGTTTGTTAATTCCACTTTTAATTTTTTGATGAATCACCTCACTGCTTTCCAGCAGCTGCACCATTTTACATTCCCATCAATAGTGCACAAGGGTTCCAATTTCTCCACATCCTTGCCCACACTTGTTGCTTTCTGTTTTATTGATAATAGCCTTTCCAGCAAGTGTGAGGTGATATCTCGTAGTTTTGAGTTGCATTTCTCTAATGATTAATGATATTGAGCATCTTTTCATATGCTTGTTGGCCATCTGTATATCATCTTTGAAAAAATATTCAAGTCTTTTTCCCATTTTTAAATCTGGTTTTTTGTTGTTGAGTTGTAGAAGCTTTCTATACTTTTTGGATTAACCCCTTATCAGATATTCGATTTGCAACTATTGTCTCCCAGTCTGTAGGTTTCCTTTTCACTCTGTTTATTGTGTCCTTTGTTGCACAGTAGTTTTTAAGTTTGGGGTGTGAGTGTGTGTGTGTGTATCTTTATATTAAACTATTATCTTGTCTCAATGATAGCTTTCATAGTTTGGAAATTCACATGTAACAATTGAAATTCTCAATATCAATATATGAATTTTGCTGATAAGTCATGATTTTTTCCTACTCTGTATTAATTATGAAAACTATCCTCCTGATTAACTTGCTCTATATTTCAAAATATTATTTGGTTGTGGCTTATTTTACTTATTGCTGAACTGTTGATGGTAATGATCTCATATATTTTTAGTTTTTGAAATTTTAGTATACTTCACATATTAGGGAAGAGTAATATATTTGTATAATGAGCATCTGAGGCTTCTTTTTTAAAGTTACTATAAAATATTCTACATATAAACAGGAAAACATATTTATTTTAACTACAATGAAAACTTCAACCAATCCAACTTTAGAAAAAAAACGAGCGATTCATTTGATAAATGAAAACAATTAAAATATATGTGTATTGAATTACAGGCCCTATTAAACTTCTAGTAGGGCATTCTTTTGCATTGTTATTTGTGCTGCATTCATATATGAGGTTCATATCTTGACACACTTTCAAATCCAAGCAGAATTAAGACATTCTTTACTGGACTACTTTGTTCTCTCTCTAAAGCAATTATTTTAATCTCAGATTTTATATTTTGTTTCCAAATTAGGAGATAATCTGATTAAATGAATGATAAAATAAGACTTTAGGGCCCTATATAATTATGCATCTTTTATAATAAAGTTCAGTTGTGTCAAATATATGTATACAATTCCAGGAGGGAAGGAGAGGAAGAATATATTTATAAAATATATCAATCCACATTAAATATGGGACAATTTATTTAGTTTACTATTTTCAAATTAAGAGATTCAGATAAGTTTTGATTGAGGTATTTATGGGTTTATATGTTTCAAATAATCGAGTTTGGATTATCTTTTGTTTGAGAAAACTTTGCATCCCCAATTTTAAAAATACAGAGAGCTTTGCTTATATAATACATGTTTAGTTTCCTAATTAATGTCAGTTTTCTCAGGGACATCCTTACACTGTGCACAGTGTAATCTGACTCTTTGGGTGAGAAGCTAAACAAGAAGATCTGTGACCAACCACAGGTTGTTGTAGATGGCACTTATAAAAATTTTCTGTAGGAACTTGCACGTTATCTTTCTTTTTGCCCTCCCTAGAGATGTAACTATTTTCTATTTGGACAGCAATCATGGATTTACTATGTCCACAAAAGCCCAGAATATCCTTAGACTAAAATGTTCTGTGTCCATGCAAACTTGTATACGTCTAGATGCCATTTCTAGAGCTAAATATAATCAAGAGAAATAACTATTGCAAATCATATTGACAGCAATAACCATCTTAGACAGTGATGATTAAAAGGATATTGAACAAAATACCAGATGCTGAGACTGTTTCCTGTAAGCATAATATGCAAATAGAATGTTACAAGAAAGTTACATTCTGACACAACTTGCAAACTTAGGATATCTGGTCCAGTAGGAATGAGCTCTATCAAATTAAAGGGGAAATAATTTCTTATTTACCAACAAATGTCACACAATAAAGTCTATTATATCCTCTTTATAGCTATTGTATAAAATTATGTTTAAATCAACTTTAAAATCTTGCTCTGCATGTACAGTTATTCTCCTACATTTAATTGTCTTAATGTCCCAACATTAAAGGTTCCCTCTAGTTATTTTTACATATAGAATATCTGGACTGGGTGAGCATTTAAAAAATTACTATGGCAATCTTCCTTCTGCTGTCCAGGACTGATAAAATCACTTTCCAGGAACCCTGGGAAAATTAGACTGATTGAGAAGCAATCATATCTTTGAGTTTGCTTTAAAATTCCTATGGGATTGAAGCTAAGTTAACAAGGTTGTTAGAAGGAAAAAACGCTTTAAAAATAGAGGGAACTATATTAATTTATATATCTTACATAAACCCTAAGTTTCAAGTACATAGTATACGGTAGATTTGGTCAATAATACTAGTGTAAGTTTTAAAGTGAAAGAACAATTATTTCCTTTCCCTATTCCTTTTGCTTAAAAATATTGTCCTTCAGAATTTAGTGACAGCAATTGATGAAAAATCATACACAATATATTTATTCACAGGTAAATTCAGAAAAATATATTTCTTGGTTGCTTAAAATTTGTATTTCCTATAAATCTCATCTCTTACAATAATTTTTTAAAAGTACCTTGACAAGCCAAATATATTCTTGAATATTTGAGCAGCTTATGTTAAAAATGTTTTTTTTTTTTCTCTGCCACCTTCAGTGACTGTCATAGGAAACAGATGCAAATAGCATCTGCTTCCATGGCTGATGCCAAGGTGGTACTGGATCCTTGAAATGTCCACAGGGTCTGTCTGGACAGTGATGAGCATTCTGTGGGCCCATTTATGCTGTTAAGCTCTGCAGTAATAGAAATACTGTTAAACAATCTTATGTTTTTATGGTTATCAGTTTTGTCTATAGTACTAAACTGTAAAAATGATATTAATGACATACTTTTCCAAAAATATGTAAGCATTCCCCAAGTACCTTTACACTAACTATTTATAGCTAATCAGCAAATTACAAAATTACAGGAGGAATAGATAAAAATATGTATACTTTTCAGGATAGTTTTCCTGTGTCCTCATCCTTTAGTTGTACTTATTATCAATAATAGTATAACTAACATTTATTTACTATTTCTTGTTTGTTAGGTTCTACCCTAAACATTTTACATATATCACCGCATTATTTCCCAACAATGAATAAGCACAGCTAGGATGATTATTCCCACTTTGCAAATACGGAAATTGAAGCATAATACTACATACATACATATGTAATATGTACATACTACATTTTAAAGGCATAATACTATGGACAAATTCTAAGAGCTGGATCCAGGATGTGATTGTGGTCCAGGTCTGGAATCAGGATGTGACTGTGGTAGGTAAAATGACTGTCCCCAAAGAAGTCTACATCCTAATCCCAGGAACCTATGAACATGTGAAGTTTCATGGCAAAGGAAATTAAGATTGACAATAGAATTAAGATTGCCAAAAAGCTGACCTAAAAATGAAAAGATTATCATAGATTATTGTGGTGGTCGTGAGAAGTGGAAGAGAGAAGCAAAAGCAGAGGTTAGAGTGATGTTATGTGAGAAGGACTCAACCTACATTTGCTGACTTTGAAGATGGAGGCTGAGGGCATGGGCCAAGGAATGGTATGGCCTCTAGAAGCCTGGAAAAAGCAAAGAAACAGATTCTCCCTAAGAACCTGTAGAAACGAATGCACCCTACCAAACTTAATTTCAGCCCAATGAGATCCATGTCAGACTTCTGTAAATATTATATTTACAGAATACAATATTATATTCTGTAGTTAAGCCACTAAATTGGTGGTAATTTTTCACAGCAGCAATAGGAAAGCAATACACTGATTCAGGTCTTTCTGAATCAGAACCCTCACTCTTAATGCCTGCACTTTTTTGGGTGAGAAGAGGGTTATCTACAAGGACCAAATAAGAACTCTTTGGAGACAAAAGAAAAGAATCCAGGGGAGGTTTGACACTGATTCTATTTCTTCTACACTAATGAATGCACATACATCTTGCAGAGGATATAGGTCAGAAGTACACTTATATATGACCTTTGCAATCAATTTGCAAAAAACAAAAAATCACTTTATATAAAATCACATGGGCTATTAAATTATTTATTTATCTAGTTAATTAGTTATCAGATTGCCTTGTTCTGAAAGTTATGTATTTAAGCACACAACCTAGGACACAAAACAAACTTTCAAAATAAGGGAGAGATCAAAGGATAGAATAAGAATTAAAAATTAAGGCGTCTGCAGTGAAGTTAGTATATAAAGTGCATAAATCATTAAAAAGAAAAATCATCACAGATTTAAAAAGGGGGTACTCCTTGTGTTTCTTACAAAAATTGCACCTAATAATTAAGGGCAATCAAATGTTGAAAACAAATAAATGAATTATACTCTGGTCAGGAAGTAGAAATTCTATAGGCTATAGGGAGCCTCCCAGAAATTTGATGATGCAATAAATCTGAAAAAACTAAATTCCAAAAAGGGATGAGCACTTCTTGAGAGAAGTAAGTTCCACATCTGGTGGTATGAGATTAGGAAAGGCAAATACACCATACAGGGGGATGAGAAGAAATGCCTTAAATTTTAGCAAATTTTTAATGTGACACATGAGTGAGCCTGTTGGATTAGAATCCAGAGGAGCCTCACAGATCTGATTTGAATGCAACTGCTAATTCTTTCTCACATGCCATTTACTGAGGGCACAAAAAGCACTGTGATGAAGGCTGAGGAAAGGGCAAAAGGCCTGAGAAAGATATACAAACAGGATATCGGATTATCTTAGTCCTTTTGGGCTGCTATAATGAAATACCACTTACTGGGTGGCTTACAAATGACAGAAAGTTATTTCTCACAGTTCTGGAGGCTGGAAGTCCAAGATCAAGTTTCCAGCATGGTCAAGAGAGGGTCTTCTTCCAGGTCATAGACTTTTCATTGTATCTTCACATGGCAAAGGGCAAGAAATCTCTCTGGGATCCTTTTCATAATGGCACTAATTCCATCAATGAGGGCTCAGCCCTCATGACATGACCTAATCATATCCAAAGGCACCCATGTACTAATTTAATCATTGTGGGCATTAAGTTTTCAACATATGGATTTTGGAGGGACACAAGCATTCAGACTACTGCAAGGGTCTTAAAGAGCTTAAGAGTGGTGTCCTGAAGGCTGGGTTTAAGGCAGGACAGTGGTAGAAAACCAGATAATAGCTCAAGGCCTTCACTGAGTCACTGGTGGCATACTAAAAGCTAGGGACCTTCAGCAGGTTATAGCAGCAGCATACAAATGTCTGGGAGCAAGTCATCAAATTGGAAATTTTTTCCTAGGTACAGAGAGAAGGGAGCTACACTAGAGAAAAAAAGGACCCCTCCCAGCTGCCTAAAATCTGAGCTGAAAAGTAGAACTCTGACATCTCACTGATGATCAGATCCCAAACACTGCTGAAGGGAGAGTTATATCTACTCTTGAAACATTTGAAAGTGGTAGTGAATAAAGCTGCGACAAAGTCTAGATCCAGCTAAACAATGCATTAGATGGACTCACCTAATCCTAGTGGCCTGATAAGAGTAAATGCATATCCCATGTAGGAATAGGTGTGAATATTATTTTCTACACTTTCTATTATCTTTTTATGCATATCCAGGGTATAATTACAGAATATAACATATTAGAAAAAATAAGAAAATATTACATATAATTAAGAAACAAAAAGTCAATAGAAGCAGATCCACAAAGTACCCAAATATTGGAATTACCACATAAGGGCTTTACAATAACTATCATAAATCTGTAGAAGGGACTCATAGAAAGGGGGGCAAAATTTGTGAACATTTGAGGAATTTCCTAGAATGTGGGAAACTCTTAAAAATAAAATACTAACTCGACATTCTAGAGCTAAAAGATAATATATTGAAAATGCATATACCACTCAATGAGTTTAACTATGGGCTGGACTTAGCTGCAGAAATTATCAATTACCTTGAATACTGGTTCATAAAAATTAACAAAAAACAGAAGTACAGAGAGAAAAAAATGAAAATTATGTTTGAGAAATATGGGACAACATCAAAAGGAAGAACATAATTTTATTTATATTTTAGAATGAGTGCAGATATTGAATAGTCAGAAAACATATATGAGATAATGAATGAGAATTTCCCAGAGATTGATGAAGCTCAGCAATCTCCAAGTAGCCTAAATACAAAGAAAGCCACACTGAGATACATCACAGTAAAATTGCTGACAGACACAAATAGAGGAAAACAACAATAACAAAATTAAGACTAACAACAGTAGCAATAACTTAAAAGACCCTAGAGAAAATTGCAAAAGATACATTGCACTCATAGGAATAACAATGAAAAGCACTGACTTCTCATTAGAAAAAAAAGACAAGACAATGAAATTATATATTTAAAGTGCTTATATTTAAAAGTCCATTAGAATTCTATATTTTTAAAAATACCCTTAAAATTAATATAAATAAAGATGTTTTAGACAGAGACAACTTGCAGGAAGTTGTATCCAGCAGACTTGCATGAGAAGAAATTCTAAAGTACTGACAGTAAATGAAACCAATAGATACCCAACAATGCAAGGAAAAATGAAGAATTTATACTGGAAAGTATTGATATAAATATGTGAGTAAAAATAGCATTTTATTACAAATTTGCTTCCAATTTTCTTAAAATACATGGAGTAGTTCATGAAAAATTAACAAAAATGTGTTGCGAACTTACAAAATACAAAGATGTGAAATAGAAGATAAGAAATACAGGCAGGAGTAAATAGAATTGTTTTGCTGTAAGGTTTTTAAATTATTATCATTATGGCCTTATTGTTTTTTAGAGCAGTGTAAGGTTTACAGCAAAATTTAGGAAAAGGTACAGAGATATCTCCTATACCCACTACGCTCACACTTGCATAGTTTCCCCCATTATGGACATCCCCCACCAGAGTGGTACATTTGTTACAATTGATGAACCTACATTGAAACGTCATAATCACACACAGCCCACAGTTTACATTACAGCTCACTCTGGGTGTTGTCCATTCTATTGGTTTGGACAAATGTGTAATGGCAGGGATCTATCATTATGGTATCACAGAAAGCATTTTCACTATCTTGAAAAGATTCTGTGCTCCCTGAGCTGATCAGATTAACTCTGGTACTGAAGTTGTGTTGAGTTGGAGCCAGTTATGAGGCTGTCACTGGGTCTACAATGGGGTCTGCAGTTATCGCTTGTCACCAGGGGTTCGGGCAGGTGTGGGTCCTCTCTAGTTCCAGGGTGGATGAAACTGCCTGCAGTATCTTGTTCAGTAGGCTCTGGGACTAGGGTGTGCTTCAGGGTCCACAATTGGGTCTTCAGACAGTGCATCTATTGTTGGGTGTGTGGACAGGTGTGGCTCCCGCAAGGTCACTTGGAGGGCTCTGGTCTGTTCACTGGATAGATCTTTGGGTGGGCAGGTCTGGTTGGTCCTGGACTGTGGCTATGAGGGGCAGTAACAGAGCCTCCTGGTTGTTTCAAGTTCCTCAGCTAAGAAATGAGGTCTTCAGACGTGGGTCTGAAGGCAAGGATGAGCACGTCTCTTACCAGGTCCCTGGGCATGCTGGACTAGTTCCTGACTGTGGCTGGAGGGGCTGGAGCTGAGTATAGGGTCCTTCAGGATCTCCTGGGGCTAACACAGTCTCTTACTGGGTCTCTTTGCCAACAATATGTTCACAGACTGTGGCTGGGAGGGGCCTGGAGTCAAGTATAGGCCTCTTTCAGGACAGCTGGGCACAGAGATGGGAGGGTCTGCTCCTGGGACCCTGGACCCTCAGGATTATTGGCAGACTGTGGCTTGAGGAAGCTGGAGCTGCCTGTGCGGTTCTTTCAGGTTTTCTGAAGGTGCAGATGGGAGTGCCTGCTGCAGGGTCCCTGTACCAACAAGACTGTTAGCGGACTGCAGCTAGGATGTGCTGGAGCCCAGTTACAGGGTCCTTTCAGAATCTACAGTCTGACCTGACCAGGTTTGGTGGGCCAACCTCCAGGGGCTTCCAGCCTGTGCTGAGATGGGCTGGGGCAGGTTCACGGGCCACTTCGGAATGCAGAGCTGGGGCTGAGGTCTATATGCCTATCACCTGATTCACAGATGGGCCTGACTCCTCCCAGGCCCCTTGGCATATGATGCCAGCGACAGAACCAAAGCCAATGGGGCTGTAGCTGAGTTCTCAGGGTATGGAGCTGTTTCCAGGTCTGCAGTTGGGACCATGGTCAGTGAGTCAACCACCTGGGTGTGAGCTTGACTTCTAAAAATGACTCTCCTTGGTCTTGGACTGTACTGAGGTTTCACAGTCTCTGGTTTCTAAAGCTCCCACACAGGCACTTTTGTTCATGGATGGATGCCAAATTATTGCGGTTGAGAGGAGGACAGGAGTAAGGGACATCTTATTCGGCCATCTTGCTAATTTCACTCTTTTCTGAGTTCACTTTAAAGCATATGTCAGCCACGCAGGATTTGACAAAAACTCACATCCATGTCTTCCAAGTAGAAGGTCAATTCCTGATACGTGGTAAAATTATTAAAATGATATCTCACCTATAGGCATGTGGACTTATTTTGGTGGTTCTTGTTTATATAATTCTGAATGTCAGTGTTCAAAATAATTGATAGCTATACTCTTCAAACAATACTAATTTATTTATTCAATCATTGATTTACTCTTTTAAACTATTTGTTGATATCTTCTGTATCCCTGCACTCATTCATCTACTAGTCTTGTTGCAACAAAGGAGGGATGCTTCTTAACAACTCGTGGCACAAAAGCTTTGAAAAGGAAGAGATAAGGAACGTAATTTTCTTAGTGTAGTGAGCTATCCTGCAATATTATAACATATTCGATATTCAAAGGCCTGCAACTCTAAATGAAGAAGATAAATTGAAGTGCTGTGACTTAAGTGCAAATTAAGCTCTCAGGAGTGTTAAAATAAAGGTTTTGCATGTAATTAATGAAGCAAAGAGAGTGTATATAATATATAGTAATTAGATTGGTCAATGGTAACACTGAGGTAACTGGTGATTTATTTATCTATGTCAGGAACAAATTTTAAAACAAACATAATCAACAGCAATTATTGTTTTATGATTATAAAGTCATATACTTAAGATTTGAAGCCTCAACATTCTTAAAAATCTATTTCATACCTTGAATCTCTCAGGAGTACTTTAGTCTAAATTATTGGAACTTTTCAGTTTAAGAGCATTTTCCATTT
Organism: Balaenoptera musculus; assembly: GCF_009873245.2. Taxonomy (NCBI): domain Eukaryota; kingdom Metazoa; phylum Chordata; class Mammalia; order Artiodactyla; family Balaenopteridae; genus Balaenoptera; species Balaenoptera musculus. Next base: position 43,593,931 of record NC_045800.1, read on the forward strand.
ATTCAGGGTTTAAGTTATATAGTATCATATTTTCTGGAGCAACTGCTTCTATTTTTTAGGTAAAATTTAAATGTATTTATTAACTGACAAGTGTATAAAATAGAATTTTGATAAAACAAGGCATATATGATCATGTGCCAAGAACAAGATTATATAGATTAAGATTATTAAGATTATAATAAGTTAATCAAATATCATAACATCAAAATGTATAAAAAGTACTGTGTACTTTTTCAATTCATTGACCAATTTCTAATTAAAAGAAATAAGAGGAGTCTTGTTTTCAATCAGAAGCTAGGAATTTTCAGCTTTTCTTATTCTATTAGGAACTTAATGCAAACAAATTTGAACTAATAAACATGGCAGACCCTTCATAATGTTTTCTCTGTCTGTCAATTCCATGTCATTTTAATTCCTCCCTCTATGCATGCTGTTCCCAAATCACACTAAGTCTTTGAGTTCTGAGTTTTTAACTTGTTCTCTATTATCTTTGCACTTGCCATTTTCTCTGCTAAAACAACCCACCTTCCTTCTTCCATTTTACGGCTTGCCTTTTCATCTTCCAGGGATCATCTAAGGTTTTGCTTTCTTGTGGAAGTCTACATTAACTGCCCTTCCCAGGTGTGCCCATTGTGCCTTGAATTCCTCTTACAGCACTTCTTACAATCTACTATATTAATGTACAATAATTGGGATAATAACATGTCTAACCCATTGCAGACTAAGATCTGTAAAGAAAGAATTGGGATAAAAAGAGTAAGCACAAGAGGTAGAATTAGGGTTTGGTTTAGAATACCAAGTATCTCAATTATCTAGCACACTAGGCACCATACATATATTTTTTGAATACGTGAATAACTAAATCTATAATAACATTCAAAATATTGGCCTTTAGTTTGTATCTTATAAATAAGCTCCCCTATATTGTGTCATAGTTCTCACAATTTTATGATATATTCCTTGCTCTGATTCCTTAGTTTTCTTAGGCTTTCTTAGGTACTTAATATTTGAGAGAACCTAAAGGGATCCATGAATCCTAGTCTTAGAAAATGTATATACCCAATATTTGCATACATTTTTGCAAAATGTATGGAAACCATGAGGTTCTGGCTTTGATCATTACTTGTGGGTAATGGCAGAAGTCCTTGTATTACCATTCATTCTTCTTGAAAGAATCACCTGATTACACTGAAATAAATATAATTAAGAACTTGAAATGAGGGAATTATGGCAGAAAAGGATTGACAGTAAACACTGAAAGACATTATAAGCATTTAGTGATGTAATTAAATAATTACCTGAATTGTGTTTACAAAATTGTAATATTCAAAAGATAACCTATTAGAGTTACAAAAAAGGTCCTGATCATGTTAGTAACATTGGAGCCATCTGATTATCCATCCCCAAATTTTCTGTTAAATATTTGAAATACAAAGTGAAATGTTAAGTTTCAAAAGCAGTTGTATTAGTTATCTGTTGCTATATAACAAATTACCCCCAAAGCTTAGTGGCTTAAAAACCACCACCATTATTAGGTTACAGTTTCTATGGATCAGGAATCTGGGTGTGGCTTAGCTGGGTCTTCTACTCAGTGTCTCACAAAAGCTGCAATCAAAGTGTTGGCTGATTTTTTAGATTCCACATATATGCATTAGCATACGGTATTTGTTTTTCTCTTTCTGACTTACTTCACTCTGTATGACAGACTCTAGGTCCATCCACCTCCTAGTAGCAGGGCAGGAATAAAGACGCAGACGTAAAGAACGGACTTGAGGACACAGTGGGGGAAAGGGAAGCTGGGACGAAGTGAGAGAGTAGCACTGACATATATACACTACCAAATATAAAATGTCTGGCTAGTGGGAAGCAGCTGCATAGCACAGGGAGATCAACTCGGTGCTTTGTGACGACCTAGAGGGGTGGGATAGGGAGGATGGGAGGGAGGTGCAAGAGGGAGGGGATATGGGGATATATGTATACATATAGCTGATTCAGCTGATTCTTTGTTGTACAGCAGAAACTAACAGAACATTGTAAAACAATTATATTCCAATAAAGATATTTTAAAAAGTGAATTGATTTAAAGAACAAATATTAAGTAATCTCATAGGTGGTAAAAAAAAAAAAAAAAAAAAAAAAAAAAACTGTTGGCTGAGTCTCTAATCATCTCAGAGCTTGACTGGGGAAAGATCTGCTTCCAAGCTTACTCAAATTTCGTTGGTGGATTCAGTTTCTTGTGGGCTGTGGGCTAGAGGCTTTTCTGAATTCTTGTCATGTGGGCCTCTCCAACATAGCAGATTGCTTCATTAAAATGTGCAAGCCGAGAAAGCAATAGAAAAAGTCCAGAAAGACGAAAGTCATGTTCTTTTGTAACTTAATCACAGAAGTGATATTTCATCACAGAAGTGATATCTCATCTATTTAATTCTATTCTATTTAATAGAAGCACATCACTAGGTACAGCCCACACTCAGGGGGATTACACAAGGGATAGAATCCCAGGAGAGGAAAATCATTGGGAGCTATGTTGACCTATCACAGTACCAGTATAAATTAAGACTATTTGTCAGAAAACCCTAAGGTAATAAAAGTTCTCACGTGGCACTGAGGCAGAGCAATAAAGAAACACAAAGAGAATATTATACTGTCTTCTATAAATCATTACTACTGTGTCCCTCTACCATAGAAAGACGGGCTTTTGTAGACCAGAGAGAGACCTCACATGGCCACTGAGTATGAGTAGCTTTTTAAGTCAATCAAGGTTATTAATAACATTTTTACTCCCATAAATACCTGTCTTCTACCTCTATTCTAATACTAACAGTACTATAAAAATAAAATAGCCATGAATATGAGAGACTCTGACTTGACCTTTACTGACTTTTATTTACTTGATCTTTATTCAGTCATGGTTGGCTCTAAGAAGAGGACTCTGGACCAAGTGTATGGGAAAGATTCTCTGACTTGAAGAGAAGCATATTAACCACATAGACAATGAAACTAAATATGTAGGACTCTATGAGCCCAGAACTGCATGTGTGTGTTCCTGGGCGGGGGGTGGGGGGGGGAGATATATAAAAAAGAAGATTTTTGTTTGTTTTCTTCTTAAAAGGACTACTCAAAATTTTAAAAGCTTCTGCTCCAAAAATAGCTTGTTTATGGACTTTGATTAATTATTCTAAGAAAGTAAATTCAGCCCACTTAATATAAAGACAAATGACAACAGAAGATGAGGGAAAGATTTGAAGTGTGGAAGGAGCTTGATTGGCTCTGAAGACAGAGGAATGAGCCATGGTCAAGAAACCTGAGCAACTACTGATGGTAAAATAAATAAATAAATTAATTAAAAATCCCTAGAGTCTCTAGAAAGGAAGGCAGCCCTCCCTACTGGCACTTGGATTTAGCACAGTGAGGTACCTGTCAGACTTCTGACCTTCAGAATTGTAATATAATACATTTATATTGTTTTAATCCACTAAACTTGTGGTAATTTGTTACATCAGCAATTGAAACTAATACTAAATGTTAAATATTAAAGCATGTTACTGTAGAAAACAGTATAGAGGTTTCTCAAAAAACTAAAAATAGAGTTGCCATATGATCCAGCTATTCCACTCCTGGGCATATACTCAGAGAAAACTATAATTTGAAAAGATACATGCACCCCTATGTTCACAGCAGCACTATTTACAATAGCCAAGACATGGAAACAACCTAAATGTCCATCGACAGATGAACAAATAAAGAAGATGTGGTATATATATCAATGGAATACTACTCAGCCATTAAAAAGATAGAAATAATGCCATTTGCAGCAACATGGATGGACCTAGAGATTATCATACTAAGCAAAGTAAGTCAGAAAGAGATATGCAAATACCATATTGTATCACTTATATGTAGAATCTAAAATACAACAAAAATGAACATATCTACAAAACAGAGACAGACTAACAGGCATAGAAAACAGACTTGTGGTTGCCAAGGGGGAGGGGGTTGGAGGACGGAAGTATTGGGAGTTTGGGATCAGCAGATGCAAACTATTATATATAGGATGGATAAACAACAAGGTCCTACTGTATAGCACAGGGAACTATATTCAATATCCTGTGATAAACCATAATGGAAAAGAACATGAAAAAGAATGTGTGTATATATATGTGTGTGTGTATATATATGTACAACTGAGTCACTTTGCTGTACAGCAGAAATTAATACAACATTGTAAATCAACTATACTTCAATAAAATTTTAAAAATCATATTACAGCTCTAGTAACAATTAAAAGACACTTACATAGTAATATACATGACATGAAATATAAATCTTAAAAATATAAACGACCAAAATACTTTTGACCTAATTTAACTTTGGTTTTTCACTAAAAGAAAATAATAAGTTTGTGAAAGCTTTCTTTATGTTCCAAAAGAGTTTATCACTTTAAAGTTGTGTACTGGGATAAAATTGTTTATTTATTGTTATGGTGTTTGCTGATGAGGCTAACAAATAAATAGATAAATAAATGTTTTGTGAGGATTTCCAAGACTCTTGTTTGAGAGATGAATAAAACCATATCAAATAATTTAAAAATTGTATCAGAGGTAATTAAATACTATATTGTTATCGGAGTTTGGAAGCAGAAAATTAATGACAAATACTTTTTCCTTATATACCATAAATCTTAAGCCTGAAACAGAAAATATTTTTACATATTATAACTATATAACTATAACCATATATATCTGTGGTAATCTGCATTTTTTACTCTGAGCAAGTTAAAACTACTCTTGTTTTTTCATGGTACCCATAGTAGTCAGCTACAATTGCAATTCATGCTGTTACTTACTGCTATTCTTAGTTTAATATTTTTTCAAGTCTAAAGCCTTTATTGGGCCCAAATCTAATGTTGTAAGTTAGAATGTTCTACCCCAAGACCTCCGTGAAAATATAAAATTCTACTTATAAAAATAAATGCCTGGGCTTCCCTGGTGGCGCAGTGGTTGAGAATCTGCCTGCCAATGAAGGGGACACGGGTTCGAGCCCTGGTCTGGGAAGATCCCACATGCCGCGGAGCAACTAGGCCCGTGAGCCACAACTACTGAGCCTGTGCGTCTGGAGCTTGTGCTCCGCAACAAGAGAGGCCGCGACAGGGAGAGGCCCGCGCACCGCGATGAAGAGTGGTCCCCGCTCGCTGCAACTAGAGAAAGCCCTCGCACAGAAACGAAGACCCAACACAGCCAAAAATAAATAAATAATTTAATTTAATTTAATTTAATTTTTTAAAAAAATAAAAAAATAAATGCCTAAAACTTCCACATAAATTTATGCATTGCCATGGCAGAAAATATTGTATGATTACTTTATTAAGATATTTTATATTTCAGATTTATGTAATGTTTAACATATGTTAATTAAAAACAAATAGGGAAAAAGTAATAATTACAATATATTTTTTGTAAAGTCACGTGCAGAATTTGTGATTAAAACGGAAATAATCAATGTTGCAGACTTCAGGATCCATCTCAGTATTTTTTGCCAAAATTTGAAACTTTTCTTTTTCTTTTGCCTCTATGAAACATCAATACAGCAAGGGATCAAAGAAAGGAAATTTCAATGGAAATAAGAGTTGGCTCATGAATTTTAAAGTTCAAGTGTACCTTGTAAGATTAGATAACTGGTTCTGATGAAGACTCAAGAAAGACTGTTTTCAAACACAGAAAGACTCACAATCTGGTAGCTATTGCCTATGTGCCATAGATAAGTCAAAACAAACAAACATACAAACAAAACTTGAGGTGAGCAAAACTGGCATCCCTTGACCAAAGGTCATTTACGTAGTTCAATGAGTCCTTAACTGCCTTCTCAAAGATTGCTGTGAATCAGTTTAAAAGAACTTTCTGAAAACCATTAATTTCAAGATCTTTCTCTGTCTTATATAATGAAGTATAAGAAGGTGAGAAGAAGCACGAGATTTTTAATGGTATGTAGAGTCATTATATGACATTAAATATAATTTTATGATTTTTTGTTACTTTTTGTAAATGTATAGAGATATATAAATGTATACACACAAATACAAAATTTTCAAAGTATATTATTGAATGATTACTAAATGTGGATTTTGTGTAAATTTTATTTAAAAAGAAAACATGGGAATTAGAGAAAGGCAAAAAAATGTGATATATTTATATACCTTCAAGTATGCCTAAAATGAAAAAAGAAGGAAAATACTAGTGTTAAATGATGATGACCACATGGAGCAACCAGAACTTTCATACATTAATGATGAGACTGTTAACTGATTTGGCTACTTTTGAAAACTGTTGAGCCCTATCAACTATAGCTGAATGTATATATTCTACAAACCAGACATTTCTTCCATCCCAAAGTATATACTCAACAGATATGCATACATATGTTCAACAACAACAGTAAAAAGGACTGTAATATTTTTAAAAAACTTATTTGCAATATCCTATAATGGGATATTATCTAAATACTCATTAAGAGCATAAATAAGTTGTATTATATTCATACCACAGAAAAATATCCATGAATAGAATTTACTAGTCATAATTAGACACAAAATATGAAAAAATGTCAAAAACATAATGTTGAACAAAGTAATTCAGATAACATGATTACATATGTATAAACCTCAAAAAGAGATACATTTATTCAATGTTAACAGAAGTCATTTCTTTCATGGATGCAGCTAGAGAATGGAATGGAAACATGAGGGCAGCACCTTAATTATAGAGCATTATCTGTCTTTTATTCTGGATTCACATTTAATTTTTGAAAAATTTATTGAGCTATACATTTATCATTTGTACACATCTGTTTTAATGTAGTTTTTCTACAAAAAGCTGAACATTAGGAGTCAGATTTTCTTCTATTGCATGTGTTAGGGGAATATCAGATTTAAAATGTGCCTTTTTAATCATTAAATGTGAACAATTATCTATATCTGTAGATTACATTAATTGTAGATGCCATATCCAGCTTCCATTTCTGGATTTGATAAACCAAGCCTATATAGATTGCCTTGAAAACGTGGTTAAGTCTGTAAAAATTCTGTGGAATGTTTTTCATCACTCTTCTCCAAAACACAAGTCTGGAAGAGAAACCCAATTAGAGTGAGACTGTGCTCTAGTATTAACCTTCACCTCTGGGCTCTGTCACCAACATACCAATCAAGAACAGATCTACAAAGGAAAAAATGCACAAGCAGAAACCTCACACCATATGTTGACATTTATATACCAGTTTTACATGAACAATGTTTCAGCATTATACTAGTACTTTTGGTTTCTGCGTAAAAGAAATTGTTTTTATTAATAAAGATATATTTCAGTATATCTTTAAAAGTGGCTATTTTTTGCCTTTAGTTCTTTTGCTATACTTATTTGAAGAGAAAAACAAATGTAATAAAAAGTTATTTTTCAAAATACTAAAAAATAGATAGCTTTATGCTTCTTTCATAAATTAAATCTATTAATTTGTCAAGAATACTTCAATTCTATGTTTATTATTACATTTATTAAATTATACATTATATAATTTATTATATATGTGTTTATACTATACTGGAATAGAACCATCAGATTTCAAAATAGAAATCAAACAACATTCTTTAGTACTAAATGCAAAACAGCTACAAAATTATGAATTCTCTGAGGTATTTGCTTTTGTTGACTAATGCAAATTTTTATTACTAGGAAATACTTCTACTAGGATTTGTATGTAGGAGGTTACTTTGATAGCTTGCCTCCTTAAGCCATCTCCCAGGGCCTTGCTATGTTGTCAGGGCACTGCATGGGACAATGGAAGTATCCTTGCTCTCAAAGTTCCTAAGAATTTACCCCCTCCATTCTAGTAGAATTTAGCCCCATCAATTTCCTTGCTTTCATAAATACTTTGACGTCTCACTTCTACTTTCAAGACACCTAGAATTAAAGACGCCACCAAAAAACTACTAGAGCTCATCATACTAAGGGAACCAAGTCAGACAAAGACAAATATCACATGATATCACTTATATGTGGAATCTAAAAAAATGGATACAAATGAACTTATTTACAAAACAGAAACAGAGTCACAGATGTAGAAAACAAACTTATGGTTACCAGGGGAAAGACGGGGAGGGATAAATTGGGAGATTGGGATTGACATATACTCACTACTATATATAAAACAGATAACTAATAAGGACCTACTGTATAGCACAGGGAACTCTACTCAATATTCTGTAATGACCTATATGGGAAAAGAATCTAAAAAAGAGTGGTTATATGTATATTTACAACTGATTCACTTTGCTGTACAACAGAAACTAACACAATATTGTAAATTAACTATACTCCAATAAAATTTTTTTTAAAAATCTAGGGCTCATCAATGAATTTGGTAAAGTTGTAGGATATAAAATTAATAAACAGAAATCTGTTGCATTTCTATATACTAACAACAAACTATCAGAAAGAGAAATTAAGGAAACAATCCCATTTACAACTGCATCAAAAAGAATAAAATACCTTGGTATAAACCTATCTAAGGAGGTAAAAGATCTGTATTCAGAAAACTATAAGACACTGATGAAATAAATTGAGGACGACAAAAAGAGATGAAAAGAAATACTCTGTTCATGGATTAGAAGATTAATATCGTAAAAGTAACCAAAGTACTGAAGGCAATCTACAGATTCAATGAAATTCTTATCAAAATATTAAGGGAATTATTCACAGAACTGAAGAAATAATTTTAAAATTTGTATAGAAACATAAAAGATCCCAAAGAGCCAAAATAATCTTGAGAAAGAAGAAGAGAGATCAAGGTGTCACACTCTCTGACTTCAGACTATACTACAAAGTACAGAAATCAAAACAGTATGGTACTGGTACAGAAAAAGACACATAGATCAATGGAACAGAATAGAAAGCCCAGAAATAAACCCACACACTTATAGTCAATTAATCTATTACAAAGTAGCCAAGAATATACAGTGGAGAAAAGACAGTCTCTTCAGTAAGTGGTGCTGGGGAAACTGGACAGGTACTTGTAAAAGAATGAAATTAGAACATTCTCTAATACCATATACAAAAATAAACTCAAATGGATTAAAGACCTAAATGTAAGACGTGGTACCATAAAACTCCTAGAAAAAAACCTAGTCAGCATACTCCTTGACATAAATCATGGCAATATTTTAGGGTATTTGTCTCCTAAGGCAAAAGAAATAAAAGGAAAAATAAACAAATAGTGTCTAATTAAACATAAAAGCTTTTGCACAGAAAAGGAAACCAGCAACAAAACCAAAAAGACAATCTACTGAACGGGAGAAAATATTTGCAAATGATATGACCCCAAAGGGGTTAATATCCAACATATATAAATAGCTCATACAACTCAACATCATAAATAAATAAGTAAATAAATAACCCAATTAAAAAATGGGCAGAAGAACTGAATAGACATTTTTCCAAATAAAACAGAAAGATGGCCACCAGGCACATGAAAAGATGCTCAATATCACTAATTATTAGAGAAACACAAATCAAAACCACAATGAGATATTACCTCACACCTGTCAGAATGGCTTACATGGAAAAGAACACAAATAACAAGTGTTGGCAAGGATGTGGAGAAAAGGGAACACTTGTACACTCTTGGTGGGAATGTAAATTGGTGGAACCACTGTGGAAAACAGTATGGAGGGTTCTCAAAAAATTAAAAATAGAACTAGCATATGACCCAGCAATTCTACTCTTGGGTATATACCCAAAAAACAAACAAACACACTAATTTGAAAGGATAAATGTACCCTAGTGTTCATATATTTACAATTGCCAAAATATGGAGGCAACCAAAGTGTCCATCAACAGATAAAGATGTCATATATATATATATATATATATATATATATATATATATATATATATACACACACACACACACACACACACACACACACAACAAAATACTATTCAGCCAGAAAAACGAATGAAAATTTGCCATTTGCAACACCATGGATGGACCGGCAGGATATATTATACTAAGTGGAGCAAGTCAAACAGAGAAAGACAAATATTGTATGATATCACTTATATGTGGAATCTAAAAATTAAAATGAACTAGTGAATACAACAAGAAAGAAGCAGACTAACAGAGATACAGACTAGTGATTACCAGTGGGGAGAGAGAAGGAGGGAGGGGCAAGAAAAGGGTAGGGGATTAAAATTTTGTATAAAAAATTTTATACAAACTACTATGTATAAAATAAATAAGCTACATGGATATATTGTACAATACAGGGAACATAGTCAATACTTTATGATAACTATAAATGGAATATAACCTTTAAAAATTTTGAATCATTATGTTGTACACCTGGAACTTATATAATATTGTACATCAACTAAACCCCATTTTTAAAAAAAAAGACACCTAGGATTATCTTTGCAGTGGTGTTTTGTTTTAGTTTTTTTAAAGAAAAGAAGAAACTGATTCTTCAATTTGTTTATGTTTTCAGTCTAGAAAAATAAGGTCTTAATCAGGGAACAACAAATGGATATGGTTCAATATTTGTAATGGTAGAGACTGGAAAATATAAGAAAAATTCCTGTCAATTGATATTTTAATAAGTTATCTGGTAAAAGATGGCTTTTGTACACCTAGGGCATTCGCAATTGTTAATGATCGAGTTTGTTATTCATGATTAATTGTTCAATGATAGGATATTGGGAAAAAATAATATATGCTTTGGTAAGTAAAAAGAATTCAGTAAAAGTATATTCTCAATATTTGTATGTCTAGTCAACTCTGAGGTCAAGTACCCTAATGGTTTATTTTTGCATCCCTCTCAGCACTTGGCAAAATATTCTTGAAATTTTCTTTTTAAAAATATATTTACAGAAAAAAGGATATACAGTATCTTTCAAAATAATTGAATTATTACTCTAAGTACTGCTCAGAGCGATACAGTCTAGAGCAAGTTGATTGGTTGTGTATACTAAAATTTTATTTATTATGTAACTATACAAATACTTTCTAACACTAGAATTCAACAAAATAAATATTCATGTGACTTGGAGAGTAATTATGTTTTTTCTTCCTCTTCTGAGTCTTATTTTAGATAAAATGTAATTTTTTCAATTTTAGATTTATTGAATTTGTTTTGCTTTGCTTGATTTTATTCATTTTATATATATTTATTGTATATATTTATTGTACATATTCTATTTTCTATTTTCTATTTATTGTATACAATAATTAGAATTTCAGACTGACTAAAATTAGCAATTAGATTCACATTAATTATTAATTAAACTTTTTATTTTGAGATAATTGTAGACTGACATGCAGTTGTAAGAAACAATGCTATTGAAGACCATCTGGGATGTTTCCAGTTTTTGGCTATTAGGAATAAAGTTGTATGAACATTTATGTACAAGTCTTTATGTGAACATTAATTTTCATGTCTCTGGGATAAAAGACTAAAAGTGCAATTGCTGGTTTGTATGGCAGTTCCATGTTTAGTTCCTTTCAAAAACTTCTTAACTGTTTTTCAGAGTGGTTGTAACATGTTACATTCCCAACATCATTGCATGTGTAATCCAACTTCTTTGTGTCCTCACCAACATTTGGTGTGGTCATAACTTTTTATTTTAGACATTCTGATAGATGTGTAGTAATATTTCACTGTGTTTTTAATTTGCATGGCTAAATGGCTAATAATTTTGAACATCTTTTCTTCTGCTTGTGCACCATCTGTATATCCTCTTTGGTGAAATGTCTGTTCATGTATTTTGACCATTTTTTCTTACAAGATAATTAGTTTCTTTTTGCTGTTGAGTTTTTGGAGATTTTATATATATATATATATATATATATATATATATATATATATATAATTTTCCTTCTGTTTCATTTATATATTTTTTATTTCTTGCCTTTCTGCATTATCTACAACTTCCAGTACTATGTTAAATAAGAGTAGTGACAGTGGACATCCTTGCCTTATTCCAAATCTTAGAACAAGTATTATGTCTTTAACCATTAAGTATAGTGCTGGCTGTAGGGTTTTTAAATGGTCTTTACTAAGTAGAGAATGTTCTTCTGTATTATTTTTCTGAGAGTCTGACTCACAACTGACAAAGAAATTTCACAATTTTTTTTTGTGCTCAATTGGTATGATATGATCTTTCTTGTTAATTCTGATGATATGATAGGTTACATTGATCAGTTTTAGAGTATTGAACTAACCCTGCATCACTGGAAGGAACCCTACATGGCCATGGTGTATAATTATTTTTATTTGTTGTGAAACTATTTTTACTAATAATTTTTTAAGGTTGTTGTGTCTATAGGTACAAGGATTATTTGTCTGTAATTTGTCATTTGTTTTGTCTTTGTCTGGTTTTAACATCAGAGTGATACCAGCTTCAGAAAAATAAATTGGGAAATGGTCCCTCCTCTCCTATTTCCTGGAAGAAATTGCATAGAATTGGTTTTAATTCTTATTTCAATATTTGGTACAATTCACTAGTGAAACCATTAGGCTCTGGAAGTTTTTTTAACACAGATTTTTAGTTAGGAATTAATTTTCTTTAGAGTTATAAGGCTATTCAAATTAACTGCTGCATATTGAGAAAGTTTAGTAACTGCTACTTTTTGAGGAATTGGTCTGTTTTATCTAAATTGTCAAATTTATGTGTTTAGAGTTGTTTATAGTATTTTCTTATTGTCCTTTTGATATCTGCAGAGTCTGTACATTCCTGATATTCATAATTTGTGTCTTCTTTTTTTTCTTTGTCAGTATTGCTAAAGGTTATCAATTTTATTGATCTTTCCAAACAATGTTGTTTTTTATTCACTTTAATTCATTTCAGTTGATATTTCTGCTTTAAATATCCATGTTTTCTGTTCTTAGATTATTGACTTGAAGTGCTTTCTCTTCCCCAAACTGAGTAGATGTGTTTCACAAATACTGATATGCTGTATATTCATTTTCATTTACTGTATTTTAAAATTTCCCTTGATACTTCCTCTTTGCTCCATGGATTATGTAGAACTATGGGATTAGTTTAGAAATCTTTGGAAAATTTTCAATTTCTTTCTATTTTGATTTCTAGTTTGATTCTATTGTGGCCTCACAGTACACCTTGTAGGATAGCAATTATTTTAAATTTATCAAGGTTTGTTTTATGGGCCAGGATATGGGATATGGTCTATCTTGGTATATATTTCATGGACACTTGAAAAGAACGTGTATTCTACTATTGTTGTTTAAGTGCTTTATATGTATCCTTTTGATTGATGATGATGTTAATTCTTTTATATTTCTATCTAGTTGACCTATCAATTTTTGAGAGTGAGATATGGAAGACTTCAACTATAATTGTGGATTTATCTATTCCTTCTTAATTCTATTAGCTTTTCTTAATATACTTTGTCACTATTATATATCGCATAAAATTTGGATTGCTGTCTTCTTATTGGATGATTGCTTCATGTGTTGTCCCTCTCTGACCCTGGTAACTTTCTTTGATTCTAAATCTACTTTATCTGATGTTAACTTAATCTGATGTTAACATAGCCAATCCTGCTTTGTTTTGATTAAAGTGTGTATGATGATGTGACTTTTGCATCCTTTTAATGTCAACTTTCCTATTCCATTATGTTTGAAGTGAATTTACTGTAGAAAGCATATAGTTGATTGCTCCTTTTAATCCACTCTGCCAATCTCTGTCTTTAAGTCTTTAAGATTCCACATATAAGTGATATCATATGGTATTTGTCTTTCTGACTTACTTCACTTTGTATGATAATCTCTAGGTCCATCCAGGTTGCTGAAAAATGCATTATTTCATTCTTTCTTTTATGGTTGACTAGTATTCCATGATATGTATATATCTCACATCTTCTTAATCCAATTGTTTGTTGATGGGCTCTTGGGTTGCTTCCATATCTTGGCCATTGTAAATAGTGCTGCTACAAACACTGGAGTGCATCTATCTTTCTGAATTAGTGTTTTTGTGTTTTCCAGATTTATACCCAGGAGAGGAATTGCTGGGTCATATGGTAGTTCTATTCTTAGCTTTTTTGAATCTCCATACTGTTTTCCAAAGAGACTGTACCAATTTACATTCCCACCAACAGGGTACAAGGACTCTCTTTTCTCCACATCCTCGCCAACATTTATTATTTGTAGACTTTCTGATGTTAGCCATTCTGACAGGTGTGAGGTGATATCTTATTGTTGTTTTGATTTGCATTTCTCTATTAATTAGGGATGTTGAGCATCTTTTCATGTGCCTGTTAGCCATCTGTATGTGATATTTAGAAAATGTCTGCTTAGATCTTCTGCTTATTTTTGATTGGTTGTTTGCTTTTTGCTATTGAGTTATATGAGCTGTTTATATATTTTGGAAATTAATCCCTTTATGGGTCATATCATTTGCAAATATTTTCTCCAATTCAGTAGGTTGTCTTTTTGTTTTTGTCAGTGGTTTCCTTTTCTGTGCAAAAGCTTTTATGTTTAATTGGACACTATTTGTTTATTTTTTCTTTTATTTCTTTTTCCTTAGGAGACAGATACCCCAAAATATTGCCATGATTTATGTCAAAAAGTGTTCTGTGTTTTTCTCTAGGATTTTTATGGATTCAGGTCTTACATTTAGGTCTTTAATTCATTTTCAGTTCATTTTTTTATATGGTGTAAGGGAACATTCTATATCTCATTGTTTTATAAGTAGCTGTCTAGTTTTCCCAGCACAACTTGTTGAAAAGACTGTATTTTCTCCACTCCATATTCTTGTCTAATTTGTCATAGATTAATTGACCATAGATGCATGGTTTATTTCTTGGCTCTCTATTCTGTTCCTTTTACCTATATGTCTGTCTTTGTGACAATACCACAATGTTCTGATTACTGTAGCTTTGTAGCATAGTCTGAGGTCTGGGAAGGTAATACCTTCAGTATTGTTATTTTTTCTTAAGATTACTTGGGCAATTCATGGTCTTTGTGGTGTCATATGAATTCTAGGATTATTTCTTCTAGTTCTGTAAAAAATACCATGGGTGTTTTTAAAGTGATTGAATTAAATCTGTAGATTGCTTTGGGTAGTATGGCCATTTTAAAATATTAATTCTTCCAATCCAAGAGCATGGAATATCTTTCAATTTATTTCTATCATCTTCAATTTCCTTCATCAATATTTTATAGTTTTCAGTCTTTCACTTACTTGGTTAAGTTTATCTCTAGGTATTTTATTCTTTCTGATGCAATTTTAAATGGGATTGTTTTTTGTTTGTTTGTTTGTTTTTTACTTTCTCTTCCTGATATTTCATTATTAGTGTATAGAAATGCAACAGATTTCTGTATATTAATCTTGTATCCTGCAATGTTGCTGAATTCATTTATTAGTTCTAATAGTTTTTGGGTGGAGAATTTAGGGTTTTCAATATAAAGTATCATGTCATTTTCAAATAGTGAGACTTTACCTCTTCCATTCCAATTTGGATACTTTTTATTTCTTTTCCTTGTCTGATTTCTGTAGTGAGGACTTCTAATAGCATGTTAAATAGAAGTGGAAGGAGTGGGAATCCTTGTCTTGTTCCTGAATTTAGCAGGGAGGCTTTCAGCTTTTCACCATTCAGTATGATGTTGGCTGTGGGTTTGCCATAAATGGCCTTTATTATGTTGAGATATGTTTCCTATCACCACTTAAATGAAAGTTTTTATCATGAATGAATATTGAAGTCATTTTATTTTTTGTTTTCAGTTTGCTCATATCTGTTTTCTTTTTCATATCTGTTTTCTTTTCCCTGCCTTCTATAGGTTACTTGGATATATTAAGATTTACATTTTTTTAACCTATAATGCTTTCAAGTGTATCTTTTTGCATAGTTTTACATGTTTTAACAATTTTATTGAGATATCTTTTTATCTGTGTCCACTTTAATTTCCTCCATCAATGTTTTATAGTTTTCTGTATACAACTCTTTCACATATGTGTTTAAGGTTATTGCTAAGAGTTTTACACTTTTTGCTGCTATTGTAAATGGAATTTTCTTAATTTCCTCTTTGGATAATTCATTGTTAGTATATAGAAATGCCATCAATTTTTGTATGTTGATTTTGTATCCTGTAACTTTACTGAATTTGTTAAAATAAAATTAACAATTGAGGAAGTGTGAAAATAGTATTATTGATGTTAGATGGGTTTCAGAGTAGAACTAGTTAAACTGAAAAACAAAAATTAGCACTGGAAATGTAAATTACATAAATAGGAAAGACTCATGCCCAAAAACAGTTGTCAAAAATAAATATATATCTAGATGAATACGTTTTTTAAATGTTTAAATGTAGTGAAATGATACTATATTTTCAAATGTAAAGATCTAGAGTTAATGGTTATCATCGGCATAATGTTGTAAACAAATATTTTCTAAAAATGGGGAATGATCTCAAGCAAGCTCTTATACAAATGGCCTTGACACAGTCTCTGTGCATTATGTTTGTGTTATAATTTTTTTTAATTATTAAAGAGTACAGTTCAAATTTATACATTGACCGAATGTGTTTCTTACATAAATGGAATTTTTATTAGAGGTGTAAATTATTGCTGGAATATTAATCTCAATGCTACAGGAATACAGAAATCCTCTATTATAAATGTTAGCTGTAAATCAGCATTCCTCTAATTACAAGAATAACCTGATGATTAGAAAATCATTCATGTGGCAACTATTAAAACTTAAACTTAATATAGGGTTATATTACAGCTTTCTTTAAAAATGGTTTATGATGCAGTATTTCACATCTGCTAAAAAGTATAGAGAATTTTGAGCACTCACACCTATCATACACTTCTATTAACTTATATTTTTCTATATTGATTTTATTTACGTATCATTTATCTACTACTATGGAACAAACCACCTCAGTAACTTTCTATTAAATATGAATTGACTAGGGTCAGTAGGCGTTTCTTCTGTTCTACAAAGTGTAGCTGAAGTCACTCATGTGGCCACATTCACCTGAGAGCACACAGAGAGGTGATTTACAACAGATTATGTGTCTACCTTAGGTTGAAAGTCAGAATGCTCTAAAACAATTCACTTACACTTTGTAGATGCTCTAAGAGGGTTTATGAGCATCATTTTAAATCACCCTGAAGTCTTAACAAAAGGCCCTATAGCCTCACCCATAATTTGATCTAAACCCTAAGACCATATTTTACTAAAAGCATCCTGGATTTAATCCTTTCCCTGAGGTTATTTCTTGCTTTGAGAATGTCTTACCAGCTGGAGAGATTGAGAATGAAAAATAGTTTTGTTTTTCAACTCAAAGTTCTAGGGTAGACATATTTCTACAACTTCTGCTTAAAAAATGAATAGTTCTTTAATAAATCACCTCTTTCTTCAAACAACATACCAGAAGTAGCAAAAAGAAGCCAACTGACACTATTGACATTCTGCATGAAAATTTCTTTAACCATAGCCACAATTTTCTTTGGCTTATGTTATATTTTTCAAGTTACCTCTGGAAATAGTCTCACTAATAGGTCCACCGATATTTAGCATAAGTTCCTCTTTCTCCAGATTTCTTCATTGATATTCAAACGTCCCTTATTGTACAGAAAAACTCACTGTGTTTTCCTTTACTTTCTCTCACACTTAAAATACTTCTCATGTGTGTGATGTGTGATGTTTTTCCCACAATAACCAATTCTCTAACACCAGCTGGGTGTCCTCCAACAATTCCCTTCTGACACTACTGGAATTAATGCAGACCCCAGAGGTTAAAGGCTTAATCCAACAAGACTGCACCCCACTTCAGGTGCCAGCCAAAGGTCCGGGTTTCTAGAAAGTCCAGGCTGTTACTCTGACTGACCAGCTATAAATCAGGGTTTACATGACCCCCTACCTAGAGTTAATAATTTGCTAGAGTGGCTCACAGAACTTAGGAAAACAGTTTACTTACTATTGCTGACTTATTACAAAAGATATTGATTCTTTTTAAATTAATTAATTTATTTATTTATTTATTTTTGGCTGTGTTGGGTCTTCGTTTCTGTGCGAGGGCTTTCTCTAGTTGCGGCAAGCAGGGGCCACTCTTCATCACGGTGCACGAGCCTTTCACTGTCGTGGCCTCTCTTGTTGCGGAGCACAGGCTCCAGAAGCGCAGGCTCAGTAGTTGTGGCTCACGGGCCTAGTTGCTCCGCGGCACGTGGGATCTTCCCAGACCAGGGCTCGAACCCGTGTCCCCTGCATTGGTGGGCAGATTCTCAACCACTGCGCCACCAGGGAAGCCCAAGATATTGATATTTTAAAGAATGCAAATGAACATACAGATAAAAAGATACATAGGGTGAGGTCCTGAGTGGTATTGAGCACAGGAGCTTCTTTCCCCTTGGAGATGGGGTACCCCACACTCTTAGCAACTGGATGTGTACACCAACTTGGAAGCTACCTAAATCCCATACTTTAGGGATATTTATGTAGGCATGATTGATTATTAACTCATTTCCAGCCCCTCTCCTCTCTTGGTGGGGGCATAGGGCTGAAAGTTCCAAGCTTCTAATCATGACTTGTTCTTTCTAGTGACCAGCCTCCATCCAGAAGCCCATTAAACTTCACTTCATTAGAACAAAAGATGCTAATAACATCCAGGAAATTCCAAGGGATTTAGGAGCTCAGTGTCAGATGCTTCTATCATTCAGGAAATTACAAGGGTTTTAGGTACTCCGTGAGAGGAAGTGGGGTCAAAGACCAAATATTAACAGGAACTGGGGACACAGATTTTTTTATTATTATTATTATTTCACAGTCCATCCTTACAGCAAATTGATCCAATCTGTTCATTGTGTTCACTAATCTTGGGAAATAAAAACTCCATCATAAGAGCCAAATGTCCAATTAGGCTTGGGATATGAGTCAAGGAATTCCCTGGAGATCCCTGGTGGTGGGGGGGGAAGGGAGTCAGTGAGTTGCTGCCTGCCTGTGAATCTGGGCAGGAAGACTGGAAAAAGACTCTCAGGGTATATTTGCTACTTAGTTTTCAAGAATAACTATTTTTAATAACTATTATTAGGCCTATCCTATTCTTTGAGAATAACAGTAAATTATGATCAGTATTCCATTGCTAAAGTTACAGTAGAACGATCAGCTGCTGACACTAGGAACAGAATCATGACTCTCAAACAAGAAGATAGCCAAAACACAATGGAAACCGAACTAAGAATGCAGCAGGTACACTACAAAAGAGAAAAATTAGATCTGCTTCTGATGGGGCTTTGGGCACACAGAATGGATGTATGGAAAATGAAGGTGTTCTCCAGTAATTTTTAAAGATCTCAGGAATGGAAAATCTGGTTTAAGTTCTGACTCTGGGCAGTTACACATTAATGGAAATTTTTATTACAAGTATTTTAAAAAAAGGAAAATCATATTCTAAATATTCAGACTGATAAAACATGACATGCAGCTTATATTTGGTTATTTTCAATGATCAGAATTCCAATTTTTGTCTATATATGTCAGTGAGGTTGAGTCATTCATTCCATTTCTTGATCTCAAAATGCATTAGCATTTAAATCTTTCATAAATGTAAGGTATGTCATTTTTTTTTTTTTTTGTCTGAAGCTACAATTGCTAACGGCAGAGATAAAAATTGTCCTTACTCAATAAGAAGAAATACTTTAGGCAAAATAGCTTTTTACTGACTAACTTCATCTTTCCTTTTCTTTAAATTAGCTGGTATCACCACTTTTTTTTCAAGCTTGATTTTTGAAATAGAGGAAATATGACACCTGCCCTTGTCTAATATTGTCAGTTTCATTCAATTGTTCCTTTCTGTTTCCAACACATTTTTAAAAGAAAGAAACTGAGATAATTAGATATACCAGTCTTATATAATTTTAAAAGAAATACGCCCATGTATTATTTTGGAGGGATATAGCCCTTAGATCTCAAAAGAAGTTAAAAGTTACCTATTTTAAAAGTTGGTATAATTGCATAGCTATACAATGTAACAAAATGTTTACAAGGGAAAATATTAGAACAACTATAATTATATTTCTGTTTATTTATTTATTTATTTTTAACATCTTTATTGGAGCATAATTACTTTACAATGGTGTGTTGGTTTCTGCTTTATAACAAAGTGAATCAGCTATACATATACATATATCCTCATATCTCCTCCCTCTTGCATCTCCCTCCCACCCTCCTTATCCCACCCCTCTAGGTGGTCACAAAGCACCGAGCTGATCTCCCTGTGCTATGATTTCATTGAAATGGGTTTAATTTATAGGGAAAGGGTCTCCTCTCAGATTTCTATTGTAATTAGACAACTAAACAAACACCCATACAATATGTAATAAACTTGTTAAATTTTTTTTAGAGTAATAGATGCATTTATCTGGAAATCTAAAAGAAAGTCTTCTGCATGACATACATAATTCACTGTGACCTTAAAAAAAGATGGCTTCAATACTGCACAATGTCTCTGATTTCCAAAATTCATTCTTCATTAGATCCTGATGGGCCAAATTATCAAAATGAATCAGTCAGGACATAATTTTTCAAAATGAATTTTACCATGAAATTCCACAGAACATGGTTGATGCAGTGTGAAGAAAGAGACAATCTTTTTTATAGTTATTATTACTTTGACAAGTAGAGAAATAATAGTGAAGCATATGAAGGGAATGGCTTAAAAAATAATAAATTTTGAGGGGGGCATGGCAGGTAAGAATGAATCAAACTTATTTTACTACTTAAAAGAAATTTAAAATTCTAATTTTTCAAATAAAAAAGGAATAGCTCTATACTATGCATATAAATGCATTAAAATATTTTTGTTAGTCAAGAAAGTACAAGCTAGGGTGTTTTTTAAATTATTTAAGTCTTAATAAAACATTGTCATAGATGCTGAATAATCTTGTGTGCTCCAGCTACATATATATTATATTTAAGAATCCTATAACATACTCATTTAGTCAAACCATGTAAATATTTTAACATTTATTGTAATACAAATGATATTAATAATGGAGCTGTTGGTAAAAGCCTAGGATATCCTTCCATTTATTACAAAAGACATAAAGAACCTCCAAGAATGAATGAAGAATTCATTAAGTAAATCAGAACAAAATTTTTAAGCATATAACATGCTTGAGCAAACGCCAACACTGTAGTCAGTAAAATGATAAATACCAAAGTGTTGGTTCTACTTAGTGAAAGCGCAGACAAGAAAATAATTCCAACAACATGCTAAATACTAAGACAGGTCCACCAGAGGGCAGACAGCAAAAGCAAGAACTACAATCCTGCAGCCTGTGGAACGAAAACCATATTCACAGAAAGGTAGACAAAACGAAAAGGCAGAGGACTATGTACCAGATGAAGGAACAAGATAAAACCCCAGAAAAACAACTAAATGAAGTGGAGATAGGCAACCTTCCAAAAAAGAATTCAGAATAATGATAGTGAAGATGACCCAGGACCTCAGAAAAAGAATGGAGGCAAAGATCAAGAAGATGCAAGAAATGTTTAACAAAGATCTAGAAGAATTAAAGAACAAACATCTAGAAGAATTAAAGAACAAACAAACAGAGATGAACAATACAATAACTAAAATGAAAAATACACTAGAAGGAATCAATAGCAGAATAACTGAGGCAGAAGAACGGATAAGTGACCTGGAAGACAGAATGTTGGAATCCACTGCCATGGAACAGAATAAAGAAAAAAGAATGAAAAGAAATGAAAACAGCCTAAGAGACCTCTGGGACAACATTAAATGCACCAACATTAGCATTATAGGGGTCCCAGAAGGAGAAGAGAGAGAGAAAGGACCCAAGAAAATATTTGAAGAGATTATAGATGAAAACTTCCCTAACATGGGAAAGGAAATAGCCACCCAAGTCCAGGAAGCACAAAGAGTCCCAGGCAGGATAAACCCAAGGAGAAACATGCCGAGACACATAGTAATCAAATTGACAAGAATTAAAGACAAAGAAAAACTATTAAAAGCAACAAGGGAAAAACGGCAAATACCATACAAGGGAACTCCCATACGGTTAGCAGCTGATTTCTCAGCAGAAACGCTACAAGCCAGAAGGGAGTGGCATGATATATTTAAAGTGATGAAAGGGAAGAACGTACAACCAAGATTACTCTACCCAGAAAAGACCTCATTCAGATTCTACAGGGAAATCAAAAGTTTTACAGACAAGCAAAACCTAAGAGAATTCAGCACCACCAAACCAGTGCTACAACAAACGCTAAAGGAAATTCTCTAAGTGGGAAATACAAGAGAAGAAAAGGACCTACAAAAACAAACCAAAAACAGTTAAGAAAATGGTAATAGGAACATACATATCAATAATTACCTTAAATGTGAATGGATTAAATGCTCCAACCAAAAGACACAGGCTCACTGAATGGACACAAAAACAAGACCCATCTAAATGCTGTCTACAAGAGACCCACTTCAGACCTAGGGACACATACAGACTGAAAGTGAGGGGATGGAAAAAGATATTCCATGCAAATGGAAATCAAAAGAAAGCTGGAGTAGCAATACTCATATCAGATAAAATAGACTTTAAAATAAAGAATGTTACAAGAGACAAGGAAGGACACTACATAATGATTAAGGGATCAATCCAAGAGGAAGATATAACAATTATAAATATATATGCACCCAACAAGGAGCAGCTCAATACATAAGGCAAATGTTAACAGCTATAAAAGAAAAAATCAACAGTAACACAATAATAGTGGGGGACTTTAACACCTCACTTAAACCAATGGACAGATCATCCAGACTGAAAATTAATAAGGAAACACAAGCTTTAAATGACACAATAGACCAGATAGATTTAATTGATATTTATAGGACATTCCATCTAAAAACAGCAGATTACACTTTCTTCTCAAGTGGACATGGAACATTCTCCAGGACAGATCATATCTTGGGTCACAAATCAAGCCTCAGTAAATTTAAGAAAAGTGAAATCCTATCAAGCACCTTTTCCGACCACAATGCTATGAGATTAGAAATCAATTACAGGGAACAAAACGTAAAAAACACAAACAAAAGGAGGTGAAAAAATATGTTACTAAATAACCAAGAGCTCACTGAAGAAATCAAAGAGGAAATCAAAAAATACCTAGAGCCAAATAACAATGAAAACACGAGGATCCAAAATCTATGGGATGCAGCAAAAGCAGTTCTAAGAGGGAAGTTTATAGCAATACAATCCTACCTCAAGAAACAAGAAAAACCTCAAATAAACAATCTAACCTTACACCTAAAGGAACTAGAGAAAGAAGAACAAACAAAACCCAAATTAGTAGAAGGAAAGAAATCAAAAAGATCAGAGGAGAAAGAAATGAACTAGAAACAAAAAAATAATAGCAAAGATCAATAAAACTAAAAGCTGGTTGTTTGAGAAGATAAACAAAATTGATAAACCATTAGACAGACTCATCAAGACAAAGAGGGAGAGGACTCAAATCAATAAAATTAGAAATGAAAAGAAGTTACAACAGACACTACAGAAATACAAAGCATCTGAAGAGACCACTACAAGCAACTCTATGCCAATAAAATGGCCAACCTGGAAGAAATGGACAAATTCTTAGAAAGGTATAACCTTCCAAGACTGAACCACGAAGAAATAGAAAATATGAACAGACCAATCATAAGTCATGAAATTGAAACTGTGATTAAAAATCTCCCAACAAACAGAAGTCCAGGATCAGATGGCTTCTCAGGCGAATTCTATCAAACATTTAGAGAAGAGCTAACACCCATCCTTCTCCAACTCTTCCAAAAAATTGCAGAGGAAGGAACACTCCCAAACTCATTCTAGGAAGCCACAATCACCCTGATACCAAAACCAGACAAAGATACTACAAAAATAAGACAATTACAGACCAATATCACTGATGAATATAGATGTGAAAATCCTCAAAAAATACTAGTAAACAGAAGCCGACAACACATTAAAAGGATCACACACCATGATCAAGTGGGATTTACCCCAGGGATGTAAGGATTCTTCAATATACGCAAATCAATCAATGTGATACACCATATTAACAAATTGAAGAATAAAAACCATATGATCATCTCAATAGATGCAGAAAAAGCTTTTGACAAAATTCAACACCCATTTATGATAAAAACTCTCCAGAAAGTGGGCATAGAGGGAACCTACCTCAACATAATAAAGGCCATATACGACCAACCCACAGCAAACATCATTCTCAATGGTGAAAAACTGAAAGCATTTTCTCTAATATCAGGAACAAGACAAGGATGTCCACTCTCACCACTATTATTCAACATAGTTTTGGAAGTCCTAGCCACGGCAATCAGAGAAGAAAAAGAAATAAAATACATATTGGAAAAGAAGAAGTAAAATTGTCACTGTTTGCTGATGACATGATACTATACATAGAGAATCCTAAAGATGCCACCAGAAAACTACTAGAGCTAATCAATGAATTTGGTAAAGTTGCAGGATACAAAATTAATGCACAGAAATCTCTTGCGTTCCTATGCACTAACAACGAAAGATCAGAGAGAAATTAAGGAAACAATCCTATTCACCATTGCAACAAAAAGAATAAAATACCTAGGAATAAACCTACCTAAGGAGGTAAAAGACCTGTGTTCAGAAAACTATAAGACACTGATGAAAGAAATCAAAGATGTCACAAACAGATGGAGAGATACACCATGTTCTTGGATTGGAAGAATCAATAATGTGAAAATGACTATACTACCCAAAGCAATCTACAGATTCAATGCAATCCCTATCAAATTACTAATGGCAGTTTTTACAAAACTAAAATAAAAAATCTTAAAATTTGTATGGAGACACAAAAGACCCCAAATAGCTGAAACAATCTGGAGGGAAAAAAACAGAGCTGAAGGAATCAGACTCCCTGACTTCAGACTATACTACAAAGCTACAGTAATCAAGACAATATGGTACTGGCACAAAAACAGAAATATAGATCAGTGGAACAGGATAGAAAGCCCAGAGATTAACCCACGCACCTATGGTCAACTAATCTATGACAAAGGAGGCAAGGACATACAATGCAGAAAAGACAGTCTCTTCAATAAGTGATGCTGGGAAAACGGCCCAGCTAGATGAATGAAATTAGAACACTCCCTAACACCACACAAAAAAATAAACTCAAAATGGATTGAAGACCTAAATGCAAGACCAGACACTATAAAATTCTTAGAGGAAAACATAGGCAGAACACTATTTTACATAAATCACAGCAAGATCTTTTTTGATCCACCTCCTAGAGTAATGGAAATAAAAACAAAAATAAAGAAATGGGATCTAATGAAATTTAAAAGCTTTTGCACAGCAAAGGAAACTATAAACAAGACGAAAAGACAACCCTCAGAATGGGAGAAAATATTTGCAAATGAATCAACGGACAAAGGATTAATCTCCAAAATATATAAACAGCTCATGCAGCTCAATACTAAAAAATCAAACCCAAGCAAAAAATGAGCAGAAGACCTAAATAGACTTTTCTCCAAAGAAGAAATACAGATGGCCAAGAGGCACATGAAAAGCTGCTCAACATCAGTAATTATTAGAGAAATGAAAATCAAAACTACAATGAGGTATCACCTCACACCAGTTAGAATGGGCATCATCAGAAAATCTACAAACGACAAATGCTGGAGAGGGTGTGGAGAAAAGGGAACCCTCTTGTACTGTGGGTGGGAATGTAAATTGATACAGCCACTATGGAGAACATTATGGAGGTTCCTTAAAAAATTAAAAATAGAATTACCGTATGACCCAGCAATCCCACTACTGGGCATATACCCAGAGAAAACCATATTTCAAATAGACATATGCACCCCAATGTTTACTGCAGCACTATTTACACTAGTCAGGTCATGGAAACAACCTAAATGCCCATCGACAGAGGAATGGATAAAGAAGATGTGGTACATATATACAATTGAATATTACTCAGCCATAAAAAGGAATGAAATTGGGTCATTTGTAGAGACGTGGATGGACATAGAGACTGTTATACAGAGTGAAGTAATTCAGAAAGAGAAAAACAAATATTGTATATTAATGCATATATGTGGAATCTAGAAAAATGGTACAGATGAACCAGTTTGCAAGGCAGAAATAGACACACAGATGTAGAGAACAAACGTATGGACACCAAGGGGGAAAGTGTGGGTTGGGGGGGATGTTGGTGAGATGAATTGGGAGACTGGGATTGACATATATATGCTAATATGTATAAAACAGATAACTAATAAGAAAAAAATACTATGATAAATCTGTAGTCTATATGCAGTTTGAAGGGAAGAGAATAATTTTTTGGTTAATGAGGAAAGACTCTAAAGAAACAGTGATATTCAAACTTGCTCTTATGATGAAGGCACAAAAGTAGATTGAGAATAAATTTTGAAGGTCCTTTTTGCCATACTTTAATATATTAGGGGTCAACTAAATTTATTAAACAAGTGGGTGATTTAAGCAGATTTGCATTCCATAATAATTGCTCTGGTCACAATTACAGATTTACACAGGGAGAAACTGGAAACGAGGACAACATTTATAATGTTTTTGCATAAGTTCAGACAACAGAAGATTGAGGGGTGAGCAAAAGTGGTGGAGGTCAAAATGCACAGGAAGAAAGATTCAACATAGTAAGTGACGTCAGAGGTAGTATCTAGAAAATTCAGTGAAGAATTAAATATGGATGCTTCAGATAACAGAGATATAAAAATAACAAATATAGATAAGTGAAAAAAGTCAATCTTAGATGTTACATTAGTTTTTTAGGGCTGCTATAACAAAATACCACAGACTGGATGGCTTAAAACAAAATAAATTAATTTTCTCACAGTTCTGGAGGTTAGAAGTAGAAGAGCAAGCTTTCAGCTGGTTTGGTTTCTCCCGAAGTGACATGTGAGCAGCCCCCAGTTTTGCTAAAGCCTAGTCTATGTCTTCACAGTGCTTTAGAATGTGTGTATATGTGTACAAATGTATGACATATATTTATATATGTTGCTTTGCAGATGGTTGCCTTCTTGCTTTATCCTCACATGGCTTTTGCTCTGTGCATATGTATCCATGGTGTCTCTTCTGTTACTTGTAAAGACACCAGTCATATTGGATTAAGGTTCCACGTTTATGAACACATTTAACCTAAATTACTCCTTTAAAGACCCTATCTTCAAATACAGTCACACTGGGGATTAGGGCTTCGATATATGAATTTGGGTGGGGTGCACAATTCAGTCTATAATAGATGTACTATATTTTGAGACTTTCGTCTACAAATATTTGGGGGTATATTTTTGGAAATATACTGGACGGTGAAAAAAAGCCACTGATGTTATGGGTTAATTTGTTATAGCATGCAATTTAGTAACATATAAAGTAGGAAGAGAATGTTCTCATTAACGTATTTCGAAGGTATATTAATCAGTCTCTTAGCATAATAAATATTTATTTCTCACCCAAACTTTGATGTAAGTTAGCGTAGCCCTCATCTATCTTGTAACTTCTGGATTTGTAACATAGGGCCTCAAAGGTTATTACTGGAGGTTTGCCTCTGAATGTTTTAAGGGGCCAGTACTGGAAGTGTTTTAAATCATTCTCATCCTACAACCCCTTTTTAGAAACAAACCAAGCCACCTAGCCTCCTTATGACTCAAAGTGAGACTGAGAAATGTGGTCTTCCTGTGAATCCACAAAGACAAAGTGATAAACTAAGCACATACCATCACCTCTGTCACATCAGAAATAATTACTAATAATAATCTGCTGTATTCAATTCTAGTTACATTTATTTTATTATGCTCTCTATAAAATTAGATATAAACATGGTTATGTTTTTTGTTTGTTTCCTGCTTATACTAC
The DNA here is from genome assembly GCF_009873245.2 of Balaenoptera musculus. Classification (NCBI taxonomy): domain Eukaryota; kingdom Metazoa; phylum Chordata; class Mammalia; order Artiodactyla; family Balaenopteridae; genus Balaenoptera; species Balaenoptera musculus. Next base: position 43,621,884 of record NC_045800.1, read on the forward strand.
TTAAAACTCTTATCAGGGTAATTTTTGTATACAATCTTATAGATCTACTTCATTATTTTAATGGGAGCATAGTTTTCTTTTTTATTACAATTACTTTAGCTAGTATTAGGATTAAGGAAAAGGGAGGAATCAAGGAAGATTGTAAGATTTTCATTTTGAGTAATCAAGTAGAGAGTTTTGTCATTTGTTGAAAAGGAAAGAGCTAGCTTGAGGGGAAACAAGATCTCTACTTTGGACCTGTGAGGTTGAGATGCCTATTAGAGTGGAAATGTAAAATGGATGATCAAGGGTGCCAATCTGGAACTCAGCCAACACTTTCTATTCAGATTGACTGATTAACTGTCCACAATTTGAAATGCCACCTTTTTAAAGACTAGACATCTACATATAAGCTGTTTCTGCTATTTTGTTCCATTAAGTGGTTTTTATTTCCAGTCCTATCCCATTTTCTAATAGTTTTATTATTGTTGTTTTAAGGTATTCTTTATTATCTATAGGACCTTTTCATATTGTTCTCTTCTTTAGAGTCATATATTTAATTATAAAATGATTTCCAGAACCAATTCTTTAGCCTGTTTCCCTTCCAAATAATACATGCTTTGACCCAAAGTCTGTGAGATTGAGGATTGCCTAATAAAAATCTTTTACAAAAATATCATAAAAATCTTATACAAATCTCTTTTTTACCTAAGCTAACTTGAGTGGGCTTCTGCTGTTTGAGAAGAATTGTGCCCTAAGTTATTGATTTTTTTTTTACACTGTTCATGTAAAAATTATAAGTAAAGTTTTTTTGATAAAAAGTTTTATGTGAATAAACAAGGAAAACTCTCAATAAAACAAAATCACTAATAAATAAGTACAGCTGATTTTAAAAAATTATACATTTCAAAAGATATGGGGATATATGTATATGTATAGCTGATTCGCTTTGTTATAGAGCAGAAACTAACACACCATTGTAAAGCAATTATACTCCAATAAAGATGTTTTAAAAAAAAGATATTATGCCCTTATTCCCCTTAAGCTGCTTAAACAAATTAAACATAGTAAATACTCATTCATGGATTCCATATTTGTGAATTCACCAACTTACTAAAATTTATTTGTAACCCCTACATCAATACTCAAGAGGATTTTGCCATCATTCGTGAAACATGCACACAGTAGCAAAAATTTGAGTTGCCCAATGCACACCAGATGAGGCTGGAAAATGCGATGCCTTATCTTCTTGTTTCATCTTTCAAGTCTATACAGGTATCCTTTTTGTGGTCTATTTAATGCCATGTTTTCTGCATTTTTTGCTTATTGTTGGTGACTTTGCTATTTTAAGTGTCACCCCACCCCCCAGAATAGTACTGAAGTGCTCTCTAGTGTTCCTAAGTGCAGGAAGGTTGTGATGTGCCTTATGGAGAAAATATGCTTGTTAGACAAGGTTTGTTCAGGCATGAGTTATAGTGTTGTTGGCTGTGAGTTCAATGGTAATAAGTCAACAATATATATTAAACAAGTTGTCTAAATGGAAACACACAAAACAAGGTTATGTAAATGGGACCTAATTAAACTTAAAAGCTTTTGCACAGCAGAGGAAATGAAACTGACAAAACAAAAAGACAACCTACTAAATGTGAGAAAATACTTGAAAATGATATGACCAATAAGGGGTTACTATCCAAAATATATAAACAGCTTATACAACTCGATATAAAAAAATACCCAAACAGTTCATTCAAAAAATGGGCAAAAGACCTGAACAGACATTTTTCCAAAGAAGACATACAGATGGCCAACAGCTACATGAAAAGATGCTCAACACTGCTAATCATCAGACAAATGCAAATCAAAACCACAATTAGATATCAGCTCACACCTGTCAGAATGGCTAACATCAAAAAGTCTACAAATAACAAATGTTAGAGAGGATGCGGAGAAAAGTGAACCCTTGTACACCATTGGTGAGAGTATAAATTGGTACAGTCACTAGAGAAAACAGTATAGAGGTTCCTCAAAAGCTAAAAATAGAGCTACCATATGATCCAACAATTCACTCCTAGGTATATACCCAGAAAAAATGAAAACACTAATTTGAAAAGATACATGTACCTTAATGTTCATAGCAGCACTATTTACAATAGCCAAGATATGGAAGCAACCCAAGTGTCCATCAACAAATGAATGGATAAAGAAGATGTGAGATACACACACAAACACATACATACACAATGGAATATTACTCAGCTATAAAAAATAATGAAATTCTGCCATTTGCAACAAGGTGGGTGAGCCTAGGGAGTATTTGCCTTAGTGAAATAAGTCAGACAGAGAAAAACAAACACTGCATGTTATCACTTATATGTGAAAACTGAAAAACTAAAACAAATGAATGAATATAACAAAACAGAAATGGACTCAGAGATATAGAGAACAAACTCATGTTTACTGGTTTGGGGAGAGGGAATGGGGGGGGCAAGATAGGGGTATAGAATTAAGAGATACAAACTACTATGTTAAAATAGATAAACAACAAGGATGTACTGTACAACACAGGGAATTATAGCCATTATTATGTAATAACTATAAATGGAGTATTATCTGTAAAAATACTGAATCACTATGTTGTACACCTGAGACTAATATAATATTGTAAATCAACTATACTTCAAAATCAACTATACTTCAATTAAAAACAAGGTTATGTATTGATTTGTTGGTGAAAGTGTGTGACCAGAGTCTCACAGGATGTGAATTCTGTATTTTCCCTAGGAACAGTGGCTCAGTGTTCCCTAATTCAGTGTATACACAGATACATATAAACACACACACACACATTCCAGGATGGACCTCCTCCTGCCTCTAGGCTACAAGAAGCCAAGTTTGTCTACCCGCTGTCTCAGGGGCCTGGAGAAGGGGTTCAGTGCCCCTCCCCTTTCCTTACCTAGGGAGCCCAGGCAGCTGTGACTCCTGCATCAGTCTGTGGCATTAGCTTGGCCTTCTAGATGGAATTTGAGTGCCTGCTTCTCAGCTCTGCCCATGATGACAGCTTGACCCCTCCTTCTAATGAACTCAGACTTATCTGTTTCTATTTTTTCTTCTAGAACTTAGAGTTTCTGGTGCTCCCAGCACCTATGCAGGGTTGGGTGGGGCTGGGATTGGCTATCAAGAGGGATCCAAAGGATCGCTCACCCCCAAAGCCCTACCAAGCCAGAAATATTTGAAGTGATATAGATATAGTTGTACATTTTTCATAAAATGAGTTATATTTTAGAAGAAGTTGATGTCATTTTAATGCAAAGTGTTTCTATATTATGAATGTAGCTTCTATTTATTTTTCATTTGGAGTTTTAATTAGACTTTTATAATTATATGATGTTTCTATTCTAAATTACTACTGTAATGACTTACATTTAAAGATTTCCTGAAATTGTAGCATTCTCTCATTCTTAGAGTAAACCCTATTTGGAAATACACAACATACCTTTTTTACCAAAATATTTACTGAAACATAAATAACAAGCAAAAAGAATATAGATCATTATTGTGAAACTGGATTAATTTATCACAAATTTTAAAAAGCCCACATAATCAATGTTCAGATGAAGCAAAGGAATACTAGTGGGACAAAGGAAAGGCCCTCTCTCTTATGCCCCTTCCCAGATATTACTTCACATTCAAGGTAACTATGATCCTGTTATCGAGGACCATGGTTTAATACTGCTTGTATTTAAATTTATATAAATAAAATCATAGTGTATAAAGATTTTAATGTTTTTCTTCTTTTTTCAGAATTACCATACATTTCTGCAATTCATCCATGTAGGTGCACATAGTATAGTTTTCATTTTTTTAAATGTACGTCATTAGAAAATTCTTGAATCTTGCCTTGCACATAAATAAGGGCAAGTTGCCCAATTTTCTATTTCATTCTCTCATGCCACGTTAAAAATTAATTCAGTGATAATGAATCTTAGTCCATAGATTCAGTTGTGCAAGAACAATGACATTAAAAAATAACGTATTTTCTGTATCTCAACACTAGCTCTGAATTCAAGTCCCTTTCTTCCTTGACCTGTTTTTGTTTCATTATCCTAGGATAATTCAGAAAACTTAATCAGAAGAGGCTACATCTGAGTCTTAGTAACATGTTAATAAACGTTGTGGCTCAAATGTCTATTATTCCTGCTCTCACGGTTCGTTTTGGTCTAGAAATAACCTGTTACTTCTGTGCCATGACTGGGTTATAGGAGTCTTCTTTGAGATTCCCTGTGATCCCCCATGTCTAGCTGTGCTATTCAGGAATTTCTATCTGACACCTCCATCAATCCTTCATAGTGATCCTAAGCACCAGGGCTTATTGTTACTTCTGTGTTAAGGACCTTTACAACTCTCTTTATTTTCCTCCTATTACCCAACCAGGTTTAATATCCCTTTTAGTTTCATGACTATTTTTTCCCCTTCAAGATATTATGCTCTTATATGGAATCTTAAAAAAAAAAATAAAAGTTTCTGAAGAACCTAGGGGCAGGACAGGAATAAAGACGCAGACATAGAGAATGGACTTGAGTACACAGGAAGGGGGAAGGGTAAGCTGGGACGAAGTGAGAGAGTGGCATGGACATATATACACTACCAAATGTAAAATAGATAGCTAGTGGGAAGCAGCCGCATAGCACAGGGAGATCAGCTTGGTGCTCTGTGTCCACCTAGAGGGGTGGGATAGGGAGGGTGGGAGGCAGACACAAGAGGGAGGAGATATGGGGATATATGTAAATGTACAGCTGATTCACTTTGTTATAAAGCAGAAACTAACACACCATTGTAAAGCAATTATACTCCAATAAAGATGCTTAAAAAAAAAAAAGATATTATGCTCTTATTCCCCCTTTATTTATCTTCACCACTTCCAAGATTTTTTTTTGAGCTTAGACATTTTGCTGGGAAAAGCACACCAGACACAAAGGCAACTTCTAATTTTTGCTTTCCCATTTGCCTCCTCTCAAGTAATGAATTAGAGATCAGTTTACAAATTTAAATGGGGGAAGAGACAGGGAATTAAATATTGTTAATAAATATACATATTTTAAAATCTTGTTTTTTATATATCACCGCTTCCTCAAAATTTACATATGGTACAGACATAGAATGAGGATAAAAATTATTTGGTGAGAAAAAAAACAAAACAAAACAACTTTCCTATTCTTTATATCCAGCTGTTCAGATGCCTTCTAATTCTAAATTTTTATTACTCTAAATATTGAAAGTCTTTGCATCTTCTGAGTTATTAAAGCTCTCCAAATCTAAAACATCCTGGTAGACTCAATTATTTTACTCCTTCTGAGAGTATACCTATTGGTTTTATAAAATATCAACAGCAAAAGGAGAATTAGAGATTATTTAAGCTAATCTTCTCATTTTATGGAAGAGAACCCTGAGATCCAGAGGAAAGAAATGACATAAGTGAGCCTAAAGTATTTGCCCCAATGGTATACCTTTTCACACATCGATGCCTGTTTTGAATCAAGGTGAAGTCTGTGGGAATTACATTAATTACATGTAACTTACCTTTTAAGAATTAGTGCTGAATCCTGAATACATTTTTAAAATCATATTTTATGATCAGAGTTGAAAAAAATATTATTTTCAAATACTTTAACCTTACTTCTCACAGAGTGGAAATCTTTCTCTTTTCATTAGATTTAGTAATACAAAGGTAAGAAAAGTAGACTATTAATAGTCTACTTTTAAACTGTTATATATAATGTTAAACTGAGATAATTTATAGTTATCTACTAATAAACTGAGATAACTATAAATTATCTCAATTTAACATTATATCCCTGAATATTATATTCCTTAAAATTTTAACAAGATTTTGGAGAAACAAAAGAGTATCATATATTCATATTTTTATGTCTAAGTTCCCAAACATCTTAGTCAACCACATATAAATATGCAATTTTATAACTAGCTTCCCTTAAGATACATATGTAAATGATATGGCTGATAATCAAATCAGACTCCTTCCTTTATTTTTTGTTGCATCACAACTTAAACTAAAGCATAATTTTATTTTATATGCCAACAAAATTGTCATTCTGCAAAATAGCCTTCATAATATATATTAAGGCCATATAAAATGAATTATTATTGTAACTAAGTGTGCACTGTGAAATGGTTTAGTAAAACACTGGCTTGCATGACATATTCTTGTCTTGCTTAACAACTGTAATAAAATAGGAATGATAGGACTTTAAAGAACAGTGTAGAATTAGAAATAGAAATTTCTGTGCATTATATTGCCATTTGATACGATGCACTGTAGCTTGTTGACAGTAATCTTAATGAGGATTATACCAGAGATATCAAAAATATATGTTGTCATCTATTAACAGTCAAATACTCGAAGGTATTTATCTTGTGTCTACATTTGCATGCTACTTTTAAAAGGCTCTTATTTTAATTAACAGAATATTGAAATCCCATTTGAAAAGAAATTTGAATGCTAAATTAAACCATCAATAAAATTCAACAGAGACAACATACTGAGAAAATGCAGAAAATCTGAATGGCTTTGAAATTTGGATTGTGAAAGACAAATTAAATTCAACTAGGGAGATGTATTATCTGGTACTGACATTCAGAAAAATTTTCAAGATTTGGCCATTGGCTTACCAAGTGGATAACGTAATATGTATCTATTCCCAGGAGATGAGTAGGATATGTAGTTCTGTTTAAATCCTCAAGCAATCGTACAATTAGTGGTCTGTATTTTCTGCATTGCCATTGAAGAATCCAAATGTATCTTTAATTATTTAGGACTTTCAGTTAAATACATCAGGGATCCTAATCTAAGTAATATAGGGCTAGGGTTGGGGTGAAGTTTATTGGCTAAATAGATCCAATTCATTGAACAAATCAACAGAAAGGCAGGGAGGAATCTGGACCAAAAATACATTTGGATCTCAAACACTGACTGGTTCATCTAATATGTTCTTCTCCACTTGTGTTGGGTGTATTAGTTTTTTACATATTTCTTGCTACATGATGGAAAGTTGGCAAACACCAGGTTCAAAGTTTCTATTTTACATCTTAACCCTTTTCTGATTTCAAATTTTATAATCTTAGATAAAGTTTCTAGTTATCCCAGCTTGGGTTTGGTTCTTACACATGGCCAAGGTTTAGCTGGATAATGGAAGGATGAAAAAGTTATACTGTGGGCAAAACTGTCTGGAGTAGGGCAAGTTTTATAGAAGGAGCCGTTCTTCTCAGAAGACAAAATAAACAGAAATAATAATTGTCTTGCACTCAAGTTGTAATTGCATATGAGATATATGCATATACCGAAACTATCCATGGTCTCAGTTTAGGTTAATTAATTCATCTGAAATTAGTTATTGAGTACCTATTATGTGCTAAGCACATAGCTGTGCTAAGCACCTCAGATACCACAGTGAAGAAGACTGATAGCTTCTTTGCCCTCACATAATGCACATTTTAGTGTGGAGATAGCCAAAGGTTATAAACAAATATGAAAACTTTGTATCATGTGAAATAAACAAGGGATTGAGATGAAGAAAGGTGTAGGGTGGCTATTTAAATAATATGGTCAGTGAAGAACTTTTTGGGGAATCATTCTAGTCAGTGAAAAAAAAGAAAAAAGCATGTGCAGTCTCTGAATTGTAAAAGACTGTGGTCTATAACTAGTGAAATGCAGGGTAGTCTTAGTTAAGGTTGGAGAAATGATTAGATCATACAGAAACTCAAAGGCCTGGAGTATGAATTTTATTCTAAATGCAATGTGAAGCTTTTGAAGCATTTCAAGCTATGGAACGATATGATCTCATTTATATTTTTAAAAGTTTCACTCTTGCTGTTATGTAGAGAATGATTTGCGGTGATGGATGAAAAAAACTTATTTGGTGATATCTTGGATATGGGGGTTGTGAGAAATTAAGAATCTAGGATAAGTCCTTGTTTTCAAAATTTAGTAAGTAGATAGATGGTGCTACCAAGTAGTAAGATGGAGAAGACTTATGTATGCACAAATAACTGTGGTAGAAAGAAATGGAGAGCTCACTGCAGTGCATGATAATGTTGAAATAAGAGACATACAAATAAAAAAATCAGGTAACTAGATGCATGAGTCTAGAGTTCAAGTGAGGACAGAAACTGCTTTTAGTATGGTGTGTTGTCTCTCAGGCATATTCCATGATCTCGATTCAGAACCTTAGGGGTTTACATTATAATGTCCTCTTCCATTATGGCTAGCCATAAGTTCCATACAAATTGTTTTCCTACCAATGATATCTTTATAATATTAGAGATTAGAGGGTCCATTGGGTCCTATGGTCCAAATGGCACAAATACCTGGAGCTCCTGCAGATTTTTTTTTCTATTCTACACCTAACTTAAAACAATTAAATTACTTAAGTAAATTATTGTAGGTCTTTTGTGGGAGGATATATATCTACTAATGATAGTTGCCATGATTTTCCTTTTTCCTTTCAAATAGGAATGTGGGCTCTCTTTCAGTGGTTTCATAGTCTAAGAAATGGCTCAGGTTTGGTAACTGACCGTGAACCATGACTATTTTGGGGCTGCTTTTCTTGATTTCCTCATAATCCCTTGATAATTTGAGTTATTATAAAGGTTAAGCAATACTTTTTTGACTCATGTTTCTTCCTTCTAGAAACAACTGCAATACATCAGTCATCTCCACGACCCTCTGAAGATGAGCCCCTTCAACTGCCACTCTGATGTTGCCGTTCATTGCAAATATTGTGCCCACCTGGCTTTTGACATTTAAGTGCCACCACCTGACCTCTTAGGGGACCAATTCCTTTACAGCATCACCTGCGGTTAGCCCTGACCTACAAGAAGGAGCCACCACTCAAAGATGGTGGTGCACCTTTCATCAGCACATTTTGTTGTTGTTATAACTTTGGTAAATGGAGTTTCCTCTAGGCTCATCAGTGGAATATTGTTGGTCAGTGGAATTTCTAACCTTATGCTGTACATTTACTTTACAATTCCCAATTCTCTAATCCTATGATCTTTTCCTTCACTATCACAGAATTTTGGCATTTCTATTTCATTTAACACGAGTCATCACTTTATCCAAGCTTAAAAGAGAAATCCTAATAGCATGGTGGAACCACCTACCAGAATTCTTGTCAGGGTGTTAAATTTTGTATCATGGGAAGGTATTCCCATATCAGCAAACTTTCCCTTTTATCAACTTTATGTTCTCCCTTTTCTATCAAACACCCTCAAGATCCAGTCACAGCTCCTGAAAATACTTATTAACCAGATCCTGAAACTATTTTTTTTCATTACCTCTCCTCCCTTTGAAATCCCAGTTTCAATTCAGCCAGGCTATGCTAGGTTTGAGTTCTGTTATTGATCTAGCTGCCTAGAATGGACAAAAAGGTGAATCCTAAGGCAGGAAAGCTTTGTTTTGTAAGGTACCCTCATGATCTTCAAACAAGGAAAAAGGGAAACATCTTCTAAAGGGGGTAACATGCCACTTCTGTGGGCTCAGTTAAGAGGAATCTGCAAGTAGAAAGTTCTCAAATGTCCCTAAGCTATTATCCATACACCATAATTCCCTCTTAGATCCCTTTTATTTTTATTTAAGTCATAACATGAAATCTTTAGTGAAAGAGAAAGGCTGGTATAAACATGTATAATAAACTCATGTGAAAATATAAAGAAGACTAATTAGCTAAATGTGTTTCAAAAGAAAAGAAAATTACCCTTCTAAAGAGTATTTTTTTTCAAAATGACAGTATTTTTACCATGAGCAGATTCTTATAATTCAGAAAACAACGACTTGAACATAATATGTTTAAAAACTCAAATGAAATCACATACAAAAATGATCTTACATGGTTATATATAATGAAACTAGATACAAGAGAAAAGATTTTTTAACTGTGGTTACTTTGTGACATTGTGATGATATTTTGGAAAATTATTTCAGTTCTCTAATAACTGTTACTCATCTGAAAATTACAATAAAAAAGAATACACTTCATAGTGGTTTGCTATAAGTATTGAAAATAATAAATATAAGGCTCTTAGTACATGGTACATAGTAGGTACTTAATAGACGTTTGTTGAATAAATGAATTTTAATCATTCAATGCAAATTAACAATTATCTATACATTAATTACAAATAACATATGTCCATGTGGGAAGAAATTCTCTGAAAAATATCGTAGGGAACAATAAAACTAACCAAAAAGACAAGGCTTTTATATGACCATTTAAATTTCTATTCCTAGCAGGTCTAAAGTTGCCAAGATTTGTAATATATTCTGAGTAAAAAGAGTTTCATATTTTTTTTTTGGTTGTTTGTTTTTTTCTTATTGAGTTGTATGAGCTATCTGTATATATATATATTTTTTTGAATTTTTGAATTTTATTTATTTTTTTACACAGAAGGTTCTTATTAGTTGTCCACTTTATACGTATTACTGTATACATGTCAATCCCAATCTCCCAATTCATCACACCACCACCACCACCAACCCCTCCCGCCGCTTTCCCCCCTTGGTGTCCATAGTTTGTTCTCTACATCTGTGTCTCTATTTCTACCCTGCAAACCGGTTTATCTGTACCATTTTTCTAGGTTCCACATATATGCATTAATATATGATATTTGTTTTTCTCTTTCTGACTTACTTCACTCTGTATGACAGTCTCTAGATTCATCCATGTCTCTACAAATGACCCAATTTTGTTCCTTTTTATGGCTGAGTAATATTCCATTGTATGTATGTACCAAATCTTCTTTATCCATTCATCTGTCGATGGGCATTTAGGTTGCTTCCATGACATGGCTATTGTAAACAGTGCTGCAATGAACATTTGGGTGCATGTGTCTTTCTGAATTATGGTTTTCTCTGGGTATATGCCCAGTAATGGGATTACTGGGTCATATGGTAATTCTATTTTTAGTATTTTAAGGAACCTCCATACTGATCTCCATAGTGGCTGTATCAATTTATATTCCCACCAACAGTACAAGAGGGTTCCCTTTCCTCCACACCCTCTCCAGCATTTGTTGTTTGTAGATTTTCTGATGATGCCCATTCTAACTGGTGTGAGGTGATACCTCATTGTAGTTTTGATTTGTATTTCTCTAATAATTAGTGATGTTGAGCAGCTTTCCATGTGCTTCTTGGTCATCTGTATGTCTTCTTTAGAGAAATGTCTATTTAGGTCTTCTGCCCATTTTTGCATTGGGTTGGTGTTTTTTTTAAAAATATTGAGCTGCATAAGCTGTTTATATATTTTGGAGATTAATCCTTTGTCCGTTGATTCGATTGCAGATATTTTCTCCCATTCTGAGGGTTGTCTTTTCGTCTTGTTTGTAGTTTCCTTTGCTGTGCAAAAACTTTTAAGTTTCATTAGGTCCCATTTCTTTACTTTTGTTTTTATTTTCATTACTCTATGAGGTGGGTCAAAAAAGATCTTGCTGTGATTTACGTCAAAAAGTGTTCTGCCTATGTTTTCCTATAAGCGTTTTATAGTGTCCAGTCTTACATTTAGGTCTCTAATCAATTTTGAGTCTATTTTTGTGTATTGTGTTAGGGAGTGTTCTAATTTCATTCTTTTACATGTAGCTGTCCAGTTTTCCCAGCACCACTTATTGAAGAGACTGTCTTTTCTCCACTGCATATCCTTGCCTCCTTTGTCATAGATTAGTTGACCATAGGTGTGTGGGTTTATCTCTGGGCTTTCTATCCAGTTCCATTGATCTATATTTCTGGTTTTGTGCCAGTACCATATTGTCTTGATTACTGTAGCTTTGTAATATAGTCTGAAGTCAGGGAGTCTGATTCCTCCAGTTCCGTTTTTTTCCCTCAAGGCTGCTTTGGCTATTCAGGGTCTTTTGTGTCTCAATACAAATTTTAACATTTTTTGTTTTAGTCCTGTAAAAACTGCCATTGGTAATTTGATAGTGATTGCATGGAATGTGTAGATTGCTTTTGGTAGTATAGTCATTTTCACAATATTGATTCTTCCAATCCAAGAACATGGTATATCTCTCCATCTGTTTGTGACATCTTCGATTTCTTTCATCAGGGTCTTATAGTTTTCTGAGCACAGGTCTTTTACCTCCTTAGGTAGGTTTATTCCTAGGTATTTTATTCTTTTTGTTGCAATGGTAAATGGGAGTGTTTCCTTAATTTCTCTTTCAGATTTTTTCATCAATAGTGTATAGGAATGCAAGAGATTTCTGTGCATTAATTTTGTATCTGGCAACTTTACCAAATTCATTGACTAGCTCTAGTAGTTTTCTGGTGGCATCTTTAGGATTCTCTATGTATAGTATCATGTCATCAGCAAACAGTGACAATGTTACTCCTTTTCCAATTTGTATTCCTTTTATTTCTTTTTCTTCTCTGATTGCCATGGCCAGGACTTCCAAAACTATGTTGAATAATAGTGGTGAGAGTGGACATCCTTGTCTCGTTCCTGATCTTAGAGGAAATGCTTTCAGTTTTTCACCATTGAGAATGATGTTTGCTGTGGGTTGGTCATATATGGCCTTTATTATGTTGACGTAGGTTCCCTCTATGACCACTTTCTGGAGAGTTCTTATCATAAATGGGTGTTGAATTTTGTCAAAAGCTTTTTCTGCATTCTATTGAGATGATCATATGGTTTTATTCTTCAATTTGTTAATATGGTGTATCACATTGATTGATTTGTGTATATTGAAGAATCCTTGCATCCCTGGGATAAATCCCACTTGATCATGGTGTGTGATCCTTTTAATGTGCTGTTGGATTCTGTTTGTTAGTATTTTGTTGAGGATTTTTGCATCTATATTCATCAGTGATATTGGTCTGTAATTGTCTTTTTTTGTAGTATCTTTGTCTGGTTTCGGTATCAGGGCGATGCTGGCCTCATAGAATGAGTTTGGGAGTGTTCCTTCCTCTGCAATATTTTGGAAGAGTTTGAGAAGGATAGGTGTTAGCTCTTCTCTAAATGTTTGATAGAATTCACCTGTGAAGCCATCTGGTCCTGGACTTTTGTTTGTTGGAAGATGTTTAATCACAGTTTCAATTTCATGACTTGTGATTGGTCTGTTCATATTTTCTATTTCTTCGTGGTTCAGTCTTGGAAGGTTATACCTTTCTAAGAATTTGTCCATTTCTTCCAGGTTGGTCATTTTATTGGCATAGGGTTGCCTGTAGTGGTCTCTTCAGATGCTTTGTATTTCTGTGGTGTCTGTTGTAACTTCTCCTTTTTCATTTCTAATTTTATTGATTTGAGTCCTCTCCCTCTTTTTCTTGATGAGTCTGGCTAATGGTTTATCAATTTTGTTTATCTTCTCACAGAATCAGCTTTTAGTTTTATTGATCTTTGCTATTGTTTTCTTTGTTTCTAGTTCATTTATTTCTGCTCTGATCTTTATGATTTCTTTCCTTCTGCTAACTTTGGGTTTTTTTGTTCTTATTTCTCTAGTTCCTTTAGGTGCAAGGTTAGATAGTTTATTTGAGATTTTTCTTGTTTCTTGAGGTAGGGTTTTATTGCTAGAAACTTCCCTCTTAGAACTGCTTTTGCTGCATCCCATAGATTTTGGATCCTCGTGTTTTCATTGTTATTTGGCTCTAGGTATTTTTTGATTTCCTCTTTGATTTCTTCAGTGATATCTTGGTTATTTAGTAATGTATGGTTTAGCCTCCATGTGTTTGTGTTTTTTACGTTTTTTTCCCTGTAATTCATTTCTAATCTCATAGCGTTGTGGTTGGAAAAGATGCTTGATATGATTTCACTTTTCTTAAATTTACTGAGGCTTGATTTGTGACCCAAGATGTGGTCTATCCTGAAGAATGTTCCATGTGCACTTGAGAAGAAAGTGTAATCTGCTGTTTTTAGATGGAATGTCCTATAAATATCAATTAAATCTATCTGGTCTATTGTGTCATTTAAAGCTTCTGTTTCCTTATTAATTTTCTGTTTGGATGATCTGTCCATTGGTATAAGTGAGGTGTTAAAGTCCCCCCACTATTATTGTGTTACTGTCAATTTCCTCTTTTATAGCTGTTAGCTGTTGCCTTATGTATTGAGGGGTTCCTATGTTGGGTGCATATATATTTATAATTGTTACATCTTCTTCTTGGATTGATCCCTTGATCATTATGTAGTGTCCTTCCTTTTCTCTTGTAACATTCTTTATTTTAAAGTCCATTTTATCTGATATGAGTATTGCTACTCCAGCTTTCTTTTGATTTCCATTGGCATGGAATATCTTTTTCCATCCCCTCACTTTCAGTCTGTATGTGTCCCTAGTCTGAAGTGGTTCTCTTGTAGACAGCATATATATGGGTCTTGTTTTTGTATCCATTCAGCAAGCCTGTGTCTTTTGGTTGGAGCATTTAGTCCATTCATGTTTATGGTAATTATCGATATGTATGTTCCTGTTACTATTTTCTTAATTGTTTTGTATTTGTTTCTGTAGGTCCTTTTCTTCTCTTGTGTTTCCCACTTAGAGAAGTTCCTTTAGCATTTGTTGTAGAGCTGGTTTGGTGGTGCTGAATCTCTTAGCTGTTACTTGTCTGTAAAGCTTTTAATTTCTCCATCGAATCTGAATGAGATCTTTGCTGGGTAGAGTAATCTTGGTTGTAGGTTCTTCCCTTTCATCACTTTAAATATATCAATGCCACTCACTTCTGGCTTGTAGAGTTTCTGCTGAGAAATCAGCTGCTAACTGTATGGGAGTTCCCTTGTATGTTATTTGTCGTTTTTCCCTTGTTGCTTTCAATAATTTTTCTTTGTCTTTAATTTTGCCAATTTGATTATTATGTGTCTTGGTGTTTTTCTCCTTGGGTTTATCCTGTATGGGACTCGCTGCGCTTCCTGGACTTGGGCGGCTATTTCCTTTCCCATGTTAGGGAAGTTTTCGACTATAATCTCTTCAAATATTTTCTTGGGTCCTTTCTCTCTCTCTTCTCCTTCTGGTACCTCTATAATGCAAATGTTGTTGTGTTTAATATTGCCCCAGAGGTCTCTTAGGCTGTCTTCATTTCTTTTCATTCTTTTTTCTTTATTCTGTTCTGCAGCAGTGAATTCCACCATTCTGTCTTCCAGGTCACTTATCCGTTCTTCTGCCTCAGTTATTCTGCTATTGATTCCTTCTAGTGTAGTTTTCATTTCAGTTATTGTACTGTTCATCTCTGTTTGTTCTTTAATTCTTCTAGGGTTTTGTTAAACATTTCTTGCATCTTCTCGATCTTTGCCTCCATTCTTTTTTCAAAGTCCTGGATCATCTTCACTATCGTTATTCTGAATTCTTTTTCTGGAAGGCTGCCTATCTCCACTTCATTTAGTTGTTTTTCTGGGGTTTTATCTTGTTCCTTCATCTGGTACATAGCCCTCTGCCTTTTCATCTTGTCTGTCTTTCTGTGAATGTGGTTTTTGTTTCACAGGCTGCACGATTGTAGTTCTTTTTGCTTCTGCTGTCTGCCCTCTAGTGGAGGAGGCTATCTCAAGAGTTTCATATCTTAAGGCACAGAATATTCAATTGATATATTTTATTGAATTCCATGATAAAAATAGCTCTATGAAGAAATATACAGGTTTAAATGCAGGTTTAAAATATTTTATTTAACACATCTTTCAAATCCTATGTATATAAATGACTATTTTGCATTAACCTAGGTGTTGCATGTTGTTTTGATGATGCTTTTATTGTTCCCAAACATTTTAAAATCCGTCTTTGGATACAACTTTAGAACTAATACATGAGAGTACACAACACATAAATACATACACACACATTATATCATTTTATAATCAACATTTATATCTTAATAAAAACTTTATTATCCCATTTATTCATCCCACCCACACTATTCACAAACACCAGAAACATATTTGACAAGATTAAGTACACTCAGACAAATGTGTTATAAAATGTGAAGGCAAATCTACAAAACATAGCTGCCAAACATAGTTTGGCAAAGGTGGCATCACCAGAATAGATGTATGACCAACGAAGGCAACACCTTAAAAAAGCTTAATGATTATTTTCAAACATAAAATCAATAAATTTTAGGTTGGTTTAATTAAATATGCTATATCCTCTTTGGATATCTACCCTTTCATTAATTTCCACCTAGAACAAGGAGGCTTTATGCTGTATATTATTTTAAAATGGTAATTTGGAGATCATTGGTTTCTTGATGGATGTTAATATTTCTGAATACAACATGGGTTTTTAATAATAAATTAATTAATATGATAGATATTTCATTGCTCAATATTACACATGTCCATGCTAAAATAAAAAGTCATATGTAATGATTTCAATGTAGAAAAGAGAAATTCTCAGTTATTAAGAAAAAGCAAAAACCCCAAAAAACCTCAAAACATAGAGCTGCATTATACACATTAAAATTCTCTTGATTTAATATTTTTGAGGAAAAAAATATATATACCAAATAAAAATGCTTCCTTCTATCATTTTAGAAAAAGAGCTAGGGTTTCCTAAAGGATAAGATTGGAGAAGATAAATTGAAGGGATACTGGTAAACAATTTAAGAAGCTTACAAAACCAATTAACTTTATCATTATTTCAAGTTATTCTTCTTAATTTTTATACACATAGTGATTTTTGTAGATACAAAATACTTAGAAATAAATGCCCAGCTATGCACAATCTACCTAAAAAAATAGTACATAATAATGGTTTGAAGGCCTAAATATGTCTCTCCTAATTATATTCTTATCTCTTCACCTCAAGAATAATACAAATTTTATCACTGCCATGAATTTTAAAATTAATAGACTTCATTTTTAGCACAGTTTTAGGTTTATAGAACAATTAAACAGGAAGTGCAGAGAGTTCCCATATATCCCTTCCCCCAAATTTTCCCCTATTATTAACATCTTGCATGAGTGTGACACATTTGTTATAGTTGATGAACCAATACTGATATACTGTTCTCAGCTAAATACCATAATACATGAGGGTTCACTCTTTGTTTTGTACAGTTCTGTAGGCTTTGACAAATTTCTATGCCATACACCCAACAGTATAGGATCATATAGAATAGCTTCATTGCTCTAAATATCACATCTTCTCTAACCATTCATCCAGTACCCAACTCGTGCCCCCCACCTCCCAAATGAGACTCCCTGGCAACCACTGATTTTTTTACTGTCTCTATAGTTTGGCCTTTTCCATAATATCATATAGTTGGACCAATACAGTATGTAAGCTCTTCAGACTAGCTCCTTAGACTCAAAATATTCATTTAAGATTCCTCCAAATCCTTTAGTGGCATGATAGCTCATTTCTTTTTATCATTGAATAATATTCTATTATATAAGTGTACCATAGTTTATCTATTACCCTGTTGAAGGACATCTTGGTTTAGTCTAATTTTTGACAATTATGACTAAAAATTCTGTAAGCATTTGTCTGCAGGTTTTTATATGTACATAAGATTTTCACTTATTTGCATAACACAATTGGTGGATGATAATCTGTATGTTTACTTATGTAAGAAAATGTAGTTGTCTTCCAAAGAGGCTGTACTATTTTGCATTGTAACCAGCAATTAGTGAGGTTCCTTGTTCTACATACTCTTGAGCATTTGGGTGTCGTCAGTGTCTTGGAATTTACTAAATGTAAAGATGATGCGTATCATCTCATATGTTTATTTGCCATCTTGTATATCTTCTTTGGAGAGGTATCTGTACAGATATTTTGCACACTTTTTAATTAGGTTGTATTCTTATTGTTGAATTTAAGTATTACGTGTATATTTTTGATAAAAGTCCATTATTAGATAGTGTTTTGCAAATCCACAATCCCAGTGTGTGGCTTGTCTTTTCATTCTCTTACCAGAGAAGTTATTGCCAAATGAAGGTCCACCTATATTTTATCCTATGTTATTTTCTAGGAATTTTATAGTTTTTATTTTACACTTAGGTCTACAATCCATTATGAATTAATCTTTGTAAAAAGTGTAATATCTGTGTCTGGATTCACTTTTTTGCATGTGGATGTACTGGTGATCCAGCACCATTTTCTGAAAAGACTACCCTTTTCCACCGAATCGCCTTTCCTTTTTTGTCAAAGACAAGTTCACTATATTTTAGTGTGGTCTCTTTGGGCTCTCTGTTCTGTTATAGGAATCTAGTTATCTATTCTTTCACCAGTGCCACACTGTCTTGATTAGTGTAGTTCTAGAGTAAGTCTTTAAGTTAGTAGTGTTGGTCCCCCAGCTTTGTTCTTGTTCAGTATTGTGTTGGCTATTCTGGGCGTTGTGCTTTCCACATAAAAGTTAGAACATGTAACTATCCACAAAGTAACTTGCTGGAATTTTTATTGCGATTGCATTCAACTTGTAGATAAAGTTGAGAACTGACATCTTTATAATAATATTGAGTCTTTCTATCCATGAACATGGAGTATCTCTCCATTTATTTAATTCTTCTTTGATTTTGTTTATCAAAGTATTGTAGTTTTCCTTATATAAATTTTGTAAATATTTTGTTACATTTACACTGAAGCATTTAATTTTGGGGGTACTAATGTAAATGGTATTGCACTTTTAATTTCAAATTCCATTGGTTCATTGCTGGTATATAGGAGGCAATTAACTTTTGTATATTAAACATATGCTGTAACCTTGCAATAATCATTTATTAGTTCCAGGAGTATTTTTCTTAATTCTCTGGAATTTTCTACATAGATGATCATCTCATATGCAAAGACATTTCTATGTCTTCACTCCCAAGCTATATAATTTTTCTTTTTCTTGTCTTATTGTATTAGCAAGGACTTCCAGTACCATGTTGTATAGGAGTGGTGAGAGAGAATATCCTTGCCTTGCTCCTGATCATAGGAGAAAGCATCTATTTTCTCAAGATTAAGAGCAATGTTTGTTGTAATTGTTTGATAAACGTTCCTATCATGCTGAGGAAGTTCCATTTTTTCCTAGCTTGTTGAGAGTTTTTATCATGAATGGGTGTTGTGCTTTGTTAAGTGCTTATTCTCCATCCATTGATATGATCATATGATTTTCCTTTTTTGGCCTGATTATGTGAACAGCCTTAATTGATGGTTGAATGTTGAACCAGCCTTGCATACCTGTCCTTATAAATAAATTTGGAAGTGTTCCCTTTGCTTCTGTTTTCTCAAATATATTCTAGAGAAATTGGTATCACATCTTATTTAACTTCTACCTGTCAAATCTGTTCATTTCTGGTGTTAAAGTTTCCAACTATAATGTATTTGTTTATTACTCTTTGCAGTCTTATCAGTTTTTACTTCGTGTACTTTGATGCTCTGTTGTTAGGCACATGCATTAAGGATTGTTATTTCTTCTTGGAGTATTGACCCTTTATCATGTAATGCCTGTCTTTATCCCTGATAACTTTCCTTGCTCTGAAATCTGCTATGTTGGATATTAATACAGCTATCCCTGCTTTCTTTTGATTAGCATTAGTGTGGTATATCTTTCTTCATTCCTTTACTTTTAGTCTACATGTATCTTTACATTGAAAGTGGGTTTCTTGTAGACAACATATAATTAGGTGGTGTTTTTTGATCCACTCTGACAATCTCTGTCTTTGAATTGGTGTATTTACTCCATTCATATTTCATTTGATTATTTATACAGTTAGAATAATAGTGACCATATTTTAACTGTTTCCTAGTTGTTACCCTTATTATTTAATTTTTTCTTTTCACTCTTTTTCTGCTATTTATTGTAATTAATTTAAGGTGATCTCATTTTCTTTCTTCTATTAGCATTTAATTATGCTTATTTTTATTTTTTTAGTGGTTGCTTCTGAGTTTATGATATATATTTACTACTAATTTTTTTTTTCCACTTTCAAACAACAGTATATTGTTACATGGGTAGTGCAAGTACCTTATAACAATTTATTCTCAATTTCTTTCTCCCATCTCTTATTATATTTCTGTCATTCATTTCACTTATCTATAAGTTATATTTATCCAGTACATGATGCAATTATTAATTTGAACATAGATCATTTAAGAATAAGAAAAATAAAGGATTTACCTTGTCAAATGCTCTTCCTTTATTTATGTAGATCCACATTTCTGATCCATATTATTTTGCATCTCTCTAAAGAAATTCAGAGAGAATTTTAAAATTCTCTCAGAGAGAAATTCAAAAACATTTTTTGCAAGGTAGTTCTACTGGCAACAAATTCCCTCAGCTTTTGTTTGTCTGAGAAAGTCTTTATCTCTGCATCATTTGTGTAGGATAATTTCACTGGATACAGAATTCCAGGTTTTTGGAATTTTTTCCTTTCAATGCTTTATATATTTCACTGTTAGTCATTTTGCTTGAGTTTCTGACTTCTCACTCTTGTGGTAGGTACTAGCCTTGGGTTGAAAAGAGGAAAATTAAAAGCAGCAGGAAAAGATAATCTTTTACTTCTTAAGTGACAAATCCTGCTACTCCCAAATCCCATCCCTGAATCTATGGCCGCCATCATTCATCTTTCTCCAGGATGGGTTTCAGACCATAGCATTTGTGCATTTTCCTGTAGTTCAGGGCACCACATCTAATCCAATACTTTTATGTAAAGCAGCAGTTATTATTTTTTAATTAGATTCATCTTATTGAGTAGAATTTGCACTAGCTACAGTCAGTTTGCACACAGTCCTACAAACATACACAGAAACACCCATATGATCAGAGTTGGCCATTTCCACTATCCTTGGCCTCAACTGTGAAGCACTGAAATATAAAGCATTATTATCAAATATTTTCCTGCTTAAATTAATCCATTATTGCATGAGAAAATATAATTAGCTTAGGAAAGCTTCTGATAATGTTTGTTCCCATGACATATGAACTCTCATTCTGCTGTTTATATAGGCAGGAATTTGAGGAGATAAAAATATTCTTCTTTCTTTTCCTGAGTTATGATTTGATATTTAAAGTTTTATTTCTAGTAAATATAATTAGAGAATATGTCTTAGGTCTATGGCTAGGGAGACTTCCTAATTATTATCTAGTCATTATTAAGGTGAACAACTGACCACTTGTAGAATAAGGGCAGGTCACCTAACAGAGGTAACAGAGAGAACTGTGGATTCTGAGGACAGAGTAAGTCAAAACACGAGAAAAAAGAGGCTAATTCACACATTCTCATACTTTCTCCCCAAATCTCTAGTTAGATATATCAGTGAGTGAAAGGTGGAGAGTTCACGTCACATTCTTTTTTCTCTCTGGAAATTAGAGAGAAGTTTTGATCTGTCATGGAAATTTGAAGTAAATTTTATCATTTAACAATATAGTGTCTGATAGCTACTAGGATCAGCTCTATGATTACTCCTCCAATTTCCATCTTCATGCTTAAGGACAGTTTATTAAGTACATGAGCTCTCTGTGATATGCAATATTAATGAATCTACAGTCTCTAGTTAAATTTGGAGAGAAACTCATATATTGTGAATGGTCCTAACATATTAGGGAGGACATTTGCAATTCTGCATAGTTCACTTTTTTGGGGCTTATGATTTTTAGGCACCAATGAAAACACGTCCTCTTCTTGAACATTCGAGAAAAAATTTAAATACCAGAAAAATAATTTATATAATCTACTGGATATAGAACCAAATAGTGATTAAAAGTAACTTGTTATTTTAATATAACTGACGTTTTCTTACATGAAACTTGTTACTCTTAAAGATACTCTTAATAAAATAGCAAGATTACCTTGAGGTCAGGAAAACTGTTGACAATTAATATATAATGGAATGGGGAAATTGTCATGATATGATGTTAAATTCTAAAAAATGTCTATTTTTTCAACATTAAGCCAACACACACATGAAAATGCACACATGTGAGCTCACTAAATTTTTTAAGCGATAGGAAGCATACTTATATTTCTAATATAATTCTGCTGCCTGGTGAAATATGGGTGGATTTTAGTTTTGTGGCATGCCTCTCTAGAGTCTCCAATTTTACCCTATGTGTCTATGAGCTTAACCCAGGGATTCTGAGGGGATACTCTGTATAATTAGTAGTGTGTCTCCTAATTACAACACTTTAATTTTTTTTTTTTTTTAATTTTGCTGCATCGGGTCTTAGTTGCAGCACACAGGCTCTTTGTTGCGGTGCACGGGCCTCTCTCTAGTTGTGGCGCACGGGCTTAGTTGCCCCGCGTCATGTGGGATCTTAGTTCCCAGACCAGGGATCGAACCTGCGTCCCTTGCATTGGAAGGCGGATTCTTAACCACTGGACCACCAGTGAAGTCCCTAATTTTGTTTTAAGTGTTAAAATTACCTTGCAGGTAAGTAATCATAAAAGAAAACTTTAGTTATTTGGGGCTAGTTTTAATTTTGCTCCAAGTCCTTGACTCAAAAGAAACTATGCCCTTCAGTACAGCTGAAGATTAACTGCAATGTTTTCAGCTTAATTGTTCATTCATTTGCCACAACAAACGCTGCATGAGGAGAGATTAAGAGTGCTGGTCTGGAGTCAAAAAGATCCAGGTCAGAATCCTAGTATTGCAGATTACAGTTATATGATTTGTGGCAAATTGCTGATCCCACACTGTGTTAGTGAACATTAACTGAGTCAATGTATTCATACCAAGTTCTTAGTCTTACTATTATTATCCTAATCACATTAAAGAAAATTAAGGTTAACTGAGAAATACTGAAGAATTTCTTAAAAAATTGGTGTTCATTATGTAACATTTTCTCATTTCAATTAAAAAATGCTTCCCCAAATGAATATACATTTTACAATATTATTTTCTGGGTACCTTTCTTATTACGATATATTAAAATACTTATATCCCAATTTTAAAGACTGTGTAGTGTATAATTAAAGAGAAAGTTGTTTGCAGTATAAATTTTCATTTCTCTATTATCTCATTGTGAAAGTGTTATAATTAGGTGACTATCAACTATTTAGGTTAAATACATCGAAAATTATTTTAATATAAGTACTGTTGCAAAATTTTGGATAGGTACTGTATGAAAATATTGTACTCTAACATTTTAGGAATGTCTACAAAATAGCATCTAGAAAAAAGATTATGCTGCTGCAAATGTTTAATGTTTTTCAAACATTTATATATTTTGATAAATGCAAAAAATATAATTGACTTAAACATATAAAAGTATATATTTGAATACCAGAAAAGTGAATATATTTTAGGGAAATTATTTAGAAATATAAATAAGCAGTATTTTGAGGAATCAGGGATAGGAAAAAAGGCCATGTTTTAAAAAGTATAAATACTAGCAAAAAGTTCTATCTTGATATATTAAGAAATTATTCAGGCTAAATTTACCATCCAGTTGTCATGACAACATGCATTTTGCCTAATGCGAATATTTGGCAAGGGAAAAAAAAAATCTAACCTCCAGAAAAGGTGTTGCTCTGATATGTAGAAAATACTTCACTCCCTTTTAATCAATTTTGTTATGCATTATTTAAGTTACTTGCATCATAGCTGTCTAACTCAAAGAAAAGTAGGATTCATTTCAAACTATCTGTAGCATTAAAATGATTTTCTTAGTTGTATATCATTTGAAAAAATCTATATTTTTACATACAATAAAATCACTAAGTATTTCCAGAAATAAGTTCCTCTAAATTAAATACTTCAATTAGGTAAAACTATTCCAAAAATATGTAGAGAAAAAATAAATTTTGACATTTATATATTTTTAGATTAGAAACAAAATTGAGTGTAGATGAAACCTTTTTAAAAAGATACATTTCTCATTGTAGAGCAGTTGTGCTCCAATGAAGATGTTAAAAAAAATCAAAAGATACATTTCTTTCACAACATCTTACTTTTACTAGAAAGAAAGACATACTTTGGGCTAAAGTATTTTTGCTAATGTAACAAGTCTATAGTTATTAAACATTCAAACTATTCAAGTGTTAATTTTCTTTTCTGTTTGAGTCACTGTGCAACATAATTGATTTTTACTTTTGCTTAATTTTAAAATTTTTCCCATGAAAATGAGTGAAATTTATATTTGCCTGAATTTTTTTTCTTACTTTTCCTTTTGAATTGACTACATTGATTGCTAGATTTATTGTCACAGTTAACTGATTCTGCCTTATGGAAGAAAGGCATAGGCTTATCATCATTTAAATGATTTACAGGTCATACCTTGTTACCACCAGGAATGAGTGGTGGCTACTACATCATGAAGCCTGCATTCTTTAACCACTTTCATTATTTTTCTAAACCCAGAGGCCTCTTGGTTTGCAACCAACCCATGAGGTAATACAGTACAAATGACTGAGGAAGATGAGTAAGAAGGAAAAAAAACCCCAAAACAGTGTTGGGAACTCAAATCTATAAATAGTTCAGCTGGGGTTCCATTCTGGGAATAGATTCATGCTCATTAACTCATAGTAGAATGGGTTAATATATTAAAAAATAGCTTACACTTTGTGATGGAATTACGCAAATTTGAAACATTAGGATTTAACCATCTAGGACAAGATTCAGTAAAAATTGGAGTCTGACTTCAGCATCTAAAATTTGCTTGACCAGCAGAAAGAATTCAATGGAGCTAATGTGTTGGAAAATGAGATCTTAACCAAGGTTTTTCTGATGGTCAAAACATAGGATAGTCCATGATGCCACATTTTCTCTCTTTAAAAAGAGAGTAAGCCGATGTTTGTTACAGAACCTGCATCCCTAGGGAATAACAGTAAAGTTTGCCAGATTTCTTTCAGGCCACGAAACAAAACCTGACCCACTGAAAAGAATACTCTTAAAGAGAAGTGAATAATCACATATGTTACAGAGAATCTGTCTCAGAATGCCAGTTAAATAATGTTACAGACCTATTTTCAATATATCAAAACTGTTTTTCAATATCCCTCAAAACTCCGTAAAAACGGCACTTTACTGTTTACATCTTATTGACATATTATATTTTCTAAAATTACATTAGAGATATCTGACCTTTTTGGGGGGAGGAGGGGAATGGGGGAGGCACACTCATCTCTCAATTGCAACACTTTTGTAGACAACTCTTCCAGTTCTCAGATGGTTAATTCCACCCCTGAAACATATCCCAGAGGCTTCTAGTTTCAGTATTTCTGGCAATGCAGTCCAGGTAGGGCCTGTGGCACATAGGAACACAGCCTAATCTATTATCTCCTTACAATTTTACTCCAAATCTGAATAATCATTCTCTTGCTTTCATGCCTAGAGTTCAGAGGTACATTACAAAGTGCCTCATGGAGAGCTTTACTCAGAGATATTACCAGAAACTCAAATTTAAATTTTCCAGACCTAATTTCTTTTCTTCTACCCTAACCTGTTATTCTGAACCTATTTCTTTTAAGATCTTAAACTTATCACATGTTGGAAGAAATATCCAAATTAATTCTAGCTCTTTCTATCATCTCTTATATTTGACTGGTATTTGATTTTTCATAATTCTATCTCTCTTTTCACTCGCCTTTTGAATCAAACTGCAATCACCCTATTTTAGAATCTCATTCACATTCTAGAATACCATAGTACTATTTTGCTGTAGACTTCCCTAGACTAGAATTGCTCTTCAAACCAAGCAGTGATGTCCACAGTAACCATACTAGATAATAGCAGCTCACATACTAGTTAATTCTGAATTTCAATATTCTCTGCAACAATTAAACATCCAGGGTCATAATTCTGTTAATTTATTCCCTCCATACTATGGAACAGGGGTTTTTCTGAAACTTACTTGGTGTCATTCATCTTCAAACAGCAAATTACATAAATCTAGATTACTTTCAGTTTATTTATTCCATAGTTAGTAGCTTTTGTGACTTTGTTCACATGTCACCTCCCTTTGTTTAGTTCCCATTTTATCATGTTATGAAGAAATTCTGTATATCCTTAAAGGTCCAACTCAAGTGATACATTTTCTCCCGAAAACTTTTTGTTTAAAGCAATCTCCCCTTCCTCTAAAATCCCCATGTGTTCTGAATATCTCTCATACGTTTACTACATTATATTGCAGTCATTAACATCATCTTCACTGATTCTACCCTCTTCATAATCATTCATGACCTGCAACTTCCCATATTTCTTCCTATATAGTGCCATATGCCTTATAGAAGGACCTGAATATTCAAGGCAAAATTGTTGAATCAATGAAATCATTAAGCAAATAAAACACTGACTATAAAATGGTAATATTCTTTACATATTCTACCTTTAAAGCACTTTTCTTAATAAGTTATTATTTATCTACATCTATAGTTTTTCTTATCTCTCATTCCTTTGCTTTCTTCAACCCTCCTATAGTCAAACTGAGCGCTTTCTGGCTACACATATTAATGTGCAACATTTGTTCACTTCTCAAAGGCTGCCAGCAACTTCTGACAACATATTACAATGCTGGAATACACTCATGTTGGTCTGCAATCTAAAATATACTTAATAGGATGTTTTTATTGTAGAAATCAAAGAGGAAACATGTTCAGAAAATGTGACATAAAAGAAATACAGGCAAACGATAAATATTTGACAAGTACTTGAAAGGAAACTTCACTATGATTCAAAGGAAACTTATACTATCTTGGAGGTAATTATCTTATTAGAATGTTCCCTTTTTTGATGTCTGCTCATTATCTATGTTATATCACAATTGTTACTTGCCCAACACATATGTATTGCTCATCCAAAAAATGTACAACTAACCTTGACAGCTTAAAATAGTCTTCCTTCTATTTTGCAAAGTACATTTAGTAAACTATGCGTTACGCTTTCCACGTCAATGGCCTCTGTAAACTCAAGATAGCAATCTCCCATTTTAATGACAGCTGTGATCAAAAAAATGAACATTTAATGTAAATTTTGAAGCCACTGATGGAACCCTGAAATGGGATTACTATGACAGAATAATTATTTTTAAAACTCATTTTTTAAAATGCACACCAAACAAACAAAGTTTGCAATTCTTTCATTGGAAAAGGGTTAAGGTAGGTAAACCCTGTGGAAAAAAAATATATTTTCAAATTATATATCCAAGATTGCTAGTGATAAAGAAGGCTTAAAATAATTTAGTATTAAAATTTAGGCTTTAGATGTTAAAAGGGAAAAAGAGGAGAGTAATATATCATTTATGACATAATTTCATATCACAGAGAAACTGTGTATAGAAGACAAAATTGTAGTATAAAAAGAACTAATTTAAAATTTATGTGGCCACTTTAAACGGAAACCTCAAATAAGTAACTACTAATTTACCTTTGTTTTTTCCAATGCAAAAGGGGTTAAAACACCCATATTACACTTTTCATAGGAAGACTGTCACTTCCAAATCAAAAAATATGGAGAATGCCTTCAGGCTTTATATTAATTTTTGGTTCTCAAATAACTAATAAATTTATATGAACTGAATGTTGTAAGAGCACAGCAGCAATATCAAGAATTAAATATCAAGAGTTATAAAATCTATAAAGATTATTTTGCTTATATTCTTTCAAGTAATAGATAATGAGATAATTTTATGTATAGCATTTTATTTTCCTAATAATTTGTATTCATTGAAAGAATTTTGAAAAGTTTTGTGGTATTGTTATTTCTATTTTTGTTCAAAAATATCATTCCTGGTGATAAGAAAGCTAATCACAGAATATCAAATCAATTAAATCTACAAGTTCTGTATTTTTGTGAGTAAATACACTTACTCACATTTCATTTAAAGTGTAGACATTGAATGAGTACTACCTTCATTTTTAAAAAAAATCAGAGTTTTCTGCTTCTATTTATAGGGCTACTCAATTGCTAGGTTCATGATCACTCTAGAAGGACTAAGGAAGCTTAAAAAACAAGTCTTAAAAAAAATCAAGCAGATTCAAATGTAAATGAACTGCATGTCAGAACAATATGCAAACCTCTTTAAAGAAAGAAAACACACTCAGATATTCATAACAATATTACCCATAGTTTCCTACATACAAAACAAAACAAAAAACTTGATATGTGTAGACAAAGGAAAATATAACCAATAAACAACCATGAGAAAATTTATCATAGTATCAATAGAATGACAGACATGTTGGAATTAGCAAAAGCATAATTTAAAACAGCCATTATATATTTTCTATGAACAAAGATTTAAGATAAAAATAAATATAATGAGGGGCTTCCCTGGTGGCACAGTGGTTGAGCATCTGCCTGCTAATGCAGGGGACACGGGTTCGAGCTCCGGTCTGGGAAGATCCCACATGCCGTGGAGCAACTAGGCCCGTGAGCCACAACTACTGAGCCTGCGCGTCTGGAGCCTGTGCTCCGCAACAAGAGAGGCCGCGATAGTGAAGAGGCCCGCGCACCGCGATGAAGAGTGGCCCCCGCTTGCTGCAACTAGAGGAAGCCCTCGCACAGAAACGAAGACCCAACACAGCCAAAAATAAATATAAAAAAAAAAAATAAATAAATAAATATAATGAGAAACAAGATAGGGAATCACAGTACTAAAAACTAGAAACAAACAACAATAAACAACTGAGCCCCAATTTTCATATGAATGGAAAAGTTCAAGGGATGGCTTTAAGAACAGTTTGAACATATAAACACTACTGCATTTAAACTGTCAAACTGAACCATAGTGAAAATAATCTGAACAAAAATGAACAGAGACTCAGTTTCTTGTGGGACAATATCAAATAACTTAATATACATGTAACTGGAATCTGAGAAGATGGGTGGATGGCATAAAGTGTCAGAAGAAATAAAGTGGGAGGAACTTCTGCTTCTGGCCATGACAATATAATTGGTTCCAGACTAGGCTGGATGCTATAAGCAACCACAAAATTGAAGCACAATATATGAGGTATGAGGCAAGCATTACATGAGAGACAGGACAATACTGTTACCCAAAGGAAAGGGAAACATGATATCACCCCATAATCACCTTGGCTTTCTGCCTGGGGACAATTTCCTAACTTAGTGCAACAAAATGAGTGCAAGAAGAACATGATAACACTATAGAGATGAAGAAGCAGAGATCACAGACTTCCCTGGTGGTCCAATGGTAAAGAATCCGCCTTACAGTGCAGGGGACGGGGGTTCGATCCCTCGTCAGGGAACTAAGATCCCACATGCCGCAGGGCAACTAAGCCCACGTGCCACAACTACTGGTCTCATGCACCTTAACTAGAGAGCTTGCATGCTGCAAACTACAGAGCCCAAGTGCTCTGGAACCCGTGTGCCACAACTACAGATCCCACGTGCCACAACTAGAGAAGAGAAAACCTGCATGCCACAACTAGAGAGAAGCCCGTGCGCTGCAACGAAAGATTCCTGCATGCCTCAACAAACATCCTGCGTGCCGCAACAAAGACCTGACTCAGCCAAAAATAAATAAAATAAATAAATGAATAATAAATAAATCTTAAAGAGAAAAGACGAAGTAGAGATAGGGTTCTGTACATAGAAGTTCATGTGGTGGTCCCTCATGAATTTTTTTGCTGAGGAATGAGATGAACATGATCAGGGAGAGATCACATGAAGGGTTAAAAGCAGAATAGAGAAACTAGAGGTTAAGCACTTATGGAAAATGGTAGAAATCTCTCCAAATAATAGGGGTAATGCAAAAAGTAAAGAGTACTAGTAAGTGATTTAGTATGAATTCAGGAACAGTAGCTATATAATGTGAGTGTGTATATAAATATATACACACATGTATACATATATATATACACACAAAATGAAGAATTTAAATGAATTTTCATAAAATTCATTTATAATAGTTTAAAAAATCAAAATTGTTATTAAATTAGCAGAAAGATTTTTAAAATGGAGACATATGCTATAATCAAGAATTAAAATTTGCCCTTCCAAAGTGTCCAACATTTTTAAAATGGAGATATATGCTATAATCAAGAATTAAAATTTGCCCTTCCAAAGTGTCCAACATTGAGGATGGATTTCATAACTCTGCATCAACCAGTCCATGGACACTTGCTGGTCCTAAAGAAGATGTGCAATCTATTGACAAGAGAAGATCCTTTCAATAAGAACAGCTGCTTAGAAAGGACTTTGTTGAGGGTGTCAGCAGCCAACACTCATGGCAGAGATATGGGCACTTCAGACTTGGAGGGGAATCTGAGTGGCACACTGCAGCATTCACTACTGCTATTGTATCCTAGTGGTGTGCTACAACCTTGTTTTTAGGTGGCCCTGTAAAAGAGTGGAAGGAAAAATTACTGAATAGCAGAGGTTCAGACAATGCCCCTGAGTATCCACTTTGTGTGGAAAGAGAAGTGGTCAGAGATAAGAACAATATGTGGACACATGGGTAATGGTGATGGACTTGGCTGGTTAATTAAGATTCTGAAATAGGAAAGATTGAAAACTTAAAGAGAATTGGGAAAATGGCACATGGATATACCTATTGAATGGGGCAGAAAGCATAAAGATCTTTTACTGCATATTGATGTCCTCCAAAAAGTGTTCACCATGAAAACACCCTAAGCAATCAGAGTGATTTGGCCAGCCAATTTAAACTAGCCTCTGACCTAACTCACCTCAGTACTGAACCCCTGAGTAGTCATGGTGGCAGTAGGCATGGAGGCTATTATAGGCCCAACATCATGGTCTTCCCTCAACCAAGAATTAGAAAGAACAGCTGCTGATGTCCAATCACTCCAGCAACAGAGACCAATTCAAAGCTTTGGATATCAACAATATTCTTTGAGGAAATCAATCAGTAACTTAGAGACAAGCTGATTACATTAGACCTCTGCCACACTGAAAAGGCAGCTATTCATGTTGGCTAGAATTTGTATATATGCTGGGTATGGTTTTGTCTTTCCTTCAGGCAGAACTTCAGTTAGTACCCATATCTGCAGATATACAGAATGTTCATTCAGGTTGATAGACCAAAGGTATGTCCTTCTGAAAATGCAGTTGAGATGACAGCTTGAAGGTAATACACTGAAGGGATACAAAGTTATACAATCTGTATCAATGACTAACATGTACTGTTGTGACTCCAAATGGTACACTATACAGATGAGAAAATAAAGAAGTAGGAGTGGATCTACTGACCACCCCTTTCAATGATCTACTAGTGCAAGTTGCATTTCCTGTCCCCACAGATGCCCACTGTTCTTATGGAAGTTCAGTGATTTTCTTTTAAATAAACACTATGTATCTGGTAAATTTCCAGAAACTTAACTGATTGTTCTTGTCAAGTTTGTCACATTTCATCATTGCTTTTTGGAGAGAGGATTTGCCAAGTTCCTCACAGAATTCCTGCTCTGATTTCATATTTCACTAAAGGAAAACTCATTTGAATCTATATTTTTTAAAGACAGCCAAACTATCAATCCAGTGGCAAAGCAAAATAAAGATATTTTTCATATTCATGGATGAAATATTGTATTTACAAACCCTTTCTAAGCTACTTATTTGGTGACGGACTCAGCAAAGCAACGTATTAAATTTAGAAAGTAGAAGATATAAGGCACAGTGGATCCAACTCAAGAGAGGTATGGAGGAAAACCCCAGGGTGATGCTTCACAAAGACTCAGAGAGTAACAGATCTAGATCAGGGATGGATGCCAGAGGCAGTAGTGTTTGTGATATGTGGAGTGCTCTGAGAAAGAGAATAATCTGTGTAGAGAAGATAATATGATGCATACTTAGAAAAATTAAGGCTATACCAAAGGAAAATGGAACAAAGAAAAAGAGGCATGCATTTACAAAGCTAAGGACAAAACACTGAATAAGAAAAGAAACAGTATCACACATCACTTTGCATTACAATAAAAATTCTTGTTTACAATAATATTTTTTAAATTGTTGATTTTCAATCTTGATAGGTAAGCCATACACCAAACTAGAAAAGATAACTATCTATGACAGATTTGGGGAAGTAGAAATATTGCATTTGAGTTAGGATCATTACTGTCCTGAACTTACAATTACATAATGAAGACATTTAGTTTATAATTTAGAAAAAATAAATCCTTTATGTATATTACTTATCCATGGGAGAAACTAAAGTAGTAATATTTTGTTTGGAGGGGTAAGGGAAGTAATAGGGAAAATATGTAAATTAATTAAATATGTAAATGAATTAAATTAAATTATTATAGTTTGTCCATAGATAGCATTTAAACTTCACAGAACAAATCATAATGGCAGAAGCATATACCAGAATACACATTCAAAGAATTAAATGGAGTATTCTAAGATGTGGAATTGGGGATCAGGTAAACTAGGGCAAAGGACTGTTACTTTTATAAACTTTTTGGTATTTAAAGTGTTTGATTTTCAAAAATGGGCATATATACTTTAATAAACATATTAAAATAGCAACCAAAATTACCTAAATTAAGACTATAGAGTCAAACCAAGAAATATATCAAAGAAATGTTTTAAATTACAGTTTAGCTTAGTTAAGAGCACAGTGTTTGAAACCGTGCTACTTATGATGAATCCAGTTTCTGTCACTTAGCTGTGTGATTCTATCCATGTTATGTTAAATAAATTATTGGAGTAAAAGAAAAGAAACAAATATATAAGTTTTAGAGAGAGAGATAGACTGAATCACTTAAAAGTAGGAGCTATTGAAACAAAATATTACCTCTAAAGGATTATATTCTGTGCATTTGGTGGTTTGGTGCTGTGTTTTTCATTACCTACTCTATGCTTACTACT
Source organism: Balaenoptera musculus (assembly GCF_009873245.2). Classification (NCBI taxonomy): domain Eukaryota; kingdom Metazoa; phylum Chordata; class Mammalia; order Artiodactyla; family Balaenopteridae; genus Balaenoptera; species Balaenoptera musculus. Next base: position 43,654,548 of record NC_045800.1, read on the forward strand.
AAGAGATTTGTGTCTATTCTTATTGCAGAACGTCTCCCAGTGACTTAGATTTCTTTTTTTTTTTTTTTTAAACTTTGGGTTTATTTATTTATTTATTTATTTATGGCTGTGTTGGGTCTTCGTTTCCGTGCGAGGGCTTTCTCTAGTTGCGGCAAGTGGGGGCCACTCTTCATCACGGTGCACGGGCCTCTCATTATCGCGGCCTCTCTTGTTGCGGAGCACAGGCTCCAGACACGCAGGCTCAGTAATTGTGGCTCACGGGCCTAGTTGCTCCACGGCATGTGGGATCTTCCCAGACCAGGGCTCGAACCCATGTCCCCTGCATTGGCAGGCAGATTCTCAACCACCGTACCACCAGGGAAGCCCAACTTAGATTTCTTTAAGAGCTAGATCATAATAAGCTTAGTCCTCCTGCCATAACTTTTAATAATTTGCAATTGCTAATACCATAATTCAACAGGGAGGTTAGGAGTTTCTGAAATAAAATGATCACACTAATGATGATTAGCTTTCTGTTAGGCCTATTAGTAGAATGGATGTCCAGAGAGGTAGACGCTATTATTAAATGCACTCTTCTTGTTAACAATGGTGCTGTGATGGCTCCTAAATTACAGGAATGCAGCAAAGAGCCCAATGAGATTAAGGCATGGTGGATTAAAATGAGGAGAAACAATTAAAATAGAGTTTCTGTTAAGTCTGTTAATACGTGTACAATTTGGAACAATCCTAGAATATATTTAGACAATGAAATAAGTAGAGAGGATTAACTTTCTCATTAATAATTTCAATTCAGATATCTTACCTTAATATACCAAAATTGAGACAGTAATTGAGAAATAAATGGCAATGCAAAGTTATTAAATTCTGTCATTTGTTATATCATTCTAGTTTTATATGACATATTGAAATGGAATATAGTACATACATTATAAAGAAAACTATTAATTTCCATGACTAACCCAGTATTTTTTAAATTCCATGAAATATGCTATTATTAATAAGATTCAATGTCCCAAGAGTTAGCCAATCATTACTAACTCATTTATACAGCATTTTCCAATATATTCAAGGATTACTTAATGAGACTCAGACAGGTTCCCTTACTTGCACTGCATCTTCACTGGGACACATTCTAAAACATACTAAACGTCCTCAAACATATGTGTAATGGGAATACTGGGAAAAGAAGAGAGAAAGGAAAAGATGAAATATTTGAAGCAACAATGACTGAGAATTTCCCAAGATTCATGTTTGGTAATTGCAATCATTGTTGCTTTTGTTGTGGTCATCCATGTACAATGCTTGGTGTCAGTCTATTTATCTCTTGTAAAAATAAAATACAGTGTGTGTGTGTGAAAAAAAAAAACAAAAACAAAACCCAAGATTAATATAAGACACCAAGCCACAGGTCCAGGAAGCTCAAAGAACAAGTGAAGGAGAAACAAAGATGTTGTCAGACAAACAAAATTTGAGGGAATTTTTCACCAGTAGACCTGATATATAGAAATGTTAGAAGAGTTCTTCAGAAAGAAGGAAAATGAATAGGTCAGAAATTTGGATTTACATAAAGAAAGAAAAAGCATTAAAGAAGAAATATACAAATAAAGACTTTTATATTTTTTATTCTTAATTGATCTAACAAAAGTGATTGTTAATTGATCAAATAAACATATTTCTTTATATGTTCGAGTGTACATGGTGACTTAGTTGTCAAGAGCCTATATATTTTGGTGAAAGTATCACAAGGATGTTGAGCTATGACCGAAATACTGTTAAGCTTAGTTTAGTGTACTTTTATACTCATCTATTCTTAAACTAGGTATAAATTATTTTATGCTAATGTGACATTTTTAAAGCAAATCTAATTTTAATGTTACACACACACACACACACACACACACACACACACACACAGAGCAGCTACAAAAATTAGGTATCTTCTTTCGTTAAATTCCGAACGGAAGCGACAATGAGCTAAGGTGAACTTCATTAGAACCAGAATCCTTCCCAGTATAACCACATCTCTATCTCTGGCTTGTCAGGGTCTTAAGAAATTTGGTGTCAAAATTTCTTTCAAATGACTTACTTCTCTTCCTGTTCCATGTAAGGTATCTATTTGCAATTTATTCATAGAGAATGGAGGACAATCTCTTAAAGCAAATTTAATTTTCAATCAAATTTTACCAACTCTTAGCCCTCCTATAGTGACTTAAAAACTCATATGAACTACAATTTGCTATGATGTCTTATTTGATATGATCTCACTTTCACCAGGGAAGAAAATCAATCAGGATTTCTAATACATGCAGATCTTAATGATCAAGGTTTTGCTTTCCAAAAGTAAAACTGTTTGTGAAATAAAGTTTTATATGTAGCACTTATTTTAGACATAAACTTGACTTATGGCATAAATCAAAATATTTTTAAAATAAATATATTACTTGTCTTAAATTGTAATTATGACCTAATAACACCATCTACAAGCCTGATAAAAATTCAATAATTAGGCACAAAAATCCCCCAATTTAAATCTACTAGAAAGTTCTCAATGGTATAGATTCCACTACTGTATTTTCCTCTCAGTAATTAAGAGAAAGGAAATTACCAAATGTCAAACATATAAATAAATAAATAAAGAGGTACTCTATGTACATGGTCAAATGGTCTCTATTTTAAAAAATTATGAGAAAAGAAAATATTTTACCAGATTAATATTTGACTAAAAGAGAGTTAATATCTTTTTCAGATAAAAAAAAAACCAAGGAGGATACTTCTAAAATTTTTATTTTTGCTTGTCATTTAGAGGAAAGGAGGCCAAGGATTGCAGCGCTCTGTAACCACGTTGTTTTACTACCCAGTTATCAGAATTCAGTCTTTCATGATTATCACCCAAACTGACTTTCTATAAACATTGCTCCTAAGGCATTAGGATTCTTCTGGGAGATAGAATTACAAAATCTAGATCAACAATGTGCTGGTATCTGTTATCAAAGTATAAACTGCAGAGAGGCTTTTATCTATATTATCTGTATATGGTTTCAGAAGGGCCAAGTTATTTTTGTGGTTTAAGATATGCAGGGAAATTTTAGGTCATGTATCTTTATCTAATTTTGAATCTCATTCTTGGCCTCCATGGGACAAACTTCTATTGTGCTTTAATAGTCTTCCCTTAGTACCTATCAGTATACAATGCATAGAGGCATTGTCTAATCCTTCAAAAAGTCACTAAGGTATTATCCCGTCATTTTTGACACTGACTTGATGAAATGCATCATTAATTTGAAAAATTTGTTTCATATGTATTAGGTTTTTAATGAAATTTTGCCTTGCTTATTTTAAATATTATCTATCTTCATGCATTGGAGTCCACATTTGCTAGTGATAGATAGATAGATAGATAGATAGATAGATAGAAAGATGATAGAGATATAGATGTATTTTTAAGTTTGAAGCACTATTTTGAATTGTAATGGAAGGGAAGCCAAGTATGCTTACTTACATTATACTCTGGTTACTTTGTTCAGAAAATTACATTCATTAGTATGAAATTTCATACTGGAAAAATAAAGGAGAGAAATATATTTTTCTTCTGGGAAGGTCCAATGGCTCTGTTAACATATTGTAAAAAAAAAAAAAAAAAAAGTTGTTCTGAACAGACACAATTGTTTTTGAAGAATAATAGACTGGCAGTAGCCAAAGTCCACTTTATATATTTACTATTATTTATTTTTGAGAAGAGAATAACTTCAGAAAAAGACAAGCTGAAACCTGTGGATATTTTAAAGTTATGATTATTATATTAGAATCCCTATCTCCTCTCCTGACCAGAACATATGGATATTTTCCCACCTTATTTGAAAATGACAATGATTTTATGATTTTTATATTTGTAGTTTACCTAATCAATCATCATTTTTCATTTGCAAACATGTGATCGAGAAAGGTAGTCCCTGATAGCTATTAGGTAGGAGTGGGTTTGGCTTTAAGAGGTAAGACATGGTTTTCTCCTGTTGAACATAAACAATTTCAGAGATCATGAGACACAAAAGCAAAACCACTCTTTAATCATGTTTGAGCACAGACAAAAGTAAGAACTCTGTCCAAACCACAAAAATGACCAAGCATTCCCTTTTTCATGATAACATGAGTTAATGATGCTTCTTTATCAATTATAGCTTTAGATCTGCTCCAATTCTGCCACCATCTAAATAAAACATGTTAGCCTACCCAATCCTAGAATTACCCTTGCTTTCCTACAGCACTCAATGCAAAGCAAAACACTGCCTTCCTGAACCGTCTCCAAAATCATGTAACAGAAGCTAAAATCTTATAACAACGTCCTACTAATACCCTCTTGCTGAGATGCTTCCTCTTTCCCCATGGTAGGCTATCTTCCTTGTTGCAATGAGCCTATAAACTAAACCTCCTTTGCCCATATACTAAACCTCCTTTGCCCATATAGGTGCTCCTAATGATCTTTGACTAAAGGGCAGTTGCATGACTTTGCAAAGTAGTGATTTTGCACATATATGAAACTGTACATATATGACACTCTGTCAACATACAAGGCTCCTTTGTATTCCGCTGACTTGTTACTTTTCCTTTCTCTTTGAGATTTGTGTTTATGTGAGACTATCAGAATAGAAACTTAAACTTTCATTTCTCCTTAATTAAGCTGTTTTAATTTAGTACATTAAACATGTAAATATATTCGGCAAATATATTTTCTGAGTGCCTATTATATGCTGGACACTCATCTGTGCACTTGGTAACACTTGAGAAAGGAATACAAACAATGTTCTTGCACTTTAGTTAAGGAGCTATTACGTGCCACATCCTGATATCTATTATTTGATTAAAAAATATCCACATGTAACTAATATTGCCAGGGAAAAGGACATTGTATAAATAGAAGTATTTAAGTAACTGTGGAGTAGAGGGAAAGTGTTAGCATAAGTAGGTGAATGTTAAAACAATTTTCTGTTTGTTAAAGGTTCTTGCTCTCTAGTCTGTCTATATTGCCTTTAATATTATTTTGAGATCCAGCCCCCTTCTGCCTGAGCTCTTCGTTGTTGTACTTTGTGGAAGGCAAAGAATGTCAAAAACACACAATCATGCCTACTCTTTCCTACCACTTTCCTCGACCACCTGCTTCATAGTCACCTGTTCTGCCTTCCAGGTTATCATAGATAAGATTTCATTAAATATTTTGCATTTTACAATATGGATTTCTAGCTTTCCAGTATGCTATCTCATTGCTAAAAGCCCAATTGCAAAACCAATGTCAAACATTTTATAGGTTTTTATTGTAGCACCCCACTCTAAAGAACTGATTTCTCTATTAGCTTAGTTATCACTCACTGCTGTAAATACATCTTGATTTATCCATGGCTTAAGAAAATAAGAGCTTACTATTCATTCATGTCACAGTGCAATGTAGGTGTTCTCGCCTTCCAGCTGACTACTCTGGGACTCGGACTCCTTTCTTGTGATGCCACTATTCTTTAGGTCCTCAATGTTTTCATCATTCTCCCAGAAGACAGGGAGAAAGACTGTTGGGAAGGAACACGCCTATGATGACTACTTGTCCTGAAATAGACATAGATAACAATTCTTACATTTTATTGGCCAGAACTCAGGAAATTACCTCATTTAAGTGCAAGGAAAATGATAAAATATAGCCTAACAGAGTATGTGGTAGGAAAATGAAATAGGTTCTGATGAACACATCATAGTCTCTGCCACAGGAACTTCAAGCATTTACAAATTTTTCACACTGATATTTTTGTCACTTACAGCTTTCCAAATCCAGTGTAGCAAATGAAAAGAACTGGATCTAAGAGAATCAAATTCTATGGCATTTCTTTTCTGAACTGTCTTTTTCTTCTTGCTAAGTTCACTTAAAGAACTGTCATTTGTTATGTGACTCATAATAATTAGAGAGAACAAATATTGTGTCTCAACTTTCATGCAAGTTCTCATTTAAAATGTTCTTTTTAATACTAACTGGCTAGTTCAGAGCATTTATTCACAGGCATTAACACTTTGCACAGCTTTTGAGAAGACAGTAAAAAGGCTAATTTTGCCAGTCTTTCTACTATGTACAGTTATTTCTTCTACGTGCTATGGAGCACATGACTTAAATCACCTAATTTCCACTTTCAGGGTTTAAGGTAGTTCCCCTGGTTTCCATTTTAAAAGCTCTATGACAATCTGGATAACAAAAATTTAAGCACAAAATATGCAAGCTCTTCTCATTTCTATAATAACTTTAGATTCATTTGTGAGAAGAGGAAACAAAAATGTTACTTGATAGTAGCTCTTGCTCTTTTGAATATATGGATTTTTGTTTCTCAATTAGCATATTAAATTGATGTTTCAGGAAGTTTTCTAGACTATTTCCTCATAACACAATAAATAGGAAACTCTTGAACTACTTTTTTTCTAAATTATGTTAAAGGATGCCTAAAATAATACATATTTAAAAGTTAGAGAGTCCTCAATGAGAAGTTTATTTCAGATCTTTTCTTTATGTTCTTACTTATGCACTTATACTTTAATCTTATCTTTCAAAATTGTTTCCTTTGTTTAGACAAGATGGTCTAAAATAGTCTAATCCTGGGATTTTAAGAAGACACTTGAGGAAGTTGGTTTGGTGGATGGAGAAACTGAATAAAAAAAAAATTGATTCATTGAGACATATTTTTGACTGCAGTTGATTTACATGAATGAGCAGAGAGCAATATTCTTCCTCTACCGTTGAACTATGACACTAGTCCTGGTCTCAAAATGTCCACAGTGGGCAATTCTCAGCCAGAGGCTCCAGTTCAGGGTTTCCCTATGTTCTAACAACCTCAAGGTTTGTGAATTATTGGCTGAGAATTATCTTTTCCCATTCTTATAGAGTAAGAAAAAAACTTCTCAAACGCTAGGAAGACAATTCAGGTTTAAGCACGCAAACACTAAAATGTAAGGAGATAAACCAGGACACTCTAAATGACACTCAACGTGAGCTATATGAGTAGGAGGAAGGGAAAAATACTCCCAATAATTTGACATTCAGGTCCTTATTGATCACTGCTCTTGACTTCAGAAAATTGTGTTTCAGGAGAAAAGCGAAAATACAAACTGGGAAAATTACAAAGTAGAATACAAATTGAAGGACAGAATATAATAGATAAAAATATAGAAACTGGGTAAACACTTGAAAATAATTGAAGTTACAGTACATTTTCACATATTTAATCTGATTTGAGAAAAATATTTTGAAAGATTGAATGGAAAATTGGTTACACCTCTGAAAATTTTAGGGCATTGACAAAGTAACACTTCTCAAGTATTCAGACTCTACCAAACTCAACCTATAAAAATATAAAAGTAAGTCACACAAAATTTCTGAATATTGGACTAAGTCCTATGCATTTTATTGCACTGCAAGGGGAGAGGCTACTCTGACCATCCGTCCATACCCTCTTGATTTCATGCCAAATGATGTTACACTTAATTATTAAATTATCCTTGCTTCTCCTATTACTCTGATATTTTGTTTAGCTCTAACTCATATTAGAAGGCAGTTTAGAGGCAGGAAGTGAGTGGATTTCTTCAAATAAGCCACATGACAGAAACAAGAAATAAAAACCAATATTAAAGGAAAAGTTATTCAGCAATTTCTGGAAGATGAAAATGAGTCCATTTAGTGTAATTCAAAAACTCCAAACTGCCCATGAATATATATCCTTGTATCCCTGGCCTGGAAAATTATATATGGTTTAATGGTGATCCAGAGACATCAAGAAGCAATAACTTCAGACCAATATAAAGTTTATTAAAGAAGGCCTATTTCCATCCAAATGAATTTCAAGTTTTAAAGACATCAGCAGATATGGAAGATCACTATTCAAAAAAGATCACTGCTTAGTGATGTTTGCTCCCAAAGGGGTTTTATATCATTATTTCAATTGCATTTTTTAAATGTACTAACAAAATAGTAACAGCTCGCGTAATCTGCATTGTTTTTCTGTTTAAGTGATAATTGGCTAGTATTGAATTTAGCAGTCTGTACAGAAGGCTTAAAAAATTACTCATGAGTTAGAATACATTCAAAATTAAATTTCTTAGAATGCATAAAATGTCTATAATCTTGGTTATTTTATTATTGCTTTCTAAATTTATCTTGTTCAATACCATAATATGTATCAGAAAGGGAAGTCATGTTTTACAATAGGGAATTAACTTTGTCAGTTGCATTTGTTAATGTGTTTAATTTTTAGTTGTTATTGGAGAGAAATAGTATCACTGATTTATCACATAGACAAGACTTCATTGTTCTGATCAATTTTCTTATTTTCACTGGTTTCAAGATGTACTCAGGTATCTGTTTTTCTACTCTGGTGGATCACACTTTCTTAATATATTTTTCACCACAGGACTTTTGAAAGTGTCGTAAATCAGTTTATACAACAATAAACTCTGGCTACTCTTTTAGTTTGTGCACCATTTGATATATTGTTGATTTTTCTGAGTTTCCTTTCCTCACCATTTGCTATAAAATGCTTCTATTTTTTTCAGTTAACTCACTGCATTTCGTCTTTCTCTCTTTGCTTTAGCTCCTTCTTTTGTATTTAGCTTGCTGGTTTATGTCATTATGTATACTCACCAAAAAAAGTTTTATAAATTGTTTCATGAGGTAAATCACATTCAGAAATATGTTTCTGCAAATACTCAGACAATTCTAAGAACTCTTTCTTTCAAAACTAGTGGCACTGGACGTCTGCAAAGTCTTGTTCAAAAACTGAAATAATTTGGTGCTATAGAATGGCACATTTTCTTTTCTCTAAGGGATAGTTTATACACCATAAAATTCACTCATTTTATTTTTGCAATCCAATATATATATTTTAAAAATATAGAGTTGTAGAAGCATCATCACAATCAAATTTTAAAACATTTTATGACCCCAGAAGAATACTCTTTCCTACTGTAGACACTCCTTTTTCTTCTCTCAACTTGCAGACAACCATGAATCTACTTTTTGTATGCATAGGTTTGCTTTTTAAGAATATGTCATATAAATGGAAGCAAACCATATGTGGTCTTTTGTTTCTGGGTCCTTTCACTTAGTATATTTTGGAATTCATTAATCTTGTAGCATACATCAGTACTCCATTCTTTTTTTCTTCCAAATAATATTCCATTGCACGGATATATAATATTTCATTTATCTATTCACCAGTTGATGGGCATTGGGGTTGTTTCTGCTTTTTGCTATTATGAGTAATGCTGCTATGAACATTCATATACAGGTCTTTGTGTGGGTATACGTTTTCATTTTTCTGTATATCTTGGAGTAATACTGCTGGCTCATGTAATAAATTTAACAAATTATGTTTAAAATTTTAAGAAAATTCTAGGCTTTTTCCCCAAGTGGCTGCACCAATGTACAATCCAACCAGCAATGTATGAGGTTAGAATGTAGTTGAAGCTATTCGAAAGAACAAAATCCACGGTGATGTAGTTTAAATATATTCTGAAAAACAAACTTATGTTTCTAAATGGTACTCTATATGAAAACCCTCTGAAAAGGTTTTAGCATATTCATAAAAGGATTAATATTGAGTGTACTATATGAATGTCTTATTATAAGCATTTTAAATGTTTGTGAAACTATTACCCATTAGTATCATTCTTTTAACATTAATATATTAAGTGCATCCTACGTACTGGGTATATAGCAGTGAACAAATAGGCACAGCCTCTCTGCATATACACATATTGCAGCATAGAGGAGAAGATAGCAAACACATAGCCACATACACACCTATTGTTTTTGTTATTATTGCTGCATAATACTTTATCTCCAAAATTAGCATAACCATTTTATTTTGTGGGTCATGGTCTTAGGAGGGATTTGAATGAGCAGTTCTTTTTTTTTTTTTTTTTTTTTTTTAAGAGATTAGAAGTGGTCCCTGATCAGATTCAGGGCCAGTTGCTTCTCGGAATGTTTGGTGATATTCTTTTAAAGTTTAATTTTTATTTATTTATTTATTTATTTATGGCTGTGTTGGGTCTTCGTTTCTGCGCGAGGGCTTTCTCTAGTTGTGGCAAGTGGGGGCCACTCTTCATCGTGGTGCACGGGCCTCTTTTTTTGCGGAGCACAGGCTGCAGACGCGCAGGCTCAGCAGCTGTGGCCCACGGGCCTAGTTGCTCCGTGGCATGTGGGATCTTCCCAGACCAGGGCTCGAACCCGTGTCCCCTGCATTGGCAGGCAGATTCTCAACCACCGCGCCACCAGGGAAGCCCAAATGAGCAGTTCTTGCTTGGGGTCTCTTATGCAGTTACAGGCAGATGTTGGCTGGACTCCAGTCATTTCATGATTCTTCTGGGCTGAACCTCCAAAATGACTCTTCCACATGGCTGGAAGCTGGAAACTTAGCTCAGCTACTGACTGAAATTCCTACCAGTGGTTTCTGTCACATGATTTTCTCAGGCTAGTCAGACTTCTTACATGGTGCTTGACTTTCCCCAGAGCAACATCTAAAGAGTCAGAATCTGCACTACCTTTTAAGGGCTTTTCTGAGCTCAAAATTATCTTTCAACACTTCAGATGCATTCTACTGGTTACAAGTGAATCATTAAGATTGACCTGTATTCAAGGAGAAGTGAACAGAGAACTCACTTCTCAATGGAATGAATGTCAAAGGTTTTTGGAAACACATTTAAAAACCCCTCATACATATTAATTTAAAATGTGATCAGTACTCTGGAGGAAAGGTAAAAGGTGCGATGAACTAGAATAACAAAGAGAACTAGTTTAGATTCAAGGTTAAGGGCATTCTTTTCAGAGAAGGTGACCTAAAACACTCCTGAATTATGAACAGGAACTACAAAAGCAAAGAGTTGGAAAAAGAGTTTTCCAGTAATGTGTGTAAAATCTGAAACAGGAAAGAGCTCCACATATTGGAGGAAGGCCAGTGTGGCAGAAATTAATGGGAGCTGGCAAAACTCCCATTAATGAGTAAAATGATGCTGCAGCCAGATCATGCAGGACTTCTTAAGATACTTAATGAGTCGATGTTATATTATAAATTCAGTGTTAAATCATTAAATGGTTTTAAATGTGGATTTTTCTTGTTTTTCTGTGAGAAGGATAGTTGGGAGTGGGTACAGAATATAAGCAGTAACAAAAACCCAGAAAATTGGAATCTCTCTTTTGTTCATCTCTCCCCTTTGCTTTCTCGTTTACTTTTAAAACATCACTACTATTATTTGTTGATCCATAAAATACATGGAGCACTATAAATGGTAGAAAAACAGGTGGTAAATATAGACCTACCCTCTCAAATTCAAAGGTGGAAATACTAGGCCCAAAACGATTAAAACTGCTCACTGATTTTCCTACTCTCATCTGTGGAAGAGACTGACCTACTCTCATCTGTGGAAGAGACTGAATCAGAGCTTAAGCCTCTTGACTTCTTGGGTTCCAAGTCTCATTTTCTTTATATGTTGCTACCTTTCAGTTTATTGAGAGAAGCCAATCATGAATTTCTCAGTTCAAGAGTCCAACACTGTCTGTGAGATTTACATTTGTAGGCAAGAAAACATGGAATTCAGGATTGGTCAGGATAATTATTGTCATTTCCCCTTATTTTCTAAGGTATTAATTACTTTTGTCATGGCCTCTTGTATCCAGAATGCTGAACCACTGTGGCTATTAAAATGATAGAAATAATTTTACAAACCTTGAAAGTAAAACATCTCAAGATTTCCTAGAGAGACCTTCAAGATGGTGGAGGAGTAAGACGTGGAGATCACCTTCCTCCCCACAAATACATCAGAAATACATCTACATGTGGAACAACTCCTACAGAACACCTACTGAATGCTGGCAGAAGACCTCAGACTTCGCAAAAGGCAAGAAACTCCCCATGTACCTGGGTAGGGCAAAAGACAAAACAGAGACAAAAGAATAGGGACGGGATCTGCACCTCTGGGAGGGAGCTGTGAAGGAGGAAAAGTTTCCACACATTAGGAAGCCTCTTCACTGGCGGAGACAGGGGATGGGCAGGGGGTAAGCTTCAGAGACGCAGAGGAGAGTGTAGCAACAGGGGTGCAGAGGGCAAAGCGGAGAGATTCCCGCATAGAGGATCGGTGCCGACCAGCACTCACCAGCCTGAGAGGCTTGTCTGCTCACCCGCCGGGGCGGACAGGGGCTGGGAGCTGAGGCTCAGGCTTTGGAGGTCAGATCCCAGGGAGAAGACTGGGGTTGGCTGTGTGAACACAGCCTGAAGGGGGCTAGTGCTCCACAGCTAACTGGGAGGGAGCCTGGGAAAAAGTCTTGAGCTGCCGAAGAGGCAAGAGACCATTGTTTCAGGGTGCATGAGGAGAGGGGATTCAGAGCACCACCTAAATGAGCTCCAGAGACAGGCGTGAGCTGTGGCTACCAGCACGGACCCCAGAGATGGGCATGAAATGCTAAGGCTGCTGCTGCCACCACCAAGAAGCCTGTGTGCAAGCACAGGTCACTATCCACACCTCCCGTCCTGGAAGCCTGTGCAGCCACCACTGCCAGGGTCCCGTGATCCAGGGACAACTTCCCCGGAAGAACGCACGGCACGCCTCATGCTGTTGTAACGTCACGCTGGCCTCTGCCGTCGTAGTCTCGCCCCGCATCCGTACCCCTCCCTCCCCCCGGCCTGAGTGAGCCAGAGCCCCTGAATCAGCTGCTACCTTAACCACATCCTGTCTGAGCAAAGAACAGACGCCCTCAGGCGACCTACATGCAGAGGCAGGGCCAAATCCAAAGCTGAACCCCGGGAGCTGTGCGAACAAAGAAGAGAAAGGGAAATCTCTCCCAGCAGCCTCAGGAGCAGTGTATTAAATCTCCACAATCAACTTGATGTACCTGCAGCTGTGAAATACCTGAATAGAAAATGAATCATCCCAAAATTGAGGCAGTGGACTTTGGGAGCAACTGTAGACTTGGCGTTTGCTTTCCACATCTAATTTGTTTCTGGTTTTATGTTTATCTTAGTTTAGTATTTAGAATTTATTATCATTGGTAGTTTTTTTTATTGATTTGGATGCTCTCTTCCTTTTTTTTATATATAGATATATATATTTTTTTTTTCCTTTTTCCCTTTTTGTGAGTGTGTATGTGGATGCTTCTTTGTGTGATTTTGTCTGTATAGCTTTGATTTTACCATTTGTCCCAGGCTTCTGTCTGTCCTTTTTCTTTTTTTCTTACTTTTTAGTTTTTTTTTTATTTTTAATAATTTTTTAATTTTTTATTTTAATAGCTTTATTTTATTTTTTTCTTCCTTTCTTTCTTATTTTCTCCCTTTTCTTCTGAGCCGTGTTGTGAAAAAAGTCTTGGTGCTCCAGCCGGGTGTCAGGCCTGTGCCTCTGAGGTGGGAGAGCTGAGTTCAGGACACTGGTCCACCAGAGACCTCCCAGCTCCATGTAATATCAAATGGCGAAAGCTCTCCCAGAGATCTCCATATCAATGCTAAGACCTAGCTCCACTCAATGACCAGCAAGCTACAGTTCTGGCCACCCTATGCCAAACAACTAACAAGAAAGGAAAACAACCGCACCCATAACAAGAAAGGAAAACAAACAAAACATGCCAAGAGGCTGCCTAAAATCATAATAAGGTCACAGACACCCCAAAACACACCACCGGACGCAGTCCTGCCTACCAGAAAGACAAGATCCAGCCTCATCCACCAGAACACAGGCACCAATACCCTCCACCAGGAAGCCTACACAACACACTGAAACAAACTTAGCCACTGGGGGCAGACAACAAAAACAACGCGAACTACGAACCTGCAGCCCGCAAAAAGGAGACCCCGAACACACGTTGCACGTTAAGCAAAATGGGAAAACAGAGAAACACACAGCAGATGAAGGAGCAAGGTAAAAACCCACCAGACCAAACAAATGAAGAGGAAATAGGCAGTCTACCTGAAAAAGAATTCAGAGTAATGATAGTAAAGATGATCCAAAATCTTGGAAATGGAATGGAAATAATACAAAAAACGTTTAACAAGGACCTAGAAGCGCTAAAGAGCAAAAAAAAAACCATGATGGGGGCTTCCCTGGTGGCGCAGTGGTTGAGAATCTGCCTGCTAATGCAGGGGACACGGGTTCGAGCCCTGGTCCGGGAAGATCCCACATGCCATGGAGCAACTGGGCCCGTGAGCCACAACTACTGAGCCTGCGCGTCTGGAGCCTGTGCCCCGCAACAGAAGGGGCCGCGATGGTGAAAGGCCCGCACACTGCGATGAAGAGCGGCCCCCGCACAGCAATGAAGAGTGGCACCCACTTGCCGCAACTAGAGAAAGCCCTTGCATGAAACGAAGACCCAACACAGCCAAAAATAAATAAATAAATAAATAAATAAATAAAGTAGCTATTAATTAAAAAAAAAAAAAACCATGATGAACAACACAATAAATGAAATTATAAGTTCTCTAGAAGGAATCAATAGCAGAATAACTGAGGCAGAAGAACGGATAAATGACCTGGAAGATAAAATAGTGGAAATAACTACTGTAGAGCAGAATAAAGAAAAAGAAATGAAAAGAATTGAGGACAGTGTCAGAGATCTCTGGGACAACATTAAACGCACCAACATTCGAATTACAGGGGTCCCAGAAGAAGAGGAGAAAAAGAAAGGGACTGAGAAAATATTTGAAGAGATTATAGTTGAAAACTTCCCAAATATGGGAAAGGAAATAGTCAATAAAGTCCAGGAAGTGCAGAGAGTCTCATACAGGATAAATCCAAGGAGAAACATGCCAAGACACATATCAATCAAATTATCAAAAATTAAATATAAAGAAAAAATATTAAAAGCAGCAAGGGAAAAACAACAAATAACATACAAGGGAATCCCAATAAGGTTAACAGCTGATCTTTCAGCAGAAACTCTCCAAGCCAGAAGGGAGTGGCAGGACATATTTAAAGTGATGAAAGGGAAATACCTAAAACCAAGATTACTCTAACCAGCAAGGATCTCATTCAGATTCGATGGAGAAATTAAAACATTTACAGACAAGCAAAAGCTAAGAGAATTCAACACCACAAAACCAGCTTTATAACAAATGCTAAAGGAACTTCTCTAGGCAGGAAACACAAGAGAAGGAAAAGACCTACAGTAATAAACCCCAAACAATTAAGAAAATGATAACAAACATACATATCAATAACTACCTTAAATGTAAATGGATTAAATGCTGCAACCAAAAGACATACACTGGTTGAATGGATACAAAAACAAGACCAACAGTATAAATGCTGTCTACAAGAGACCCACTTCAGACCTAGGGACACATACAGACTGAAAGTGAGGGGATGGGAAAAGATACTCCATGCAAATGGAAATCAAAAGAAAGCTGGAGTAGCAATTCTAATATCAGACAAAATAGACTTTAAAATAAAGACTATGACAAGGGACAAAGAAGGACACTACATAATGATCAAGGGATCAATCCAAGAAGAAGATATAACAATTGTAAACATTTATGCACCCAACATAGGAGCACCTCAATACATAAGGCAAATGCTAACAGCCAAAAAAGGGGAAATTGACAGTAACACAATCATAATAGGGGACTTTAATACCCCACTTTCACCAATGGACAGATCATCCAAAATGAAAATAAATAAGGAAACATAAGCTTTAAATGATACATTAAACAAGAGGGACTTAATTGATATTTATAGGACATTCCATTCAAAAACAACAGAATACACTTTCTTCTCAAGTGCTCATGGAACATTCTCCAGGATAGATCATATCTTGGGTCACAAATCAAGCCTTGCCAAATTTAAGAAAACTGAAATCATACCAAGTATCCTTTCCCACCATAATGCTATGAGACTAGATAACAATTACAGGGAAAAATCTGTAAAAAATACAAACATATGGAGGCAAAACAATACACTACTAAATAACCAAGAGATCAATGAAGAAATCAAAGAGGAAATTAAAAAATACCTATAAACAAATGACAATGAAAACAAAATGACCCAAAACCTATGGGATACAGCAAAAGCAGTTCTAAGAGGGAAGTTTATAGCAATACAATCCTACCTCAAGAAACAAGAAACATCTAAAATAAACAACCTAACGTCACACCTAAAGCAATTAGAGAAAGAAGAACAAAAGAAAACCCAAAGTTAGCAGAAGGAAAGAAATCATAAAGATCAGATCAGAAATAAAGGAAATGAAGGAAACGATAGCAAAGATCAATAAAATTAAAAGCTGGTTCTTTGAGAAGATAAACAAAATTGATAAACCATTAGCCAGACTCATCAAGAAAAAAAGGAAGAAGACTCAAATAAATAGAATTAGAAATGAAAAAGAAGTAACAATTGACACTGCAGAAATACAAAGGATCATAAGAGATTAATACCAGCAACTATATGCCAATAAAATGGACAACCTGGAAGACATGGACAAATTCTTAGAAAAGCACAACCTTCTGAGACTGAACCAGGAAGAAATAGAAAATATAAACAGACTAATCACAAACCCTGAGATTGAGACTGTGATTAAAAATCTTCCAACAAACAAAAGTCCAGGACCAGATGGCTTCACAGGTGAATTCTATCAAACATTTAGAGAAGAGCTAACACCTATCCTTCTCAAACTCTTCCAAAATGTAGTAGAGGGAGGAACACTCCCAAACACATTCTACGAGGCCACCATCACCCTGATACCAAAACCAGGCAAAGAGGTCACAAAAAAAGAAAACTACAGGCCAATATCACTGATGAACATAGATTCAAAAATCCTCAACAAAATACTAGCAAACAGAATCCAACAGCACAGTAAGAGGGTCATACACCATGATCAAGTGGGATTTACCCCAGGAATGCAAGGATTCTTCAATATATGCCAATCAATCAATGTGATAAACCATGTTAACAAATTGAAGGAGAAAAAAGATATGATCATCTGAATAGATGCAGAAAAAGCTTTGGACAAAATTCAACACCCATTTATGATAAAAACCCTCCAGAAAGTAGGCATAGAGGGAACTTACCTCAACATAATAAAAGCCATATATGTGAAACCCACAGCCAACCTCGTTCTCAATGGTGAAAAACTGAAAGCATTTTCTCTAAGATCAGGAACAAGACAAGGTTGTGCACTCTCACCACTATTATTCAACATAGTTTTGGAAGTTATAACCACAGCAATGGGAGAAGAAAAAGAAATAAAAGGAATCCAAATCAGAAAAGAAGAAGTAAAGCTGTCACTGTTTGCAGATGACATGATACTATACATAGAGCATCCTAAAGATGCTACCAGAAAACTACTAGAGCTAATCAATGAATTTGGTAAAGTTGCAGGATACAAAATTAATGCACAGAAATCTCTTGCATTCCTATACACTAATGATGAAAAATCTGAAAATTAAATTAAGAAAACACTCCCATTTACTATTGCAACAGAAAGAGTAAAATATCTAGGAATAAACCTACCTAAGGAGACAAAAGACCTGTATGCAGAAAATTATAAGAGACTGATGAAAGAAATTAAAGGTGATACAAACAGATGGAGAGATATACCATGTTCTTGGATTGGAAGAATCAATATTGTGAAAATGACTATATTACGCAAAGCAATCTACAGATTCAGTGCAATCCCTATCAAATTACCAATGGCATTTTCATAGAACTAGAACAAAAAATTTCACAATTTGTATGGAAACACAGAAGACCCCAAATAGCCAAAGCAATTCTGAGAAAGAAAAATGGAGCTGGAGGAATCAGCTGCCCTGACTTCAGACTATACTACAAAGTAATCAAGACAGTATAGTACTGGCACAAAAACAGAACTATAGATCAATGGAACAGGATAGAAAGCCCAGAGAGAAACCCATGCACATATGGTTACCTTATCTCTGATAAAGGAGGCAAGAATATACAATGGAGAAAAGACAGCCCTTTCAATAAGTGGTGCTGGGAAAACTAGACAGCTATATGTAAAAGAATAAAATTAGAACACTCCCTAACACCATACACAAAAATAAACTCAAAATGGATTAAAGACCTAAATGTAAGGCCAGACACTATAAAACTCTTAGAAGAAAACATAGGCAGAACAGTCTATGACATAAATCACAGCAAGATCCTTTCTGACCCACCTCCTAGAGAAATGGAAATAAAAACAAAAATAAACAAGTGGGACCTAATGAAACTTAAAAGCTTTTGCACAGCAAAGAAAACCATAAACAAGATGAAAAGACAACCCTCAGAATGGGAGAAAATATTTGCAAATGAAGCAACTGACAAAGGATTAATCTCCAAAATTTAGAGGCAGCTCATGCAGCTCAATATCAATAAAACAAGCAACCCAATCCAAAAATGGGCAGAAGACCTAAATAGACATTTTTCCAAAGAAGATATACAGATGGCCTACAGACACATGAAAGAATGCTCAACATCATTAATCATTAGAGAAATGCAAATCAAAACCACAATGAGGTATCACCTCACACCGGTCAGAATGGCCATCATCAATCTACAAACAATAAATGCTGGAGAGAGTGTGGAGAAAAGGGAACCCTCTTGCACTGTTGGTGGGAATGTAAATTGATACCGCTACCTAGGAGAACAGTATGGAGGTTCCTTAACAATTTAAAAATAGAACTGCCATACAACCCAGCAATCCCACTACTGGGCATATACCCTGAGAAAACCCTAATTCAAAAAGAGTCATGTACCACAATGTTCATTGCAGCTGTATTTACAATAGCCAGGACATGGAAGCAACCTAAGTGTCCATCGACTGATGAATGGATAAAGAAGATGTGGCACATATATACAAGGGAATATTTCTCAGCCATAAAAAGAAATGAAACTGATTTATTTGTAGTGAGGTGGATGGACCTAGAGTCTGTCATACAGAGTGAAGTCATTCAGAAAGAGAAAAAGAAATACCGTATGCTAACACATATATATGGAATCTAAAAAACAAAATGGTACTGAAGAACCTAGGGGCAGGACAGGAATAAAGACTCAGATGTAGAGAATGGACTTGAAGACAGGGGAAGGGGGAAGGGTAAGCTGGGATGAAGTGAGAGAGTGGCACTGACATATATATACTACGAAATGTAAAATAGATAGCTAGTGGGAAGCAGCCACATAGCACAGGGAGATCAGCT
The DNA here is from genome assembly GCF_009873245.2 of Balaenoptera musculus. Classification (NCBI taxonomy): domain Eukaryota; kingdom Metazoa; phylum Chordata; class Mammalia; order Artiodactyla; family Balaenopteridae; genus Balaenoptera; species Balaenoptera musculus. The sequence goes on from NC_045800.1 coordinate 43,673,729, forward strand.
TGGTGCTGTGTGACCACCTACAGGGGTGGGATAGGGAGGGTGGAGATATGGGGATATATGTATATGTATAGCTGATTCACTTTCTTATAAAGCAGAATCTAACACACCATTGTAAAGCAATTATACTCCAATAAAGATGTTAAAAAAAAAAAAGATTTACTAGAAGCAAAAGTAATGAAGAGTAGAGAAAAACTATGAAGAGAGAAGGTGGTTTCCTTCAGTGAAAGCGGTGAAGGCAGCATAAAATAGAGAAGGAATTGCAAATATGACGGGCATTCCTAGTTGAGGTTTATGGGCAACACAGAAATCTCAAAATGTGGAGTCAAGATGACCTAAGGAGCCCAAATGGATATCTTTCAAATCTTTTTTAAATATTAGTTTTAGATTTACAGAAAAATTGAAAACATAGCACAGAAGTAGCACCATATACTCCTTAACCAATTTCCCCTATTTTTAACATCTTGCATTAGTCTGGTATATTTATTAAAATCAATGAACTGACATTGATACATTATTATGAATTACAGTTGACCCTTTATTCAGATTTCCTTAATATTTAAGTAATGTCCTTTTCCTGTTCCAGGATCCCATCCACAATATTATAGTTCATTAAGTTATCATGTTTCCTTAGGCTCCTTTTTGCTGTAACAGTTTGTCAGGCTTGTTTTTTATGGCCTTCACAGTTTTGAGTACTACTTGTAGAATGTCCCTCTATTGGAATTTGGTGTTTCTGTTATGATTAAACTGTAGTTATGGGTTTTGAGGAAGAAGATCACAGAGAGGAAGTACCATTTTCAATACATATCAAGGATGCTTACTAGCAACCTGCCTAATAATCACTGCTGATGCTGACCCTGATCACCTGCCTAAGGCAGTGTTTGTCAGGTTTTTCTACTGTAAAGTCATTATTTTTTCTCCCTCTTTTCCTACTGTATGAATTAGAAGGAAGTAAGTATGTGTAGCTTAAACTTAAGGAATTGGGAGTGATGTTCCCCCTCTTTGAGGATGAACTATCTACAAAAATTTTTTGAAATACTTATATATGGGAGATGTGACTTCTCCCCCTCTTATTTATGTATTCAATAATTTATTTTTTATTGCTTTTTAAAATGCACATTTCTGATGTGTCATAAGACTATTCCACTAAAGTAATTTTAGTAAGCAATAGTTGTTATTTTCATAGACAAACTTACATATTTTAAGAAATTTGAATTTGGGTCCATATTAAAATTTTTTCTACATTATATTATTTTTTCAAGCATGTAGAAATAATTTATTTATATCAGTATGGACTTATGGGTACTTACTTTACTCTTTGGGTTATAATCCAAAACTAGTTTATTTATTTTGTTGCTCAACTTGTCCTAGCTCTGGCTACTAAGACCTCCTTTAGTTTGACTCCTGTGCCCCTTTGGCACATCTAATTTTTTTTTAGCACTTTCTTACTTTTTCATACTACAAGATGCTGCAGTATCATCTAATATAGACATTGCCTCAGTCCCAGAATGAGACCTTTTTCTGAGGCGCCCTGGTTCCTTTAAATGGAGAATGGTATTGGGAACAAAGATCTGGGTATTAGCTGTGCTCATTGCTAATGGGGTGTGGTTGCTTTTAGGTCTTCTCAGCTGACTGAAAAAGAGACTATATGGATATATACTACCATCTGTATATACACATATCTGTAAATACATATATATGTTTATTTATATATATGTAACATCTATATGTTAAGCTAAATATGAGTTAATACTGATTTCTCCAATTCTAATTCATACCAAATAGATCATTCTAGCTTTTTCCCCTTGCTTATCCATAAATTCAAACTCTTAACAGTGAGAAACCTTGCCCCCACCATCAACCATCTCTTTAATTAACTGTTCAGTTGCAGTATACATGTGTACAGGTATCAGAATTGTGAAGGCATAGCCCATGGAAATCAAGTGCTGTTCCTTACGCCTTGAGTCTTACAGATTCCACTCATTTCCAAAGGTACTTAGTTCAACACCTTAGAACAACCTTCAGTACCATTGTTTCATATATTCATAAAGTACTTAGATACTTTTGTCACAGTCTGCATTTCTTTATAGAATCCCCCACAGTCCTAAATGATTGTTTGAATTTTACATATATTAAGGTTCCTTTCTACTGTTTTAAATTCTATGGGTTTTGGCAAATGCATAATGTCTTGTATCCATCATTCCAGTATCATGTAGAATAGTTTCCTGCTCTAAAATCTCCCTGTGCTTCACCTATTCAACTCTCTTTTCCTCTCCGCTTCCCCAAATCCTGACAGTCAGAATTTTTTAAATGGTTCTATGGCTTCGACTTTTTCAGATTGTCATATAATTGGAATCCTACAGTATCTAGTCTTTTCAGGCCGACTTTTCTCACTTATCCATATACATTTAAGATCCCTTTATGTCTTTTTAATTAAAAAAATATTTTTACGTCTTTTTATATACTAGTATTCCAGTACATGAATGTACCACAGTTTGTTATCCATTCATCTATTGAAAGGCATCTTAGTTGTTTCCTGGTTTTGGTGACTATAAATATAGCTGCTATAAATACTCACATGCAGGTTTTTGTATGAACATAGGTTTTCAGATGAATGGGGAAAATGCAGGATAGTGGTTGCTATATCTTATGGTAACTCTATATTTAGCTCCATAGTAATCTACAAACTATCCCCCAAAGTGGCCTTCCCCATTTTGTATTACCACAAAAGGTTTGTGTTGCATCCTCACCAGCATTTGTTTTTTTTTCTTTTTTTAAGGCTTTCCGAGGGTTGTGTAGTATTACCTCATTTCCGTTTTAATTTGCAATTTCCAAATGAAAATTATGTTGAGCATCTGCATTTTTTATTATGCTTATTTTCCATTTCTGTATCTTCTTTGGTTAAGTGGTTAGTCAGATCTTTTGGCCATTTTTAATTGAATTGTTTATTTCCCCAATTTTGTTCTTTTCCAACAGTGTGAAATTTCAATTTGTTTTAATTCCAGGTTTTGCCTTTCCATATAAGTTTTTTTACTATTATTGGGAGCATTTTTACTATTATTACTTTAAACACATAATTATCTATTAGGTCAATTAAGAATAAGTAAATTAAAATATTTAATTTTACCTTCATTTATTCTATTTTTGTATCTCTTCCTTTTTTATGTAAATGTTCTGACCACATGATTTTTTTCTCCCTAAAGAACTTCTTTCAGCATTTCTAATGGGGCAGTTCTGCTGGTAATAAATACTCTGGGTCTTTTTGTTTTGTTTTGTTGTCAGAGTATTTCTTCTTCATTTTTGAAGGGTAATTTTAATGGGTACAGAACTGTAGGGTTTTTGCCCTTCAACATTCTAATATATATTCCATTCTTCTCTCTTCTTGATTCCAAGGTTTCTGATGAGAAGTCTGATGTAATTCTTTTTATTTTTTTATTCCTCTATAGTAAGGCTTATTTTTCCTTGTATTTGGTTTTCTGCAACTTGAATATATGACTAATTGTAATTTTTTAAAGTGTATTAACTGGTTGGTGTGCTCTAATATTACTGGATCTGTGGTTTTGTACAACTCAACAATTTTGGAAAATTCTCAACCTTTTTAATTTTCCTCCCCTATCTCCTTCTTCTATTTGGGTATTTCTACTATACATCATTTACCATCCAAACTTGCACCATAGTTTTGGGGTATTATGTTCTGTTCTGTTTTTGTTTTGTTTTGATTTTAGATTCTTCTTCCTCAATTTTAGTTTGGGAAGTTTCTATTGACATATCTTCTCCGTCACTGATTCTTTCCTCAGCTATTTCCCGTCTAGCGAAGAGCCCATCAAAGGCATACTCCATTTCTGTTGCACTGGTTTTGATTTCTAGCCTTTCCTTTTGATTCTGTCACAGGGTTTCCATTTCTCTGTTTACATTACGCAATCTTTTTTTCATGTTGTCTACTTTTTCCATTAGAACCATATCTGAGTATGGGTCTGATGCTTGCTTTGTCTCTTCAGACTGATTTGTTTGTTTTTTCTTGCTTTTTTCCAATGCTTTGAATACTTTTGTTGTTGTTGCTCAAGCCAGGCAAGATGTATTGAGTAATAGAAACTGGGGTAAAAGGCCTATAGTGTGAGGTTTTATGTTAATCTGGCTAGGAGTTTTTCTTTGTTCACCTTTGCTGCAGTTACAATTGTCAGAGACTTCAAAATTTTTATTGTTCTCGTGGTATTTGGGTTTTCCTAAGAACTCTTCCTTAAATAAAGTCTGTACCTTCCAGTTCTTTCAGCTATTTACTGTTTTTAATAGTGATGTCCTGTTTTTGTGGTGGTAAAGTATGGTGGAGTGAAATCATTCTATAATCTTACAATTAAATATTTGTCATTTAGTTGACTTTTGTCCAGGGGCTATGAAATTCACAAGGTATTTTAGCTCTCGCCTTTCCTCTTAGGTGATAAAGGAAAGCTAGATGTTGTTAGAGTTGTGTCAATGTTCTGTCCCTTGGTAAGATAAGGTTTTAATAAAGTCTTGCCTTTGGGGAATATGCCTTTCTTATGGAAAACACTCTAGAAATGTTTGTAAATTGGTCATTTTCCCTTTCTCCTGCTGAAGTCCTGAAGGGATTTTTTTTTGATTCTTCATCATGAGACTCTTGTGGAGCTCCTGGAGGTTAAACTCATGAAAGTGTGGGCACCCCATAATACTGTGGTCCCTAGGAATTTCTCACTCTCGCTGTACTCTATGCCTGGCCTCTAGCAATTCCTCACAATTACTACTTATTTCTTTCTACCAGTTTATGGCTCCAATGGCTCCTGTTCCCAGCCTGATTCTCTATATATTCACCCAGCTCTCCAGATTTCAGAGTAGTTGTTTGCCCTGCAACATTTTTTTCTCTAATGGGTCTAATAAAAGGCACTGATTTTCAAATTTTTCAGCTTTTTTCTTCCTGTAAGAGTAGGATTGATAACCTCCAAGTCCTTTCCATGTTGGAGCTGGTATTGGAAGTCTCAAGTATTTTTTAAAGGAAATATTTAGCATACATATACCATGCACATCTCCTCAATCGTACATAAAAACTATTGGATGATTACTTATTTTTCTTGAGGCAGAGACACAATTATCAAAGGCTCTGTATAAATTGGCCTAACTATACCACCTTATCTCACACCACTCTGCCTTACTTGCAATAATCTGGCAACTCAGATCGTTCATTTCTTCATTCATGCCATGCTTCCACGACTCAGGGTTTTTGCAAGTGCTGGCTCCTCACCTTCCAGGAACGTTCTTTCTCTCTCATACACACATAAACACACACAATTGACTATATTTTCATACTGTTTTCAGCTCCAAGCTTTGCACAGAGTATGTATTCAATTTATATATAATGACTGAATGAAAGGCATTTACAGCATTCAACGTCTGTAACAGCACAGAGATATGAGGTGCTCAACTGCATAACTCATGTCTTTTTTTCTTTTTGATCTTTGAGATAGTTATCAGTATGCTGTCCTTAGTAGGTTTTAAAAATATATTTGTTGAATAAATTATGTTATTGTAAATTTACATATCAAATTTATATTGATTGCCTACTCTGAGCCAAGCATTACACTAGATGTTTTATCTTCATTATCTCATTTAATATTCCTACAGTATAAACAGATATTAACTACAGATAATAAAACTGGGTTCAGGAGGTTACATAAATTGCCAAAGGTAACAGTGCTAGTAAAACAGTATTGAAACTTGCGTCTAAAAACAATTTTAACTGTATCTTATTGAGTACTGATTGCCTTATATTATAGTGAGTCTTGTATATATGTCTTGTCACTATGCCCCACCACATGTGAAAACTGTCAGATTAGGAACTAAGTCTTACACACATTTGGATCTACACCTCCCCTCTAAGCAAATGCAATTCAACAGTTTTATTCTCAAACATGTGATATAAATGTTTCCACTTTTGTTACAATTTTTTTCATTCTGGGATATTTATTGAGCCCCTACTATGTGTCAGACGCTTATCCAGCACTAAGAATACAGCAATTACTAAAATAAATATGATCCCTACTCTCATGGAGTCTGTAATCATTAGTGAGGGGCAAAAATCAAATTTTTATTAAAATAACTATAGAAAACACATTTTTAGTATATAAAAAGAATGAAAAGACTATAAATAGAATTATAATTAAAAAAGAAAATAGCAATACCATTCTTCAGTGTATTGTTATTTCTAAATTGCAACTTATTTCATTTTCATAAATCTAATAAGATACTATCAGTAGAATGACTTAAACTATATACAGTTGTGCTGGTGGATCTTTGAGATTGTTCTGAAATAAGCCAGTCAGCAATTGGATTGACAGTAAAATCCCATGGGACTTTGACAGTCACAGATACTGTGACTGAAACAGATACTGGATCTATATTTGCCTTTTCAAAAGTGAAATTTGAGATGGCTGAGACTCTGTGTATTTGCATTTTTGTAAACCCTGCAACAAGAAGGTAGAGACCAGAATGACTGATCACTTACTAACACAGCCAGAGACTCTTTATCCAGAACTCCAAGTGTCCAAGAGTAACCTAGAAAGTAAAAGACAAAGACGAAACAGATTTACAGTCATTTGGGAAATT